>NW_023605194.1:62273360-62990860 GCF_014898055.3 Talpa occidentalis
CATAGCAATACAAATTCAACAATACATTAAAAGTATCATACACAATGACCAATTGGGATTTATACCAGGGATGTTAGAATGGTTCCAACATCTGCAAATTGTTCAATTTAATTTACCAGATCAACAAAAGGAAAGATAAAAATCACATGATCATATCAATAAATGCAGAGAAAGTACTTCAAAAGAACTAAACCCTCAAAAAATGAGGATGGCAGGAACATACCTAAATACAGTATGGGCCACAAATAAAAAATCCGCAGTTTTTAAAGATGTTACTGGGGTGTATGTCATGCAGTGTTTCACTTATATTTCCTTCTATATATTTTATGGTTTCAGGTCTTATGTCTAGTTCTTTAATCCATTTTGAGTTGATTTTTGTGCATGGTGTGAGGTAGTAGTCAAGCTTCATTCTTTTGCGTGTAGCAACCAAGTTTTCCCAACACCATTTATTGAACAAACTTTCTTTATTCCAGTGCATGTTCTTTGCTCCTCTGTCAAATATTAGTTGACCATAAATCTGTGGGTTTATTTCTGGATTTTCTATTCGTTTCCATTGGTCCATCTGTCTGTTCCTGTTCCAATGAAGGCGAAGATAAACAGCTGGGACTGCATCAAGTTATAGAGCTTCTGTATAGCAAAAGAAACAGCAAACAAAACAAAGAGACACCCTACCAACCGGGAGAAAATTTTTGCACACAACACTAATGATAAAGGACTGATCACAAAAATCTACAAAGAGCTGATGAGACTCAACAAAAACAAAGTAAATAATCCAGTCAAAAAATGGGCAGAAGAGCTAAAAAGAAACTTCTCCCAAGAGGAAATACAAATGGCCAACAGGTATATGAAAAAATGTTCAACATCACTTGTAATCAAGGAAATGCAAATCAAAACTATAATGAGATACAATCTTACACCAGGAAGAACGGCACATGTTAAAAAAAAATTGCAAGAGCAAATGTTGGTGAGGATGTGGAGAAAAAGGAACTCTCCTGCACGGCTGGTGGGAGTGCAAACTGGTCGAATCACTTTGGAAAGCTGTGTGGAGATTCCTCGACCTGCTAAAGATGGAGCTTCCATATGATCCAGCATTTCCACTCCTAGGTATTTACCCAGAGGACACAGAAACTTTAATTCAAAAGGGCACCTGCACCCCTATGCTCATAGCAGCACTATTTACAATAGCTAAGCTTTGGAAACAACCCAAATGCCCAAAAATAGATGACTGGATCAAGAAGATGTGATACATATACACAATGGACTATTATCCAGCAATCAAAAAAGATAAACTCATGCAATTTGTAGCAACAAGGATGGAGCTGAAAGGGATCATGCTCAGAGAAATAAGCCAGAAAGAAAAAGAAAAATACCAGATGGTCTCACTCATAGCAGGAATTTAGAAAACCTAAATAAAGGACCAGGAAAAAGACTAATTATAATAAAGTAAAAATCAAAATCAACAAGCAGCTATAATCCAGAGATACACTACAGGGGGTGGGGGTGGAAGAAGTAGGATCAAAACAAGGGGGGTGGGAATTGTATGGGGACTATAACCAAGATGAAAATGCATACATTGTATAAAAATGATGTAAAAATATATAAAATTAAAAAATAATAATAATAAAAAGAAAAAGAAAAAAAGCCACAGTTAACATTATATGCAATAGTAAATAACTGAAGTCTTTTCCTCTAAGATCAGATCAAAACAAGGATATTCCATTTCACCATGTCCATTCAACATAGTATTGGAAGTCCTCATTAGAGCAATTAAGCAAGAGAAAGATAAAAAAGAAATCCAAATTGGAACAGTAGAAGTAAAACAATTACTATTAGCAGACCATGATAATATGCTTTGAAAACCCTAAATATATCATTCAAAAGTTATTATTATAATAATAGCTCTTTGGTGGCAGTAACAAGAAGTAAAGTAGCAGGCTACACTATCAATATACAGGTAATCAGTTGTGTTCCACTATGGAAACAAGGAAATAGAAGAAAACAATTCTATTTATTATTGAATCAAAAATATTAAATATCTAGGAAAAACTTTAACAGAGGAAGTGAAGAACCTATACAATAAAAACTATGACATTATTAAAAGAAATAGAAGATACAAGGAAATGGAACTATATTCTCTACTCATGGATTGGAGGATTTACCATTGTTAAAATGGCCATTTTATTCAAATCAACATACAGATTCAACACAATGCCTATCAAAGTTTCAATGGTATTCTACAGAGAAATAGAACATCATTGAAATTCATATGGAACTTGAATAGTCAAAACAATCCTCACATAAAAGAAGTACAGATCATCACACGCCTGGACTAAAAACTATATCACAGAGCAGTAGTATAAATCACTGCGGCATTTCAATAAAAATTGCACAGACAGATGGAATAGAATCAAGAGCCCAGAAATAAACCTACACTTATATGGACTGTTAATCTACAACAAAGGAGTCAAGAACAAACCATGTAGAGAGGAAACTATCTTCATCAAATGGTTTAGGGAAAACTGAATAGTCACATGCAAGAGAATGAATCTCAACTACTATCTTGCACCTATACAAAAAATAATTTAAAATGGACTAAACGTTTGAACATAAGACCATAAACCATAAAATACATAGATGAAAACACAGCCAAAACACTCCACAACAATTAGCATTAGAGACGTCTTTGGGCATATATATATATATATATATACACACACATATACAGAAGACCTAGATAGACATTTCTCCAAAGACATGCAGATGACCAATAGACATATAAAAAGAAAATGTCATCATCATTTACCACCAGGGAAATGCAAAACAAAACTACAATGAGATACCATCTCATACCTATGAGAATAGCCCAGAAAAAAAAAAAAAAAGACCAGAAACAATAAGCAATCATGTGAATATGGAGAAAAGGGAGCCCTAGTACACTGTTGGTGGAAGCGTAGACTGGTCCAGTTCTTACGGAAAACAGTATGAAGGTTCTCAAAATTTTAAAAATAGAACTACTGGGCCTCCCCTGGAGGTGCAGGCTGTTTAGTGCAGCGCTGTGAAGCTGTCTGCAGCCTCTGCAGCACCGGTTCAACCCCAGCCAGCTGGTAAGGATCCCACATGGCCTGGCAGACCTTTCCTGTCGTGCCCGCTGCTCTCCACAGCAGTATATTTCGTCGTCAGTCTGCCTGTTTTGTTCCCCGCTCTGTCTCTGGTGAATCCTCTCACCCTCCCATGCATCTGGCCTGTACCCTGGTTCTTGTATAAATAAATAAATAAATCTTTAAAAAAAAACAGAAATACCATATGATCAAGCAATTCCACTTCTAATTACCCTAAGAATGCAAAAACACTAATTGGGGGGAACACAGGCACTCCTATGTTCATGGCAGAATTCATATTTACAATAGCCAAGGTACTAAAAACCACCTCAGTCCCCAATGAGAGATGAATGGATTAAGAAAATGTGTATATGCCCAATGGAATACTATTCAGTTATTAAAACAAAACAAAACAAAACAAAAAACCAGGAAATCTTGCCAGTTATGACAACATGAATGGAACTAGAGGGGACAATGCTCTGCAAAATATAAGAGGAAAAAAAAATACTGGATGTTCAGTCATACTGAAAAAAAAAGGCCAGAAAGAACCAAACCAATAACAAACACTACAAATTTGACTGTAGAATGAAGCTACCAGAATGGGAGGGGAAGGACAGGGAGCAGAGCAGGGAGAAGGAGAGTGGGGAGGAAGTCAAGGAGCAGCCCAAATGGACTGTGGAAGGACAATGGGTGCATGGGCAGTGGGTGTGGGGTGGTGAGATACCTCTGAAAGGGCATGAACCTCTCTATACCTCTGAATCATATCCAGAGTTCTAAACTAATGTATTATTAATTAAAAAATACAAAAAAAATAAAATAAAATTAGTCTTGGTGGTGAAAAGGTATTGAAGGTTTCTTTCCCCCAGTTTTTTAATATAGTCTAATGTACTTTTAAATGTTACTCAGAATAATATGCTCCATGGCAAGAGTAACCTGAGTCTAGGAGAAACAAGCCTAAGCTTATATGTGTGGCTTGAATAAAATCAGGATGTTGTTAAAATATTTCTCACATCTGGTAGTATTAAGCATGTGATCAAGAGGCACTCAGGAAACCCCAAACTACTAGGGGTACATACTTGAAAGGGATTCTGCCATCTGTCACATACAGACAAAGGAAGCAGATGCTTAGTGTGATAGATCTTTAATAGAATTAATGTACATCAAAAGAGGAGAAGAAAGGATATTCCTTACAAAATTTCCCAATAAAACACCAAAATTAAGCATCTTCTCATGGGCAAATGCCCAGTCAAACAGCATTGGCCCAGAAAGCAAGGTTGCTGAAGTCTGAGAGTCTGCCACAGTGTAAGTTACCTTATGGTGGGTAACCAAAGGAAAAGCGTTTCGAAGCAGGTCCCCAAAAGCTGGGACAGAAGGATATAGTACATCAAGATTACAGCTGTCATTGTCAGCCTCCTCACAGGTTTCTCACCCCAGGTGTCTCTTCCAAGTGTCTCTGCATATCTCTCCTGTATGTATCTCTTTCCAAGTCCCCCCAAGTCTCTGGATGCAAGTCAAAGCCTTGCAAGTACTCCTGAGCCCACGTGCATTCAATTACATACTAAGTATGGCTGCTTCATTGCACCTCTGGTTCCTACTAGCTCCCCCCATCATGGCATACTGAGACTTGAAATCCAAGACAGCTGCCTGTAAGTGGGAGCAGGAAATATGGCACCAGTTCACCTTGCTGTGATGTTCTTCTGTCTTTCTGTCTTTTGAGGAGGTGCACTCTGTATCAGTAGAGAGCCTGAAATTCTATTACTAAAATTGCATTTCTTGGGCCTCCGTGGTGGTGCAAGGGGTTAAGACGCAACCTCTGAAGCTATAGGGGCCTTCCCTGGTGGCGCAGCGGTTGAGCGCTGGGTTGCGAGGCTGCCGGCAGCCTCTGCAGTGCCAGTTCGATCCCCAGCCACCGGCGAAGGTCCCACAAAAAAAAAAACAAAAACAAAAACCCGCAACCTCTGAAGCTATACATAGCCACAGCAGCATGAGTTCGATCCCCGGCCAGGGAGCTATCCATATAGCGCAGCAGACCTCTCCTGACTCACCCACTGCTCCCCTCAGCAGTGTATTTCAGTCAGTCTGCCTGTTCTGTTCCCCACTCTGTGTCTGGTGACTCCTCTTACCCCCCACACCTCTGGCCTGTACCCCAGTTCTTGTACGCATAGATAGATAAATCTTTAAAAAAATAAATAAATAAAAATAAAATTGCATTTCTTTGCTCCTGAAGGTTTGGAGGCCCTTAGGAATGTGTTACTATAATACACAATTAATCAGAGATGTTTGAACTATTTTCCTCAGAGCACCATTATTCATGAAGTATTCATTTATAAATGTTCTCCACAGGACTCCTTAAGGAAGACATGGAAGTTTAAGGAACAGCATATGTCATAGCCCTCTCTTAGCATAATGCATATTAGCTTAATGAAGGCTCTGAGAAGTTTGGGAAGAGGCTTGTTTTAATTAAGCTAACCCAGAATTTTTCTAAAATCCTGAAACACATAAATATGTTTCTCCCCACAAAATACATGTCTTACTTTCTGGTAATGGGGGAGGGGTGGAGAGGGTTTGGGAGGGGCCCCTGGGTAGGGGGATAGAGGAGGAGTGGTTAGAAAGAGCAGGACCTACGGAGCAAGAATATTTTTTTAATTCCTGATTTGGCTTTTTATTAACTAATCAATGCTGCCCATGTTACTTACTTTTTTTTTTTTTTTGCTACAATTATCACTTGTAAGTAAGTAAATAAACATCCACTTCTCTGGGCTAAAAGATAAACACTAAGCAAAGAAGAACCATTTGTGAAAATTGCTGGCTCTTAAATGGAAGATGTTGACTGCCAATTTTCCTTTCTCTGTCTTTCTCCCCTTCCCTCTTGGTCACATTTCTGCTTCTTTTGTCCTTCCTCGTTTTTTGCTGTACTTTTTTATTTAAATGACCTTTTTATTTTAGAATTATATTCAAAATCACACTCATTAATGACATCACACAAATTGTCCTTTTGCAAAATTCTTGCAAAGCTATCTAAACATATATCCACTTTTCAAAACAATGGTGACTTTGTTGCAAGTTAATCAGAGCACCCAAAAAAATTTTTTTCAAGAGACTTGACCAGGAAATGACTAACAAAGGAAGGCAAGTAATTGTGATTGTTTCATAGGGCTAGAGCTGTGTAATTTGTCATACAAGTTACTTTGTTCTCATGAGAAATAAAAACTAAGAGGTCACCCGTCTTCAGAATACCCCAAAGCACAATATGTGAACCCTTTCACTTGGCAACTGTCACTTCAAACTCCAGTCAAGGGCTCCTGGGAATTTCTCAAGTAGCAGCCACAGTTCAGTGAGCTGAGTTGCAGGTCAGATCACCTTCTGATTGTTGCCAGCACTACACCCAGACAAAACCTTTCCAGGTTGAGCTACAGCACAAAGATTTAGGGAGGACAGCAGGTGTGCTCTCAAGGTCCTACCTGCACTGGGTTTACCAGCTGACTGAAGAAGAAAAAAAAAAAAGTCCTGAGAGGGGATTGCCCGTTTGTGCAAAAACCGTGACTCTCCCTCCACCTCCAGCAGGAGTTGCTAAATCAAAGGCGCCCTCCCCAACCCGGGGTTCCCCAGCAATGCTTCCTCCTACTCCCAAGGGGCCTCTGGCTACTCTGTCACTTTGCCCTGGGTGTCTCTGAAGACCCACTCGCCCAAGGTGCTTGCTCTGAAAAGCTTCTGGAGAAAGGAAAGCGGCTTTACAGAACTCTGTGGGTGTGCCCGGGGCGAGGCTTGAGGCTTCGCGGGGAGCGCTGACTGGACCTGGATCTCCTGGAGACGTTTCTCTTCTCTGAGCGGGCAGGCCGGCTCTGCTGGGCGTGGAGACGCTTCTGTTCGGCGGAGTGCTCCCCAGCCATGGGCAGAAGCTCGGTTCTCTTGCCTCTGGTGAGTCCTCTCCTCCCTGGCGGGGGCGCGCCCTGGTCCGGCTGGAGCAGGCACTGTGGGGCGAGAAGGGCACGGCGCTGGGTGAGCGCGCGGGCTGCCCACTCCAAGGGAGCTGACAGGCTCCCCAGAGCCGCTCCCGCCCGGGTGCTCCAAAGGCCCGAGGCCAGAGCATCTCCTGTGCGCGGGGAGCCGGCAGGAGCCTGGGAGAGTGGGGTCGCTGGAAGGAGAGGCTCGCGGGAGAGGGGGGGAAATGTGCTGAATAATTCTTGACAGAATTGACATAATTCTTCTTGACATAATTGAAGGCAAAGTTCACTTCTGCTTTCGCGCGCGCATGTGTGTGTGTGTATGCGTGTGCGTGTGTGTGTGCACGCGCGCGTGTGCTTGGAACGGTGAAAACTTGAGCTCTTTAGAGCTGATACTACACTTTTTTCCCCGGCAATTTGTCACAAGCTGGGAGTAAATCAACTCCCGGGCAGTGGTTACAGTTGAGACTTCAGACCGCACCGTTTCTTTCTTGGTAAAAGCTCTCTCGGGGCTTTGTGCTCCTGCCCGCCGCTTGTTTACCTTCTTCTGGCAACACCGGAAAAGAAACTGTTTTGTTTCCCTTCCGGGAATCTCTCTTCTTAAGACGGTAAACCGCCTTATTAGGTTTGGTGTGTTTTTTTTTCTTGTTCAAACTCATCTCCTTGCTGTCCCCCTTCTATCTTGCCCTGCCACTGTACTTCTGAAACCCCAAGGGTGGGGCAGCGAGGCCCCCAGCTGGGGCGGCCAAGCCTCCTCCCGGGCAGCGCCCAGGGAGCATCTGATCTGGGCTTGGAGGCATGGACAGCAGCCGTCTCTCTGTGGGAGGCCTTGTCTCGGAAATGCCAATTGGATGACTTATCAGAGGCCTGATTTCCAGAGGTACTTTTGGACCCTAAAACCTCTGAAAGTCAATACATTCTATTTTATTGGGCCCAGGAAAGTTCCTGGGACTTGGTAAGAGTGTTCACAAATGGCATGACCATCTCCCAGGGGTGCTACCGTGAGGAAGGTGTGCTTTTCTCCATTTTACACACGACAAATGGGATTCAGCCGGCTGACATAATTCAGTGGAGATCACACAGCTTGTAAGTGGCAGAGCTGTGGTTTAATTTAGATTTAATTCCAAAACTCAGGCAACTAATTTGTCGACTGCAGCCGATTTCCGGATTACAGCAGAGTTGAAAGGGAAAAAGTAGTGATAATCTGGAACCAGTTCATAATTGCAAATCTAATCCTTTCCAGGTCTTTCAGAAATAATGTCTGATACCTGGACTCTTTTAAAAACGTTCTTAGTTCTAAGGAAACTTTAAGATTAAAAATTGAGACACCATTCATACAACCTCAGACAATACTATTCTTTCCCTTATCATTAACCATTGTGCTATTGTAGTATTGGTTGTTTTGAAAAGCTCTCATAGGTCCTGGGGCAGCCATTTTAGTAAGTGTAGCGAAACTTTCAAAGCCCAGAACTATACCATATAGATATAAACATTTATTTATATATACATATACTTGTAAATCTAAAATGCTATAAATGAAACAATTTGCCTTTATTCTTGTTTGTATATCAATAGGAAATTGAAGTTTATTAAATAAAATTATAATGCAGTTGATTTAAAAACTATGACATAATCCCATCAACTAGATAATTGTTTACATTTTGTAGTATATCTTCCATTTCTCCTCTCTAATATGATTTTTTTAAATATAATTACACAGCATCCTGCCTTGCACCCACTATCAAGCCCCTATTCTTTTCTTTTTTTTTTTAAAGATTCATTCACTTATGCATACAAGAACTGGGGTACAGGCCAGAGATGTGGGGGGTGAGAGGATTCACCAGAGACAGAGTGGGGAACAGAACAGGCAGACAGACAGAAGTGCACTGTTGAGGGGAGCAGCAGTGAAATCAGGAGAGGTCTGCTGGGCCACTCCACTGTGGGGGATTGAACTCCTGCTTCATAGGTTGCATCCTAACCCCTTGTGCCACCGGGGAGGCCCCTCAAGCTTCTATTCTTAAAGACGTTTCTATAGGCTCATTTCACCTTTGTGTCTCCTAAAAACTGCTTCCTTTTCTGCCTTTGCACTTAATAGTGCTTAAATCGTGAACAGCAATAGAAACTAAAATGGGGGTAGGAATGCTAATTTCATGGAACAGACAAGCAAATTTTGTTTAATCATGTCACTGGGAGTGGCCATATGTTCACTTCTCTTTTCTCCTCTTTTCTATCTCTAAAGTTCTCTATAGTCAGCAAGTTATCCCCAACTTTTACCTCTTTGCTTCTCTTGCCTTCTTTCTGTTGTTTCAGAGTTAGTTCTCTTCCCTTGCTTCTGGGTGTTGTTTCCATGGCACCAACAATAGCAGATGTCTAAAGGAGACAGAAAAGAGTCAAGCTTAGAAATTTGTGTCATAAATAGCTATGGGCTCCACTTTTTATTTTATTTATTTTTGTTAATGGCCTATGACCCCTACAGGTTTTGTCTTGTATTTGTTGGGTCTTTGATTAGATATACCAAAGAGTCAATTTCTTCTACATTCCTTAGCATAATTGTCTTAAAATTATGGTTGAGGGAAAGAAGAGGGCATTTAAAAAAGGAATCCAGTATATTTAAAAGCAATTATACAGAATAGTTTGGAGAAGAAAATAAAGAATAGCTGCTCAATTTATAATTTAATTATCTTCTGCAACCAGCCTAAGAAACATGAAATATGTGTTATAAAGTGTTTCTATTTATTTTTGTTTTCACACAAAAGACCTGAAAATCTTTATGAAGAAAATAAAATCATGAAATATAATTTACAACATTAGCAACCAGTATGAGAAAGCAATTTTTTTAATTTTTAATTGACTGCAATATTGGGGGCAAAAATGAAATTGATATATGGAGGCCATCTGGGTTCCCACTATTAACTACAACTAGACAAATGAAGTCTTCTATTGTCCATGACTGAACCACAATACCAATCTGGATAGCAAATTAGAATTTAATTTAAGAAAACTGTTTCTTGCTGAGTTTGAAGGGGGAGGGGAGGTGAACTAGTGGCAGGGAGAACTCAGGGTTTTGATGTTGTTTAAACAGTTCTTAAAGTGAAAGTGTAAGGATTAATCTCTCTAAAGAATGCTTTAGGAAGCCACATCACTATAGCATAACTTTCAGTTGGAGAAAATAACCTTTTTCTAAGATATTGTACCAAACCTGAATATGGAAACCCCCCTGAAAGCCCCTGGTGATTTAAGGGCCTTTGGTTCATTATCTTGAATCCCAAAAGTCCCTTAATGAGCACATGTTTTGTAATGTACACTAAAGACTATTCACTTATAATGAAAAATAACTAAAGTATATAATTTAACACAATCCATAAGACAAAAAGCAAATTGAAATCAATTTTAGGACAGTGAGTGGATCTCTTTCCTTTAAATAGATATAGAGAAATAGACCATATGATATGAAACTAAAAGTATTTTTTAATTAACTCACCATTATTTTACTACCTAATACAAGTATTTTTTATTTTACTTACAGTCTGTTAGTCTTGCCTATACATATTTATAATTGCATGCATGTACATAACTCTTTCTACATAATTTTCATCTTGATTTATTGGGTGCATTATAGAAGGCACTTATTAAATGAACTTGGATTTTATAATTCTTATTTATATAATTCTTAATTATAAATTATAAGGCATAAATAATAAATTAGTAGTCTATTTATTACTTATGTCTTATAATTATAATTTTTTTTTAAATTCATTTTTGCATAGAAGAACTGGCCAGAGATAGGCCAGAGGTCCAAGGGGTGAGAGGATTAACCAAAAACAAAGTGGGGAGGACAGCAGGACTATTTTACTGAAATACAGTGCTAAGGGGAACCCTAGGCAGGACAGGAGAGGTCTGCTTCACCATGTGGGTCATCTCCCTGGCGAGGATCCAACTCAGGCCATCTTGGTGACAGCATTGACACTTAACCCCTAGGCTACCAGGGAGGCCCCTATAAAACATTTCTTAGATGTAGTGGGCATATATATTTATGCCGTGTAACTTATTACTAAAAAATCATTTGCAGAATCAATGTAAAAACTATTAGTAGGTAGTATTATAGCTCTCTTTTGCTATGTATGTTTATATATATTCACAATAGTGGGAAAATAGCATTTACCTACCCATTAATTCCTTTTCAGTTTCTGGAAGCCTTTTGCTTTAAAAAGAAAAATAAGTTGTCTTTAGCTTTTTGCATAATTGTAGTCATAAACCAACAAAATATATTTAATTCAGTCTAATTCAATCTTCTTGCCTTCCTTTATTTTCTTTGTAGTGAGAGTATGAACAGTAAACCCTGAATTATAAAGCAGTTACCACTGAGGTTGGTAACTTCACCTTCCCTGGAGGTATATGAGCTGGTTCTTCCCTGTGATCACAGCTCCCTTCTTGATTTGAAATGAGCTTTCCTGCAATCAAGCCAACACCATCAACAGGCATTTAGAAACAGAATCATAGCTCTGTTAGACAGGATCCAAGTTTGACTAAGTAAGAATAACAGTGAATTTAGTACACAGTTATGCATTTTCAGTAAGGTCCATCTTAAAAATTAGCAACTCTATCTACAATTTCAATCTCCAATCTACAATTTCAATCTCCAAATGTGCTCAGCCCAGCAAGCTGAGTAAGCCTTCTGTGGATTTCTTTAAGCTGTGAACTGGGATAAATTGGCAAAATTAAAATACAATTGGCATTTGGTTAATTAATGACATATTGTCCTTGAGTCTCAAGTTATGCGGCATTATGGAATCATTCACCAGGGTGACTATCTGGGAATCCATACAAATGAATGATGCTAGAAAAGTCAATACTTTTCATTTCCAAGGGCAGAATCTTGGCAGAAGAGAGGAGAGGAGAGACAAACACACAGAGAGACTGAGAGATAGAGAGGACTCGGTAAGTTAAGTAAGGTCTTGCCCATGCTGAGGTTTGAGCTTTGGTTTCTAGACATCGTCCCAAAAGGATCCTTGATCCTAGTGTACTGATTTTTTTCATATAAAGTTCTGTATGAATTTAAGTGTGATTTCAAAAATAGGGCCCCAAAGTATGTTTTGTTTTATCTGCATCGTGAAACATATAGTATGTATGCATGTACATGTATTTTTAATTTTAGTTGCTACCATTTAAATGTTAGGAAAAATGGAAGATTTAGTCCCAGATGCCACATGGCCCTAATCCCCTTGACAATGGTCTGCCCTTTTGTCCAGCACCTCTCTATTTTGACAAGCCTCCCATGACCGCTATTGTCTGTTATACCAGGATACTTTAGTTCTGTGTTAACTCTGACAACTCAGAACAGTAAAGGCTGCAGGGCTCTAGTTTAGGATTTTATAGCCCCATGTTACCCATTTCCTCACCAAAGATAACTTCTTCTCAGGAGTATTTTTGGAAGAGTCATTATTTCTTCAAGAAAAGCAAATTCTAATTTGCAAGTGCAGAACACAGATGTTTTAGTGCATAAAACTTTTCTCTCATGTAAATATTGTAGCCTGCTAACCTCAGATTTTGCTTCCTCTAGCACGGCTGATTTCCAGCCGTGATAGGTGTAAAAATAACCATGGAACTTTGTTGAAGATAATCAGAAGGAGAGACCCACTGTCACAGAACCTGACTCTTTAGATCAGGGGTACAGGTAAAGCTTTTTTTTTTTTTTTTTTTTTTTTTTTTTTTGACCCATCCCTACATGGTTCTGATGTCTCTCAGGGATTGAGAGCTATTTTTCTTACTCTTGTACTAAACTCAAAATTTCTTCCCAGATGGAGTTTTCCAGGTTCTCTCTTTTATTTATATTTATATTTATTATATTATTTATATTGTTTGAAAGTTCGGAGTCCGGTTAAAATGTACACTTTCAATTTACATGGTTAAGTATTATAGCAGCATTACCAGTCACTTACTCCAATTGCTTCAACTACTTCTCTCCTGGTCCTCCCAGAAACTGGCTTTCAAAAAGCAGCAGTACTAGGCTAAGATCACCCCCCCCCTCTTTTTTTTTTTTAACACATTTTTAAAACAAGAACAAAGTCATCTTCTCTGATAACCTTTCACATAGAAAATTTTATTTTATTTTTGTTTTTTAAATAATGTGCCTCTACAAAAATATTACTATTTATTTTATGCCAATATATTAGAAGTGCATCATATAATTGGAAACAGTGAACTATTAATGGTCTGTTTATAAATTCTTTTTCCTTGAGTATTTTTTTAGTAGCTAAAAGTGTAAAAAGTAAGCAGGCAGGCTTACCTGAGCTTCCTCTCCTTGACAGCAGAGGACCCCAAGATTTCAGCCCACATAGTGGGGCCTACAAGGCTGGGAAAAGCAGTTCAGGTTCCTGTAGGCCCCTGATGATGAGTCCATCTCTAAAGACCTTTAGAGATCTCTTGTCTGGTTAGCTTAGTGAAGTTAAAGCAGGAAACCTTCGTGCTCAGCTATGACCATCACTAGCACACCTCAAATCTTGAGTCTGTGGGAATCAAGAAACTGTAGTGTGGTCCTTGTATACAGACCCTGTGGCTGTTAAAACAGAAGACCAGAGACTGGAGAGCTTTAACAAGAGAAGTTTCTTTTCTTACGGTTCTGGAGGCTGGAGGTCCAAGATCAAGGCGTTGGCAGACTTCCTTCCTTCCTTCTTTCCTTCCTCTCTCCCCTTCCCTCTCCCGCTCTCCCTCTTTCTCTCCCCACACCCCCTTTCTCTTGTTCTTGGAAAGATTTGTTCCAGGCTTCTCTCCCTGACTTGTATCTTCACATCATCAACTCTTTTGTGTCTGTGTCCAAATGTCCTCTTAGGGCATAAGGCTAGCAGTCATGTTGGATTAGGACACACCCTATGGGTCTCATTAGGATTTAATTTCCTCATTAAAGATACCTTATGTCCAAACAGGGTGACACTCTTGGGTACTGGGGCGTGGAGGTGGGTGTAAGACAACATAGGATTTGGAGACGGGGGCTACAAAATTAGCCCTGACAGTTCTGCATGGCCAGGGGCCAGTCACTTCTCTAGTTGGGGACTTGCACTGTGTCCTCTCTAAAACTCTCTCTTCTCTAAATGGTAAATATGATAAGATACAAAATATCAGTTCGTATGTTTAAGAGTTTAGGAATTAGCTGGCTTTTCCACTGGTGTCAGCACTTTATTTTAATTTCTGACTCTACCATCCTCCCCTGTGCTTCTTTGTCTTCTGTTACTCTTAGCCGAATTATGAGATTGAATTTGCATGGCAGAGCATTGCCCTGGCATGTCACAACCCATCTCTTCTTACCAATCTGTTTGAAAGTTCAGAGTCCGGTTGAAATGTACACTTTCGATTTACATGTTTGAATCTTTCAAATCACTCTATTAGCTTGCTTTTCTAGTTAAGTATTTTATGTGATTATACTTGTATGTGAGGATAAACATTATAGTAGTATTACCAGGGTTAAAATACAAAGTCATATTCCTGATATTTTAAAACAAACTTTCTAGAACTTATACATACAAATGAATGCTTTCCCCCTAGGTGGGCCAATGGGTGAGCAAACAATCAATATTACATTTTTAGATCATTATTATATTATTAGAAATTCTGTTTATAGGCCACACAAAAAAGTCAGACCATGTCTTTTCTAGATGTGTACAAATAGACATTATTCTGAGAAACACATCTAGCTCTTCATAATTAAGTGCTAGCTTGATGAGATGCTTAATTATGACACTTTTTATTTGTCTCATTATCAATTCAAATGTTATATTCTCACCTTAAGAATCTCTCAGAATGTGGCTAATAGGGTTTACACATCTGATAAGTATCCCTTAAGAAAATAAGGCAAGATTTAGTCAGAGACAGAACTTGCTATAAACCAGTCTTCCTGGAGGGGCTACTCCAGAACCTTTCTACCAGTTGCCCTTGCAAAACACACTCTGTCTGGGAGGGGCGACTGTAACCCTATCTTGTGCCAGAGATTGAATCTCAGGCCTCAAAGGCCCAGAGACCAAGAGAGCCGAGACTGGGAGGAGACAGGGAGGAGACAAAGTCAGGGCACAATTACTGGGGGGTTGAGTGACAGCTGCAGTTAATTATCTGGAGCCATTCACTCTTTGTCGCAATGGAATCAGGAAATAAAATGATACACTCACCCATAGGAAAAAAGACCACAAAAAAACTTAAGCAAACTGGAGTTACCAGTTTGTGGTGGTTTGTATATGAGAGCTTGCAATTTCATAAATTAAGAAGATAAGTTCCTTTTCATGTGACACCTTTGTGCAATTTTATTCCAAAATAAAACTGTTTTCATCATTATTAAGCAACTCTGCTATTTTGAGCAGTGACATACATAGTCTCAGTTGACTAAAGGCAAATGTTTAAGGAAATATATCCAGTTTAAGGAAATATAGTTTAACACTAGTTTAAGGAAATATATCCAGTTCAAGGCCAATGTTTATGATTCTTTTTAGTATAGCTGTAGGACTTCCAAATAAATCTATAAGAGTTTAAGATAGAACATTTGTATGGATTGAGTGCTTATTAGCACTTAATTGGATTATTATTCAAAGATTCAGAATTTTTTCAAAGTCTAAATTCTAAGCTGCTATTATAGATCCATTATTGTTATGATTCAGATTTTTTTTAAGATTTATTTATTTATGCATACAAGAGCTAGAGTACAGGCCAGAGGTGCGGAGGTTGAGAGGATTCACCAGAGACAGAATGGGGAACAGAACAGACAGACTGACTGAAACATGCTGCTTAGGGGAGCAGCAGGGCGAGGCAGGAGAGGTCTGCTGCGCCATGTGCGTTGCTCCCTGGCCAGGGATCGAACTCATGTTGCAGAGGCTGCAGATTGCTTCATAGTGCAGTGCTTAACCCCTTGTGCCACCAGGGAGGCCCCTATGAATCAGATTTTTTAATCTTATTGACAAAGACTAACTCAAATGAGAAATTAGTAAAGATTTTTAGGTTTAAAACATTCCTGCTACCTCTGAAGTTGCCTCTTTTTATTTTTTAATTATATATCTAACACATGTCCATTGTAGAGAAAAACAGAGTTAAGCAAAAATGAAAAGTAAAGTCACTCATAGTCTAGCCAACTAGAACTAACCACTGGTAATATTTTGATAGGTTAAAAATAATTTTCTGTTGAGACATTGTTTTTTCTTGAAATGTCCTTCTTCTATTCCCCTTCTTTCTGTTTTCTGAAGCCAACCCTCATCCTCCCAGTATTGAATGGTCTGGATCTACTTTAGTCCTTCTCATAAGAGAGCTTTTTTTTTTTTTTTTTTTGCAGTAGCAGAGCACAAGTCATACGGAATACAACCCCTTTGGGTTTTGACTGGAAGTAAAACACTCTTTTCCATGATCATAGTCTGTTGGCAGCTTGCACATTTGCTGTCAGTCTCAAGTTAGTGCTCACTTTTGAAAAATCTCACTGACAGTTCCAGGCTTCAGTCTCTTCATTCTTGCCATTGTCAGGGCTGTCATTTTTCCACTGCCCCATGCCTTTTTTGTCTTGCTGCTTTTTAAAATGCTTTTCTTGCTTGCTTGGAACTTCACTAAGAACAGAAATAAGAGTTTTATTTCCTTTTATTTCCTTTTCAAATCCTAGCTCACCTCTCAGGATCAATTGCCACACTGATTCTTTGAGTAATCCCAATGCAGTCTGTTGAGTTCAGTCACTGAGATGCTACTACATTGGAAAGTGCCACGGTAGCCCTCTAGTGTTGATAGTTCCTGGGAAGCTGAGGAGAGGTATCATACTGGGTGATGTGTAAGAGGATTGAGCGACATGGGTCATCGATTTCTGGGTCTGGCCATGCCTTCTTCATTCCTTCTATTTAGCAACCTGGTTGGCTATACAAAGTGATTTATCACTAATGCAAATAATGAATGATTATCTCACAGTTTTCTTAATTTCTCATCTGATACGAGGGCAAAACCTTCACCTAGCCTGTTTCTGAGAATTTTAAAATTAGCCAACGCAGAGTCTAACAGACTTCCGGTGATTCCTTTGTGCACTTCCAGTTCCTATTTGTCCATTCCAGAAGCCACCTCTGCAAGGACCTGCACTCATCATAGCTGCTCTCAAATTGTAAGGAGAGAAAC
Organism: Talpa occidentalis; assembly: GCF_014898055.3. NCBI lineage: Eukaryota > Metazoa > Chordata > Mammalia > Eulipotyphla > Talpidae > Talpa > Talpa occidentalis. The sequence continues at coordinate 62,290,522 of NW_023605194.1, forward strand.
AAAAACTCTGCTACTTCCAAAACTGCTGGCCAAGGCTAGGGAGTTTCATCTTCCTTGCCAGCCAGAACCCTAAATGTGGGGGTCTTGTTACAGTTTTTTCCAAACTACAGCACAGGGGCTGGCTTCCACTATGCAGAGAACTCCTGCCAGACACCCTCCTTGTCCTTAACATGCCTTGGCTTTGAAAGTTCCTTGTGTAATTAGCACTTCTGCTTCTTGCCAACTAATTGTCTGAAAACAAATTGAGTTGTTTGCATGCCTAAATGGAGCAAAAAGTAATTAGGAATGTAATTTGCATGCCTGAAACAGCTCAGATTTGGGCCAGAAGTGCTGAGTTCTTCTTTGGCTGCTCTTAATTTTGGGTTATTGGACAAGTCATTTCATGTACTCTGTGCTCAGCTTTCTCAATTGTAATACAAGACAGTGATAATTCCTCATGCGCAGGTTTCTTGTAACTAGCACAGGATGATATATTTGAATGAAATTGTAAAAGGCCAAGCAAATGTCCCTTGGAAATGGGTAAATAACCCTCCAGGGATTGGTGCTCTCATTTAACATTTTCCTGAATGATTCAAAGGGAAAATGAGATGCAAATTTTATGACTTGCAGGACTTCAAATCCTGCAGATAATGAAAGATGGTGTCCAGATAATTGCCCAAACATTATTCTGACTGAGAAGATGTTTTTGAGGGGATGAGATTAACATTTAAAATGGTGGACATCGAGTAAAGCAGATTACTCTCCATGATGTGTGAGTCTCGTCCAGTTACAGGCCTTCACAGAACAAAGACCGAGAACCCACAGGAAAAGGGAATTCTGTTTCCAGACTGCCTTTGAACTCAAACTACCACTCTTCTTTGACTCTCCAGCCTGCTAGTCTATCCTGTCAGATTTTGAATTTACCTAATTTCTTTATTTGCATGAGTCAATTCTTTAAAATCAATCTCTCTCTCTCCCCTCTCTCTCTTTTCTCTCTCCACACATACATACCTCTGGTTCCATATCTGTGAAGAATCCTGACCAATACATCTTAATTGTAAAAGACACCCTTGATGACAGCAGAGTTCTTGTCTGTTTGTTCACTACTCTGTCCCCAAGCATTTATCAGACAAAGCCTGGCACATAGTAGATACTCAACAAAGGATTTGCCCAATAAATGATTAATGGATTAGCTAATATTATTCCTAATATGCTATATAATCAATATTTCTCTGATTTTTTAGCCTTCATTATTATGGAGATATAAAATTATCTTTTTCCCCATTTGTTTATCATTTGCCTTTTATTCACATTTCAGACCTTTTATACTACCCATTTTTGGTCATTTCAACTTTTTTGGAAAAAAATTTGAGCATTCAGAGTATTCAGTCTTGAGCTGGCTCGTTGGTCTAGGGGTATGATTCTCGGTTTGGGTCCAGAGTATTCAGTCTTTGTGAGTTTCTTCCTTGTCACAGTCAAAATGCCCCATTTTCTTCTTGGAAAGTATGGATCAAATGTTTGCAAATTGAGTTTACACATAAATTTTTAAAAATACAAGCTATACAGAGCACTGCTTATATCACATCATGGAATGGTGACAAGCTTTTGAGACCCATCTTTCAGTCTTTGATGCTGAACTAATTAAGAAATATTTCCAGGGATTCCACCCTGTGTAGGAGGTATGTTCAAATATGAGATGAGGTTGTGGGTTCACTACTCGGTGGCACAGAAGTGAAAAGCCCTGCCACCAGCTTTTGAGAAAAGAACCAGTTTAATTCAAGGTCACCTGGCAAGAGACTGGAGGCAAGACTTAAATCAGTCTCCTTGAGGTTGGGGAAGGATTTATGAAGTTAAAGTGTGGGGGGGAAATGTAAGTTGGTAAAGTCTGGTAGCTTTCTGTTGAATCATGGTGCAACGCAAATTGGGATCTAGAACTGCAATGAAACTGAGCACTCTTTGCTTCTGAATGGTCCATCTTGCCATGAATAGGGCATCTTAGTTCTATCTTCCATGGCCATTTTTCTGTCCTGGGAATGAGCAATCACCTTAAGGAGTGTGAATACTCTTCTGAGCCTGCATTATGCAACACAACTTGTCAATTTATGAAAAATTGGTTTCTTTCCTTTTTTTAAATTGGGAGGGGGTATTTTTGACTGTCTCACATGACTGTTCATGTGAGAAAAGCAGAAGCAGGAAGCGACCATCATGATGACCATCACTGTTCTTTCTCCCCTTGAGCTTGTCTATTCCTCAATCCTGAGTGACTAAAGGAGATGACCATGTTGACTACTTGCTGCTAACTATGGATTGTTGACCTGGGTCAGAGGAATAAAACTGGTTTTGCTTCAATTGGAGATACTCATGTCTTTAGGGAGGAGGGATCTGAAGTTGTGGTCAGTATCAGCTTTGAATATACCAGATAAGCAACAAGTACAAAGTTTAGGTCATAGAAATATTAGACCTAGAATATAAATGGGTGCAAATGCCAATTTCAGCATATTTTGATGATGGATGATAGCTCCCTCTAGAGATCAATGACAATATACTTTCTAATGTCAGATCCAAGTTCTAGAGGTGAAATTTGTTAGAATCATGTGGTCTCTTGTCTGATTTTCTCTAAGTGAGTTTCCACTTCTGATGAAATGTTTAGATATGCACAGCAGAAATAATTAGCTATTGCACAGACATCTCCTGTTTCAGTTAACATATTGTCTAGGTCAACTTACTATCCAATACTACTTTACCTAGGGAATCTCAATACCTTTTGTTGAGGGGCAACAGCTAGTACTGTTTCATATGCCACTATTTCTAAGGTGAGCAAGAGATTTCTAATCTTGTGCTCATTGACCGATTTTTCCCACTATAGTAGCAGGGTTCATACAAAAAGTGTCTGGGGGGCCTCCCCTGGTGGCCCAGCGGTTGAGCCGGTTCGTTCTGCCGCCGCTGGCAAGGGTCCCACAAAAAAAAAAAAAAAGGTGGGTCCATCATCCTAAGTCCCTGACAAATATTTACCCATTATTCTCCAAATGGTATCCCCATCTATATTAGACCTCCTAGTTCAAGAGAAAAGTTTTAAGGAACTAGTCCATTAGCTGAGGACTGAAAAAAAGTATAATTATACTTCCTAACAAACTCTCCTCCTATAGCCAGCCATCAAGATGCCTATAAACCAAAGACTGGCAATCTGCCCCTCAGACAGACATATCTCAAAGGAACACAGATATATATTATTAAAAATCATATTATTAAAAATTATGACATCATTTTTGGGCAATTGCAGCCAAGACTCTACTAAAGCAGGGATTATGCTCAAAAGGTCCAAGAGTAGTTTAATTTGCATACTGATAGACTAGAGGTCACTTCCTAAGAGGTATACTCAATACTTGCTATTAAAATATTCACTTAATTGAGTTTAACTATATTTTGAACTAATTTTGTTATATCCATCTTTAACCAAGGAGTAAGAAATTGGAAATGAAAATTAAATCCCATTATATTTGCAGGTCAGATATGTCCATTAGCAAATGTCTAGTTCTGCTGTCAAAGTGCCTAAAGGTTTCACAGGTCTTCCCTGAATGTAGGGTTTTTTCAGTAAGCTCAGTATGCTCTCCCAATAAGGTAACCTTGATATAAACTAAGGGCCAGTGGAGACCCTTTGAGCCTGGGGAAGTCTGTTGTCATTACTTAAAGGGAGATTGTAAATTAGTAGCAGTGAAAGCTTAGGGGCATTTGTCACTTGCCCTTATTCCTAATAGAAGCAGCAGCGACTACCTCCCCTTTATAACTTAGACGATTGTAGTTTGGGAGGACGTCTTGTCAGTTGTGTGAAGTTTCCTCCTCCCTCTCCTTGATATGACAGGTCCCTAAACACAAAATAAATAAATATTCCTGGTTTGTTGCATTATTCTTTAAAATTTACAACCATGTAACTTCCCCATTAATATATTAATAAATGATGGTCCTTTCTCTTACTAACCTGTCTAATGTTAATTTGTCTATCCAGCTTTAAAAAGGAGCCCATATGAGGTGGGAAAACATTTTCCTTTGTGCCCCAAAATATAAATAATTCCTGACTATCAAATAAAGTAGCTGTGGGATAAATGTCCAAAAAGTTTTAATGATTTTAATTTACAAGTCCCTTAGTAATTAACTCTTTGTTAATTACTTATCTTAGTTATTAGCTCTTTGCTATGCTTTCAGTGGTATTACTTCCTAGTGCCCAATTCACATACTATTCATTAGCTATGATTATCTGATTAGGAAGAAGAACTAATATTATTAACAAGATGACAAGCTATATAGAGAAAGCTAGAAGAAGGGAACTGTCATCCTGAAAAGAGAAATTAATGCTACTAAAGAGCTTTTGTTTAAAGCTATACATTTTGCCCTAGGAAAAGATCATAAATTCACATTATTTTAAAACATGAGACATGCAAATACAGTACAGACACACCTTACTTTATTGCACTTCACAGATAATGCATTTTTTTACAAGGTGAATGTGTGTGGCAATGCAAGTCTATCAGTGCCATTTTTTTGTAACAGCACACACTCTACTTTTGTCTGTGTCACAACTTTTAATTCTCACAATATTTCAAAATTTTCATTATTTTTATCTGTTATAGTGATATGTGATCAGTGATATTTGATATTACTATTGTAATTGTTTTGGGGTGCTATGGACTGCACCCATACGAGACTGCAAACTTAGTAAATGTGTGTTCTACTGTTCCACCTATCAGCTTTTCCCTATCTCCCTCACTCACCTCAGGCCTCTGAAAGACAACAATATTGAAATTCAACCAATTAATAATGCAGCAATAACCTCATGTTCAAGTGAAAGGAAGACTCATATCTCTAATTTTAAATGAAAAGTTAATAATGATTAAGCTTAGAAAGGAATGTCAAAAGCTGAGATATGCAAAAAGCTAGGCCTTTTGTGCCATTTTGTTGGCTAAGTGTTGAATGCAAAGGAAAAGTTCTTTAAGGAAATTAAAAGTTCTACTTCAGTGAAGATATAAATGTAAAAAAAGCAAACACCCTAACTACTGATAAGGAGAAATTTTGAGTGGCCTGGATAAATATTCAAACCAGCCATAACATTCCATTAAGCCAAAGCCCAACTGAGAAAAAAGTTCTAACTATTCAATTCTTTGAAGGCTGAGAGAGGTGAGGAAAATGTAGAAGAGTTTAAAAATAGCATAAGTTGGTTCATAAGATTTAAGATAGAAAAAAAATCTTCATAACATAAAACTACAAGGTAAAGCAGCAAGTGCTGACATAGAAGCTGCAGCATGTTATCCAGAAGATCTAGCTGTAGGTAAGATTATTGATGAAGGTGGCTACATTAGACAGCAGTTTTTTCAGTGCAGACAAACACGCTTTCTGTTGGAAGAAGGTATCATCTAGGAATTTCATAGCTAGAGAGAAGTCAATACTTAAATTCAAGCTTCCAAGAACAGACAGACTCTCTTATTAGGGACTAATGTAGATTATGTCTCTCAGTTGAAGCCAAGTCTCATTTGCCATTCCAAAACTCCCAAGGTCCTTAAGAATTATGCTAAATCTAAACTCCCTGTTCTCTATAAATACAGCAAAAAATTTGGATAGCAGTGCATCCATTTACAACATAGTTTATTGAATAATTTGCTACCAGAAAAAAAGTTTCTTTTCAAAATATTGCAACTTATTGATCATGCATCTAGTGGCGATGTACAAAGAGATTCATGTTTGCTAACATGCATTCGATCTGCAAACCATGAATCAAGAAGTGATTTCAACTTTCAAATCATATTTGTTAAGAAATACATTTCATAAGATTATAACTGTCTGGTGGATTTGGGCAAAGCCAATTGAAAGGATTCATTATTCTATGTGACATTAAGAACATCTGTGATTTCATTGGAGGATGTCAAAATATCAACATGGATAGCAGTTTGGAAGAAGTTGATTCCAACCCTCATGAATGAGTTTGAGGGGGGCCTCCCGGGTTGAGCGCAGCACTGTAAAGCTGTCCACAGCCTCTGCAGCACGGGTTCAATTCCTGGCAGGCCAGGGAGATACCCTCATGGCACAGCAGACCTCTCCTGTCTCGCCTGCTGCTCCCCTTAGCAGGGTTCTCGGTCCATCTGCCTGTTCTGCTCCCTGCTCTGTCTCTGATGAATTCTCTCCCGTACCTCAGGCCTGTACCCCATTTCTTGTATGAATAAATAAATCTTTAAAAAAAGATGAGTTTGAGGGATTCAAGATTTCAGTGAAATACATAAATGTAGATGTAGTGAAAATAAATAGCAAGAGAACTCAAGTTAGAAGTGGAACCTAAAGAGGTGACTGAATTGTCATAATCTCATCATAAAATTAAAGAAGGAGTTGCTTTGTATGGACGAGCAAAGAAAGTGGTTTCTTGAGATGGAATCTACATGTGGTAAAGATGCTATGAACATTGCTGAAATGACAACAGGGGCTTAGAATTACATATAAAATTAGTTGATCAAGCAGCAGTAGAGTTTTGGAAGATTGACTCCAATTTTGAAAGAAGTTCTACTATGGGTAAAATACTACCAACAGCTTCATGTGCTACAGAGAAATCTTTCATGAAAGGAAAACTGAATTGATGAAGCAAACTTTGTTGTTTAATTTAAGAAATTGCCATCACCACCCCAATTTTTCACAATCACCACCTTAATTCATTCATCAAGACCCTCCCAGAAAAAAAGATTATGACTCACTGAAGGGTCAATAATGACAGCAATTTTTAGCAATCAAGTATTTTTCAATTATGGTTTGTACATTTTACATTGTTTTTTAGACATACTGCCATTGCACAGTTAGCAGACTTCAGTGGAATTTAGACATAACTGATGTGTGTATTGAGGGAAAAAACTCACTTTGTGATAATAATTGTTTTATTATAGTGTTGGAACTGAAGCTGAAATAACATCAAAGTCCCTCTGTATCAGCATTTTGCTTTCCTTGGTTTCTAAAGATACAACATACAGTGAAATGTTTTGAGAGACCACTTTCACATAACTTTTGATTATTATAATTGTTCTATTTTGTTATTTATTTTATTGTTCATCTCTTACTGTGCTTAATTTATAAATTATACTTTATCTTAGGTATGCATGTATAGCAAAAAAAACATAGTATTTTGTTTGGTACTTCCTGCAGCTTCAGGCATCCACTGGAGTCTTCCTCTCAGATAAGGAGAGACTACCATGAAAAGTCAAAAGCACCTCCAAATTATTAATGCATTATAAATGGCATGCCCATGTGCAAACCTGCTTTTGGAAGCTTAACATTTATTTTTTATTACAATCAATGTTAATTTGTATTCTCAGATCTGGCGCATAGTAGATGCTCAAGAAGTATCTTTTGGGTGAAGAGAATGGTTTGATAGTGAAGTCAGCATATTGAGGCATGATTCCTTTGCTCTGTGTACCATACCAGATCCAGTTATTCTTTACATTTAGTTGTTCATATATAAAAATCAGCTATATTCTAGGGTAAGTTCATCTGTGTCTTGGGCAGAGGGGAAAGGACATTATAATAAGAGCTTCAGGTGATAAAGATAAAGTATGGAGATGCTCTCCTGGAAGACTAGGCCATAAAGATAAAGATGCAACAAATGGGGAAAGACAGACCTGTTAGATAAGAAATGTGCAGATCCCCCACTCAGTAGCAAATTAAGTGAGACAGCCGAGAACTGACCAATCACAAAGAGACTGGTGGAGCTTTAGAATAATCAGGGAAAGAAAGTATATATTCCCTGAGACACGACTCTACTTTGGCTTCCTTGCCCCTCCCAGGCCTGGTTCCCTGGCCTGGGAGTCCCACTTTATTTCTGCTCTTTTTCTCCTCAATAAACTTTTTCTTTCTATAAACAAACCTGCCTCTTCTTGCTTGCTTGCCTGAGCGTCTGCGAAGTTCCTACTGTGGCTTCGTGAGACACCAACCCGTGGGGGACTAATGGCCGGGGCTCAGCGCTGCCCTGCAGCCTGGGATCCGTTCCTGGCTGAGAGACTAGGCCTGACAATTCCGGTATCACTTCCATCCATTTTAGGATGCTCATTTTTCTAAGAAACTCGTCTATAACTAAGATATATGAAACAAAGTCACTTAGACTTATGGCTTCTTAATCCAGAAGACAGGAACTGAAAATTGATTAAAGATTGGTTCTCTATAAAGAGAAATAAATATTTTCCTGTATAAAAGAGAAGACAAGCTCATTAGATTTCTTGTATGGTTGGACAATCAGGAAAGAGGTCATCAAAACTGGTTGGCTCTATGATTATGTATAAAAAGGGAAGAAATAGAACATGCTCCAGGTTTGGGAAAAGTTATCACTTTTATCCTCACAAAAACCCTTCAAGACAGAAAGCATTATTGACACTTACAGATCATGAAATTGTCAATTAGTGAGGTTATACATTTGCCTAAACTTATAGTGTCAGTAGCAGAACTGGGATTTAAACCACAGTCACCTTGAAATTACATGTTTTTCCCTATTCCACTATGTTGTCCTTCACAGGAGCTTTATTAGAATAGGAATAATAATAATTGATGATAATACTGCTTACTGGGTACCTACTTACTATGTGCCAGGAATTGTGCTAGGAGCTTTAAATGCATTATTCAATTTAATTATCAGAATAAATCTATGAAAAAGTGAATATTTTCATTTTGTAAATAAAGACACAGAGACTTGGAAAATTTAAGTGACTTACCCACAGTCACAGGCTGGTAAGTGGGGGCCAGTAGTTTTTCATCCAGAGCCCTGGGCAGGTCTTACCATCTATGATGCTGTTTCTAAGATAGTTTAGGGAACTGGAGGTATGGACTGCCATGCAATTTTTTAAAAAGATTTATTTATGCATACAAGAAGTGGGGTGTAGGCCAGAGGTGCAAAGGGTGAGAGGATTCAACAGAGACAGAGTGGGGAGCAGAACAGGAGGATTTACTGAAATACACTGCTGAGGGGAGCAGCAGGCAAGACAGGAGCGGTCTGCTGCACCATGTGGGTAGCTCCCTGGTCTTCCAGGGATGGAACTTGTGTTGCACTGCCTGCTGATAGCTTCACAGTGCTGTGCTTAACCCCTTGTGCCACCAGGAAGGCCCCTGCCATGCAATTGACCAGTTCCTTTTTTGAAGATGAGTCAGCAGGACGTTTGTACATGCAAAATCAGACATTCACGTGGCTAGTGCTCGTTTATGAAGTTGCTTAGTTCAGTTCGGAAGTCCATAAAATGCTCTTCGTGCTTTTGTTTTACAGATACTTACTGCTATTGTTGGATCATTGCCTAAAGATGTTAATGCCCAAGTGACTGTTAACAACTCTAAGGCCGAGCGTGAGTGCCCAAGAGACCTTCATCGTGTGGGTCAGTTATGCTGTCAGCCATGTGAGGCGGGTATGTTACACAAAACACCCCGCAAGTAGAATGAAAAACCAGAATGAGGAGTAATGTATTAATAATGAAAAAAATATTTTTATAGCATTTGGTTCTCCTACATTATAGCATTATTGGAAAACAAAAAACTATAAAATTATTTTCCCAAGGTTGGTTTAGTTCATCTTCACCACACTTTTTTGATATATATATGAGTACAAATAATTTACAAATGACTTGTATGTCCAAAGTGAGAGGATTTATCTATCTAGCTCCATTTTCAGTAGTAGAAGAAGACTCATTTGTGGACATTAAACCTTATCATATCAGAACTCTTTGGACACAGTAACTGTGTCACAGTAACTGTGGAACTCTGAAAGCAAGGGACTTCCAACTTTGAGAGGCTTGTCTCAGCACTTCCCTTCCATCAGAAGGTCTCTAAGAATCAGGCACTGAAGCCTGCAAGATATATTTGCATTTTGCATCTGAATAACTAGATGAGCTAGAAAAGCAACGGACAAAAATGTACACCACTTTTAAATCAGATTTTTTCACCACTACCATCCCTTGTGTCTCCTGGTCTCTATTGTCCCCCATCTCCGTCTTAACCTCAGAGTGTTTATTAATCCCCCTTAGTTTCTGGAAGCATTTCATGTTATTGAAACATGAAATGTTAATGGCCATTAATTGTTTTCATCATTCTGACTTACTTTGCTGCACATAATTCTCTCACATTCCCTCCATTTTCTGGAAATGGCTGCATTTCATCCTTTCTGACAGCTATATACTAACTCCATGGTGTGTGTATATATAGATATATAGATATATCATACCTTCTTTTTTTTGTGGACAAGTTCTAAAGTTTATATGGAGAAGCAAAACACCCAGTTTAGCAAACACATTTTTGTTAAGTTTTAATATACATGTATTTTCTGAATTTTTTCTTTTGCATATTTTACTTTTTTAATAATTTTTTTACATCATTGTTCATTTTTAACCAATGTTTGCTTTATCCCCCACCCCACTCAGATATAGTCCCCATAGAACTTCCTTCCCCAATGCACCCGTGCACCATCACCTCAGTCCCCTGTGCTCCTCCCTCCTTCCCTTTGATCCCTCTCCCGCCTCCTCCCCTGCAGGATGTCTCTGGTTTATAATTGTCTGTTTTTGCTTTGCTGTGTTTTGTACTGTTATTATTTTTTTACACTCATGTCTTATTTGGTTCCCCTGTATTCCTGCTATAAGTGAAACCATTTGATATTTTTCTTTTTCCTTCTTGAGCCAGTCGTCCATAGATGGACATTTAGGCTGCTTCCATGTACTAACTATTATGAATAATGCTGGTGAGAACATTGTGGGTGTAGGGTAAGGTAAAAAGTATCAGGCTTTTCTGCCCTCCCACCATTAGGATAGATGAGGGAACCCTGTGGTCCTGAATGCATGCCTGATGGTGGGCACCTGAAGTGGGTACACCTGGGCTGAGAGACTGAGTTTATAAGAGCGGCGTCACGGGGACGCCAGCAGAAGCCAAGAAGCAGAGAAGCCGAGAGAAGAAGAGAAGCAGAGAGAAGGCCGGAGAGCCCAGATAGAGTGAAGACTTGCTGGGGGCTGGGAGGCCAGCCTGCCGGCCTCCCAGCCCCCTGCCTGCCATGTGCCTGGTAAATCTAAATAAAAGCCTGCAAGGGCTCCAGGACTCCTCCTTTAGCCGGTCTGCTGGATCAGAAAACCTGCTCAGTGGTCTTCCTGCCCCTACAGTGGGACATATGGGTTTTTGCGTTGATGGCTTCATATTCTGTGGATATAGCCCAAGAGTGGAATTGGTGGGTGGTATAGTATTTCCATTTTTAGATTTTTTTCATGTTTTCTCACTTTCTGTTTCTTAAGGTAAACCCAGAGTGTTTTCCATAACGGTGGCATCAATTTATACCCCCACCACCCATGTAATAGGGTTCCTTTTTCTCCACATCCTCTCTAACACCTGTTCTTGGGGGTCTTTCCCATATGTGCCTTTCTCATGGGTGTGAGGTGGTATCTCATTGTAGTTTTAATCTGCATCTCTCTTATTCGAAGTGATGATGAACTTTTTTTTCATGGAGTTGTTTTGTACTGGGAGCACTGTGTGGTGGGGATCCAAGGTGATCCCTTCCAGGTCAGTTCCTTAGTCAGTGTCTCTTATAGTCTCAAACCCACTTCCACTCCAGGCTATCTGTAAGCACAAGATGCAGCTAGATTGTAGTTGATATGGAGTCACTGGCTGAGTTCTCTTTTCTTTTCCATCTCACAAAACCTCTTATCTTTGCTCCTGGTGTTGACAGTTTATTTAAGCATTTCTATGTTATGTTTTTAGCCCTGGGGTTTGGGGGTGGCACGTGTTTTGAATATCTCAGCCTAGGCTTCCAATCTAGCCTCCTAGATGAGGGTGCCCAGGTAATACTTATCTGCTGCTCCCTGCTAATTTAGGCTCCAGCTGTTCTATGTTGAAAGCCTTAGGCTCAAGTCAGTAATCCTTGGTCTGCAGCTCTACCTATGCAGTTCTCCAAAAGTGCAGATGCACCCTCCATCCTGGTTGCTAGTTTGCACACCCCCTACCCAGTGTAGTTCCAGATGTCAGGAGTCCTCATTGTTGGTATGTGCCTGCACTATTTGGGGCTCTGCACAGCAGGTGCCCCTCCCACTTGTGAGTGTCCCATTATCACTATAAACTAAGTTTTCTTAAAGTTCTTCCATACTTTTCTGCTGGACTGTGTGTGAAATGCTAGTTTGTGCAGTGGGTGTCCATTTCTCCCCCAGGGTTTTTTTTTTTTTGGTGGGGTGACTTTCTTTTACTGCAGTGCAGTTACTGGGTGTTTGAAGGAGTCAAGCCTGGTGTGCTCACTCTGCCGTCATTTATGTATTTTATGATTGCTGGTCTTACATTCAACTATCTTATTCATTTTGAATTATGTTTTTGTGGAAGGTGTGAGATATTGATTTAGTTTCATTCTTTTGCATATGCCTATTTAGCACCATTTGTTGAAGAGATTTTCCTTTTACCATTGAATACTCTTTGATCCTTTATCATAGATTAACTGTGTGGAATTATTTTTGGACCCTCAATTCTATTCCTTTCACCTTTGATTTGTGTTTCTATTAATATCCAACTACCATACTGGTTTCAATACTGTAGCTTTGTAGTATAATTTATATGATACTTCTGTACTACTTTTTTTATCAGGATTATTTCATGTTTTGTTTTCTCATGTAAATTTCAGTGATGTCTGTAAAGTTTGTATGTTTTTTAGAAATTTTCCATTTCTTCTAGGTTATCCAATTTATTGACATGTAGATGTTGATTATTTCTTATTATACATGGTATTTCTGAGATATCTGTTGTTGCTTCTGCTTTTTTATTTCTCTTTATTAGAGTTTTTTGCCCTTTTTTCCCCTTGTGAATCAAACTAAAGGATTGTCTATTTTTTTTTAATATTATACTTTTGATTTCACTGATTTTTTTGGACTTTTTTATTTCATTTATTTGTGTCCTGATTTTTATATCCTCCCTTTTACTGGCTTTTGGTTTTCATAGTTCTTTTTCTTTAAGGTATAAGTTTACATTATTAATTTGAAATCTTTCTTCTTGATGTGGGACTGTATTACTATGTACTTCCCTCTTAGTACTGCTTTTGCAATGTCACATAGATTCTGGGAGCTCATTTTTGTTTGTCTCTAGTCATTTTTTAATTTTTTTGATTTCCTCATTGACATAATAGTCATTCAATAGTATCCACATGTTAGAGTTTTTTCTGCTTTCTTTTTGTGGATGATTTCTAGGTTGATAACATTGTGAATAGAGAAGATATTTGATATGATTAGAATCTTTGTGGATTTTTTGACATTTGTTTAGTGATCGAGCATATGGTCTATTCTCTAGAATGTTATATTAGAATTTGAGAAGAATGTGTACTCAGCATTAGGGAGGGGGCAGAGCAGTGAAGTGTCTGGTAAATATCTTTTTTTTTTTAGGATGTCAGTGTGTGTGTGTGTGTGTGTGTGTGTGTGTGTATAAAGATTTATTTATTTATACAAGCACTGGGTACAGTCAGAAGTGTGGGAGGGTGAGAGAATTCCCCAGAGCCAGAGCGGGTAGTAGAACAGGCAGACTGACGAAGTACACTGCTGAGGGGAGCAGCGGGTGCAGCTGGAGAGGTCTACGCACCATGTGGGACCCTCGCCAGCAGCCAGGGATCGAACTGGCTCTGCAGAGGCCGCAGGCAGCTTCACAGCCCAGCACTCAACTGCTGCGCCACTGGGGAGGCACTGGTAAATATCTATTAAGCTCCTGTAGTCTAATTCCTCATTTCAGGTGATTGTTTCCATGTTGATTTTTTAACTGGTTGATCTGTCCATTTTTGAAAGTGGGGTAGTGAAGCTTCCCACTTCAATTGTGTTTCTGTCAATATCTCTTTTTAGATTTATTAATAGTTGCCTTACATATTTTGATACCTCTTCATTTGTTACATATCTGTTGATGAGTGTTATTTCTTCCTGATAATTCTTTGATAATTATCTAAATTACATCCCTGTCTCTTGTTACCTTTTCTACCTAAATGTCTATCTTGGCTGATGTAAATATGACTGTCCTGCAATTTGTGAAGGGAGGGTCCCATTTGCCTGTGGGATATTTTTCCAATAATTTACTTTGAGCCTATGTTTATCTTTGGAGCTCAGGTATACTTCCTAGAGACAGCAGAAAGTTGGGGTTTGTTTTCTGATCCAATCAGTCTGTGCCTTTTGATTTGTGAGTTCAGTCCATTTATATTTAGTAGGGTTGTTGATATATGAGGATTTACTATCATCATTTTGTTGTTACTTTTCTGATTCTATTTTCTTGTTCATTATCTTTGATTTCTACAAGAGTGCTCCTATCAGCATTTCGTGTAGGGGAGATGAGTATTTGAAGAGTCTTTCAGCTTCTATTTGTCTGGGATGGCCTTTATTACCCTGTCATATCTGAAAAGGAATCTTGCGGGATGTATACTCTTAGTTTGCTGTTTTTATCTTTATGTTATTTTGGATATGTCATCCCATTATTTCCTTGCTTGCATGGCTGTTTCAGAGAAGTCTGATGTAAGCTTGATGGGAGTACTTTTATAGTTTACCTATTTTTTTTTTTCCCTAGCTGCCTTCAGTATACTTTCTTTGTCTTGAACTTGTGATAGTTTCATAACTATGTTTCTAGATGTAGGTGGCATTATGGTTAGATAATTGGCTCTTCTTTTAGCTTCATGGATTGGCTCTTCTTTTAGCTTTATATTCAATTTTCTTCATGTTTAGAAACTTTCCCTTTATTATTTCTTTGAATAAGCTCTCTGTTTGCCCCCTCCCCTCTTTAGGGGTCCCTACTATCCTTCTGTCGCCTTTCTTGAAGAAATTGGGTAGTTCTTAAAGTGTTTCTTGATTTTTTTTTTTCCTTCATATTTCTCTTTCTTTTCCCACTTGGGTCCTTTGTGCATTATTATCTTCAAGGTCACTGATTATATCCTTCATTTGATCTGTTCTGCTTCCACAGACTTCTGTAGAATTTTTAATTTCTCCTTTTGAGCATTTTACATCCTGATTCAATGTTATTTTCTTATTTAAGTTCAGTTTCTATTTTTCTGTTGATTAATTTCATTTCTCAAGTCATTCATTTGTGTTTCTGAGTTTTCTTGTGTCTCCTTGATCAGCTTCACTGCTTTCTTCCATCACTTTGATTTCCGTTATTATGTCAATTTTGAACTATCTATTTGATAGAAAGATAAAATCTTCCATATCTTTGTGGTTGGATTCTGGAGTATTGTACTCTTCTTGTGAAGCTATAATCCTTGGAGATTTCAAGTTGCCATAATTTGTGGTTTTTTGGTCTGCCCATTTTGCAGCTTTAGATTTCCCTATTTTTTTAAAGTGTCTTTATCAATAACTTAGAAATTTGAACTACTACTTTTACTGCAGATGGTACTATGGTTTTAATGTGACCTTTAGAATTTTCACCTTTTCCAGCTTCCTTAGGTCTAGAGACCTGCTGCTGAGTCAAGTGTTGAGAGCGGGGAACTGAAGGAATTCAGCCATTGGAGTAAATGTGTTAGGGGGATGATTGCTGGTGTTTGTGGTACCAGCAATAGCCCACTTTGTTCAGATCCAGACTTGAGTCTTTTCAGGCTGCTTGTCAGTCAGCTTCAGAACATAGATAGCAGTCCTAAAAGGTTAGGAGAGTGGGAACACATTCTTGTTCCTTTTACTGAGAACCCAGTCTACTGGGAATACCCCAGATCCTTAGTATATTTCTCCTCAGTTAAGGGTGTTCCTCCCTCCCTAGGGTCATAAGCAGAGTGGCAGAACAGTGGTTTGTATGGCACCCTCCCTGCCCCAGACCATGGCCTCCAGGCATCTCTTTCCACTCACTTCTTGTTTAATGAAGCATGAATATGCATGTTCCTTCAGTGCAGTCAGTATTAATCTCTGGTGTCCTTTCTTCTCAAACCACAAAATTCTCTTGTTGTAGTGCCTGAAATATTAATTTAGATGGACCTTTCAGGAGTGACTCAAGTAATCTCCTCAGATGCCATATTCTTGTCCAGGTTTTCAGAACCTCTATAGAAATTTTCCTTTATACTCCAACCCACTTGAGCCCATTCACATTGACTCTTCTCCAAATGGGAGTAAATAAAGGCTTCTTGAATTTTTTTTGACTTACTAAACACCATCTATTTGTCCCACAAATTGAGACCTTTACTCACATTTTTAAAACCTAAAATACAAACTACAACAAAGAATATGCTTTGCATATCAAACTGCCAAGTCTATTTTTATCCTTTTGCTTTTTTAGTTTTGCTTTATTTATTCTCTTTGTTTTGCTTACTTTTATTTTCATTTAAGAAGTGATACCAGAGCCTCACTGGTGGTGCAGGGGTTAAGGTCTCAGAACTGTCATGCTATTGCCAGCCACTGTGGCATGAGTTCAATCCCTGGCCGGGGAGCTAACCCATATGACTCAGCAGACCTCTCCTGTCTCACCTGCTGCTCCCCTCAGCAGGTAATTCAGTGGATCTCCCTATTCTGCTTCCCACTCTGTCTCTGGTGAATCCTCTCAACCCCCTGCACCTCTGGCCTACATCCTAGTTCTTGTACGCATAAATAAATTTTTTAAAAAATCTTAAAAAAAAGTTAAAAGTGGGCCTCTCCTGATGGCGCAGGCAGTTGAGTGCCCCGCTGTGAAGCTGTCTGCAGCCTCTGCTGTGCCAGTTTGATCCTGACTGTCTGGCAAGGGTCCCACATGGCATGGCAGACCTCTCCTGTCACACCCACTGCTCCCCTCAGCAGTGTACTTCAGTCAATCTGCCTGTTCTGTTTCCCGCTCTGTCTCTAGTGAATCCTCTCACCCTCCCGCATCTGGCCTGTACCCCAGTTCTTGTATAAATAAATAAATAAAATCTTTTAAAAAAAAATCATGTATTTAAAAAAAAGTTAAAAGTTAATCATTTAAGAAAAAAATAGAAGTGATTCCATCCCTGGTGAGTTTTCTTCTGAGATGTCTCATATACCACTATTGGAATGTAAATTGTTACAACCTTTAAAAAAAGGAAATTTGGATATGTGGATATGTGGGTCAAAAACTTTAAAATGTTTACACACACTGACACAGTAATTGATTTACAGGAAAATGTCTTAAGAAAACAAACAAACAAAAAAAACCACAGGAAAGTATTGTATGCGTGGCATTTCATTAGAATACCCAATGGTGTGAGATTGATTAATTAAATTTTATATTATTCACTGGCAGGAATATTATGTCCATCAAAGTCATTTTCTGATATGTTATCAATGTATAATAAATTTTTTTAAGGTCTTTCTAACTGATTTGCTGCCTGGATTAGCTGATTCTCTCTGCGCCATCTCTGATACCATTCTGGTTGACATACAATGAGTGCTAAGCATTCTCCTTATTTTTACTCCTCTTGTTATATTTTAGGCTTATCAATATTCAGATTGCTTCAGAATCTGTTTATGCTCATTGGTGTTATGACACTAATATATAATCTAATTAAATATGGCATAAATCATGGATATATGAATATAGAGAAATACCAGATTTTATTTCCATGAAAACTAGTTTGAATGCTTTGGAGAATTTCAGTAAAGGTGAGTTGCTAAAAATATCATTGATGAATTAGATGAGGGCAAAACAAATGAAAAAAATCTTGAAAGCCTTTCATAAAGATTATTGGTATCTAAGTTTTTATTCTTCAAAAAGAAATGAACAAAGGAAAGAAGGAAGGATGGAATGAAGGAAAGAAAAGAGAAAAAGAAGAAATAAAATAGAAAATCACAGATGATACATTTTTATGTGATTTAAATGAGAAAGAATGTGGAATTCTAATAAGTTGGTTCTACATTACATGATTAGTAAATGATTATATAACTATGCTTTATAAATTAAAACAAAATATTTGCAATGTTTTTAATGATGCCGTATCCAATAAGAATTTTACAGTGTTCTGCATACACTGTGTGTATGTGTATTTATGCATAGAAATGTACCTATCATACATGATAACAATGAATGGTAGCAGTGAATAACAATGAAAATTTTAACAATGAATATCTCTGGATAGTTGATGTGTAGATGCTTTTTATACTTTTTTGCCTTTTCCAAATTTTCTGCAATGAGCTTATGTACTTTCATACTCAGAAAAAAAATCTTAAACTCATGTTTTCAAGAAAACAACCAATCATTTTTTTATATTTGATAAATGTAAGTTGTTTTTTTTTTTTACTTCGGAGGAAAGAAGATCTGTAATTCCATTCTGCAAGGTAATTCATTCAAGACACCAGTTCACTTATAAATCAGTGTAGTTATCACTGGCGAGCCAATGAAATTATACCTTGGTCAGTTTCCTTAAAAATATTGCCATAATGTGTTACATAGTTCTGATGCATTGTATTTGAATTTGGTTCAAGATTTTTGTGATTTATTTATTTATTTCCATTGTCTTTGTGTACTAAAATATACATTAAATTTCTTAATTTGTTCATGTAGCAAGTATTTTGTTTTATCAAAAAGAATTCTATGAAGTTATTTAGAAAGTCATGTACCTAGAAAGACATCAATTTTATTTGTTGTACATGTGAATGGAGCAGATTACACATTACCTATTCTTTTTAATCAGTTATACCATTAATAATTAGACACTTTTATATTTTTTTCTTAGATTTCCCTTTATACTTTCTTTCTCTTTTTCATTTTCTACCTCCTTGCCTTAACCTAGTTGCCCCCAAAGCACTAAGCATCATTTGATGTCATGTATTTCTTCGAACATTACTTGTTTTTCCCCTGAGAATGTGAAGTCTTTGGAAATCAAGGCTTTGTCATGTTTCTGGCAGTATATCCAGCCCCCAGAAAATGCCTTGCACACAGCAGACATTTAATAAACTTTTGTTAGATAAAGGGATTTTACAGAAGGCAAGGTTGTTATACTTTAGAAAATAAAATAGCCAATATCAATATACAAAAATCAGTTGTTTTCCTACATGCAAAAAATAAAACCCACAAACTATTAGAGGAAGAAATCAAGAAAACAATTCCATTTACAATGGCATCAAAAAAATTAAATACCTAGGAGTAAACTTATTCGAGGGGAAGGACCTTTACAATGAAAAATATGACATTGCTCAAAGAAAGAAAAAGACAAAGCAATGGAAAGATATCTGCTGCTCATAGGGTCAAAGAATTAAGATTGTTAAACAGTCCATTTTACCCAAAGCAACATAAGATTTAATGCAATCCCTATCAAAGTGCAATGACATTCTTCAAAGATATAGAACAAATACTACTGAAATTCATATGGAACCACAAAGGACTCCAAATAGCCAAAGCAATTCTGACAAAAAAAGACAAATGGAGGTATTGAATACCCAGACTTCAAGCTGTGCTACAGAGCTATAATAATCAAAACAGTATGATACTGGAACAAAAACAAATACATAGATCAATGGAATAGAATTGAAAGCCAGAAATAAACCTCCCCATCTATGTACAGTTAATTTATGACAAAGGAGCCGAGAGTATAGTTTAGAGAAAGGTAATCTCTTCAATAAATAATGTTGGAAAACTGAACAGTCAGATAAAATGAGTGAAAGACTGCTATGTCACACAATACACAAAAATTAACTCAAAATCGTTAAAAGACGAATTACCTATTCTTTTTAATCAGTTATACCATTAATAATTAGACCTGAAACTATAAAATACATAAAAGAAAACATAGGTAAAACACTCCACAAAATAGGCTCCCATGATTTGTTGATTCAGATTTGTGGATTCTTCTCCAACAAGAGAAACAAAAAGGAATATAAACAATTGAGACTAAACCAAACTAAAATGTTTCTGCACAGTGAAGGGAACTATCATTAAAACAAACAAAATAATTGTACAAAATACATTTGACAAGGAGCTAATATCCAAGATCTATGAATAACACATATAACTTATAAAAAGAAAACAAATAACAATCAAAAAATGGGCATAAGAGCTAAGTAGACACTTCTACAGAGAAGACATAAAGATGTCAAACAAGCACATGAAAAAATCCTTATCATCATTGTCATCAGAGAAATGTAATGTTTAATTGTTATCCTTGCAGACTTCCCATGGTAATGCATGGCCACCTCAAGTTCAATCACTTGCTCTGTTTTTTTCTTGGGCAGGTGAAAAGAAAGTTACTGACTGCATCATTGATAGAGGAAAGCCAACCTGTGTGCCTTGTCTAGATGGACAGGAGTATACAGATGCAAAACATTATTCTCCTAAATGTAGAAGATGTAGCATTTGTGATGCAGAACATGGTAAGTGTCTTTAAATATAAGAGGGACCAATTATGGTATCCATATAAAACCATTTGCAATGCAGTGTAAAATTGGCAACTATTCTGGTGCTGTGTTGGCATATAGGAAGAGATGGGCTGAGCCTAGTGGAGTAAAGCAGGACCAGGTGCTGAACTAATCACTGGTCTAGACTTTTATGGATTTAGTCTAAGCAATTCTCCCAGACATAGGAGAATAACTTACTTTGAACCCTATTAAAAGCATCTTGATCTATAATCAAAATTGTAGAAGGTAATTTTTTTTAAAGATTTATTTATTTATTTATTTATTTATTTATTTATACAAGCACTGGGTACAGTCAGAAGCGCGGGAGGGTGAGAGAATTCACCAGAGCCAGAGTGGGGAGCAGAGCAGGCAGAAGGACCAAAGTACACTGCTGAGGGGAGCAGCGGGCGGCAGGAGAGGTCTGTGCGCCATGTGGGACCCTCCTCCGGTGGCCGGGGAACAACCAGGGATCGAACTGGCGCTGCAGAGGCTGCGGGCAGCTCTGCAACACAGCGCTCAACCGCTGTGCCACTGGGGAGGCCCCTGTAGAAGGTAATTTTTTCCTGCCTTGGTTTACACTTGGGTAATGGCTCTTGTTTATGTTCAAAAAGAGCTCATAAGTTTGCCAATACAAGGACAGAAAAACCCAAAAAGTGGATAGTACACTGCCGTTTCACTGAGGCTCTCTTTTGCCCTGATGATTCCAACTGGGGTCTATTTTCATAACCTATTTATTACTAACTGCTGTGATTAATGGTCCTCAAATTGATTCTTTAGGCCTTGAAGTAGAAAAAAATTGTACCCGGAATCAGAATACCAAGTGCAGATGTAAAGCAAACTTTTTTTGTGCGAATTCTGCATGTGAATACTGTGGCCCTTGCAAAGAGTAAGTTTAATCTTTCTCTGATTAAAACACTAGATATGCCTTGATAGATGTGCAACTGTGGGAATGAATAAGTTGTCTCAAATTGAGGTGATTTGAGTCTGAAAAGCAAAACAGACAAATCATTAATCACATTTGGAGTTTATTCAGAGCTACTTA
The DNA here is from genome assembly GCF_014898055.3 of Talpa occidentalis. Taxonomy (NCBI): domain Eukaryota; kingdom Metazoa; phylum Chordata; class Mammalia; order Eulipotyphla; family Talpidae; genus Talpa; species Talpa occidentalis. Next base: position 62,311,813 of record NW_023605194.1, read on the forward strand.
TGTATAGTCCTCAGCACTGGAGTTTGTGAATAGGACTTGAGTTGGAGGCAGGATCCACACCAACTTTTGACAGTGTGTGCACCCTTGGTACGTGTGATCTCTCTTGTCTAAGACTAATGAGACCAGGTGTGTGTGTGTGTGTGTGGAAGGGAAAGGGTGGCTGTCACTTGAGTCTTTGTTCCAGTAAGATAGTAAGTAGAGTCTTGTGTAGATCAGTACAGATGGATATACATGAATGAAACCATGTGGAAATTGGCTATCCAATCAGGGGTAGAGAGTTGGTCAGTATTGGTCACAGGCCTAAAATGGCATTATTACTAGATGGAATCACTTTGGTTTCCCTACAGAGATAATGTCTTCCTAGGGTGGAAGCAGCACTGACTGAGAGTCAAGAATTTGGGTTCTAGTCTTGCTTTGCCTCCAAGCAACTAGATAACCATTTGTTCATCAAAACATCCAGTTGCCAAAGAGTTATTGAACACATCCTGTGTGCTTGATACTGTGTTGGCTGCTTCAGTTAATGATGGGAGCAAGACACACTCTGGCATCAAAAGTCTTGGACTAGGGACAGAGAGAGACAAAAAAAAAAAAAATCAATGTTTATTGTATGTCAACACCATGTAGCAAGCATCAGAAGAGACTTGTCCTCAGGATGCTGTAAGTTATACAGGAGAATCTTTCATCTCTGCCTAGAAGGATAGGGTAAACCTATGACATGTGTCTTGAGTCTTGAAGAAGAAAAAGCATTACCAGGTGTACATAGATGGAAGAGACATTGCAGGCCAGGGAACAGCAATTGCAGAGAGACAGCGGAAGCGCTTGGAAGACTGGAACTTGTCTTTCATGCTCAAGAGCTTGATTTTAATCTGAATTTAGAAAATCCATACATCTCACTTTTCTCCCAATGAATTGGCTGAGTTTGTGCAGATCAGGTAACCTCTCTTAACTTGAGTTTCCTCACTCATAGATTGCAGAAATTATTCACTTGTCCTATCAACCTCATTTCTGTGACAATCCACAATGGATAATGGCATTATAAAAAAATAGCCCTTTTTTGTCAGTTAGTGTTTTGTATATACATAAACATTTAGGATTGGATTCATGAGTTTCTCCTTAAACTTACAATTCATCTTTTCATCTTGGGATCTTTTGGGAGTAGGGACATGATACCTTTTTTTTTTTTATTCACTAGTAAAAGTTAAGGTTTATGCAGTTAACCTGGTCCTCCCTTCTAACCCCGAGTGTCCAAGATTTGACACATTAAATAGGTACTGTGGGAGAGGAACTAACTTATAAAACAATAAGTTAGGTAGTAGACTTAAATAGATCATAATCTTTTTTTAAGATCTATTTATTTATGCATACAAGAGCTGGGGTAGAGGCCAAAGATGTGGGGGGTGAGAGGATTCACCAGAGACAGAGTAGGGAACAAAACAGGCAGACTGACTGAAATACACTGCTGAGGGGAACAGCAGGCGAGGCAGGAGAGGTCTGCTGCGCCATGTGGGTAGCTCCCTGGCCAGCCTGGATCGAACTCATGCTGCAGAGGCTGCAGATTGCTTCATAGTGCTGTGCTTAACCCCTTGCGCCACCAGGGAGGCCCAATAGATCATAATCTTGTTTTGATTTTTTCACCATAACTCTTTGAGGCAGGTGGTAGTATTATCTCCTTGTTGCCGGTGAGAAAACAGGCTCATGGTGGTTAAGTGAGATGTCCAAGTTCACCTAATTAAGTAATGGGCAAAGCCATACTGTAACTTCATCAGACTGTCAGTGTCCCATTGTTTGAAGAAAATCCTACTTGAGTCTCCTACTCATCCCCTACATATAAAAAGGGGAAACCTCTGCGAGCCACCAGATAGGCTCCCTAACCAGTATTTTGGGCATGGTTGCTGTTTGGCCTTTTTATTGTCCCATAGGACTGCTCTGAAATTGCATTTGGCATTTGAAACGTACAGATTATTACCAATAAATATATTGAGTTTATTTTTTGTTCTATTTCATCCTTTTTCTTAAAAGCCAATATTTTATTACCTTCCATTAACTGGTGGCATTTTAAAACATAGTCATTCTTTGGGATACTTTTCATCCAAACATCCAAATTATGGTATGAATTTGTATCAGCTTTAGGTGCTAATCTAGAAATATTGGGGGAATATGTTTGCCAGAGCTGCAATGAGTAAATTGGCCCCAGGTTTATAATGTGTCATGGAAAATGATCAAGGAATCCATCCCCTAGACTTTTAAAATTTCCTCTGTATATTTTTCTAGGTGTGAAGATGGAAACATTGAGAATTGTACACCAACCAGTAGCACCAAATGCAAAGGTTATTATTTCTTTTTATGATTATATTCTCCTTTTTTCCATCCCCATAGTCAAATATGAAGAGAAGGCAGTCCTTTTGATTCTTTGAGTATTTTGTTTAATGTTAAAGATTGCTTCTTTTCATGTAAAATGTGCAATGCTCCCATCTGCAGGATCCAGACATAACTTGCTGGGGTTGTGTGGCCTTCTGATCCTGGTGCCATTATCTGCGCTAATCATATACCGTAAGTTCTAATTTTGTTCAAACCACACATTGAAGTAATTTGGGAAGTAGTTATTCAAAAGATTTTGGAGAAATCTCCTACCAGGCAAGTAGCTAGTAGGTCACAATTTACATCGTTAAATTCCTACCACTAAATAGCACCCCTGAGAGCTGATAGGAACAAATGATATTATCCCTCAGTTACTGCTTCTGTGCAACTATTTTGGAAGCACTGAGTGAATATTCCTATCGTCCCTATGAACCAGGGTATTCTCATCCAGGAAGCAGCCTAGTTGACCAAGAATCAGAACCAATGCTTTACTGTCCATTGTGTTGGCTCATGTATGAAGGGGACACAAGAAGCAAGGGTTTCCCCTGGAAAGGCATGCAAGGGATATTTGATAAAGTCTTCCCTTTTTGTGGCTTCTCTCCCTTGTCCAAACTTCATGTATATTTATTGTTCCACATTAACTTAAAATACTGTAGCAATATACTTTTTTTTTTTAAAGATTTATTTATACAAGCATTGGGTATAGTCAGAATCGCGGGAGGGTGAGAGAATTCACCAGAGCCAGGGCGGGGAGCAGAAGAGGTAGATGGACCGAAGAAGACACTGCTGAGGGGAGCATCGGGCGCGGCAGGAGAGGTCTGTGCTCCATGTGGGACCCTTGCTGGCAACCAGGGATTGTACCAGTGCTACAGAGGCTGCGGGCAGCTTCGCAGCCCAGTGCTCAACTGCTGCGCCACTGGGGAGGCCCTGTAGCAATATACTTTCTGCAAGGGTTACCTTCGTAAGGCCAGCAGCTGAGTCTAAATTACATATAATCATAATTACTCAAGAGCAGTTCCTTTAAATCATGCATAAAGCATGGAGTAGTGTCAACTTTCGATAACTATAAAACATGCAATTTTTCCTTCTTGAAACAAGCCACTGTTTCATCAGTTCAGCTGAAAATAAAGAGATTGCCCTGCCTTTAGATATACTTTAACTAAAAATAAAAAATGTTTCAATGGTGTAATTGTGCCTGGAGACTCACAGATACTTTCTTCCAACTCTTACTGACTCCAAGGCACCTATTCATTGAATGTGTACCCTTGAGTTATCTGTGAGTGTGTATTTGGATTGCTGGGCATTAAATGCCACTCCACAGTGAGTTGATATGACTTTCCATAGTTTATGCTTCCATGTCTTGCTATAGCTGTGCTACCCACTCCAAGCTTGTGAGGAGAGCTGATGACCAACCAGCTTCATGCTAGGCCGTGTATGGTAATTGGATATCTCGACTAAGATGTAGCATAGCTGAAGAACACTTGACCTAGGAGGGTGGGATTTCTAAAATCAGGACAATGGGTTTGGTCAAATTAACTTTAAATGAATGTTTCCTCCTTCTTTCCTATGCTTCCTTAACATGAGATATAGTCTCACCTGCTTCCTACAAGACTGAGACCTGAGTCTGATAGAAATTTCTTTGATCTTTCAGTCATATGTCGGTGGCACAGGAATAAAAAGAAAGGTCATCATGAATTTGTACACCCAAATCTTGTAAGTGTTGAAAACAACTTTCTTAAAATAAAGTGGTCAGTCATATTTTTAATTGTTTCTTTTTTTTGAGATTTATTTATGCATACAAAAACTGGGGTACAGGCCAGAGGTGTGGGGATGAGAGGAGTCACCAGAGACAGAGTGGGGAGCAGAACAGATGGATTGACTGAAATACACTACTGAGGGGAGCAGTGGGCGAGACAGGAGAGGTCTGCTGCGCCTGTGGGTATCTCCCTGGCCGGGCATTGAACTCGTGCTGCAGTGGCTGCCAATAGCTTCATAGTGCTGCATCTTAACCCCTTGCACCACCAGAGAGGCCCCAATTTTGTTACCTTTTTTAAAAATGGATATTTATTGTGTTCATGTGTGTATGAGTTAAAGGGACATCAAAAATGAATTAAGACATGGTGCAAGTTTATTCAGTAGACTTCTGTGTGAGTAACATTGAGTTGCCAAAGGGCATAATTGAGATTATGCTGAATGTGAATTGAAAAAATGGTGTGACCAAACTCCATCCCCCATGGTGGTGTTATCTCTGCAGAGAGATACCATATTTGTGCATTCTATGTCCAAGTCCAGGTATAGAAATGGCTCTTAAAGTCCAATATAAAGACACAGCTCAACTCTCTCCAGCCACTTGTTATTTCTCTCTTATATCTTTTTCTATTATGGAATCAAAATAATTCAAATAGCAAAAAATATACTGGGAAACTGACCAATCCACTTAGTGAATAGTGATTTTCTCCATTGGAGCCAGAGCTTAGTGGAGTTAGAGCTCTTTAAATCAATATGGCAGAAACCAGTTGGCCCTTCAATAACATAGTGGTTGGAGGTGCCAACACCTGCACTATTTAAACTTCATCTACAACCTTTGACTCCATTTGACTCCCTCAAAAGTTAAATACTAATAGCCTGCTGTTGAACAGAAGCCTTTCCAATAGCATGAACAGTTGATTAACATGTATATTGTTTATATATACTATATTCTGTATTCTTAACAATATTCTTATTATATACTGTATTCTCAAGTAAGCTAGAAAAAAGGAAAGATATTCAGAAATCACAGGCAGGAGAAAATACACTTACAGTACTATACTGTATTTATTTGATATTGTATATTTATTGACATTGTACAGTTTATAGCATCTATTTACAAAAAATAACTGGACTCTCATTTCAAAACTGTGTTGTTCAAAGGTCCACTGTAATTTCAGCTAAAAGTCATTTTTTTGTCTCAGAAATAGAATAGTTACAGCAAAAAAAAAATTTAGAATGGTTACATTTATTCTGTATATTTTTATTTATTCTGTGTTAATAGTAATTTCAGTCCATACCATGAATTCCTTAGATTCCTTGTGTAAAATATAAGACAATGCTGAAACTGTTTAATAAAAAATTGACTTAGCCACTTAATCTAGCTAATTTTATCTATTAAACAACTGATTGTACTTCCTTCAGCATTAAGGACAAATTGAATTACACTTAGAATATTTGAATATATTTTTAATTATCTCTCTTCCAATTTTTTTTCCCTACAGGAAATGTTAGATTTAACAGGTAAGGCTTTTATTATGTTAATTCATAGAGATAGCTTCCTGGATAAAAAGGACATCTTAGATAAAATAATGTTGCTTATTTCAGTGACATAGTCCTTGAGCTCACATTTCTCCTTTTTTTTTTTACTGTCCTCTCTATTATCTTAAAAAATTATTAATTGTTTACATCATTGTTCATTATTAAACAATATTTGCTTCCCCCCATTCTCTCAGGTGTAGTCCCCATAGAGTTTCCTTCCCCTCTGCACCTGTGCACCATCACCTCAGTCCCCTGTGCTCCTCCCTCCCTCCCTCCCTCTGATCCCGCTCCCTCCTCCTCCCCTGCAGTATATCTCTGATTTATAATTGTCTGTTTTTGTTTTGTTGTTTTGTACTGTTATCATTTTTTTTACACTGATGTCTTATTTGGTTCCCCTATATTCCTGCTATAAGTGAAACCATCCAATATTTTTCTTTTTCCTTCTGGCTTATTGCACTGAGCATAATTCCTTCTAGCTCCATCCCCATTGCTGAAATGGCATGAGTTTATCTTTTTGATTGCTGAGTAATATTCCATTGTGTATATATACCACATCTTCTTGATCCAGTCATCTATTTTTGGGCATTTGGGTTGTTTCCATGTTTTACCTATTGTAAATAGTGCTGCAATAAGCATAGGGGTACACATGGTCTTTTGAATCAATGTTTTTGTGTCCTTTGGGTAGATCCCTAGTAGTGGAATTGCCAGATCGTATGGTAGCTCCATTTTTAGTAGACTGAGGAACCTCCAGACAGCTTTCCATAGTGTTTGGGCCAGTTTGCACTCCCACCAGCAATGTAGGAGGGTTCCTTTTTCACCACATTCTCACCAACATTTGTTGTTACTTGTTTTTTTGATATGTGCCATTCTTTTGATATGTGCCATTTTGATATGGTGTAAGGTGGTATATCAATGTGGTTTTAATTTGCATTTAAACCTTGATGATAAGGAATGTTGAACATTTTTTCATATGCCTGTTGGCCATTTGCATTTTCTCTTTGGAGAAAGTCTTTTAAGTTCTTCTGCCTATTTCTTGACTGGATTGTTTATTTTATTTTTGTTGAGTTGTGTGAGATCTTTGTATATCTTTGTGATCAGTCCCTTATCAGTTGAATGGAGTGCAAAGATTTTTTCCCAATCAGTGGGGTGTCTCTCTATTTTGGTTAATGTCTCTTTTGCTGTACAGAAGCTTTTCAGTTTGATGTAATCCAAGGTGTTTATCTTTTCCTTGACTTTCTTTGCTTTGGGTGATGAGTCTTTAAAGATGTAATTGTGATGTATGTCTTGTAGTGTTTTCCTTATATTTTCTTCTATATATTTTATGGTTTCAGGTCTTATGTCCAGTTCTTTTATCCATCTTGAGTTACCATACATTTTTATGTATGGTAAGAGGTAGTGGTCTAGTTTCATTTTTTTTTGCATGTGGTGGTCCAGTTTTCTCAGCACCATTTATTGAACAAACTGTCCATGTTCCATTGCATATTCTTTGTTCTTTTGTCAAAGATTAGTTGTCCATATAAGTGTGGTTTTATTTCTGGTCTCTCTGTTCGGTTCCATTGGTCTGTGTGTCGTTTTTGTTCCAATACCAAACTGTTTTAATTATCATGGCTTTGTAGTATAGCTTGAAGTTTGAAAGTGTGATGCCTCCTTTCTCCTTTGTTTTCATCAGTAGGGGTTTGGCTATTCATGGTGGTTTTTTTTTTTTTTTTTTTTTTGTGGTTCCATATGAATTTCATCAGCATTTGTTCTATTTTTGAAGAATGCCATTGAGATTTTTATTGGAATAGCATTGAATCCGTATATTGCTTTTGGTAGGATGGCCATTTTAAAAATGTTGATTCTTCCAATCCATGAGCAGGGGCTATCCTTCCATTTCTTTGTGTCTTCTTCTATTTCTTTTAACAGTGTGTTATAATTTTCTTTGTATATATCTTTCACCTCTTTTGTTAGATTTATTCCCAAGTATTTGATTTTTTTTGTTTCAATTACAAAAGGGATGGTTTTCTTGATTTCTTCTTCTTCAGACTGATTGTTTGTGTATAGGAAGGCTACTGATTTTTGTGTGTTGATTTTGTATCCTGCTACTTTACTGAACTGGTTGATTATTTTGAGTAGTTCTTCTGTGGAGTTTCTAGGGTTCTCTATGTATAATAGCATATCATCTGCAAATAGTGATCATTTTACTTCTTCTTTCCCTATTTGGATTCCTTGTATGTCTTTCTCTTGCCCCGATTAGGACCTCCAGTATTATATTGAAGAGCAGTGGTAAGAGAGGACATCCTTGTCTTGTTCCTGATCTTAAAGGAAAGGCCTTCAGCTTTTTGCCATTGTAAATAATATTGGCAGTGGGTTTGTCATATACGGCTTTTATCATGTTAAGGTGTGTTCCTTCTAACCCAAGAATTTCAAGGGCCTTCATAAATGGATGTTGGGCTTTGTTGAATGCTTTCTCAGCATCTATTGATATGATCATATGGTTTTTAATTTTCTTTTTGTTGATGTGTTTGATTACACTGATTGATTTTCATATGTTGAACCATCCTTGTGCCCCTGGGATGAATCCCACTTGATAGTGGTGTATTATCCCTTTGATGCATCATTGGATTCTGTTGGCAAGAATTTTGTTGAGGATTTTTTCATCAGTGTTCATTAGGGAGAGTGACCTGTAATTTTCTTTTTTTGTGCTGTCTTTGTTTGGTTTTGGGAATGTTAGAGGTGATCTTCTCAAACCTTTCTATTTATTTATTTATTTATTTATTTATTTTAAAGATTTATTTATTTATGCATACAAGAGCTGGGGTGTAAGCCAGAGGTGTGGGGGGTGAAAGGATTCACCAAAGACAGAGTGGAGAGTAGAACAGGCAGATCCACTGAAATACACTGCTGAGGAGAGCAGTGAGCAAGATAGGAGAGGTCTGCTGCACCATGTGGGTCACCTCCCTAGCTGGCCGGGGGGATTGACCTGGTGCTACAGTGATTGGGGATAGCTTGATAGTGCTGTCTTTAACCCCTGTGCCACTAGAGAGGCCCCTCAAACCTACTTATTTTATAGATGAAAAAAGAAGATACAGAGATGTTATATATCTTGCCCAGGTCATAAAGGAGAAATCAACATGGTCTTCAGAAATGGGAATTTCATTTAGATAAACAATTTTTCAGAGGCTATTCTTTATTTTTCAGACATTGACCTGAGTAAATATATCACTACTATTGCTGAAGAAATGAAAATAACTGAAGTTAAAGAATTTGTTCGGAAGAATGGTGTCAGTGAAACCAAAATAGATGAGATCAAGAATGACCACATCCAGGATACAGCTGAGCAGAAAGTCCAGCTGCTTCGTAATTGGTATCAAATTCATGGGAAGAAAGATGCATGTGGAACTTTGATTAGCAATCTCAAAAAAGCTAATCTTTGTCTTCTTGCAGATAAAATTCAGGATCTAATCTCAAAGGACATTGCTAATGAACGCAAGCATGCAGACTGCAAAAATGATCCTGAAAGACAAAACTTGGTCTAAAATGAAAAGAAAATAACTTCGTTTTTTGTATATGCATTTAATGGAAGGAAAAACTAGTGTTTAGTAATCCCTAGTAACTCTATTTTATAAATATTGCTTGTTTTATTAATGGGTATATTTCTTGTTTCTTTTATTAGATTTGTAGTGGTAATATGTTTACAAGTTTCAAGGATCTCATGATTGCACATTTAAGGATGTTTAAAATCTAGTTGGGGAGACATGGCTAACGTAATGACATGTGAAATACCCAAAGGATTGTAGGCAAAGGACAAAGATTGGGACCATCTTCTGGTGTTGAATATGTGCTTCTGGAGGTATGAATGTATTTAATGTATATAGATACACATCTCTAGCCATAAGCTAATCCTATCATATGAATTGATAGAAACTGTGACCTTTTGTTGCAATCTCACAATCAAGGGAAAGGCTCCTATGCTTTTAAATTACCTTCCCAGTAATCATCACCCATGATGATTCAGGAGTTTTTACCTTATTTGTAAGCTTTGTTTGCAATTTTGAAAAGACCATATTCAGGGAAAGCTCACATACAATCTGAGCTTTTGAGCAGGACCTCAAAGATCTTTTCATAGATTGTTGACATTTTACTGTGAAGTGTTTCCGTTTAGATTTCACATACAAAATGTAGATTAAATTATAATGCTTGAATATTTTATATTTGTATGCAATTTTCATGGATCAAAATCATCTTTCTCAGGTGTTAAAACATTTTGATCAGGAAAGTCCTAGTAGAGCTTTGTCACCTCTCCACTTTCTCCTCTGTTCTCCTTGGTGGCCATACACCCCCAGTCCTGGAAGGACTGCCAAAGAAATAATGATCCATGAAAGCCCAGCCTGCTATTAGAAACTTCTAGCTTAGTTTACAAGGGCTAACTGCTCTTACAGAAGGTAGCTTTGTGGCATAGCACAAACCCATGACCACCACCAAAGCTAATAAAGTAGATCCCTTTTTTGACTCTGTCCCCCCAAAATGATCAGTAACTGCCTGTGTCTTCTTTCTTACCACAGATTCAGCTTATACATAGCAAAGGGAAAAATCATCATAAGTTTTTAGGAATTGCTCTTGCTGTTTCAGCAGCTTCTTAAACAAACTAGTCCCTCCTCTCACTGCCTCTTCTTTACTTTTATAGCTAAACACTTCTGAAAATTTGCATTAAATAAGAATGTTAATAAATACTATTTATATTTATATAAACATAAAATGAAGATAGTTATAAACTGAAGCAGATACTTAGCTTTCATGGATAGAAGAATTTTTTTCCTTTATCTTTGAAAAATAAATTATAGGGGAAATATTTTATTAAAAAAACATGGTTTTGCAGCCACATGTAAAAGAATAAAACTATACAACTGTCTTAGATCATAGACAAAAATCAACTAGAAATGGATTAAATACTTGAATGTAAGTTCTGGAATCATAAGATACTTAGAAATAAACTTAGGCAAAACACTGTGATATCGACTTCAGTGATCTTGGTGGATTTGTCTCCATCAGAAAGAGAAACAAAAGAGTGTCTAAACAAATGAGACTACATCAAACTAAAGATCTTCTGCATAGCAAAAGAAACTATCATTAAAGCAAAAAGACACTCAGCTGAGTGGGAGAAAATGTTTGTGCATCACGCATCATGTGGATAGCCAAGTTGTACAAAAACCATGTACAAGTCAACGAAAAGAAAACAAAATAACCCAATCAAAAAATAGAAGAACTAAACAGACACTTCTCCAAAGAAACATACAGATGGCCTGCAGGCACATGAAAAATCCTCATTATCATTTGGAGAGAAAATCCTCATTATCATTTGGGAAATGCAAATCAAAACCACCACGAGATACCATCTCACACCAGTGTGACTGGCTTATACCAAAAAGACCAGAAACAACTGTTGACATGAGTGTGGAGAAAAAAGAACACTCTTAACTGCTAATAGGAATATAGACTGGTTCAGCCCTTTTGGAAAACAACATGGAGGTTTCTCAAAATATTAAAAATAAATCTACTGTATGGTCCAGTAATTCTACTCCTAGGTATCTACCTGAAGAAGGGGAAAACACTAGTTGGGAGGGATGTATGCATGCCTATATTCACTGCAGCACTGTTTACAATGGCCAAGTTATGCAAACAACTAAAGTACCCAAAGAGAGATGAGTGGGTTAGGAAGATGTGATATCTATATTACAATGGAATACTACTTGTCTATAAAAAAAGATGAATACTTGCCATTTGTGACAACATAGAGAGGATTATGTTAAGTAAAAAAATAGTTAGAAGGAGAAAGACAAATACTGGATGGTTTTACTTACATCTAGAATATCAAGAAATAAAGGATCTCACAAACCAAATCAACAACAAACCTTGGAGGTCTGACTGTAGAATTGAGGCTAACAGAGGGGGAGAGTGGAGAGCAAGTGGAGCAAAATGGGCTGTGGTAGAGGCCCATGGGTGCCAGAGTGGTGGATGTGGTGCAATGACATATATCTGAAGAGATGGGATCCTACACTTCTGTATCATGCCTGGTGTTGCAAACCAATATTACCTCAATTAAAAAAAAAAAGTCATGGTTTTGTTTTGTCAGGTTATCTCTATTTTTTTATGATGTTTTATTATTTGTGTTTGTTTTCCTTTCTTTACTGCTAAATATAAACTGTGTATGAAGCTTTAACAACTCTTTTATCATTCAGAAAGTGCCTCCTTGTTAAACACTTTTAGTGGTTAAATGATTTCCTCCATAGGTTGTTACTGCCAAGAATACTCCTCTCAAACAGCACATGATTACTCATTACATGAGGATTTATTATGACAGGATTATATGTCAGGCACTGGAATGTGGATAAAACTGTGTATATATATATGTCAATGGAGTGGTTTTATTGGTATGGACACAAGTGGAGATTTTTAAATATTTTCTCCTGCATGTTTTCCATTCTAGCTACTTGATGACCACTGGGCCATCTCTCTTTCTTAAACTTAATATCAATGCTATATTTTATTTGATACATAATTGCCAATCATCATTTCAACATAACAACATAAACAGTATTAATGAGATAATTTGTGTTCATTTTTTATACTAAAATATTCAAGATACAATTTGTATTTTATTTATACATATAAGCACATCTCAGATTGGACTACGACATTTCAAAGCTTCACTAACTACTGTGGCTAGAGGCTGCCACATTCAAGAGCTCAGGTCTGTATCTTTGTCCTGGCAATTTTAACTCTATGTTTGGTTTAGCATTACTGCTAAAGTCCAGTATTTCCTGGGTTTGTTCAATGAACTCTCTTCACTCTGGTTGGCTGAAATGTCAACATCTACCCAATGTCAGTTCTGGAAATTGTTCTATTGTACGTCACCTAGCAGTTTTCAGTACCTGTCTCCTAGAGTCTTACCTCCTCATGTGCACATAGTAGTCAAGCAAAGACCCAAGAGGACCTCTGTACAGATCTCAGGAGCTCTTTTTCTGGGTAACTCCTTTCTTTCCAGTACTCTGTTCTGAACAGCCTGGCGGCCTCTGCCTCCTGAACTCCAGTCTCTGCTCCTCCACTCAACAAGATGGCTGTGCTCTGCTTGGGGTCCTCTCCTGTGCTAAGTTCTGGAAATCACCTCTGGGCAGAAAGTCAGTGATCATAGGGACAATTTGTTTCTCTTCTCTGGGGGATCAAAGTCTGTGCTGCCCATTGTCCTGTGCTGTTCCAACTGTAGGCAGGAGTAGGACAAGTCCCATATGAGTTTGTCTTCATAGCCAGAAGCAAAGCCCTTCTTTGCAAGGTGAAGTTGAGTTAGAAAACATCCTTTGCCTACTCTTATCAGTGCTAGTCTAGAATTTCAGAGTTTTGACAGGGGAAAAAGGGGAAAGTTAAGAAGGTCTTTGGACTTGGTACAATGACTCTTTCCCTTGTAATTTGCACCTGAGCATGGCTGCTCCCATGTCAACAATCACAACCATGCTCCCAAGTTGGAAATGACTCCTTGGTTCAAAATCACCCTCATTATGTTGAAGCTGGGAAGATCCTCTTTTTGGTGGGCATCCTGGGTAAGGATGTCAGATAAGGTTGTTCATGGACTGCAGAAAAGAAGGCTATTTGTACGCGAGGGGGCAGGGGTGTCACAGATCATATAATGGGCCATCCTACCACATCATTTTGACCTTCCTATTGACACACACATGGAGTTCACCTATCTGATTTGCTTAAGCATATTTTAGCTATTGAATCATTGAGTTTCTGAACAACTTCTGAAGAAGGTATGTAATCAATTCAGTTAAGTTTGTTTTTGTCTACTGTCACTTTTAAGGGGTAATATATCTGGGTATAGAATTTCCTCATGAGGTATTTGCAATTTTCCCGGTGGCACAGTGGTTGAGCGCTGGGCTGCAAAGCTGCCTGCAGCCTCTGTAGCACTGGTTCCATCCCCGGCCACAGGGCGAGGGTCCCACATGGCACAAAGATCTCTCCTGCTGCCCTCTGCTCCCCTCAGCAGTGTATTTCGTCTGTCTGGCTGTTCTGTTTCCCGCTCTGGCTCTGGTGAATTCTGACTGTACCCAGTGCTTGTATAAATAAATAAATAAATCTTTAAAAAAAATAAAAACATTAATCTACTGTCCTCCTACATTTATCGCTACTGCTGAGATGTCTGGTGGTGGTTGAACTATCATTTCCTTGCAGGTGATCTTTAATTTTTAATGTTGATAGTTTTTATAGCTTCTCCTACCCTTTTCCTTTGGTGTTCTATAGTTTCTCTACAATGAGCTTCTGTGTGGATTTATATTTCACATTTTTAATTGTACCTGTTTCATTTTGTCTGGCTTTCCTTCACAATTTATTGATTTTATAGATTACATTTTAACATTTATTTCTTTGAGGATATTATACATAATTATTTTAAAGCTCTTTTTAGAGTTGCTTTGTTATCTTTAACCCAGTGATTTCATGCTGCTTTTGAACTTTGGAATTTCTCATGCAATTTCCTTCACATGATTTTGAACTTTGTAAGTTCATTTGGAATCACAACTTTTTTCGTAATTCTTGGCACTCACCACTCCCTATCTAGTAGTTTTGTGTCTCCTTTTACCAGACCATCCAGAGCTCTCAGTTCTGAACTAGGACTTATAGTGTGTATTTATATTATAGTCTTAGTACTCACACCGCTTGGTCATATTAGGACTATCAGAAATTCCCTCTGTATCTGAGGAAAATTTGGCTCAGCTATGTCTAGGTCTTCCCAGTTCCTTAGGCCTCTTCACATAAGCCATAGTCCTAGGCACCGTTTGGCATTAGCTTTTTTTTATAAACTGTCCTTCACAAACCAGAAAGCTCTACCTGGGCCCCTTGTTTTAAGAAGGCATTTTTGTTCCTGCTTCTGGCAGGGCACATTCTTTTTTTTAAAGATTTATTTTTATTTATGCATTTAAGAACTGGGGTGTAGGCCAGAGGTTACAGGGTGTGAGAGAATTCACCAGAGACAGAGTGGGAAGTAGAAAAGGAGGATCTACTAAAATACACTGATGAGGGGAGCAGCAGGTGAGACAACAGAGGTCTGCTGTGCCATGTGGGTCAATTACCTGGCTGGGGATCGACTCAGGCTATAGTGGCTGGCGATAGCTAGATAGTGCTGAGACTTTAACCCCTGTGCTTCCAGGAAGGCCCAACACATTTATTCTTTACTAAATCTAAGGAGTAAGCTCTGCTTTCCATCCATGCATTGACCCAACAAGGCTTTGACTTGTGCCCATCATTGTCTTGCAGTTATTTTCCATTCTTATAGCAAAACAGAATTTTATCCTATATTTTAACTTATTCCTTATTCCTTTCTGCTTTCCTTTTAAAGTGGTATTTATGCATCATTGTACTTGTTCAGATTTGGAAGTAGGGCCCTCAAGAAATGACTTATATTAAACTTAAGATCCCAGTTTTGTCATTAGATGATCAGAAAAAAATGCTTTCTTTTGCAATTTTAAGTTACAACTAGCACTCAAATTTTTTTTGGTTATATAGAGTATTTTGCCAGGACTCAACAGAGAAGGGCAGAGATAGTGGTGTTTCCCGTATGCACCTGAGTTTTATTTTGGCAGTGAATCTAGAGTCATAAAGATCTAGGATTAGATATTTATTGCCCCCATAATTGCAGAAATAAATGAATTAATCTCTGAGCCTTAATTTCTTCATTGTAAAATGAGAATATTGTTTCAACATTTTGGGGGCTTATGATGATTAAATAAAGGGTATATAAGTATATACCATAGTGATTGGCTCTGAACATTTACAGTGACAAAAATCCCAACTCACTTGTTTAAGCAAAATGTTAAGTGAGTGAAAGGGAATTCTAGGTAGGAGAACCAGTGTGTTTTGGGACATCAAACTTAAACTGACTTAAACATTAGAAAAATGTATTACCTCGAATCACAGAAAGTACATAGGTCTGGGTCAGTAACTCACAAGAGTCAATTTTAAATACTCAGGAATATTGGGCCTCCCTGGTGGTCCAGGAAATTAAGTCTTAATGCTATCACTGCCACAGCTAAGTTCGATCCCATGCCCAGGAACTACCCACTCATGGCACAGCAGACCTCTCCTGTCTCAACCGCTGCTCCCCTCAACAGTGTATTTCAGTAGATCTGCCTGTTCTGCTCCCCCTCTGTCTGTGGTAAATCCTCTCACCCCCTCTCACTTCTGGCCTACATCCCAGCTCTTCTATGTAAAAATAAATAAATAAATAAATAAACAAACAAATAAATAAAATACTCGGAAATTTTGTAAGTCAGTTGTTTGACTGCTGGAAACTCAATATTACCAATGGGGAAATAATTACTTTGATCAAAGACTGCTGACTTTGAAGCTTTAAGTAGAAGGGATCAATTTATTATATAGCCAAGAGAATATAAGGGGGCTTTTGCAGCTTTTCCTTCCAGCTTTGATGAGAGGAGACATGTACTCTCTTGAAAGATGCCTCCAATCATCAAGTATTAACTCCACTTAGACAAACACTGAAACTGGACCAACCCAGAAAATACCCTCATTTTCTCAGCTTCAATACCTCCTCCTGCCTTGCCCATATCATCAGTGTGAATCACATCTCTCTTGCCTCCTCTCTTGACTTCTCCTCACATTTGCTTTCTCTCTATCCATCCTTGCTTTTGTCATATCCTTTCCTTCTCTCTCTTTTACCTTTTCTTACAAAGGGAGCCCTCGAGGATGCGAAGAGTGATGATCACCACTCCTCACTCCCAGTCTGCCCCAGGTTCTGTTGCTTTGACTTCTGGAAGGCCTCTTTAATCCATCCAGTGTTGTCTGTGCCTTCCCGGCCATTCCCCTATTCCTGGCCACCTTCTTACTTTGGATTATTGCCAAAGCTTTTCAATCTATCTTGTTTTCACTCTTCTAAGCCCTCTAATCAATTTTCCAAACAGCAGGCACTATGACCTCTCTAAATGGCACTTTTGATTGCTTGGCTTCTTCGCTTAAAAATATTGTTTAAAAATGAACAATGATGTAAAAAATAAAAGTATATATAAAAATAATAAATAAAAAAATAAAAAATAAAATTCTAAAAAAAAAAATCCTCCCCCTTGTTTTTCCGAATAGAATCTACTCAGCTTCCGAAGCTGTGACTCAGCATATGTGCCTGTCTAGCAGGCTCAATGCTTCCCCCTCCCCCAGTCTATGCCCAACCAATTCAAACCACTTTTTGTTCCTCAGTGCTGATATTCTATTCTCCCTTACCGTTACATTTTTGCCTTCTTATTTCTTTCCCCATTTTGCCTAGCTACTTCCAATGCATCCCCCAGGCCTCAGCTTAGCTAACACTTCCTATGCAATCCCATCCTGATGCTGTCTAAACCACTCACTTCTGATGTATTCACATATGATATTACTCTGTAGATAGTTACTCATGTAATTGTCTCTCCTGTGCTAAGTCATAAGCCAAGAGAGGTCAAAAATCATGATTAGCACAGAGTAAGTAGTTTAATCAATGTTTCTGGACTAAATCAGTTAATGAGGGAATAAAAGTTTGCCCTAGTCATTTTTGTTGTTTTGTGACTGGCATTTAGTAGAAAGTTATAGTGGGTGTTGGAGAGGGCTGATATTTTTTCCAAACTATTGATCATGTCATTAGATTATCACATGTATCCAAGGCCCTTCTGTCTGTGTCATCGTGGCCTCATTTCTCACTGCTTTCTTGATGCCTCACCTCATCTTGTTTCTCACACCATTATTCTCCATGCAAATCCTGCCCTTGACTACCTGCACCCTGTTTGTGTTTCTCTCCCCGCACCCCCGACCCACAGCCAACCAAAAATCTAGTCAAATTCTATCACAGCACAGGGAAAGCACTCCCCCAAGAGAATGTCACCAACTCTGAAAGCTGTGTCATTTCTGAAGTCATCTATCCTGTCATCAGGACTTCCCCTAACATTTCAGCCAACGCCCTGTGCTATTTGGTTTACAGACTGTGTGTGTGTGTGTGTGTGTGTGTGTGTGTGTGTGTGTGTGTCTTGTCCCTGCAAACACACTGTATATGCCCTCAGAGCAGGAATGATGTCACAAAGAAGTCACAGAGCAGGCTCTGGAACGGTACATGTGCAGCTCAACTATTCCTAGATTTGGGGTCTTTTCATGCTGGGCAAGTCTTTTAACCTCTCTAAGCCTCAGTTTCCTAACCTGTAGAAGAGGAATAATATAATGACTACCATGCGGTGTTGTTCTGAGTTTAAGTGAGATACTTCCATTTGAGCACATGGAAGGTGCTGACAATTGGTAAGTACTAAATATAGATTTCCCAGATTCACACTAACCCGCCAGCTCCCCTGCCCAGTATTGGCATATGCGTGAGACTGACATGTCATCAGTGAAGTTTGAGGAGACCACATAAAGAGCTACCAACTTGGTGATCCATCAGCTTTCACAAATCCAACTCAGCAGTGAGATGTGTGGCGAAGGCCACAAGGGGGCAGCAAAGGTTACGACAAATGAAATGGTCGCATGAAAGATTGTCTCCCCTCATTGCGTGCTCTCCTTTCACCTTCTTCACAAGAATTCTGTAGCAACTGTGATCAAAAGAAGAGCCATCAGGGCAAGAAATGCATTCTGAGCAACACCAAGTAAGAGTAGCAAGAAAGTGTCTCTTTTTACCACCACCAAAAACTCTGTGTTATGATATGTAGTCAGATCAGGAATTGCAGGAACTTCAGACTTGTCTCCCAGCTGCAGTCTCCTGGAGTCTCCTCCTTAGTCTGCTCCCAACCAGGCTTATCTCATGTGAAAGTATCCCAAGAATTATAACACATTACAAGGCCGGCGCCCTAACCTCACAATTCATCTCCTCTCATCTTCGCTTCGGCCATTTTGGACCTGGAAGTCTCTCTTCCCTTTACCAAGGTCAATTATCTCCCCCTCTTTCATGATTAGCAGCAGGCCACCTTCTTTATGACACTTTCTCTGATGTCTCAGCCTGAAGACACCTTTCTTACTTTAGCATTCTTAGAACTTGCGCCCCATCTGTTTAGAAGAGGGGCTCACATGTCTCCCTCATTCTCTGCAACATGGACTGTCTATGATTGCATGAAGCATCTAGCTCAGTGTCTGGCTCACTCAAATGCAGCATCTATTATTACACTTATCACTCTCATTGTAATAAGTTTTATACAAAACTTATCACCCACAAAGCAGGAGGGTGGGTTGTACCTAACTAGTCTCACTTGTGTATAGCATTCAAAAAAAGTTTGCTGCACAAATAATGGCACAAATTAGTAAGCCGGAGAGTTCACAATTCATCCCTGAAGCAACCTAAGGACTGATGATGACTCCTTGCACTTTAGCGATTATGATTCTGAGGCATAACCCAGCAAATACGGTCATCCTATTCCTGTCCTTGATTACAAAGTCAATATGTAGTCATTTTTAAAAGGCAAACAAGTTTTTAAAAGAAAATGCAGGGCCTCCCTGGTGGTGTAAGGGGTTAAGACACAACCTATGAAGCTGTCCGCAGCCACTAGCATGAATTCGATCCCCTGCCAGGGAGCTACCTGCATGGTACAGCAGACCTCTCCTGACTCACCCGCTGCTCCCCTCAGCAGTGTATTTTGGTCAATCTGCCTGTTCTGTTCCCCACTCTGGTGAATCCTCTCAGCCCCCACACCTCTGGCCTGTACTCAAGTTCTTGTATGCATAAATAAATAAATCTTTTTTTAAAAATTGAAAGAAAATGCAGTTTAATCCAACCTCACTAATCAGATTTAACTGCTCTCAGGGAAGTCCAGATAGCTATATACATATACAGAATTTAATAAAAGTGACTATGCCATAGGTGCTTAAAATCTGCTATCCTCTCATTGATTGATTGTAGATACTTTCCCATATTAATAAATATATATACTTTGATTTTAATATGTGTCTTACTATTGCAGTAATATGCCTGGAAGTGAAAGAAGCATGTGTGTGTGAAGATTTCTAAAACCAAGCTCTAAGTAGTGATTGACAGTTTGCACAGGTGACTGGAGTATTCAAGCAAAACTAAAAAAAAAATTGAAATAACATTGCAATATAACATTATGTAAGCTTCAGGTATTTGTCATTTTCAATCAGTACCTGTATGTACTACAATAAATTCACCACTAGCAGTTCAATTATATTCTTTACCATATAATTGACCCCTTGTCCCAATTCATCAAAACTCATCACCTTCTGGTAACTACTAATTTGGTTTCATAGTCGAAGAATTTATTTTTGTTTTATTTGGTTCATTCATTTGCTTTGTTTCTTTATGTATCACATATGGTGAAATCACAGATTTCTCCATCAATTCATGTATGATTTCTCCATCTGAATTATTTCACTAAGCATAATACCCTCTACATCCATCCATGTTGTCACAAATGGCAGAACTTCATTTATTTTTTTGTTGCTGTATTCCATTGTGCATTTATACCATGACTTCATTATCCAATCATCTGCCAATGGACACTTAGGTTTTTCTGTATCTTGGCTATTAGAAATAACTTGTAATGACCATGGAGTGCATATCTCTTTGGATTACTCTTTTTTATTCTTTGGATAAATATCTCAAGTGGGATAAGTGGATAATGTGGAACTTTCTCTTTCAAGTTTTTGAGGAATATCCACAACAGTAACAAGATTTTTGTTATCTTGAACACTGATTATTTCATGTCTATTTGACATTTTTGAGAGTTGTCTGAATAGTTCCATAGTCTCTAATGTACTGGCCTAGTGAAAGCCCCTGTGATGCCTTCCAGATGAGTTTTCAAAGTCAGTGTGATGGCGTTAATGGAAAGGGAAGGAGCCCCTCATTGCCCTACATTCGTAGGGGTAGTAGTTGGGGGGCCTAATCCCCAGTCCTGAGATTCCCCATGGTTCCATTGCGTCTACTATTTATCATTGTGAGGCACTAGTGAGCCTATGGTCTTTGTCCTTGATGAGTAAATTGACTTTAACTAAGAGAAAACAGTCTCAGCCACAGAACCAAAGACCAAGGACATCAACCAAAGACCGAAGACAAAGAACTTCAAATGCATCAGTGGAGAATGAGGGGGTTCAACACAAGCCCATCAGCGAAATTTGTATCCAGGTCAGCAAGAAGAAAGCATCCTTTGCTCAATCTAAAAAGGCTACATGTTGTATCCAGAGGGCCACTAGGTGGCAGTGCTTCTCTGAGTAGTGAATTTACCCCTGCCACCTATTACTAAAAGATGCTGTGTAAAACATTGTTATCCATTTAGAAATACACTATTTCATATTTTGGTTTATTTTTTTCTGCAAAGCAGCAGCAAAGTGTGGGATATGCTAAGGATTTTATGTGGAGTCAGGTAAATCCAGTTTAGATTTTAGCTCTGCCATGAATTGGCTATGTCAGCTTGGATTTAACATCTCTGAGTTTCTTCTTTCACCTTTAAAATGAAGACACATCTCATCTGCACTTATTACATTTGAAAGGAAGGAGAAGACTTACACCTTGCAAGTGTAATAATTTATAAGGTATTGGTTCATAACCAATAATGCACATAAGGATCACCTAAGGATATTTTTATGATGCATATTACCATGCCTTGTTCCCAGAGCTCCTTCAGTAAGCTCAGCACAGTGCCTGGAAATTTGAGCATTACCAAGGATGTTGAAGATTACGGTGCCGAAGGTCTTTGGGCCACAATTCAAGAAACTGCACTACGTAAATGCATGCCAGGGGTGGGAGAGATGAAAACTAAGAAATTACTCTTAACTTTCCTTATGATGGAATTTATTATTTTCTTTTTCGATTTATTATTTTCTATTCTATTCTATTTGTTTTGTTTTGTTTTGTTTTATTTTATTTTATTTTATTTATAAAGAACCAGGATACAGGCCAGACGCGTGGGAGGGTAAGAGGACTCAACAGAGACAGAGCAGGGAACAGAGCAGGCAGACTGAAATACACTGCTGAGGGGAGCGGCAGGCAAGACAGGAGAGGTCTGCTCACCATGTGCTCCGAGGCCGGCAGGGATCGAACCCTGTGAAGCTGACAGCTTCACAGCACTGCACTCAACTGCCTGTGCCAAGAGGGAGGCCCCTTTACTCTTTTTGAACAAAGGTTTTATAAAATTTCCACAACTCATAGATGAACTAGTGAGGGCAGAAGAGAAATTTTCTTCATCCTGTTTATGTTCAAAGCCAGTACTTGGAAATATTTCTTGGCTGATAATCAGATCTTGTACAATTCAGTGTGTCCCTAGAAATTTCACCCCATTTATGGAGACATTTCAGCAATAGAACTTGGCAGACCCAATAGACTTGATCTGAACTTTGCCTTTGGGTCCTCACAGGCTCATCTTTGCTGCTATAAAAGTGCGTTCTGGTCCATGGCTGAATTATTACCCTCACTGTTGAAGTCGGCAGCTGTGCAAGGAAGTTTAACAATAAAGTTCTGCAGAACCTCCTGGAGTTCTCCAACACCATGGCTATCAGAGATCACCAGGTCTTTTTGACCAGGACTAGCTGGACTTTCATAGTGCCAACACTCGTATTTCTCAGAGGGCCCTTTGCCAAGGTACAATAGTTTGGGCATAATAACCCAGGCACCTGGATGTGGGTGTTCTGCTCTCATCGTAGGTAACAGCAGACAGAGCTGCTGGGAATGTTTTCAAGACACAGTTGCAGAGACTTGCTTCAGTTGGACTATGTTCAAACATTACCCTGATAGAGAAAGGAAGGTACTTAAATGAAACTATGGAATTTTCAGTCTCTCAGCAAATACTTATTTAACAATTACTGTCTTAGACCCAGACACCATTCTAGGCCTTTCATTCAAGTGTTAATAAAATAGCCAAAGACTCAGCCACTGTGGAGATGAGATTCTGGCAGCAGGAGGCACACAATAAATATAAATGGACTTGGTTTCATTCTGGAGGGCTGGCAAAGACCATTTGCTGAATTAGTGGAATCCCCAATCAGTAATTGAAGTGATGCCAATGCAGCACCTTCCACAGCCCAACCCACCACGGAACCCTTCCTATGCACAGCACACTTTGCCCCAGGCACTGTCCCCGCCCTCCAGTCCAACAGCAGCTGACTTTTCCAGTGGCTGACCTCTGCATCACACCTTACTCATACTTTCACTGAGAAAGGGCTTTCTTAAGAACTTGGAATTATGAAAGTCCCTACCTTCCCCCCTCCTCACTTTCTGTTTTTAATTGAGATGAAAGTCTCATAACAGAAAATTAACCATTTCAAATTTTGAAATTGAGTGGCATTTAATACACTCAGAAAAAAATTCTGTTACCCCCAGAGAAAACCCTACATCCATTAAAACCCTACATCCATCACTTTCCCCTCCCCCATCTCCTGGACACCAATCTGCTCTCTGACTCTGTGGGTTTAACCATTCTGGATATTTTATATAAAAATAATAGTTTATGTGGCTTATGTGTCTTGTTTCTTTCACAAACCTGCTTGTCCAAATGAAACTGCGGATTTTTAGTAAGGCACAATCAAAAAAGGAATTGCAGTGGCAAATACCTATTGTCTGAGAGCTGCCACAAAAAATAAAAGGCTTTTTCAGATTTCTTTCACTTCAAAGGGTGACATGAGGAAAATGAAATCTAGATACTGTTTGTCAAACTTCTGTTTCCGAAGGTCAGTTAGCTTTGGATAAATCCAGAATAAGAGTGGCACCAATACAAGTTTGCTAGATCATTCCATAAAAGCCTTACCTC
This sequence comes from Talpa occidentalis, assembly GCF_014898055.3. Classification (NCBI taxonomy): domain Eukaryota; kingdom Metazoa; phylum Chordata; class Mammalia; order Eulipotyphla; family Talpidae; genus Talpa; species Talpa occidentalis. Next base: position 62,335,197 of record NW_023605194.1, read on the forward strand.
AATTTCTACTCTTACTGTCTATGGGAGCAAGTATTTGAATAAGGAAATCTACTAAGGTGGCTTCCTGTAGGTGTGGGGAAGGAGGATTTCTGTGGAGAGGCTTAAACTAGTCTTACTCTTCTGTTTATAGAGTTATCATTGGTTCGCACAAAATTCTTTTTTTACCTTTTATTTTAATCAATGGGATTTATTCCAACATCTGAGATAGGTATTATTGCTCCCATTTTAAGGATGATGAAACAGAAGATCCAAGAAGAATGATTTGTACAAATTCTCATAACTTTCTGCTGACAACTCAGAGACTCTTAAGACCAGAAACAATGTCATTTTCAAGTTCTCTGAGCCACATCCCCACTGTATATCTAATGAATTCTCATTGAAAACCAATATGGGATCTGGCATGAGATCTAGAGTTAGAGGTGGGGGTGTCTGTTCTTTCTTAGAAGAAGTTTCTCGATTGACTTTATTGACTTAATAAAGATGACTAGAACAGGTACAAGTCAACAAATATCTTTTGTGCCTGATTTCACTTTTCATAAACTCCGAGTGAGTATGTGTGTGTATGCATGCGTGCTTGTATGAATTCTCTTTCAAGTTTACAAAATGCAATGGTTCTGAACACAAGCTACTATGGCATTCTATTTCCACGTGATTCTTTCATGATTGCACTTGACAAAAAGATTGGATAGCAGATAAGTGGCTTTAGAAGAACATGACATACACCCAGAGGAACGAATATGTATTGAATATTTATCCAGCTAGAATCTTAATACTCAGTTAAATGCAAGGGATATAGTAATAAATAAGATAGACGTTGTCCTCATCTTACTGGTGGAAACACTAGCGGAAAACAGCTATAGTAATTAATTTCTTCTCTAAGAAAGGATACCAAGAAAAAATGCAGGTTCTTTTTAATTTTTTTTATTTATTTATTCATGCATGCAAGAACTAGGGCACAGGCCAGATATGCGGGAGGGTGAGAGGATTCATCAGAGACAGAACAGAGAACAGAATAGACAGACTGAGTGAAATACACCATTGAGGGGAGCAGAAAGCGAGACAGGAAAGGTCTGCCACACCATGTGGATATCTTCCCATCCGGCCGGGATTGAACCCACGCTGCAGAGGCTGTGGACAGCTTCACAGTGCTGCGCACAACTGCCTGTGCCACCAGGGAGGCCCACCGGAGACAGAGTGGGGAGCAGAACAGGCAGATCTACTGAAACACACTGCTGAGAGGAGAAGCAGGCAAGGCAGGAGAGGTGTGCAGCACCATGTGGGTTGCTGCCTGTCTGCCCGGAGATCCAACTCATGCTGCAATGGCTGGTGATAGCTTGATAGCACTGTCTTTTTTTTTTTTTTTTTTAAGATTTATTCATTTATTTATACAAGCACTGGGTAAAGTCAGAAACGCGGGAGGGCGAGAGAATTCACTAGAGCCAGAGCGGAGAACAGAACAGGCAGACTGACGAAATACACTGCTAAGGGGAGCAGCGGATGTGGCAGGAGAGGTCTGTGCACAATGTGGGGCCCTCACCAGAAGCCGGTGATCCAACCAGCACTGGAGAGGCTGCAAGCAGCTTTGCAGTCCAGCGCTCAACCGCTGCGCCACCAGGGGAGGCCCTTGATAGCACTGTCTTTAACCCCTGTGCCACCGTGTGAAAAAGTACAAGTTCTATGAATTGATTTAACAAGGAAATGTAATTTAGACTAGGGAACAGTAGAATAGCAGGTAAATACTTCTTAAGGAAATGACATCAAACATCTTCCATATCTAAGTGTATCACTATATTGTTATGAACAGATATTCATGGACATTTAAAGATGATTATCTACTGGCAGTGGACATTAAAATTATTTGGAATTATTCAATTATCTTCTTCAATTCATGTCACTGAACACCCCCAAAATCCCATACTCAATAGCATTGAGTCCCCATTCCTTCTAGGCAGCCACTAATCTACTTTTTGTCTCTATATTCTGGACACTGAATATTGATGGAATCATGCAATACGCTGCTTTTTGTGATTGCTTTATTCATTAGCATAATATTTTAAGGAGCACCCATGTGTCAATACTTCATTCCTTTTTATGAACAAATTTTTGTTATCTTGGAGGTCATGATAATATTCCATTGTCTAGATATATCACATTTTGTCACTTGATGGATAATTTATAAGTTGATGGGTGACACTTGGGGTTGTTTATACTTCTTCAATATTATGAACAATGTTGTTATGAACACTATCAGTTTATGAATAGACATAGCATTAGTTTTTGTATGGACATATGTTTTCATTTCTCTTGGATACATATCTAGGCACAGAAGTGCTGAATGAATCACCTGGTAACTATATTTCACATTTTGATGATCTGTGAAAATTTTGCAAAATGGCTGCACTATTTCACATTTTTTAAAAAGATTTATTTATTTATGCATACAAGAACTTGAGTACAGGCCAGAGGTGTGGGGGCTGAGAGGATTCACCAGAGACAGAGTGGGAAACAGAACAGGCAGACTGACCAAAATATACTGCTGAGGGGAGCAGCGGGTGTGACAGGAGAGGTTTGCTGTGCCATGTGGGTAGCTCCCTGGCCAGGGATGGAACTTGTGTTGCATTGGCTGCAGATAGCTTCATAGGTTTGCATCTTAACCCCTTGCGCCACCAGGGAGGCCCCTATTTCACATTTCTGGCAGTGATGAAGGCATATTCTACTTCTCAACATTCTTCCTAATACTTGTTTCTGCCTGTCTTTTTATTGTACCCATCCTGAGAGGACATGAGTAGTGTCTCCTTGCTGTTATGACTAATGAAGTTTAATGATCTTTTTAGTGCATATCAGTGATTTGTACATCTTCTTTAGAGTAATGTCCATTCAAACCCTTTGCTCATTTTAAAATTGGTTACTTATCTTTTTGTTATTTAATTGCAAGAGTTTTTTTTAATCTATCCTGGATACATGTCTCTTATCTGGAAAAGTCTCTTAAGATATATGACTTGCAATATTTCTCCTAGTCTTTGGATTACCATTTCCCTTTCAAAATAATGTCATTTGTAGTCCCAAAGTTTTAAATTTGAAGCTAGTTCAGCAGAGCTGCTTTTTCTTTTGCAACTTGAACTTTTAGTATTTAGTATTTAGTATTTAAGAACCCATTGTTTAACTCAAAGTCATAAAGATGTAGTTCTGTTTTCCTGTAAAAAATTTGTAGTTTTGCATTTAGCTCATGTTCTATTTTGAGCTGTTTTTTGTATATGGCATGGAATGGGAATCCAACTTAACGCACCTGCATTTGTGTATCTCGTTGCCTTTGTACCATTTGTGGAAGGCGATATTCTTCCCCCACTGAACAGCTTTGACACCAACTGATGATAAATGTAAGGTTTAATATGTGAATTCTTAACTCTAACCCACTGATCTACATATCCATCCTCATGCCAGTTCCATCATCTTGAAAACAGTGAGATCTGAAATTGGAAACCATAAGTTCTCTAGCTTTCTTCTTTCTCAAGATTGTTTTGATTATTTGGGACCTTTTGCATTTCCATAAAAAATTAGATATTTGTCAGTTTGTCGGTTCATGCAAAGGAAAAGTGACATGTAACTGTGAAACACATTTTATACTTTCTTTCCTTTTTTCTTTATTGATATTAGATATCTATATGTGTACACATGTACATATGACATATATTATTCAAGATGTTGTGTTGTTGAGTAGTGCCTCCATATTAATCTTTTACTGAGCTATCATCAAACAAAAACCTAATTATGATAGTCAAAGATGGAAAAACCTAATACACCTTAAGACTAGATTTTTCTGGTTGCTATGACAATTGTCTTTTGGGATACCATTTTGTTTTAAAAGCCAAGAACTGGGCTCCCTAGTGACGCAAGGGGTTAAGACACAACCTATGAAACTACCCACAGCCACTGCAGCACGAGTTCTATCCTCGGCCAGGGAGATACTCACATGGTGCAGCAGACCTCTCCTGACTCACCCATTGCTCCCCACAGCAGTGTATTTTAGTCAATCTGCCTGTTCTGGTCCCTACTCTGTCTCTGGTGACTCCTCTCACCCCTCAACACCTCTGGCCTGTACCACTAGTTCTTGTATGCATAAATAAATAAATCTAAAAAAATAAAAGCCAAGAACAACTGTATGTGCATAATAACTCATTTATATCATGTAGATTCCCAATTTGTTGATAAAATATGATTCTGGGAAAGACCTATTAGTTTTCTGAAATATTGTATTGTCATAATATAGCCTAAAGATGAAGCCATAGAAATTTGAGCCTCACAAACAACTTGCAGTTTTCTATTAGATCAGAGGGGACTCAGGTTTTGGAACCAAAGAAATCTGGATTCAAATCCTAGCTACAACACTTACTAGCAATGTGGCCTTGACCAGGACTTGCAAACTCTCAGTCTTAATTTCCTGGCATGTAAAATGTATGTAAAATTGTGAGGATTAGGCAACATGAAACAAGCACCTATTGTGCAACAAAACAGAGAAAAGAAGAATGAATTATGCATGAACACAACTCTTCTGTACCCCTTCAGATTCTTTCAACTCCATTTACCTCCCAGGACCCCAATTACTATTGTACCTATCAATACAGTACCCTAAACTCTGCTTAACTCTTATCATTCTTCTGCCTAAGACCACCCAGTAACTTCTCCTGAGTGTGTTGAACCTGCTTTGGCTGACAACATGAACACTTAAAGTTTCTGTCTTTGGTCACCATTTGTGGGTTTAGACAGAACACTGCATGTCAGGGTGCAGGATTTAGCATCCTGAGAAGTCACTGAAGAGACTGAGTGAAACAACACAGAAGTGCAGAGACATTAGCTCCTTATAGGGAGAAATGTGACCACTGGGAAACAGCAATTGAGAGGAACCTGAGGTGATAAATCCTCTTGCCTTCCTCTTTTCTCAGAGGACAGTCTTTCCTTGGCATGCAAAAGGAAAATATCCAAGTGTTTGGCAATCCTCTTGTCTTTTCATGGCTAGTGGATCACTTCAGATGGCTTCACACCCTTCCTTGCCAGGAATTCTCAGACACATATTTCAAGAGAATTCACGTCTACATTTATTGTCATTACTTCTTTCCTTGGTCTAGGATTATTTTTCAGCTCTAACATGCTTTTCATGTAGATTTTAGAGAAGAAATTGCTAGTATTTATGACATAAACACTAATAAACTAATAGAAAGTTCTCATCTTGAACATAAGCCCAATATTCCTGGAAACCTTTTTTTTTTTTTTTTTGCATAAATTCAAGCTCTCTGGAAACTGGAAATAGTAACACAAGAGGAGACACATCCCAGCTGTTTGTTCCATCATAACGAGGACTTATTTATAATAGAAAAAAACTTCATCACCTTCTTTTTCTTAATCACTTTCCACATCTTATCTATCACCCATGCTGCTGTGGGGCTGGTCTCCCCAAAAGGGTCAGATAAGCTTTTCTCAGTATGCCTTCTTTCACCTTTGTATGGCAAGGCATGGCAACCAGAGGTCAGTTAAGACCTGTGAACCTCAGGAGATCTATTGCTGCAGCTAAAATCTAGATTATTTTGATTTGAAAGCAGTTGAGAGCCCTGGAAGCTAGAAGAAACTTGTTTCCCTGTCTAAATCCTTTCCCTTTCCCTAAACTTCTGCATTTCCTGATTGAAAATACTACTCCCCTCTTTTATGACCTAGAACAATGTAATTTGGGGGGTTCTTGTCTAACTGTAGTGTTAGTTTATGGCCCCAAACTGTTGAGGGGTGCATGCTCTAAAAGCAAAAAAAAACAGACTCTTAATGTAACATATTTTTAATTGAATTGTTGTGCAGAGAGAGGAGAAGAAAAAGAAGAAAGAGAAAGGATTTAAAATAACAAATTCCAAAAAAAATTCTGCAGTTCTACTGGCAATGCCCAGTCAAATAGGGTTGGCCTGAAGTGGGACCATTGAGGACCGAAAGCTTATCACAAGACTAAGGTAACTTCTGGCCAGGAATCACAAGGAAGGACTTTGGCAGTTTCTAAAAGGCTGGGACAGAAGGAAAGACTCAAAATACAAAATACACTACATTAAAATAATGGCTGTCATTGTCTCTCTGAAGAGCCAGGATCAGTCACCCTCGATGTCTCTTACCAATGTGTCTCTTCCAACTGTATCTATATGTCTCTCCTCCACATGTCCCCTCCAGGTGACTTACAAGTCCCTTCACATGTGTCTCACCTTTTTGTATATCTACCTCATTCCTTCCCAACTGTCAGGAAGTCTGAAAGTCTGTCTGGTTTGTGGCTAATGAGGGCTTGTAATCCAAGGCAGCTGCATGTAAGTGGGGTGGGAAAGTGATGCCTATTCACTGCTCTGCAATGCTACTCCCCTGTCCATGGAGATGCCTCTAACAGTAGGTCTATCAGTGAACATGTTCTCTCTAAAAATTTTATTCTTACTCTCGGAGTCATATGAAATCTCCTCTCCAAGACATCCCAGGACCTAAACACAGAATAATATCCTTAGTCCACTCCATTATTATTTAGAATTTACAACCATATAAATTCTCCATTCATATGTTATTGATTTTACCTTTGCTTACCTGTGTCTTTTCAGTGGAGAAAGCAGAAATTAAGAATCCTTCTGCATATCTTTGTCTACTGTGTTTTCCCAACAATCTTCTTAGTTGACCTCCTCTTTCTCCCCACCCCCCAACACACCAGAGTCTTAGCCAAACTACTTAAGAAGGTGTCCTAAGTCGAATGAGACAGTCAGCTATGTTGTAGCTCTTTCATGTATATAGGAAGTCTATATTTTATTATTAACTTCTTTTTGAGTATTTTCTCTTCTCAAGCCATCTGATGCTTATTTGATATTTGCCAGTCTAGAAGAACCCAGAGGGGTATAAGATGATTACTTTTGATCCTTAACACAATCCACCCAAAATTAGTGGCTTAAAACAATAATAATCATTTAGTTGCTTATAAATCTGCAATTTATAAGCAAGAAGATGGTGTGAGGAGGTAAGAGGAGCGGAGACACCTTTCTCAGTTCATGTAATTGTGGAGACTGTGTATCTGAAATATGCAGACCAGGTAGGCAGGTGTATAAGTTAGTTTTCAGTCTGAAGTCAGACTAGAAGCAGAATTCTTAAGATTTGAGTTGGACAGTGCAAACTCCCCAGGAGAAATGCAACCCTAGCCACAGAGGAGGATTTATCATTTCTTTTTGTGATTCAACAACAACAACAAACAAACCTGTGTTAAGAAGGAGATAGTGCCTGGAGAGTCTTAGGAAGCCCCGTGGTAGTGGACATTAACTCAGGCGGAGGCCCACTAAGTCATGGCAAAGTAGAAAGTAGCATTTTCTCCAGTGGAGACATGAGGCATGTCACATACCCGACTGACAGTGACGGTCCTTCCCGCTAAGAAGAAGCCCCTCCCCGATGTATACTTTTGATTTAAAAAAGAAAAGCCTTCACTATTAATAAATCTTCTAGGCTAACAACCCTTTTGGGCTAATGATGTAAAATCAATCATGACACAGTAAGATGTCACAGGCATGAGGACACAGCATGAGTTCAAGAGATGGAAAGATATCATGGAAAGAAGAACAAAGAAAAGACCCCAGTCCCTTAATTATGTTGCCTTAAAACCTTGCTAGAGACTCTACCTTTTGCTCAGGAGAAGAGCACACAGACTCTGTCCCTGAAGCTGACTCCTTTATGCTTAACTGCAGAAGCTTTAATAGAATCTTTCTCCATGCTTGTAGGAATAGATTCTCCAATATTTGCATTTCTCAGCAAACTCAGGAAGTCAGAATCCAGTAACAAATGCATTCATGGACATTAGTGAAAACAGAGAGAGGTTTACAATACATTGAAGCTACTCCAAATACAATAAAAAATCAAATCTTTAATAAAATTTTCACAGAATGTAAAGGAAAAGAAAAAATGTTTCAAAAAAGTTAAAAAGAGATGATGAATATTTGTCATTAAATAACCTTATATTGTGGGACCTCCCCTGGTGGCACAGTGGTTGAGCGCTGGGCTGCGAGGCTGCCTGCAGCCTCTGCAGCGCCGGTTCATTCCCTGGCCGCCGGCAAGGGTTCCACAAAAAAAAAAAAATTAAATAACCCTATATTGTGGTTAATATATTCAGACATTCAACAAATTTATTTAATCCAATCAGTTAATAAGCTCACCTAGGCAAAAAATTACAGAGTATCATCTACCCATATCTTATAACAAAGTTGGAAGTTCAGAAGCTATGAAATGATATTGAACCCAGAGGTGGAGGTTTTAAAGCCAATTCCATATAATGGGCATTAATTTGAAATCTCCCATTGTGTTCATAATGACAGAAAAAGAGAGGGAGAGGGAGAGGGAGAGAGAATGTATGTTTGCAGGCAGTTAGTGTTTCTGTCTGTGACGCAGTAAGACTCATCCTGGAATTATGCTGCACTCACTTCATCTTGGTCACAACATTTTTTGAGCAAATAAGGGCATTAAAGTTATCAATTGTCATCCAGAAACCAAAGTCTGTTAAGATGGTAACTTCAGTTCGCCTGAAAGATAGTTTTGGTTCATCCTATCAGGTTACCTCACCTTAGCAAAATAACTGGTTTTCTTTCCTTTCCCCTCCCTCCCTACTTGCCTCTCTTCTTCCCACCATCTTTCCTTCCTTTCTTTTAATTTTTTTTTTTATATATTTATTCTCTTACATCATTGTCAGCTTGGGGGCAGCATTTGATTTCTCCCCTCAGGTGTAGTCCCTGGAGTTCTCCTACCACCACAGCACTCATGATCCATCACCACAGTTTCTTGTGCTCTTCCCTCCCCTGGTTTGACCCCTTTCCCTTCCCTCCCCCTGCCACTGTTCACCTCAGATCTAAATGCAATCAAAACCACAATGAGATACCACCTCACACCTGTGAGAATGGCACATATATATAAAAAAGAAAAAAACAGAAATAGCAAATGCTGGCGAAGATGTGGTGAAAAGGAGCCTTCTTACACTACTGGTGAGAGTGTAAACTGGGCCAGCCACTATGGAAAACTGTGTGAAGATTCCTCCCCTTCTTTATTTGACAGATCCTGCCTCACGTTTATTTGTTCACAAACAGCAGAGGACAGGAGGTCCCATACAGACTGCGACCCAGAGGTCTCACCTGTCCTTCTTTCTTCACATTGGCAAACAGGCCTCTGCTCAGGAGCCTAGTGGCAGCTGGGGCACCTCTGGGAACCTGAGTTGGAGCTCCAAGACTCTGCAGCCTGGATCTTGATTTGAGTTCTGGCCTGGGACCTTGGTCTGTGGACCCTGAGGCCCATGGCCTGAAAAAGATTCCAACCTTTTGGAGGTAATAGCATTCCTCCCGAGTCTGGCAGAGGTGATGAGGCCAGGCTGGACTTCCTCGGGCCTTAGAAGGACTTTGATAGATTGGGCACGCATACCCATGGCCGTGGCATTGTAAGTCTGCATATTCCCAGCCCTTCTTGGCAGAGTGGATATTTCTCCAGAACATGGGATTCACTTCCCCCCAAAAGATTTACATTTTTGTGTCAGGGTATCTACATGCCATTCTGTGCCCTTTTCACTAGTGCACAGTGTGGTTCTTATAGTATCTGGTCATGTCTACGCCGTGGCCTGTGTCTTCTATTTTTCTTTTTTTCTTTTTTTTAAAGATTTATTTATTTATTTATACAAGCTCTGGGTACAGCCAGAGCGGAGAACAGAACAGGCAGACTGACGAAATACACTGCTGAGGGGAGCAGCAGGCGGCAGGAGAGGTCTGCACGCCATGTGGGACCCTTACCCTGCGGCCAGGGATCAAACCGTGCTGCAGAGGCTGCGGGCAGCTTCGCAACCCAGCACTCAACTGCTGCGCCACCAGGGAGGCCCTCATCTACTTTTCTTACTGCAAATGACTTCTCATCCTTGGGAAATGAGTAATAAAATACAAATTGAATTTTTAGATTTACCAATTTTATGTTAGCTTTAAAAATAAATTTTGTAATCAATAAATTATTCTTCCAGGATCTGAAATGAAAGGTTTTGCAGTGTTTAGGAGATTCTAAGCCTACATAGATTCCTAATAGATTATGTAATTGACTTTAGAATTTTGGATGTAAGCTCATAGTTATAAAATAATTTGCCAAGTATAAAAATTGTATTGGGAGCTTAGGTTATTAACTATATTTGCAAGTTATTTTATTAGGAATACAACTGTTTAAATATTTGGGAATTCCTGCTATTTAGAAAACCTAAATAAGGGAAATTGGTATTTCCCTTATTTAAATACCAGGAAAAATACTAATTATAATAAAGTAAAAATCAAAATCAACAAGCAATTATAAACCAGAGACACACTACAAGGGGGGGAGAAGGGAGTAGGATCAAAACAAGGGGGGTGGGAATTGTATGGGGACTATAACCAAGATGAAAATGCATGCATTGTGCAAAAATGAAAAATGATGTAAAAAATATATAAAAGAAAATAAAATTTTAAAAAATAGGAGAGAAAAGGGAATTTTTCTGAAACTCACCTTATAATATGAGCAGCAAGAACTTTCATTGTTTATGTCCTCTTTTATTATTGAGGTAGAAATAATATATTTAAAAAAAATAATCAAATGCATTAAAAAAATACTTGGAAAGACAATAGTTGGGGTTACAAATTTTGAAGTATTTAACATGAAACTTGAAGATAAAAATTATAAGTGCATTTAAATGATTTTAACTAAATTTGTGCATAGTTTAATATGTTTGAATTGAGGTAATCAAATATTAATTAAAATCTCTCCAGAAGTAACAGTTCTCATTTTGTGTAGAATAAATTCAATTGATAATTTCACAATATTGACAAAAGATGTAAAGGTTTAAGAAAACTAGATTTCTGTAAAGCTCCCAAGAATCCAGGACAAGGAAAAAATAATGAAGCTGACAAGAGGGAAGAAACAGATAACATTCAAAGGAAAACCAAACAGGCTGACATCAGACTTCTCCGAAGAAACACTACGGGCAAGGAGAGAGTGGAGGGACATAGTCAACAGAATCCAAGAAAACAGATGCCAACCAAGAATACTCTATCCCGCAAAGCTCTCCTTCCTCTATGAAGAAAGAATAAGGACCTTCCCAGACAAACAGAAACTCTAGAATTTCATTACGACTAAACCCCCACTCCAAAAAACACTACAAGGAGTCCTAAGGCAGAACCTCAGAGGGACAAATAACAATGAAAAAAGGCCAACAGGGCCTCCCCGGTGGCGCAGCGGTTGAGCGCTGGGTTGCGAAGCTGCCTGCGGCCTCTGCGGCGCCGGTTCGATTCCCGGCTGCTCCCCGGTCACTGGAGGAGGGTCCCACATGGTGCGCAGACCTCTCCTGCCACCCGCTGCTCCCCTCAGCAGTGTACTTCAGTCCTTCTGCCTGCTCTGCTCCCCGCTCTGGCTCTGGTGAATTCTCTCACCCTCCCGCGCTTCTGACTGTACCCAGTGCATGTATAAACAAAAAACAAACAAACAAATAAATAAATAAAACAAAAACATGCATCTATAAAAAAAAAAGGAAGAAATAACACTCATTAACATATATTCACCAAACGAAGGACCACCAAAATATATCAGACAACTATTGTCATCTCTGAAAACAGACATCAGAGAAAACACATACATAGTGGGAGACTTCAACACACCACTGTCAACAATGGACAGATCAACGAGACAAAAAATAAGTAAAGACACTAAAGCTCTAAATAAGTACCTAGAGCACTTGGGCTTAACAGACATCTATAGAACACTAAACCCCAAAAAAAATGGAGTACACATTTTTCTCAAACGCACACAGATCATTCTCCAGGATTGATCACATACTGGGACACAAGACAAACATCAACAGAAACACCAAGACTGAAATCATACCAACCATCTTTTCTGAACATGAAGGCATCAAACTAGAAATAAACCATAAAAAAAAGGCAAGGAACTCTCTTACCTCATGGAGATTGAAAACCACACTACTGGAAGACCACTGGACTAATCAGGAGATCAAAGAAGAAATTAAAAAATTCTTTGAATTGAATGACAAGGAGGACACCAATTTCCTAAATGTATGGGATGCAGCAAAAGCAGTAATAAGAGGAAAATATATAGCAATAGAGGCTCACAGCAAGAAACAAGAAAGAACTCAAAGAAACAACCTAATCTCGAAGCTCAAAGATCTAGAAAAAGAACAACAAAAAAACCCCAAAACCAGTAGAAGAAAAGAAATAATAAAAACCAAAGCCGAAATAAATGAAATTGAAACTAAAAAAACAATCTAAAAGATCAATGAAACCAAGAGCTGGTTCTTCAAAAAAATAAATGAAATAGACAAACCCCTAGCCAGGCTCACAAAGGAAAAAAGAGAGAAAGTACAAATAAACAGGATCATAAATGAAAGAGGAGAAATCACAACAGACACAGCAGAAATCAAAATAATAATCAGTAACTACTATGAACAGTTATACGGAAACAAGTTCAACAATCTAGAGGAGATGGACAAATTCTTACAACTCTACAATCACCCAAAGCTAGATAAAGAAGAAATAGAACACCTAAACAGACCAATTACAAGCAGTGAAATTGAAATGGTAATCAAAAACCTCCCCCAAAAACAAAAGCCCAGGACCTGATGGATTTACAAATGAATTCTACCAAAGATTCAGAGACGAATTAGTGCCTATCCTTCACAAACGCTCCCAAAAAATTGAGAAGGAAGGGACAATACTAAACTCGTTCTATGAAGCCAACATTACACTAATACCAAAACTGAACAAGGACAACACAAAAAAGGAAAACAACAGGTCAATCTCCCTAATGAACACTGATGCAAAAATCCTCAATAAAATTTTAGCTATCAGAATCCAACAATGTATCCATAAGATAATTCACCACGATCAAGTAGGATTCATTCCAGGGACACAAGGATGGTTCAACATCCGAAAATCAATCAACGTTATCCAACACATCAACAAAAAGAAATATAAAAACCATATGATAATATCAATAGATGCTGAGAAAGCTTTCAACAAAGTGCAACACCCATTCATGATAAAAACCCTTGAAATTCTTGGGATACAAGGAACATACCTCAACATCATAAAGACCATATATGACAAGCCAACGGCCAGTATCATTCTCAATGGTGAAAAGCTGAAAGCATTTCCATTAAGATCTGGAACAAGACAAGGATGTCCACTCTCACCACTGCTTTTCAATATAATACTGGAAGTCCTAACCAGAGCAATAAGACAAGAGAAAGACATACAAGGAATCCAAATAGGAAAAGAAGAAGTCAAACTATCACTATTTGCAGATGATATGATAATATACATAGAGAACCCCAAAAACTCCACAGATAAACTAATTCAACTCATCAATCAGTTCAGTAAAGTGGCAGGATACAAAATCAACACGCAAAAGTCAGTAGCCTTCCTATACACAAACAATAAATCTGAAGAAGAAGAAATAAAAAAACCATCCCTTTTATTATCAAAACAAAAAAAATCAAATACTTGGGAATAAATCTAACAAAAGAGGTAAAGGACCTATACAAAGAAAACTATAAAACACTGTTAAAAGAAATAGAAGAAGACACAAAGAAATGGAAAGACATCCCCTGTTCATGGATTGGAAGAATAAATATTATTAAAATGGCCATCCTACCAAAAGCAATATACAGATTCAATGCTATTCCAATCAAATTTCAATGTCATTCTTCAAAGAAATAGAACAATTATTCATGAAATTCATACGGAATCACCAAAAATCCCGAATAGCCAAAGCTCTCCTGAAAAAGAAAGAAGACAATGGAGGCATCACACGCCCAGACTTCAAACTATACTACAAAGCCATAATCATCAAAACTGCCTGGTATTGGAACAAGAACAGACACACAGACCAATGGAATCGAATAGAAAATCCAGAAATAAACCCACAGATTTATGGTCAACTAATCTTTGACAAAGGAGCAAAGAATATGCATTGGAGCAAAGAAAGTTTGTTCAATAAATAGTGCTGGGAAAACTGGGTCACTACATGCAAAAGAATGAAGCTTGACCACTACCTCACACCATACACAAAAATCAACTCAAAATGGATTAAAGAACTAGATATAAGACCTGAAACCATAAAATACATAGAAGGAAATATAGGCGAAACACTACGTGATATGCACCTCAAAGACATCTTTACAGACACATCACCCAAAGCAGTGATAGTGAAGGCAAAGATAAACAGCTGGGACTATATCAAATTAAAGAGCTTCTGCACAGCAAAAGAAACAATAACAAAAAGAAAGAGAAACCCCACCAATTGGGAGAACATTTTTGCACACAACACTAATGATAAAGGACTGATCACAAAAATCTGCAAATAGCTGATGAGACTCAACAACAACAAAGAAAATAATCCAGTCAAAAAATGGGCAGAAGAGCTAAAAAGAAACTTCTCTGAAGAGGAAATACAAATGGGCAACAGGCATATGAAAAAATGTTCAACCTCACTTGTAATCAGGGAAATGCAAATCAAAACTACCTTGAGATACCATCTTACACCAGTGAGAATGGTACATATTAAAAAACTAGCAACAAAAAATGTTGGCGAGGATGTGGAGAAAAAGGAACTCTCCTGCACTGCTGGTGGGAGTGCAAACTGGTCCAACCACTATGGAGAGCTGTGTGGAGATTCCTCAGCCTTCTAAAGGTAGAGCTACCATATGATCCAGCAATTCCACCCCTAGGTATTTACCCAAAGGACACAGAAACATCAATTCCAAAGAGCACCTGCACCCCTATGTTTACAGCAGCACTGTTTATAATAGCTAAGCTTTGGAAACAACCCAAATGCCCAAAAATAGATTACTGGATCAAGAAGATGTGGTACATATACACCATAGAAGATTACTCAGCATTCAAAAAAGATAAACACATGCAATTTACAGCAACATGGGTGGCGCTGGAAGGGATCATGCTCAGTGAAATAAGCCAGAAAGAAAAAGAAAAAT
This sequence comes from Talpa occidentalis, assembly GCF_014898055.3. Taxonomy (NCBI): domain Eukaryota; kingdom Metazoa; phylum Chordata; class Mammalia; order Eulipotyphla; family Talpidae; genus Talpa; species Talpa occidentalis. Next base: position 62,350,228 of record NW_023605194.1, read on the forward strand.
ACCGGATGGTCTCACTCATAGCAGGAATCTGGAAAACTTAACTAAGGGACCAGGAAAATGAATAACTATAAGAAAGTGAAAATCAAAATCAACAAAAAACTATGAACCAGAGACACTCTATGGGGGGTGGGACGCGGGGAGGGGAGGGATTCGGGTCAAAATAAGGGGGTTGCAATTGTATGGGGAATATAAAAATAAAATTTATTTTAAAAAAAGAAAACTAGATTTCTACAGTTTTAATTTGATAAGTTGAATATTAAGTTAAATCTCAAGTAACTTTAATCAGTTTCATTAAATTTGAAAGTTCCCCCATGAAGACAAAAATGGACATTGATAGTTTGGAGGTCAGAGACTAAATTTTCTATTCAATAAATATAGACATTCCAAGTCAGAAATCATTACAAGTGGAATTAAAACAACATCACACATGACTGAATTCAACATTCTCAGGTTGGATATTAGCTGAAATGTAGAACTAGCAGTGTTCAGAAATTTATCTTCTATCTCTATTTTATCCTCAGTACTGAGAAATGTGTTTCTGGTACCACATTCTTCATTAAAGTGATTGGAATCTCTCATCATGTATTGAGTATAACTTATAATACATGCTACTGGTAATATTCTGTTAAACAGTCCTATATCAACAATGTCTTAATCTGTACATTACCTCAGGCACTGGTCTATATGAATTACAAAGAAGGCATGTATAGTACTAATTGCCAAGGAACTTGCAAAATTATTTTTTGTAATAAAAAGTTATATTGAGTGGAGTCATTGATCATCCTACTTTCTATTTTAATTGGGTAGAAACTAATAAACCATTCAGAGACAAATACTCTTTTTCATCAAGACTTTTTTCATATTATATTTCTTTGAGGGACCAAAGGAAGTGTTAAGTTAAAGTAAGTTTAAATTATAAGTAAGATCTCTAAACATGCACATAAAAACTACAAAGTTTTTCTAAAATGTTAACTTGGTGGTATATTCTGTGTGTTTCAACTTCTTAAGCATTTTGTGTTATTATTGAAATTATCTCTAATAAGTACATATTATTTTTTATCTGAAAAAGTTAACACATTCTAAAATGAGGTACATAAAATTATAAACGTCATGTAAAATAGTCATACTTACATAAAAATATATGATCAACAAGAACCAGCCACGGGTTCTCAGTAACCAAAGTTGAGAAAAATTGGGCAAGAAAATAATGTAGTTTGGGATTGTAACACAAAATATAAAATAAGTATCGATAAGTCCATAATGTTATAAACCAATGATTGAATAAATTAGTGAATGGGGAGAAGGCATACTCTTTGGAAGGCAGTCACCATCACTTAGGAATTGGGATTATATACATTCATCATTTGAAGTTTTCTGTACAGATGTAGTCTTTTCTGAAATTGAGATACAAAGACCTTCTTGAGGAAATCTGCTTTGTGTGTTTGGAAGCCTTAGAGGAAAGTAAGGATGAATGATAGTAAATATTATTGAAATATACTTGTAGGGTAAATGGTTTTTCAGGCTTTTCTGTGCTCTCACCATTAGGATTGCCCTGCCTGATGAGGGCACCTGCAGTTGTTACATTGTTGCAAAGTCTTATTTACTTCTGTGGGCCATGGGAGGAGTATTGAGATCATCACCAGGAGAAGCAGAAGCAGGAGAGAGAAGGGGAGAAAGAAGCCAGAGAAGCCCAGAGTGAAGACTTGCCTGTGCTTGGAGGCCTACTGTCCTCCTGGCCCCCTGGCACTCCTACCTGCGGTGTAGCTTGTTGCTGTGATGCATGTAAAGCTCAATAACATCTTGAAAAAGCCACCGAAGGCTCCAAAACTCTCCTTTACGCATCTGCTGGATCATAAATAACCTGCTTAGAGTCCATCCTGGCCCTACAATATTTCCTCTTTTTCGTTTTCTCTACGTTTTACCTGTATAATAATTTGATTTTGTTGAATTAATGTGAGTACTTTGCCTTACCTTTTATATTAAACCAGTTTTATTATTGTCAGCTTCACTGAATCTTTTCTGCCTTCCTCCTTTCTGGGTTAGGTTTAAGTCATGCTGGGGTTTGCTTATTTGGTTATGCTTAATGTTGACTTGTAGCTGTAAGCAGTGTCCCTGGTGCCAAGAATTTGGTAGCACTGGACCTGGGCAAAAATTTGCTTTCATTTGAATAATTTAAATAAAATATAATACAGCACTTATTTCCTTTATATGTACACATTCTTTTAGTAAATAAAAATATAACATTATACAATAATAAAAAAATCATGTATTTCACTATCCAAACATAACAAATAACAACAGTTTGTCATATTTGTCTCAGATCTTTCAATAAGAGAAATATATGAAAATGCATGTCCCCCCCAAAAAAAAACACTTGAAAATACTCACACATTAAAAAAAAAATCTAACAATTTTTCACTGTGTCTTAAATCAAGCAGGAAATTAAAAGTTATAGACTGAGGAAAAGAAAAATTAAATCTGGGGCCTCCCTGGTGGCTCAAGGGGTTAAGATGCAGCATTGTGAAGTAATCGTCAGCCACTGCAACACAAGTGTATTTCAATCAATCCGCCTGTTCTGTTCCCCACTTTGTCTCTGGTGAATCCTCTCATCCCCATGGCCTGAACCCCAGTTATTGTATACATAAATAAATATTATTTTTAAAAAAAGAGAAAAATTAAAGTAATACAACAAAGTAGAGAAATAGGAAATAAATAAAATCCGTGTTTTTGAAAAGAGAGGAAATACCACATGAGTGTTCTCTTATAGAGTCAGGAAATAATTTACTTCAAAAGAATACAGAAATACTAAAATATGACTGATTCGCTCTTTCCTGGAAAAACACAATCACATGTACACACACACGCCCCGCAATTTATTCCAACGTTTTATTTATCCCAATGTTTTTTCTTCCAGGAATTCCCAAAATCACTAAGAGGTCAAATTTATTTTGCTTCTGATTTTTTTGTCTCTTAACTGTTTAAACAACCAGCTCATTTTCATTTATTATCATTGCCCTTTATTTAAACAGTTGAGTGATCTCTTATGCAGCTCCATAGTGCCGTTTTATAATTTCTTCTCTTCCCAGCTGAGTTGTACATTCTATAAAATGAACTTGGGTGTTGGAGTGGAAAAGCTTGGTGATTTAAAAAATCGTGAGCATTGTAAATTTTCAAAAATACATATTGCTGAATGGAGCGAACTAGATTTTTAAGGTATATAGTCACAGGTTTGTTTGTATTCTTTATTTTTTTTTAAAGATTTATTTTTATTTATTTATACAAGCACTGGGTACAGTCAGAAGCGCAGAAGGGTGAGAGAATTCACCAGAGCCAGAGCGGGGAGCAGAGCAGGCAGAAGGACCAAAGTCCTTCACTGCTGAGGGGAGCAGCGGGCGGCAGGAGAGGTCTGCGCGCCATGTGGGACCCTCCTCCGGTGGCCGGGGAGCATCCGTGGATCAAACTGGCGCTGCAGAGGCTGCGGGCAGCTTCGCAACCCAGCGCTCAACCGCTGCGCCACCGGGGAGGCCCATGTTTGTATTCTTTAACTTCCGCTCCATACTGATGATTAGTTAAACTTCCTGTACTAACTCAGAGCAAATGTCCTCTGTTCCTAAGAACTTCGCTTAATTCTATTAATAGTTGAAAGCACTCTCGGGCCTACTAGGTCGCACAAGGGGTTAAATCGCAGCACTGTGAACTATCAGCAACCACTCAGCATGAATTTGATCCCCAGCCGGCCATGGAGCTACCCACATGATGCATCAGACCTCTTCTATCTCAACTATTGTTCCCCTCAGCAGCATATTTCAGTCAATCTACCTGTTCTGTTCCCCACTCTGTCTCTGGTGAAGCCTCTTACCCCCCACACCTCTGGCCTGTACTTCAGGTCTTGTATGCATAAATAAATAAATCTTTAAAAAATAAACTAAAAGCCCTCTCAAGTCTGTACAAATCTTTATCGGGTCTTCCAAGCCACACACATTGATTTTTTTATCCATACATTTAATTTAGAAATTTTACAGCTACTCTCAGGGGATAAATCTTCTATTTTAGATTTAAAAGTGCATGGCCATTAACATTTTCACATTTATATATTATGTAGTCAATCCTTGAACAATCTGACAGTTACAACTCAACAGTCTGCATGCTAACGTGAGAGCCCAGCCACGACTGGGTGGGTGCTCTACCAATGTCTGTGGGGTAAAGGAATCAATAACTGAAACCCCTAGTCTCAGTTTATTCATCTATTAATTAGGTGCAATTATATCTAACCTAGAGAATATTATGAGAACTAAGAGACATAATGTATTCAATGTAGTCACAAATATGATGTTTATTTCAAGGTTTATCATAGGTATCTGGCCTAGTTTACCACAGATTCAGTGTGTTTTTTCTTGTTGGTAATTTCAAGACATCTTTTTCTGTCTTTGAAGGAAAATAAATCCAATTTTTCTTTTATTTATTTATTTTTTTTTCATTTTTTTTATTTTTAAAAATTATTTATTTATGTATGTTTTGCATCATTGTTCATTTTTTTTAATAATAAATTTTATTTTTATATTCCCCATACAATTGCAGCCCCCCCATTCTGACCCCAATCCCTCCCCTCCCACCCCTGCCCCCCTAAAAGTGTCTCTGGTTCGTAGTTTTTTGTTGATTTTGATTTTCACTTTCTTATAGTTATTCGTTTTCCTGGTCCCTTATTTAAGTTTTCTAGATTCCTGCTATGAGTGAGACCATCCGGTATTTTTCTTTTTCTTTTTGGCTTTTAGTCCTCTTATTATATTCCATTTCCTTCATAGAATTTATCATGATACATATTTTTGTTGGATCCACCACTTTTTTTTAAGTTTTAGTTTATTTTTATTTCTTTCCAATGGGAATTTGTTTATTCATTTAAATGCTTTCGTTGAAGACTTGATATAAAACATTACATAGGTTTCAGGTCCACTGTTGTTCATCTTTCCCCAGACATCCGAGCGCAGTGTGGATTATCCACAACTGTGACCATGTGTACCTTATACTGAGCTTGACAACCCATATGGATCATCTTGTTAGATTTCCATTCAACTTGCATTAATGCTGAGAGCCCTTCCAGGACATGTACGAGAGTCACTTGTGTGAAGACAGCAGGAAACCATCTATGTTCCTCCCCAGTTCCTAGTGGTGCAATAAGGAGAATGCATTATTCTTTCCTCCCAAGGACACTGTCAGGAATGGGTGGGAAATTCCTCTCAGGAATGGGTGGGAAGTGCACTGGCTCCTCAAGGAGGTCTGTTACCCTTCAGGTCAAGAGGATTCATTTCTTGGTCTGCCTGTGAAGAAAATGGCAAATTTGCCTACCGTGTTGTATGAAAAATTCAACTTCCCTAAACTTGGGGGACTTTAATTGTTATGGCAATTTCCCAGAGAAATCAGATGGCACTCAGAGTGGTGGAAAGAGAGATTTACTTGTCACACCAGCGGGCTCAGTGGGATTGCTCCCAAAACGCTGAGCATCAAAGAGTAAAAATGGCAGGGTTTTATACAGTTTGTATGAGGAAATTTGCTATCCCATCCATCATAGCATAAACATTCTTTATTGTTCGGGAAGGGATTTCAAGGTAGTCATGGCTACCACTGTGAACAAGAGGTGAATACACCCAGCAACTTCTCTGCTCCAACAAGCAACAGAATCTAAGGAGCAGACTCTCCCGTGTAGCAGACTTGGGAAACTTCCTGCTTCAAATTACTAAGCAAGTCCACTGCTTATCGATCATCCACCGGGATCCCTCTGCACCACCTTTGTGGAAATTTCTGAGCAAGGGGACACAAACATGATGTCTGTATCTTGAATAACAGTTCTTTGTCTTTGATCCAAGAATCTTGGGACTTCTGCTAGTTTCTGTGAAACGATGTTAGATCAGTTTGTCAGCTTGCAGAGAGAGTAAAATCTCACCTCCCTTACAATTATTGATAAGTGGTCCCCCTGTTAACTGCATTATCATGGCATTATTCACCTCCTCCATTGAAATAATCAGTGCCTATTGTGATAGTCTCAAGGGAAATGACTGCTCCCTACTCATCTTCCGGGTACCCAGCACATGACAAACACTCTCAATCTTGAAGAGTGTCTACTTAACAAAAAGTAAAGTTTCAAAAGCCTGTGCACATAAACTTATTTATTTCTAGGTGGAAAGTGATACTGTTTACTAAATGGCAGTGGTATTATTAGGGGGAAAATGATGTCTTTTAAGCGCATGGGTGAGGACCCACAATCAGGAAACATGTTTTATTTCAGGGCTGCTCTGTAACAGTATCTGTTAGTGACAGGAAGAATTGATGTGTTTATAGGTGCCTTGCATGAATCAGTGAAACTCTATAAATGAAGGAATTTTTTGTTAGAGGTATTTAGTTAGCCTCTACCGAACTGAGCTCTCAATACATTGTGTTGAATTAAATTATTTGCAATTCTTCCCCTAAATGTACTTGTTGAAAGTAAACTGGACTCAGATCAACATGGCGTCGAGGAAACACTGCGAGTAAGACCTCCCATAAAAAAATAAAGTTAATAGGGAGTAAAAGCGGCAGGTCCCTGTGAGAACTGGGACACAGTAGATAATCGGGTGACTCTGGCAAACTGCCCAAAGAAGAAAGTTGCCATAAAACAGGACTAGAAGGGAGGAAAGCTCAGAACCCTGTGACCCTCCCCCACCCAAAAAGTCTGCACTCTCCAAATGTTATAGAGCAGCCCCGATATTGAACGGGTTGCCTGGCTGTGGGTCCTCACCCACACGCTTAAAAGGGACTTATTAACTCTCCACTGCAGGCACACACAAAAGGTTAATAAAAGGTTTATTTACAAGGGAAAAGGAAATAAGGAAAATGTACAACTCAGGGAGAAAATAGGGAAATAAAGTCTTTAATGCGTCCTACCTGATCCACCGAACTGGAAACCCAAAGTCACTCTCAGTGCTGGCCGGACGCTGCTAGCTGGTGGAGAGCCAAAATGGGGGACCCCCTCCAAAGCCCACATGTCTGCCTTTATACCAACTTGGCTGCTTAACCCCACCCTCAGGTGCCAGCCACCTTCCCTTTGGTGGTGATGGGATTTGGAGTTCCCAGTGTCTTTGGCTTTGGCCTGGGGTGGGGGTGGAGTCCACAAAGCCTGTATGGAATTAGCTTTAGGACATCCTTTTCCCCCTAACACAAACAACAGAAAGGAGGAAAAAAAAACTAAAACAACCAACAAGAACAAACTACTCATCAAGCGGGACTGTGAGTGGAAAGGAACTATTTCAGCCACCGCACCCTGTGAACTGGAACTGTGGAGAATCATGCAGGAATCGCTGTGGAGGTAAGAGAACGGCTCCAGGCGCCATTGGAGAAAAACAAAGACTCCCAGGAGACCTACAAATAGCCCAAGGCCAGCCGGTAAGCTTGTGAGGAAAAGCAGCATGCTTGAAAAGCATATGCTGATCACAGCTGCCCAGGTCCCTGCGCCTGGGACCTAGGCTTGCGGGGAGATGTGCAGGATCCCTCATTGAGGTGAATGTTCCTCACTGAGTAATCAGAAAACAGAAGTCTGGGCAAAGGAGCGAGGTGCAAAAGGCGCCATTTCTGCGGACACTGAACTGGGCTACAGCCCATGTCCTGGACCTGAGGGCTTTGGAACTGAGACCAGGGGCGCGAAATTCAGAGTGTGGGATCCCCACGACGGTGGGGCACAGGGCAGACACAGCACCCACATGCCGTTGAGGCGCTCCACGCCACTACCACTCTGCTCCCCCAGACCCATGGGGTAAAAAAACAGTTCCCAAAGGACACTAGGAAAGATCTCTGGTGCCACCTAGCAACCAGGAAAAAATCACCAACACCCTATAGTAGGAAACCAGGGATCCCAAAAACACCCTCAGGCACTGAGAGAGAGTAGGCCACGCAAACAGGGGTAAGGGGGGAAATAAGGCGTGGAGCAAGATCCCACCCTGGAACTGAGAGCTAGGCACATGATCCATGGCATGGGATCTGCCACAGCAGCGGGCACTGCACAGGGTGACAGCCAGCGTTTTGGATCTGATAGCCCTGGAACTGAGACCTAGAGTGCAGAATTCAGGGCGTGGCACAACACTGGGTGAACACGGGACAGACACAGCACCCAGCTTGAATAAGAGCCCCTGTGTTGAGGTGCTCCCCTCTGCCCCCCTCCACTACTCATAGAACCACTAGGAAAAAGCACAGGTCAGCAAGTACGGGTCTCAGCGCCATCTCGTGACCAGAACTAAATCACCAACTAGCTAATTCCCTGTTGGAACTGACTAAATACAGAGGGAGGGAACTGTAAGGGACAGAGCCCAGCAACACAGCATCAACACCCTGGTGGAGTTTTGGCCTACCAGTGCTGGTCTCAGTCTGGTAAACAGTTTCTGACACCCCTAAAGGAGCACTCCAAGGAGATGCCCGCCAACACCAGTGGCACAACGTTCCAATGCATAGAACTAATTAGAAAGCAAAGAACAGGGAGAAGAAAAAATATAAATAACCAAGTAAGCCAGCAGAAGGACACACCACAAAAAGAAATACAGTCACCAGAGCTCAACAATGACATGGAAGAACTTCTTGGCCTATCCAATAGAGAATTAATAATCATCCTGATTAAAAAGCAGAAAGAAAACGAAAAGGGAAAAATGATTTGAGACAAATAATCACTGAACTGAAGAATGAAATTGAGACCTTAAGAAAGGAAAGAAAAGAAACGCAGGAGATAAAAAGATTACTAGAAGAGATAAAGAACTCTGGGGAAAGCAATGAAAACAGAATCAAGGAAATGGAATAACGGATCAGTACTATGGAAGATATAGAAATAAAAAGAGCCAAAAGAGAAAAGGAGAGAGAAGTGCAAATGAAGCAGTATGAGGATACTCTTAGACAATTATCAGACTCATGAAGAGAGGAAATATAAGAGTTATAGGCATTCCAGAAGATGAGGAGAGAGACAAAGGTACTGACAAATTATTCAAGGAGATAATTGAAGAAAACTTCTCATGCATAATAAAGGAGATGAATATACACATACAAGAAGAAAGAAGAACCCCAAATTACCATAATGAAAAGAAAACTACAGCAAGACACCTATTAGTAAAGCTTGTAAGAGTCCAAGACAAGGAAAAAATAAACTGGCAAGGGGGAAGAAACAGATAACTTATAAGGGAAAAACAAACAGGTTAACTTCTGACTTCTCCAAAGAAACATTAAGGGCAAGAAGAGAATGGAGTAACATATTCAGCAAACTTCAAGACAGCAAATGCCAACCAAGAATACTTTACCCTGCAAAGCTCTCCTTCCTCTACAAAGAAAAAATATGGACCTTCTCAGACAAACAGAAACTCCAAAAATTCATTACAACTAAACCCCCACTCCAAAAAATTCTACAAGAAGTCCTAAAGCCAAAACCAACAGATGAATGAACAAGAAGAACAGAATAAAGCAAGGAATAAAACCACAAAAAAGACAAACAAAATGGCAAACACACAGATGCCAACATATCAATATTAACTCTAAATGTAAATGGATTAAACTCATCAATAAAAAGACACAGAGTAGCAGGCTGGATTAAAAAACAAAATCCAACCTTCTGCTGTCTCCAGGAAACATTTAACCACAAGATAAACACAGACTGAAAGTAAAAAGTTGGAAAACAATACTACAAGCAAATGGACCAAAAAAAGAGGGCAGGAACAGCCATACTTATATCAGATGAAATAGACTTCAATTTAAAAAAAGTAAAAAGAGACATAGTTGGACACTACATTATGATCAAGGGAACAATACATTAGGAAGATATAACACTCATCAACATTTACTCACCAAATGAAGGGGCAACAAAATATATCAGACAATTATTATGAGCTCTGAAAACAGATATTAAAGAAAATACATATATAGTGGGAGACTTCAACACCCCACTCTCATCAATGGACAGATCAAAGAGACAAAAAATAAACAAAGACACAAGAGCCCTAAATAAAGACATAGAACTCATGGACTTAACAGACATCTATAGGACACTGCGCCCAAAAAAATCGGAGTACACATTTTTCTCAAGTGTGCATGGATCATTCTCCAGAATTGATCACATACTGGGCCACAAGACAAACATCAACAGATATATGAAAATCAAAATCATTCCAGCTTCTCTGATCATAAAGGCATCAAGCTAGAAATAAATCATGAAAAGAAAACAAGTACCCTCCCACTTCATGGAGATTGAAATCCACACTAATGGAAGACCAGTGGTCTAATGAGGACATCAAAGAAGAAAATAAAAAAATACTTGTTGAATGACAAGGAGGACACCACTATCCAGAATGTATGGGATGCAGCAAAAACAATAATAAGAGGGGCCTCCCCTGGTGGTGCAGTGGTTGAGAGCTGGGCTGCGAGGCTGCCGGCAGCCATTTGCAGTGCTGGTTCATTTCCCGGCCACCAGAGAGGGTCCCACAAAAAAAAAAAAAAAAAAAAAAGTAATAAGAGGAAAACACATAGCAAAATATTGATGAAATTCATATGGAGCCACCAAAAACTCCGAATAGCCAAAAGCCTCCTGAAAAAAAAGAAGGGAATGGAGGCATCACTCTCCCAGATTTCAAACTATACTACAAAGCCATAATCATCAAAACTGCCTGGTATTGGAACAAGAACAGACACATGGACCAATGGAACCAAATAGGAAACCCAGAAATAAACCCACGGATTTATGGTCAACTAATCTTTGACAAAGGAGCAAAGAATATGCATTGGAGCAAAGAAAGCTTGTTCAACAAACGGAGCTGGGAAAACTGGGTCACTACATGCAAAAGATTGAAACTTGACTACGACCTCACACCAGGCATAAAAACCAACTCAAAATGAATTGAAGTACTGGACTTAAGACTTGAAACCATAAAATATATAGAAGGAAATATAGCCGAAACACTACATGACATGCACCTCAAAGACATCTTTACAGACACATCACCCAAAGCAGTGATAGTGAAGGCAAAGATAAACAGCTGGGATTACATCAAATTAAAGAGCTTCTGCACAGCAAAAGAGACAGTAACAAAAAGAAAGAGATACCCCACTAACTGGGAGAACATTTTTGCACACAACGCTAATGATAAAGGACTGATCACAAAAATCTACAAAGAGCTGATGAGACTCAACAAAAACAAAGAAAACAATCCAGTCAAAAAATGGGCAGAAAAACTAAAAAGAATCTTCTCCAAAGAGGATATACAAATGGGCAACAGGCATATGAAAAAATGTTCAACATCAGTTGTAATCAGGGAAATGCAAATCGAAACTACAATGAGATACTATCTCACACCAGTGAGAATGGTACATATTAAAAAAATAGCAACAACAAATGTTGGCAAGGTTGTGGAGAAAAAGGAACTCTCCTGCACTGCTGGTTGGAGTGCAAACTGGTCCAACCACTATGGACAGCTGTGTGGAGATTCCTCAGCCTTCTAAAGATAGAGCTACCATATGATCCAGCAATTCCACTCCTAGGTATTTACCCAAAGGACACAGAAACATCAATTCCAAAGAGCACCTGCACCCCTATGTTTATAGCAGCACTATTTATAATAGCTAAGCTTTGGAAACAGCCCAAATGCCCAAAAATAGATTACTGGATCAAGAAGATGTGGTACATATACACCATAGAATATTACTCAGCATTCAAAAAAGATAAACACATGCAGTTTGCAGCAACATGGATGGAGCTGGAAGGGATCATGCTCAGTGAAATAAGCCAGAAAGAAAAAGAAAAATACCGGATGGTCTCACTCATAGCAGGAATCTGGAAAACTTAACTAAGGGACCAGGAAAAAGAATAACTATAAGAAAGAAAAAATCAAAATCAACAAATAACTATGAACCAGAGACACACTGGGGGGAGGGGTGGGGATAGGTGGGATTGGGGTCAAAATAAGGGGATTGCAATTGTATGGGGAATATAAAAGTAAAATTTCAAAAAAAATTCTCAAAGAAAAAGAAAGTAAAGAAAACTTCTTAGAAAAGAGAAAATTGGTGGGCTTCCCTGGTGGCGCAAGGGGTTGAGTGCAGCACTGTGAAGCTGTTCACAGACTCTGCAGCGCCAGTTCGATCCCCGGCCAGGGAGATACCCACATGGCACAGCAGACCTCTCCTGGCTCACTCACTGCTCCGCACAGCAGTGTACTTCAGTCTATCCACCTGTTCTCTTCCCCACTCTGTCTCTGGTGAATCCTCTCACCTCCCACACCTCTGGCCTGTACCCCAGTTCTTGTAATCATAAATAAATAAATCTTTTTTAAAAAGAAATAAACAATGCTTTAAAAAAAAAGAAGAAGAGAGAAAAATGATAAGGGTGAAAGTGAAGGTGAAATGATGAAAAATTCAAGAACAATGTTAGAATACATTTTTAGGGCTGGAAGAATGACCCCTCAGGGCATGAGAAATGGGTAGGTTCAAGGAAACATTATTAGATCCAACCAGCAAAGAAGTCAATTGGGAGCTCTCTGCTGCTATTTTTTTTTTAAATAATAAATTTTATTTTTATATTACCCATACAATTGCAACCCCCCCATTCTGACCCCAATCCCTCCCCTCCCGCCCCTCACCCCCCAAAAAGTGTCTCTGGTTCATAGTTTTTTGTTGATTTTGATTTTCACTTTCTTATAGTTATTCATTTTTCTGGTCCCTTATTTAAGTTTTCTAGATTCCTGCTATGAGTGAGACCATCCGGTATTTTTCTTTTTCTTTTTGGCTTATTTCGCTGAGCATGATCCCTTCCAGCGCCATCCATGTTGCTGCAAATTGCATGTGTTTATCTTTTTTGAATGCTGAGTAATATTCCATGGTATATATGTACCAAATCTTCTTAATCCAGTCATCTATTTTTGGGCATTTGGGCTGTTTCCAAAGCTTAGCTATTGTAAACAGTGCTGCTATAAACATAGGGGTGCAGGTGTTCTTTGGAATTGATGTTTCTGTGTCCTTTGGGTAAATACCTAGGAGTGGAATTGCTGGATCATATGGAAGCTCTATGTTTAGTAGGTCCAGAAATCTCCACACAGCTCTCCATAGTGGTTGGACCAGTTTGCACTCCCACCAACAGTGCAGAAGAGTTCCTTTTTCTCCACACCCTCGCCAACACTTGTTATTGCTAGTTTTTTTAATATGTGCCATTCTCACTGGTGTAAGATGGTATCTCATGGTAGTTTTGATTTGCATTTCCCTGATGACAAGTGATGTTGAACATTTTTTCATATGCCTGTTGGCCATTTGCATTTCCTCTTCAGAGAAGTTTCTTTTTAGCTCTTCTGCCCATTTTTTGACGGGATTATTTTCTTTGTTGTTGTTGAGTCTCATCAGCTCTTTGCAGATTTTTGTGATCAGTCCTTTATCATTAGTGTTGTGTGCAAAAATGTTCTCCCAATTGGTGGGGTTTCTCTTTGTTTTTGTTATTGTCTCTTTTGCTGTACAGAAGCTCTTTAATTTGATGTAGTCCCAGCTGTTTATCTTTGCCTTCACTATCACTGCTTTGAGTGATGTGTCTGTGAAGATGTCTTTGATGTGCAAATCACGTAGTGTTTCGCCTATATTTCCTTCTATATATTTTATGGTTTCAGGTCTTCTCTGCTGATATTTTCCAACTAAACTTTACCTCCTCTTATTGCTTAGTCATCATTATTGTCAATCCCCATCCATGCCTCTCTGTGTATAAGGTTCTGAATCAGAAATACATTTCCCGCAACACATGTCCTCAATAAAAATCGATAAACTGTCCTAGCAATCTTTTCCTCAGCACCAGGAGCCTGTTTTTCAACTAGTTTTCCAGCTACCCATTGCATCTAGTGGATTTTTTAAAATTTATTTACTTATGCATATAATAGCTGGGGTATAAGTTGAGAGAGTGGGGAGAAGCAGGCAAGGCAGGAGAGATCTGCTGCACCATGTGGTTTGCTCCCTGGCCAACAGGGGATCAAACTCATGCTGCAGTGGCTGGCTGTAGTTTCATAGGGCTGTCTTTTACCCCTGCACCACTAGGGAAGCCTCATCTAGAGGACTTTATATAGGCATGAAATTTATAAACTTTCCCAAACAAATGCCTTTGGAATCATTATTTTAGAATGGGATATAGATAAAATGATAGCTCCCTCCTGAAGAATAGTCCTGAACAAAAATAAAAAAAACTTTAGTCATCTGGTCCTGAAGAAATGCAGGTAGACAAGTAACTTTTAGGATCAAAAATCAAACACCCACAGAGAAGAGCATCAGGTTCTTTACAACGTATAGACACACTCAACCCCAGCAGCCCTATAACTCTGTCTCACCACTTCTTTTCCTCTTTCCACTGTCTTTTCCTCAAAATAAAGGGAATGGCAAAAAAGAAAAAAAGAGAGTGAGAGGGGAAAATTCCTCTAATATATAAAATACACTAGCGGAAAACTCAGTGTGAAGCTCCCCTAAGGGCCCACTATGGCACTGCATGTACCACTTGCTTCGCCTCTGAGGGCCTTAGGGAAATGCACTGCATGTCTCTGAGAAAAACTAAATGTGGTTTAGTGCCTTTTGGTGTTAGTGGGAACAGGAGAGATGGGAGGAATGTGTATTTTCCAAATGCCCTCAGTGGCCTTGCACATTGGGATGTTCTTGCCCAACAGCCTCCCACAGAGTGACATATGGATCTGCTGCATCTGCTTGCACTCCGTATGGTCACCCCCACAATGAAATGTTATGGCTAATCACCTGACAATATGATGATCTTTTTTTTAAAGATTTATTTATTTATGTGTACAAGAGCTGGGATACAGGCCAGAGATGTGGCAGGTGAGAGGATTCACTAGAGACAGAGGAAGGAACAGAACAGGCATATTGACTGAAGTACACTGCTGAGGGGAGCAGCGGGTGAGACAGGACAGGTCTGCTGCACCATGTGGGTAGCTCCCTGCCAGGGGATCTAACTCATGCTGCAGAGGCTGCAGATTGCTTCATAGTGCGGTGCTTAACCCCTTGTGCCATCAGGGAGGCCCCTAATTTGATGATCTTAAGGATGCAGTTGAACTTCCAGGTCACCCCTTCTTCCTTGGGCTTCCTGACAGTGTTTCAGGGACTCTTTCATGGGGTTCAAAGATATTTCTGATAGGAAGAGATTTAAAAAGTCTTGATTATAAGAATGTTTGCTCCAGTATGATTCAGAATAGAAAAAAAAATTCTGAAAAATCCTAAATTACAGTAACAGGGGCTTTGTTAAATAGTGTAGTTGATGCCAGTGCATTAGAGTAGTACTATTTAATTATTATTAATATCATATTTAAGTGGAAAGTTATTCAAATGGTAACACATAAGATACAAAGGAAGGTATAGAAAACTGTATATAACATGATCTCCATTTTATGGCAGATATAGAAGATATTTACAACAAAATACTCACACTGACCACACTAGATGGTTGTGATAATGATTTCTTTGATTTTCTCTTATTTCATTTATAGTTTGAAAATTTTTGTGCATCAGATAATTTTTATTGATGTAATCAAAACGTGTGTAGTGATAAATATTTAAAAATTTCCTGGGGAAGACAGTATGATCTTTTTGAGAAATATAACAGTTGTGGGAAAGCTGAAAATTCAGTAAAACAGGTAATAAAACCATGCTAATATATGAAAAGTTTCAATCTTATAAAAATGTCATTTCTTCCAAAACTGACTTCAAATTTCATGCAAATTTAAATTCCAAGAAAGTTTGTACATATATGTGTATGTGTCCATGTAAATGTAGATTTTAATAAGATGCCTTTATAATTCATGGGAGAAATGCAAAGGTCCAGGAATAACTTATACAATGTTACAGAAGAAAAACAAACACGTTACACTCTAGATATCAAGAATTGTTAAAAAAGAAGTCATGCAGGGCCTCCCTGGTGGCGCAAAGGGTTAAGCACCATACTATGGAGCAATCCACAGCCTCTACAGCACAAGTTCGATCCCCCAGCCGGCCAGAGAGAACCCACACGTCAAGACAGACCTCTCCTGTCTCACCCGCTGCTCCCCTCAGCAGTGTATTTCAGTCGATTTGCCTGTTCTGTTCCCCACTTTGTCTCTGATAGATCCTCCCACCCCCCATGCCTCAGACCTGTACCCCAGCTCTTGTATGCATAAATAAATAAATCTTAAAAAAAAAGAAGTTATGCAGATTCAGTGTGGTCCTGGAGCAAGAGTAGAAAAATAGAACAGAAAGGAGAGTGAGACGCAGACCTACTCCGGTAGCCACTTGATTGCTGCAGTGTGGAGGGGAAAGGGAAAAGACGGCCTTGATATATAAATGACACAGGGTCAAGCAGACATCAGTACAAAAAAAACTTTCTCCCCAATTTCTCACTGTAAACAAAATGAATTCCAGCTGGACAGATGATATGCGAGAGTAAATAATAAAGCTTTTAGGCTAATATGTATACTATGCCTTAAAGAAGACAAAGATTTTCTAAATAAAATATACTAGAAGACACTAACCATGAAGTAAAAAAAGCACAATGTACTACATTATAATTAAGAATGTCAGTTCATCAGAAGACATTATTAAGGCAGGGAAAAGACAAACTACACAATGGGGAAATTATTTGCAAAACAAACATCCCAAAAGGATTTTTGTGATATAGTTCATGGTATCTAATCCCAAAAGGATTTCCATGAGTATAGCATATGGTACATGTAGGGTACTTGTATCACATATATCGTACTATATGGCACTGAAAACTCAAGGAAATGAATGGAAACCATCAGATAGTGCAATAGTAATTAGTGGGCAAAAGACATGAAAACATACTTGATAGAAAGATATTTAAGTGACTAATCAACAAGGGAAAGGTGTTCAGTTTTACAGATTATTAGGAAAATGCCAACTAAAAATGATTTAAATACCATTTCACAATTACATGACAAGTTAAAATGAAAAAGACAAACAATCTCAAGGTGTTGGTGAGATTGTGGGTCAACAAGAACTCTCATACATATATGTTGATGTGAGTACTTAGGCATTGTCCAATAAAATTGGACATGACCATTCTCTATGACCCAGCAAACTTATTGGTGAGAAAAGTATGCCCGTGGTCCCTTAAAATATGTACCAAAGTGTGCATAGATGAATTATTTTTAATAGCCCAAACCAAAACCAACTCAAATGTACATCAAGAATAGAATAAATATATAAATTATAGTGTCATCATACAATAATAATAAAACAATGCTAAATGCAGCAATGTGGATTATTTTCACAAATGTAATATTGAACAAAATAAACAATTATCTACTGCACTAGTGCATTGTTCTAAAATTTAAAAACCAGGGACCTCCCTGGTGACGCAAGGGGTTAAGATGCAGCCCTATGAAACAATCCACAGTCACTGTAGCACCAGTTTCATCCCTAGCCAGGGAGGTGACCCACATGGCACAGCAGACCTCTCCTGACTCGCCTGCTGCTCCTCTCAACAGTGTATTTCGCTCATTCTGCCTGTTTTGCTTCCCACTCTGTCTCTGGTGAATCCTCTCACCCCCCACACCTCTGGCCTGTACTCAAGTTCTTTTATGCATAAATAAATAAATCTTTTAAAAAATTTAAAAGTCAGTACTCTGTGATAGTGGTTGTTCTGGGAAGAAAAATGGCTGCTTTAGGCCATGAAGGTGCTGGCAATATTTTATTTCTTGATTTAAGTGTTGGTTTCATGGTGTGTAACTTGTAAAACAGCATTAAGATGAACACTTGTATATATGTTACACATCGATAAAATATGCACTTTAGGAAAAGTTGCTAAAGATAACACTTGTAAGTGTATGTTACCTAGTGGAAGGGTGAGTTAGAATATAATTTAAAAAAATTAAAAATAAAAATAAATTGATTTGCTAAAAAATCCCATTTTGGCCTCAAGCTTCTACGTGTATTAAAACCTTGACATCTGGGCAGGACACAGATTGCAAACATGTTTTCCTTTTTGAGTTTCCTGAGCTGTGACTTGGCTCTTCCAGTAAGTTTTTCACTTGGTAGTTATCTGACCCTGGTGCTCCAGTCCTCAGCTTCCTGCCTGACTCCAACTTGGCTCAGTCCCATGTGTAACCCCAGATCCCCACCCCATGAACCAGCTTCATGTACAGTTCATGAATTTAACTCCTCAATTTTTGTACCTACAACAACTGTCTCTGGTGTACTTACATTGTAAGTTGATGAAAGCACTATTTATATAAATAGGAAAACTAAAATTATGAAAGATTTATTTTGTAGGTAACAGTAGTTCTCTCTCCATTCTGCTTTTTTTTTTTTTTTTTTTTTTTTGTAAAGCTACCAGAAGAATCATCACAGAAAAAAGTAAGTCAAGAGTTGTACATTCAAATGCCCAAAGGGCCAAACAGATTTTTTTTAATGATTAAAGTTTTTAAGTAATATCTCCTGACTTGTAAATATTAAATTTAAAATATTAGGACATGCCCAGAAAACATGGCAGAGTAAGCCATGTTGGGAAACTATCTCCCTAAGTACATTGCTGTGCAACCATCCCAGACCAGGCAGATTCATGGTTGATTCCGGCAAATGTAAAAGTATCTTGGGGCTTTAGGTATATCTCTCATGTCTTTAATGTTGAAGCAGGGGACCGGATATACAGCAAACCAGCAGGCAGGGAGGCAAACAGGCAGCAACCAAGCCTCCTAACCCCCAGTGATCTCCTTCACTATCTCCACAATCTCCCCCTTTTCTCCCCAGGTCCATAATGACAGGCACACATGCCCCACATTGTCGCTCCTAAGCTCTTTTTGCAATAACACATTATCATGTGTGGGTAATGAAACCTGGGAGGAAAACAAGGCCGCAGGTGCCAGATGTAAAGGCTAGCAGTGGGAAGGCAAAGAAGAGCCTGAATGACTCCGTGTTCCTTACATACGTGCAGCAAACAACTTAAAATATTGTACCTGGCACATCACAAGCTCCTGCATTATTGAAGGTGGGTAACCAGAGACCCATGGTGTTGGCAGAGTTAGGAGAGGGAGTTGCAAACACAGCACTTGATTACTGTAGTGTGGTGAGGAGAGAGAAAGGACAGCCTTAATAAATGGCACTGGGTCAGGTGGACATCTGTACAAAAAAAAATTGTACCCTATTTCTCATTGTAAACAAAATGAATTCCAGCTGGATAGATGATAGGCTAGATAAAGTAATAAAGCTTTTAGGCTAATATGTACCCTACGCCTTGAAGACGACAAAGATTTTCTAAATAAATACACTACAAGTCACTGACCATAAAGTAAAAAATAATACAGATACAGGGCCTCCCCTGGTGGTGCAGTGGTTGAGTGCTGGGCTGCGAAGCTGCCCGCAGCCTCTGCAGTGCCAGTTCAATCCCAGGCCGCCGGCAAGGGTCCCACATGGTGCGCAGACCTCTCCTACCACGCCTGCTGCTCCCCTCAGCAGTGTATTTCGTCAGTCTGCCTGTTCTGTTCCTTGCTCTGGCTCTGGTGAATTCTCTCACCCTCCCGCGCTTCTGTCTATACCCAGTGCTTGTATAAAATAAATAAATAAATATTTTTTTAAAAAAAAAAAATACGGATACATTGGAACAATGGATTACATTATAATTAAGAATGTCAGTTCACAGAAGACATTGTGGAGTGGAAAGACAAACTACACAGGGGGAAATTATTTGCAAAACGGACATCCCTTGCATGGACTCCCTGGACTTCCAGCAACTCCTAGCCTACTGCATGGGACAAGCCCATGCCCCCCAAAGAATCACAGATTTTTGGGTGGGCACTGAGTTTCCAACACTTGGAGCTACTGATAGTTAGGTTGGCAATCCCGGGAAAATCTACTTCTCCCTCATCTGCACTTGGCAAGCATCTGGACAACCTAAATGCTATATAATCTGCAACTTCTTGTGATACCCAAACCCACAGCCTCCTTCCTTCCCACTACACTTATGTCAGAACCTCAAGGGAAAGGCATTGCCAGCAAAACCTGATAAGATCAGAACTAAACTGCAGCTTACGAGTCAGTTTTAGTTTGGTACTCCTAGGAGAGCACCATTGGTGGTCTGCCTTGACCAACCTCAACCAGATAATTGCAGAACCCTCTCTCAGCTCAAGTGACTGCCACACTGAGGAAGGCTTTTGCCTTGGCAATCTGTTGCATAACCCTCCATATCCTCACATCTCTGGTCCTCATGCTCTAGGTTGGGTTCTTGAACCACTACCCTGTGTTGGCTCCTGAGCTCCAGTTCTCCTGATTAGCAATGAGGTTTCAAACAACACACAAACAGAGGGCATAGCATCTAAGTGTTGGCCAACACAGTAGGCCAATAACCTGCAATCCACATTTTAAAGCAATATGGTTAAAGCAGGACTGGAGAGGAAAACATTCTAGCTTAATCCAAAGAAATAATTACAGAGCATCATACAGAATAAGACGGCAGAGAAAGTCACCTCAATGGATGAATCAAGACAAAATCTTGGGAAAAATTTCTACTGTACCATAATTAACCAAACTGCCAGAAGAAGATTTCAGGGTAATAACCATAATGATACCTTAGTAGGTATCATTATGAACAATGTATAAACAAAATAAGAAAAGACAAAAAAAAGAAAAAAACTCCAAATAAAAATCACAGAAATAAGGAATGCAATGATTGAAATTAAAATTTCAATAAAGACACTCACCAGTAGTCTCGATGAGGCCAAGAAATAAATCAAGAAGACAGAAATATGGTAGCAGAAACCATTCCAAAAAGTCAGCAAAAAGAGGAAAGAATTACAGAAAATTGAAACAACATAAGAGACTTATAAGACAGCATTAAGAGGAACAACATTCACATCAAAAGGGTTCCAGGAGAAGAGAGATAGAAAGCAACAGATATCCTATTTGAAGAAATAATAGTTGAGAATATCCCCAAACTGGGAAAGGAAACAGACATCAAGAACAAGGAAACTCAAAAATTTCCAAACAAAATAAATCTAAACAGACACATACCAAGACACATTATACTTACAATGGCAAAAATTAAAGAGAAAGAGAAAACCCTTGAAGCAGCTAGAGAAAAACAGATTCACATATAAAGAAGCTCCATTAAGACTATTAGTAGAATTCTCAGCAGAAATCTTACAGACCAGGAGGGACTGGCATAGCATTTTCAACTGAAAGGAAAATACCTCCAACCAAGAATCCTCTGCTCAGCTAAGCTAACACTCAGAATTGAAGGAGCAATAAAGATCTTTACAGACAAACAACAATTGAAGGAATTCATCTCCTCTAAGCTGATCAAACAGAATATATTAAAGGCACTTCTATAAATGAAAAGAAATCAATTCGAAGCAGCATAACTCCAAAAACAGAAAATATGGGAGGCGGAGGGGTAAAAATGTATTGGTGTAAGGAGCTCAAGAATAACTTGTGTTTGAAACTGGATGTGATTAACTCCTAGCCTTTCCTAATAGATGCACATTCAAGGTCTTTTCATTAAAGAAATTCCAGAGGAATACTCAATCAAAATAATTGGAGACACTGGGGTTGTTGTTGTGTACAAGTCATGGACCAAGAAAGGAAGAGTCAATAAAAACACTGTTTTTTTTTTCTCAAATTTAGAGTCAGAACCAGTTCTGGGTAAGAAAACTAATTTCTTCATTCACTCAGTAAACATTTTGGGGGTCCCTGTTCCCCATATAAGTTTCAATTTTGTACATTGCAAATTAGAATTGTTTTCAAATTGGCAATGAAATGTAAGCAAATTCACAAATCAAGGAAGTTTTTGTTTGAATGATAGGCCTAGGAATTCAGACTGAAAATCATAACTCCTCTCTGGGAAAACTTTTTGGCATCAGCTTCTATGGTGGTTACGCAGGGGTTAGTCATGGAGTCTCAAAGGAAATTAATGCTTCTGAAGGCTGACCTTTCAAACCGAAGTTTTGTCATTGCTCAAGACAGAGAAAAAGAAGATGCGAGACAAGATGTTTGTGTCACCAGACACAAGCAGTTAAAGAAATTAATTCACACAGAATGATGTTTGGAAGTGAAAATAGGTAGGACCAAGGTTGTAATAGTTGAAGAGCAGAGCAAGAGAAAATTTCATGCATGCCTCTGTAGTCCCGCTATTCCACTTTGCGGTTTATTTTTGTTTTAAAGGGAAAGCCACAAAACATAAAATGTCAGTCATCCCCAAAGCCCTTTCTCTCTCTTTTCCTTAAGATAGGAGAGCTGAGCTCATTATTCTTTTGTTTCTCTCGTGGGGTCTGGTTTCCCCTTGTATAATGAGCCAAACCTTAATAATAAATATTTTTATTCTCAAAATGTCACCCAAAGCACCCAAACATTCATTCTTTCAAATGACAATTACCCTTTCATGCAACATTAATTCTCCAAGGTTCTCAGGGGCTTCCCACACAAGATGTTGAAACTGCCAACTCCATCCATACTGAGTGCAGAGCCAAAGTGAATCCTTTCCTGGAACCAAAGTGCTTCTTTCTGAACTTTGTTTACAGAATTTAATTTCTTCTCTCTTCAGTTCCAACAGAGCTTATGACAAAGATAAATGAACACATTCTTTAGCAATTCCAAGGTCAAGATCATAGGACAAAATGTCCAGATAGTTTGTTTCATCTTATCAACATTTTGTGTACATGAATAAAGACTGCTACATTTCCCCGTATTAAGGTAGTCAAAATTGTGTCTGATTCAGGGGGAAAAAAAAAACCTTGGACTGAATTTTGTTTGTCTAGCCCACACCCTTGATGTGAAGGATGGAAATGCTTGACAAACCCTCCCCATCTGCCTGTAATCTTCACAGGCTCATATTCATTTCTCCATGCCTTCTTCTTCTGACCTAACACCTGTTGAGTTGTAGGCACAGGATAGTGCCTTGGTTGTAGGCATAGGATAGTGCCAGCATAAGTCTCCCTGTGGCCAAGATTTCTCAGCAGCAGTGACATTCCCTTGAGAGAGTCTCTGAGGGTCACAAGTATGACGGAAAAGGTCTAGATTTGGAGTTAGCAATCTAGTTGAACAAGTAAGTCTCAATAATGTTAGCTTTGTCATCTGTATTATAGGGATAAATTTCCATATCCATAGTTGCAGTAAAAATTAAGTTAAATGAAGAATAGGAAATAACCAAAATGGTACCCTATGCAAAGGAAATTCCTAATAAATGATGTTTAAATTAATATTTCTAAAAGAAAAGGCATCCTGAACAATGACCACAATGTTATATAATATTTGCAAAACTCCAAGAGATTAGGCAGCCTGAATTATTTATCAATATCTGTCTCCTTTCTTACTTTGAGAAAAACTGAATGTTCTATAATTTTACTAAAATAAGCACATATTATTTTTTTCAAATTACATAGGCTCCAAGTGGTATTGCTAGGAACATTATCAAAGGAGCATTTAAACATATGTTTTTCTCCCAAAGGAACACACAAAAAATCTGAAATTTCAAATCTAACATATTAACATAAAGTTAATATGAAATCAACACAGTACAATGTTTCTAGTCAAAGGTCCTATTTATTATTTTCAATCCAAACACTTTACAAATCTGAAAATAGGTTGATTATATTTTAAATATCACTTTGGTCTATTTGGTTAAAAGATTATGATATCTGGCTAGGCTTTTTTTCCCAAAGTCAAAATCATTCTCTGAGGAAGATCAAACCACTCACTGTCTTCACCAGCCAAGATTATAAAGGCAACACTGCACATCTGTTCTTTATTTCTAAAAGATCACTAGTGAAATATAACATACTTACAGAAAACTGTCTACATGATAAGTGTACAGCTAAAATAAATTTCATACCAAATTAACCAGCACCTAAATCAAAAGCTCAGAATACCAGGATCTCAGATTCCCCCTGGTGACCCATCCCCAGTGCTGCCCATCCAAAGGCGATTTGATAAAAGAAGGAACGTCACCAGTTTTCACAAGCTTCAGAAAATGACACAAATAAGTGCTCTTCATTGGTCTTGCTTCTGTTGCTCAACATTATGTTTGTGAGACTCATTCACATTTTGGCATTTATCTGTAGATCAGTGTAGAATTTCATTATGTGACTATTGTACAAATTGTTTACGTATCGAACTGACACATCAAGAGGAGTTTTTCCTTCTAGTTTTTGGTTTTTACAAACAATTCTGCAATAGTCATTCTAATGCTTGATTTTGATGAGCATATGTGTGCATTCCTTTTGGTAGTATACCTAGAAATTAAAAATTACTATTAAACATTAAAAATTAAAAAATAAGGGCCTCCCTTGTGGTGCAGCTGTTGAGCGCTGGACTGTGAAGCTGCCCACAGCCTCTGCAGCATCTGTTCCATCCCCAGCTTCTGGTGAGGGTCCCACATGGCGCGCAGACCTTTCCTGCCATGCTGCTGCTCCCCTCAGCAATGTATTTCGTCAGTCTGCCTGTTCTGTTCCCTGCTCTGTCTCTCGTGAATTTTCTCACCCTCCTGTGCCCAGTGCTTGTATAAATAAATAAATAAATAAATCTTTAAAAAAAATAAAAAATTATCATAGTAAGTAATGTTCGACTATTATTCAAAAAAGCTGTACCAAAATAGATTCCTATTTCCAGTTTATGAGCATTCTGATGGATCCACATCCTCATTAATACTTGGTGTTACCAATTCTTTTCATATTAGTCATTCTTTTGAGTATGTGGTGCCATTTTATGGGAATTAGTATTTATTCAAACAGATGTATTTGTACAAAGAAAAGAAGTTATAACACCCTGTCTTAAATATGTGCAATTGGAGAGTACACTTTTAGGATCCAGTATTGAGCTCTCACAAAGATGAGCTGCCTACATATTCTTCATGAAGTACAGGCACATTTGACCCAACGTGGATGTGAGCAACTGGCCATAACCTAGAGTTTTTGAGACCAAAGCTCAGATGAATTGAAGCCACAAATGAGATGGTTAGCTTTCCGCAAAGTAATGCTATTCCGGTCCACAAGTGGCCCAGCTAGTGTTTGCTAGCAACTTGTAAATAGAGAGCAGACATTCTCGTGGGCCATGGAAATGGGTCACCACAAAGTCCTAAGGAAGATCAGAAAAACTCAAATTATGAGCTTTCTTAGAGATTCTTATATAAAATTCATCATGACATACTTGATATAATAATTCCTCTTATTATACTAGTATTCTTATTAAGTATAGTGATCCAGGCTGTGATAACCTGACACCTGGGTCTGCTACTTACTAGCTATTTGTCCTTGCCCATTTTTTAGCCTCTCTGTGCCCCATCCCCTGATATGTAAAATGTAGATAATCATGGTACCTACTCAAATGGTTATTGTGAAGATTAAACATGAGTTAAATGAGTTATATAATATAGTTGCAATAGAGCCTAGCACATGGTAGTCATTGTATAAATATTTACCATGATCTCATAGTATTATGTCATGAAACCATACTCTAATATATAACTCTCAAATAGTCCTCAAAATCTGGCAACATAAGTGGTGATATTCTCCTCCAGAGAAGCCTGTGGGCAAAGGAAAAGTTAGCAGCTTTAGAAAGAGTCAGGAGTCAGAAACTGCCAAAACAGTTGTGCTGATTAGTATGACTTCTTGGATCTCCTGCATCTGTGAGTTTGTCTAACTCTGATATAAAGGTTGGGAAGTAAATCTTAGACTAAAAGTAAGTTTTCAAATAAGAATGAGCTATCTGGGCTTGCTGACTACCTACTCTTGGGATTTCATGCCTATTTCAGGGTGAAATAGATCATCTGGTCAGATAGAGAAGGCCAATCCTAGGGGAATATATCTGAAAGTTAATAAAGAAGAAAGATTTGTCTACTTAAGCAGTTGTATTTATTTGGAGACATTATAAAAAAATAAGAGAAAACCCAACTCAAAATTACTCAATGATAAAGAGAAAGTTAATGTGGATAATGGGTCTCAGGCATGTTTTGGTCAGTACTCTAACCCAATTTTTCTGAAGTTGTTTCAGCAATGTCCTCATCCATGCCTGAAGAGAAGTGCCAGCAGACTGTCAGCTATGTGCTCCCTTGTACCTGGGGCTGGCACACACAGGAGATCCTTTCAAAAAGACAAGCTTAAAAACTAACCCTTGATAGCTTACTACAGAACTGAAGCACCAAAGGAGGGAAATGGTGGAAGGCTGTTAACAACAAGGAGGGAAGAAAATACAATGGAATGTATTGTGGACTTTGGGTGATTTGGTGGTGGGTGCACTATGGTGGTGGTAATACCTGAAGGGGGTATCCCAATAATACTTCAACTAAAAATAAATAAATTTAACTTAAAAAATAATTGATTTGCTTCACAGGAGAGGCAATAATGAATGAGTGGAAAAACAGGAAGATTTGTATTTGGACTCCACCACAATCTAGCCATGTGACTTGATTGTCTCATGTATAAATTGGGTAATAGTTCCTACCATTTCAGTGGTTATGAATATAAAGGAGCTATTTTATGTGACATGATTAGCATACACTTGTATTGCTGTGTAACAAATCACTGCAAAATATAGTATCTGGAAACAGGAACATTTATTATCTCACTGGTTCTATAGTTCAAGAGCCGGCAAGTGGGTCTCACCAGACTGCATTCAAGGTGTCAGCTGAGGTACAATTACCCATAGGTTCATGCTGGTGAGGATCCACTTCCAAGGTCACTCATATGCCCACTGGCAGGTATCAGTAGGATCCACTTCCAAGCTTTCACATGAGTCTTTGTGAGAGCAGTCTCATCAAATTAC
The DNA here is from genome assembly GCF_014898055.3 of Talpa occidentalis. Lineage (NCBI taxonomy): Eukaryota > Metazoa > Chordata > Mammalia > Eulipotyphla > Talpidae > Talpa > Talpa occidentalis. The sequence goes on from NW_023605194.1 coordinate 62,376,982, forward strand.
TGAATAGTCCCACAAGCAGACAGAGAGAGAACTAGCACAAGTCACAGTGATTTTATGAACTAATTTCAGAAATTGTACACTATCGCTTCGTTCTGTTTATTGAAAGTGGCTCCTGCTCATTTTCTTGAGGCAAGACTGTATAACGACCTGAATCTGAGGAAGTAGAAAACTGAGAACATTTAGAGGCTTCCAATCACTGAGCAATAACTTATAATAACATAGCTGAAATTAATATGGTTTACTTCCTGCCAGGGAAGGTATTTTATAAATATAATCTATTAATTCTCACACAGTCCCTGAGGAGGTAGAATTTTTCACTTCTTCTAATGGATGAGGAAACAGGCAGAGAGAGGTTAAGTGGCCATAGGAAAGTCTCACAGTCACCATGTAGCATTCTGAGGCTTCCAAACATGATAATCTGACCCCAAGAATTATGGTCTTAACCTCAATGCTGAAATTCCTCTCAGGGAAAGGCTTAGTAAAATGGTAGCGGTTGTCATGAAGTGCAGGGATAACAAATGAACCGAGAATAGCGAAAGAATAGGAAGGAATGAAACAGAGTAGAAGAATGTTCCACTCAAGTGACTGAGAAAAGCTGAAATTTCACAACTAAGAGAAAACAGTAATTTCCTGTGGGTTGAATCCAGGGATTGGGACCATCAGGAGAGCATTGTTGAGGTTTAATGGCATGGTTTTGACTCAGAAGGGGAAGAGAGTATCGTTGCATTATGACGTAGGACAGCATCCTAGCAGATATCTGGGCCAGCTTTTGGGGGTTCTTAACCATTTGCAACAATAATGTGTTTTTTCTATAACTTGGGAAATTTCTGGGTAACAGTTTTGACCTTGGGCTCCCAGACTAATATATTGTTTGGGGCTATAGAAAAAAAAATGTGTATTTACTAAAATGACAAGTATCCTTTCTCCTTTCTTCTTATTCCTATATTTTTAAATATTGTTTCAAAAAAAGATCCATGACTCAGAAGTCAAGCTTGTATCACATCCAGAAAGGAAATAAAGGTTCTTCACATGGCACCTGGCAAAATGTCCCACCACGCAGAACTTGGGACTATTTGTGGTCATTCTAACAAAAATGAGCTAATAAGGCATGAACCTGAAGCCTCTCCCTTCTAAGCTAAACATATGATGAGAACATTTGGTTAGAGGACAGGAAACAGCAGATAAAGTCAATTGCATTTGTACTCATGCTCACTAGTTACACCCAAAAGGAGAGTTCAAAAGGAAGCCACAGCTGGTGTTCAGATAATCAGCCAACAGTACTAGCAAAGTCGTAACAGAAAATAATGTAGGTCCTTTACCTTTGTCTAACTAGAGCCAAGATTATGCAGTAGGGATGTACGGTAACATTTACATGACCAACATTTTCAAGATGTTTTCTTCATAAAATGACTCACTTTCAGAAATGCAATATTTTTAAGATTGAATTCTTTTGAAGTTACTAAATTGTATTCAAAAGTGTTGTTTAATTAAGTCTTCTAAATCTTCAGGGTTTACATTCATGAGAGGTTTGCTTCAGAATTTGCAGTCATGAGAGGTTCACAGAACTGAAAATATTTGAGGGTGACATTGGAGTCAGCCTAGATCTGAGAAGTACTCTTTAGGGGATAAGGACAGTAGGAGGTCACACTGCTGCTAGTAAAATAAAGTTTTACTTGACCATATTTCTGAATGATCAGAAATATGATGGGGACAAGAATTAGGGTGAATGTATTACAGAATGTGTTTCTTTCCTTAGCTAGTTAAGGAAGAAAGATGCACAAGAAAATCCTCCTTCAGAAGTCTTTACCTTGTATTTATTTCATTTCCCTTTTCCCAGTTCCAATGAACTTCTTTACATCTGAAGACAATTTGAGATCAAAGTTCTAGTAATGGTGTGGGATCTTAGAAATATTGAAAATTGTGGAATTCTCTGATTTTTTGAGTACTATTGTATCACTAACTCACATTTCATCACCTCTGTCAGTATGAAGCATTTAAATAAAAACTGTTTGAGGACAGAGTTCAGTCTACAACTTTGCATTCCCTGCTTTGCTCAAAATGCTCCATAAGTTGTCAAGAATTTTTTTTAAAGATAAGATATTTTTAATATTTTATTTTATATAATTCTTACATCGTTTTTCATTTTTGCACAATATATGCATTTTCATTTTGGTTATATTACTCATACAATTGCACCCCCCCCTTATTCTGACCCTAATCTTTCCTCTCCCTGCCTCCCCCCCCCCCATAGTGTGTCTCTGGTTTATAGTTGCTTGTTGATTTTGATTTATACTTGTATTAATTAGTTGTCAAGAATTTTGATGGTAATTGATAACATTTTCTAGTATGAGGGCAAGATACTTACACAAGATGCCTACATCCTCCACTTCTCACAACCCGAAAAAAATCAGACCCAAACACTGGGTTCAGAAGCACCCAAGAAAGGTTCTTTTGTTGTCCTGGTTGATTCATAAAAGCCTGTCTATCTGTCAGTCAGTCTGTCTATCTAGACACAGTCCTAGGTGCTGAGTATCAAAAGATAAACAAGAGACAATACCTTCCCCAAAGAGGCATCTTCTTTTTAAACACTAAAAACATGATTTAGGGCCTCCCCGGTGGCGCAGCGGTTCAGCGCTGGGTTGCGAAGCTGCCCGCAGCCTCTGGGCGCCGGTTCGATCCCCGGGTGCTCCCCAGCCACCGGAGGAGGGTCCCACATGGTGCGCAGACCTCTCCTGCCGCCCGCTGCTCCCCTCAGCAGTGTACTTTGGTCCTTCTGCCTGCTCTGCTCCCCGCTCTGGCTCTGGTGAATTCTCTCACCCTCCCGCGCTTCTGACTGTACCCAGTGCATGTATAAACAAACAAACAAACAAACAAACAAATAAATAAATAAATAAATAAATAAATAAATAAAACATGCCTCTATAAAAAAAAGATTTAATTTTATGAAGTCATTTTTTTATTTTCATTTGCAAGAAATACATGTTTCCTACAACAATGTGCATCTATAATCGAATAAACAAATAGCACTCAAAATCTTTTACTTGAGAGAATCTGTTTTATCTTTGCAAATGAAAAATAGTACATGTAAATAGGCAGCCATAGAACAAATGTAATAATAAATACAGACACTTCAAAAAAGGCCCTAAGACTGAAAACGGGGGTTCCAGATCTATTTTCTTGCTTGCTAGGCACATAAACTCTGGCAAGTCATCTGTAAATGGTAAATGAAAATTGCCTAACATTAGTGTGGATTCAGCACTTGGCCTATAGTAAGTGAGCAGTAAATATTTCTTAAATCACTGAATGGATACAAAATACCTTTTCATTCTCTTAGCATATGAAGAACCTGAGAGATCATCCTTTGGGATAATGCATGTGAAATCATTCCATTGATGCATTCATTCATTCATTCATTCATTCAATCAACAAATATATTTTGAGCATCTATTATATGTCAGCCCCTGTGCTGAACTATATGGATCAGGTGGTGAATAGACAAACTGACCCAATGTGGAGAGAGGTTAATATGAGATTATTTCAGAAATCTGGGTAATATTTGAAGTATTACATTTATTTTAAAGATGACTCCAAACAATACGCTATTTAGCCCTGGAACTATTTTTATCACCTTTCATCATGAGTAGAGAATGGCGAGATCAACAATTTTGAGAAATTGTACTTGTTTTCATCTATTGATATTATAATTTTGCTTCTTTTATTTGCGTCATTTTGTATCTTCTCTATAGTTTTTAGTCAATTCATCTTCATTGGAACTAATTTTTTTTAAGATTTATTTATGGTAGAACTAGGGTGTAAGCTAGAGGTGCAGTGGAGTGTGAGAGGATTCACCAGAGACCAAGTGGGGAGCAGAACAGGAGATCTACTGAAATACACTGCTGAAGCAAGCAGCAGGTGAGACAGGAGAGGTCTGCTGTGCAGATGTGGGTTAGCTCCCTGGCCAGGGATCAAACTCAGGTCATAGAGATGACAGCACTAAGACTTACTTCCTATGTCACCAAGGAAGCCCAGAACTAATGTTTTTAAAGGTAATCTTCAAAAATGTTTTATATTCTTATAGCTCAGTCAAAAATCTGACACAGATCATGTGTTGAAACCCAGTCTGGAATGCCCCTCACTATTCTGAATGTAATAATCTATTAGGACCCCAGATCTGAGGGACATTCAGAGAAAGGTCCTCCTGAGGGGGAGACTGCAGAGCAATATGATGGGAGGGTTTAGCCTCAGGATAGTAGCTATTTACTCACAATGTAAAGTACCACTTTAACATTTCCATAGTGACACGGTCATGCCCGATGCTAAACCAGGCATCTGCATAGCCCGTCGGAGGCTACTGCAGAGCTCCATGTAATGCTTACTTTTAGAAATACTTGGCTTTCATATACTCTTCAGAATGAAACTGGTCACCTTTATAACCCACCCAGGTATGGAATTATATACACGCTCTTGACTTTTTGTCAAAGTGGAAACTTCTAGTTTGGTTCATACCTAAAATTGAGTAGAAATTACAGACTTTTGTTATTTCCCATTCTCTTTGGAAATGGTGATTAAAAAATTTTGTACCTTCTTTGATATTCATTACACTGATGAAATGAATTTCCCCAAATGGCAAGTCATGAACTAAAAATTCTAAACTGACATTTCATTTACTGTTATAGCTTGTTTATTTAGACCATTATTTATTTTTTCAGATAGTATTGGTTGCTTCTGGTTGTTTGGAATATGAGGAAGATATCTGAAGGTCAAAGCAGAAGAGGAGGCTCACTGTGTTGTGAAGGATTAGGAAATACTTGGAGAGACCATAAGTTTCAAGTTGAGTGGCCTTGGAAGGGGCACTTAGAGATAAGATGCAAGCCAAGCACAATATGGCCACTTCATGAGGATAGTTATTCAGCTGGGTGAGTTGCTCTTTCAGTAGTTTGAGGAAGAGTTCACCGAGAACTCAACTGAGAAGGACCAAGAGAACAAGAAATTATCATGAGGAAAATAATGAAGAAAACAATTGTGCTTCACTTGCATTTCTGTTTTGGCTTCAGATTGATGGTCAGTTCCAATTATAATTTATTAAACATAATGAAAAGGTTTTGACAATGCTGACAAAATGAAATGGGAATTTCAACCTATTGAAATAAAATTAATGTCCCTTTTTTTCTCCCTTCTCTGTCATTTTATTTCTTCTTCTCTGCCTAATCCCTCACCTCCTCCAATTCTTCCTTTCCCTTTGTGCCCTTTTGTCTTCTTTCTCTTTTCTTTCTCTATATGAATGGACAGTTCCATTGACTCCCCCAAAGTTTAAGTCCCAAGTGTAACACCCATCTGTGTTCTCTATAAATTTAATTTTATTGGTAACCAAAGTGTATCTAGAACCTAATACATCTGAACATATAACCACAATATTTGGCAACACTTTCCTCATTTTCTAGCATTACCCATGTCTACTCACCAACCCCTACCCGAGGAATACACAAACACAACCTGTGGGTGTAAACAAAGGGAACTCTGTTACTTGCTGATTTGTAGACTGTAACAGACCATCAGTGCTCTCACCACTGTTTCCCCACTTCCTAGCATAGTGCTTATCATAGAAGAAGCACCTAGAAAAAAATCTTGAATGGATTATGAAACATTCAAACATATGGAGTCTAAATGTAGACTTTCTGCAGGGTCACATTTTCATGGAGAAGCTTTAGTTGCCCATATTGTCTTACAACAAAAGTTAATTAAGTTATCAAGTTTTGTCTCACAGCAAAAGTTAAATGTTATCAAGTTTTATCTCCCACCCCACCACCACTTTCACAACAGATCCCTTATTAATTGACAAGAGTTACATGATGATGAACAGAGAGCAGAAAACTTAGATTCATTCCTATTTTGTTTCCCAACAAATATTTATCATGTCAAACACTGCACTGGGTGCCATGGATATAGCTATGAGCAAGATGGAATCGGTTGTGATCTGAAAGAACTTACCCTCTATTAGATGTTTAAGCTGTTCAGATTATGAAATGGGTGATCCTAACAGCTTGCCCATGATTCTCTACAAGATTCCACATTTTAATTACCAGATGTCATGAACAATCACTGTCACTAACTGAAAACTGTACAGGTTATAATCAAGAAATTTAAAATGATACTGCATGCACATCTCAGCATTTAGTATATCTAAAGCACCTAGAAAGATGGTCTTCTGTCTTTCCTTCTTTTAGGGAAGTGTTTTTATAAGCATCTGAAAATTTTAGCCCAGTAAAGAAAAATTTAGAGTTCATAATTTTCTCCATTTTCAAAGAGCAGCAATTAAAGAGAGAACCCCCAAACTCAGAAAATAAATCTGTGCTCACTAGAATGTGTGCTATGACTTATTTTTTTTTCCAGGAGTGGATATAAATTTGCATTGTTTGAACCACATTCATAGGTCTTGTTTTCTTTGTAAACAGTGGCTAACGTGAAAATCAGCTCATGGATATGGTTTGTGGCTTAGAACATCGTCAAGCAGTTGCCCACAAAGGACTGAAGATGACTTATGGTGGGTCTGGAATCACTGTGTGATCTGTTTCTGGACCCACAGCAGGGCAGACCTTTTCCTTGTGCCTGTCTGTGTGCTATTCACAAAAAGGAATAGCTTCAGGCCTGACCAAACCAAGCCAACCAAAGTCATTACTGATATTGCTGAGTTGCTCATGAAATTATTGAACCAAAAGAGGGTATTCAAGTTCAAGAAGCTGGGAACATTGACATCAAAAGAAAAAAAAAAAAGTGTGGGGAGTGGGTGTGGGGGAGAGAGACAATGAAATGTCAATAATCCAGTAACAGAAACAGGCACCAATCCAGAAGTTTCTTCCATGAAAGGGAGCAGAGTGCATCAATGCAGAACTGGAAATGCAAAGGTCCAAGAATGGGTTTGTGACCACCATGCATATTTTAAAATTTTAATATCTTGGCAGAAAATGGCAGACCATGCCAGTATACAGAATAGTGAACACAAACTAAAATATAACTGAGCTAATAGGTGTTAATAACAGGACTTGCTCTAGGAAAAATTCTGCATTCAGCATCGTTTTCTCAAAAGCTGAGCCTCCAAACTCCTATCTTCACCTCTTCCTAAGCTGCATGACACCCTCTATAACCATAAACAGAAAATTCTTATCCAAATTTTGTCCCTTATCTTGAGCTCCTGAATATAATTGGAAATAGTGGTAACAGGAGAGAATAATCTGAATGACTGTGAATATTCATGGGATAGAGATAAAAAGGGCTCTTATTTTTCCCAATACTTAAAGAATAGATTATAGAACTTTGTCTCCATGACAAGAAATGATGTAGTGCATTTTCTGTTTATCTGTTTGTGTGGAATGATGCACACATCATTTAAGCACAGAAATCAAATTCCTTCTAAAGAAGTGAAAAGATTATCCCACACCAAAATTTAGATTCCTGAGACACTTAACCCCTAAGACGAATTTTATTTTTGTTCAAGATTTTTTTATTATTTAATTATATATTTTACATCATTGCTCATTTTTGTACGTTTGTTTTCTTTTCTCAGGTGTAGTCCCCATAGAATTTCAAACACCAATCCACCCGTGCACCATCAATAGTCCCTTCTACTCTTCCCGCCCTCATTTTGATCCCACTCCCTCCTGCTCCCCTGCAGATTGTCTCTGATTTATAGCTTTGTTTTACTTTTGTTTTGTTGTGTTGTGTTTTTTATTGCTATTATTTTTCCCTGATCCCTTATTTGGTTCCCCTATATTCCTGCTATAAGTGAAACCATCAGATATTTTTCTTTTTCCTTCTGACTTATTTCACTGAGCATAATCCCTTCTGGTTCCATCCATGTTGCTGCAAATGGCATGAGTTTATCATTTTTGATTGCTGAATAATATTCCATCGTGTATATATATCACATCTTCTTGATCCAATCATCTATTTTTGAGCATTTGGGTTATTTCCATATCTTACCTATTGTAAATAGTGTTGCAATAACCATAGGGGTGCAGGTGCCCTTTTGAATTAATGTTTTTGTGTCCTTTGGGTAGTACCCAGTGCTTGAATAAATAAATAAATAAATCTTAAAAAAAAGGATTTGTCTTTAAAAAAAAAAATTCATGAACCTGGGAAAGAAGAGAGATTCCAGGAAATGGGGAAGGGATAAATGGAGTGATGTCAGCATGAAGCGATAATCTGCCTTCATGGGCATAAGCATTATTTGATTTGATTGCCAGCACCAGGGAAACTTCATGGTGGTTGAGTTCAGAGTTACCAACTGTGGATCTATATTTGAATGCACTGCACATGTGTTGGGAGCTATCTGAATTTGATGATCCATTGTATTCTTCTGAGAAGCATCCATAGATAGCAACCAGCACCTCACCTATTGGTCATCCTTTAGTGTGAATGTCCATCACTACTCCAAAACTGCTTAGGATCTACCTTCTACCTCCCCATCTTAAATGGGTAGCTTGTCATTCCATGGCCCAAGTAATTCATATACCATCTATCCCTCACCTCAAACAAACAAGCATACATCTAGATTTGAGTTGTTGTTGTAGCAAGGAAACCCCCTTCAACTGAAATTTTGGGGACAAATGGACACAGTTTTTTAATCCCAAATAATTTTTGGCATATATTATTTTTGAAACTTTCTTTGTGGCCTAGTGGATGGTCACATTTTAAATGTGTTCCTTTAAACTTGTGTGCTTGAGAGTATTTTTTTTTTGAACTGCCAAATATAGAAATCTATCTATTACCATTAGGTTAAAAATGGCTTTTAGGGGCCTGTGGTTGATTGTGGTTGAGTGCTGGGCTGTAAATCTGCCCGCAGCCTCTGCAGTGCCAGTTCGATCCCGGGCCACCAACGAGGGTCCCACATGGCATGCAGACCTCTCTTGCCACGCCTGCTGCTCCCCTCAGCAGTGTATTTCGTCAGTCTTCCTGTTCTGTTCTCTGCTCTGGCTCTGGTGAATTCTCTCACCTTCCCACACTTCTAACTGTACCCAGTGCTTGTATAAATAAATAAATAAATAAATAAATAGATAGATAGATAAATAAATAAATAAATAAACCTTTAAATGAATGAATGAATAAATAAATAAATAAATAAAAATGGCTTTTATATTATTTAGTTCTTCTAACTTTGCTAATTATAATTATCTATTAATATTCATAAACAAAAGAGATGTATTGAGGTGAACTAGTATAATGGTAAATTGATAGTGTTTTTCTGCAATTTTATCCATTTTGCTTTACATATTTCAAGACTGTTAGTTGCATACATGTTTAAGGCTATTTTATATTCTTAGTGATTTAAGCATTTATGTTTATATAGTGACAATAGTTTTGTTTTAAAGTCTATTTCATTTTATTCAATAAATCTATATCAACTTTTTTTGGCATTGAACCCAGCTTAAGATCTCATCCCTATCCTTGAAAGGAATCGTTTGGGTAATAACTCCAAAACAAGAACATGTACACACACACAGAGAGAGAGATAGCCTCATATTTCCTCCTACTCAATTCACTGGACAAATATTTCAACTTGGTAAACTGACTGCATTTGGTGTGACTCATACCAGGCAAATTTATATTATGATATAAATATGTTTTTCTGTCCTTGTCACTCCTCTTCTTTGACTAGACATGAAATGCTTTTGGTATTACTTCATGCTATTATTAGTACTATCATTTAAGTCCCACATGTGCATGAGAACTCTATTCTCTAACTAAAGTTTCTTAGGAATTCTAGATAGAATTTCTGTGACCCTTCTCTCACATATCCTAGTATGATAATATAAGCTCTGTAACCATACTCAGTGTTGCCATTTTGCCTTGAAATTTCTTCAAACTCTTTGAATTATTTTCCTATTTTTGATGTTTGTCCTCTCTCCATCTTGCTGGTTTGTAGCCAAAAAATCACCTTCTGGCTTTTCTTTTCCTTTATTACATTTTTAAAGATACTTTTTTCTATTATAAAATTATATTAATAATAAATAATGTAAATAAAATATTTTGAAATATAGACAAAGAATATTAATATCACCATGAATCACACTATATATTACTAATATTTTAGTATTACTAAAATATTACTAATATTTTTCAGTATTTACTTCACTATACATTTCTGAGAATTTAACATATGTTAAACTATAAGAAAACAGTAAGAAAAATACCATAGTTTCCATTTCTCAAGCACCTCCTTGTTTCAGAAGCTATATCCATATTTCATAATCTTCTTCAATTCTCTCAATATCCAAAACAAAATCAACAGCCTTTATCTAAGCTTCCAAAAAAAAGAAAGAAAGAAAGAAATGAAAGAGGTGAAATCACAACAGATGCCACAGAAATACAAGGATTACAGGAGCCTAGTAAGAGCATCTCTATGCAATTAACTGAATAACTTAGAAGAGATAGAAAAATTCTTTGATTCTTAAAACCTTCCCAAAATGAACCAGGATGAAATAGACAGCTTAAACAGTCCAATCATAAGGTCTGAATTGAAAGAGTAACAAAAAATTTCCCAAAGAATAAAAGATCAGGACTAGATGGCTTCTCCACTGAATTCTACTAAACTTTCAAAGAGGACCTAATATTTACATTACTGAAATGCTTGCAAAAATTGGAAGAGGGTAGAAATCACCCTATGAAACCAATATTACCCTGATTCCAAAATCAAATAGGGACAGTCCAAGGAAAAAAAAAAAAGAGAAGAGAAAACTATAGGTTGATATCCCTGGTGGATATAGATGCAAAAATCCTCAACAAAATCCTAGCAAACTGAGTACAACAACATATTAACAGAATCATCCACCACAATCAGGTAGCTTTCATCACAGGGATGCAAGCTTGGTTTAACATATGCAAGTCAATCAATGTACTTCACCAAATCAAGAAAAGGAAAGTAAAAATCACACAATTATTTCAATCATGCCCCCATGAAACCATTTGACAAGATTCAACATCTTTTTATGATAAAAACTCTAAACAAAATGGGAATAAACGAACTTACCTAAAAATAACAAAAGTCATATACGACAAGCCCATAGCCAACTTCACACACAATGCTGAAAACTGAAAGAATTTCCACTAAGATGAGTAACAACACAAGGATATCTGTTGTCACCATTACTGTTTAACATGGTATTGGAAGTCCTAACTGGAGAAATTAAATTTTAAAAAAAGACATAAATGGAATCCAAATTGGAAAAGAAGTGGAACTATCACTATCTACAGATGACATGATATTCCACATAGAAAACCCAAAAGACTGTACCAAGAAACTACTAGAAAAATAAATGAATATATAAAAATGGGAGGATACAAAATCAATACACAAAAATTTTTATTTCTATATGCAAAAACTGTACAGAAGGGATTTTTTTAATACAATTTACAATTGCATCCCCAAAATGAAATTTCTAAGAATTTATTTCACAAAGGACATGATAGAGTTATGCATTGAAAATTATGACTTTGTTAAGGGAAAAAAAGAAGACACAAAGAAAGGGAAAGATAACCCATATTAAAAATTAAAAATGGCCATATTAAAAATTAAAATGGCATAAAATTTTAAAATGCATAAAAATTAAAATAGCCATATTATTTAAAGCAATATAGAGACTTAACATTCTATCTATCAAAATTTCAGTGACTTCTTTCAAGGAAATAGAACAACTATAAAATTTGTATGGAACCTGGCAAAGAAAAATGGAAGTATCATACTCCTGATTTCAAACTATAATACATATAAAACTATAATACTATAATACAACAATAATAAAAACAACATGGCATTGGAACAAATATAGAAACACAGAACAATGGCATGGAAAAGAAAGTCCAGAGATAAACTCACACAAATATAGGTAGCTATTCTTTGACAAAGGAAACATGATGACACAATGGAGAAAGGAAATCTTCTTTAACAAATAGTATCAGGGAACATGAATACCTTCATGCCAAAAAAAAAAAAAAAAAAAAAAAAAAAGGAAACTACATCCATGCTTAGTTCCAAACACAAAAAAATTAAATTAAGATATAAAAACTGAAACTATAAAATACTTAAAAGAAGACATAGGGGATATACTACAGGACATCTATCACAAAGATGTATTTGGAGATGCAGCTCCCGTGGCAAGGAGAGCAAAAACAAAAATAAATATTGAGGATTAAATTAAACTAAAAACCCTTTATACCGCAAAAGAATGCATCACAAAAGCAAAATGGCACCCAACAGATTGGAAGAAGATATTTGCATATCACACACTTGACAAATGGCTAATTTCAAAATAAAGTACTTGTACAACCCAACAACAAAAAAGTTAGACAACCCAATCAAAAAATGGGCAAAAGAACTAAGTAAACATTTATGTAAAAAAGACATTCTTATGACCTATAGCATATGAAAAATTTTCAACATCACTTATTATAGGTGAAATGCAAGTCAAAATTCCATGAGATATCACTTCACCCTGGAAGAATGGCTCATATCAAAAAGAATGAAAACAAGTGTTGACAAGGATGTGAAGAAAAAGGAATCTAGTCTAATGCTGGTGGGAAATTAAGTTGATGCACTCACAGTGGAATATGGTATGCAGATTTCTTAAGAAAACTAACATATTTCTATAGCTTACCTATTGTAAATAGTGCTGCTATAAACATAGGAGTGCAGGTGCCCTTTTGAATTAATGTTTCTGTGTCCTTTGGGTAAATCCGTATGATGGATCATATGGAAACTCCATCTTTAGCAGGTTGAGGAATCTCCATACATCTTTCCATAGTGGTTGGACTAGTTTGCACTCCCACCAGCAGTGCAGGAGAGTTCCTTTTTCTCCACATCCATGGAAAGCTGTGTGGAGATTTCTGGACCTACTAAACATAGAACTTCCATATGATCCAGCAATTCCACTCCTAGGTATTTACCCAAAAGACACAGAAACATCAATTCCAAAGAACACCTGCACCCCTATGTTTACAGCAGCACTGTTTACAATAGCTAAGCTTTGGAAACAACCCAAATGCCCAAAAAATAGATGATTGGATCAAGAAGATGTGGTACATATATACCATGGAATATTACTCAGCATTCAAAAAAGATAAACACATGCAATTTGCAGCAACATGGATGGAGCTGGAAGGGATCATGCTCAGCGAAATAACCCAAAAAGAAAAAGAAAAATACTGGATGGTCTCACTCATAACAGGAATCTAGAAAACTTAAATAAGGGACCAGGAAAATGAATAACTATAAGAAAGTGAAAATCAAAATCAACAAAAAACTATGAACCAGAGACACTTTTAGGGGGGCGGGGGCGAGAGGGGAGGGATTGGGGTCAGAATGGGGGGGCTGCAATTTTATGGGGAATCCTCAACAACATTTGTTGTTGCTAGTTTTTTTTAATATGTGCCATTCTCACTGGTATAAGATAGTATCTCATTGTAGTTTTGATTTGCATTTCCTTGATTACAAGTGATGTTGAACATTTTTCAACATTGGCCATTTGCATTTCCTCTTTGGAGAAGTTCCTTTTTAGCTCTTCTGCCCATTTTTTGATTGGATTGTTTACTTTGTTTTTGTTGAGTCTCATCAGCTCTTTGTAGATTTTTGTGATCAGTCCTTTATCATTAGTGTTGTGTCACTAAGCTATGGAAACAATCCAAATGCCCAAAAATAGATGGCTGGATCAAGAAGATGTCGTATATATACGCAATGGAATATTATTCAGCAATCAAAAAAGATAAACTCATGTAATTTGCAGCAACATGGATGGAGCTGGAAGGGATCATGCTCAGTGAAATATGCCAGAAAGAAAAAGAAAAATACCGGATGGTCTTACTCATAGCAGGAATTTAGAAAATTTAAGTAAGGGACCAGGAAAAAGAGTAATTATAATAAAGTAAAAATCAAAATCAACAAGTAACTATAAACCAGAGACACACTACGAGGGGGGGCAGGAAGTAGGGTCAAAACAAGGAGGGGGGAAATTATATGGGGACTATAACCAAGATGAAATGCATGCATTGTGTAAAAATTTAAAATGATGTAAAAAAGATATAAAATTAAAAAAATAAATAAAATAAAATTCAAGACATGAAACAAAAAAAAAAGAAAATAAACATAGAAATCCTATAATATCCAGCAATATCTCTGCTAGGTACTTAACAAATGAATGTGAAATCTCTAAAACAAAAATATTTATGCCCTCCTATATTCGTAGCAGCACTGTCAACAACTGCCAAGACATGGAACCAACCTAAGTACCTCTCAACAGATGGCTGGATAAAGAAACTGTGGAATATATACCCAAAAGAGTTCTAGTCATCTGTGAAAAAAGATGAAATGGTGCCTTTTAGGTCAAAATATATGGACCTTGAAGTAATGCTATGTGAAATAAGTCAGAAAGTGAAAGACAGTTATCTGACGGTTTCACCTACCTATGGAATATCAATAGCCAGAAAACATATCCTGATAAAATACAGCAAACAAATCTTAGACTTAGTGAAAAATTTAGTGGTTATCAGAGAGAAAAGAGGAGAGTGAGGATAGGAAAGGGGGAAAAGAGGGACAGTTATTGGCACAGGAGTTTTGGCAGAGGTTGAGTAAAACATGTGCATATGGAGGATTAATAATATAACCCTAAATTTATATAGACATATCAATAACTGACAAATTTAATAACAAAAAGAGGTATAGATTGGCTGGAAGGATTAAAAAACAAAATCAATTTTTTTTTCTTTCTGTAGGAAACTCATTTTCATTCTAAAGGCAAACACAGGTTCAAAGAAAAAGGTTGGATGATAATTCTACAAGTAGTAACTTAAATAAGACAAGTGTAGTCATATATATATCAGATGAAATATACTTCTGAGACAGTGATAAATAATATATAATGATTTGTAGTTTAATATATCAAGTAGACATAATGCTTTATATGTATATGTATACATATATAAACCCTTTTGATGCAATATCACAATTCATTAATCAATTATGAATACAACTAAAAAGCAACATTAATAGCAAGGCAATAATTGTAAGGGTCTTTAATACCCTATTTACAACAACAAATAGATCAACCATATAGTTAATGAAAAAGGAAATTGTAGCCTTCAATGATAAACTAGAACAGATGGGCTTTATAAACATTTATGGAGCATTCCATCCAAAAATAACAGAATCTCTCAAGTACACGTGGACCATTCTCAAAAATAGGTCATATATTGGGACATAAAACAACTGTCAACAAATTTATTAAGATTAAAACCATAACACATATAATATTCTCTGATTATAATGCATAAAACTATTGACTAACCACAATAAAAGAAAACAAAAAGCCCAACCATGTAGAAACTAAACAACATGCTTTTGCATAATCACCAGGTCAACAAGGAAATTAAATTATAAATTAAAAAAAATATTTGGAGAAAAATAAAGACATGAATAATCAGAACCAATGGGATACAGCAAAAATAGTACTAAAATCAAGGCTAATTGCAATACAAGTTGATGTCAAGAAGAATGAAAAATCTAAAGGAGGGCCTCCCCAGTGGCGCAGTGGTTGAGCGCTGGGTTGAGAAGCTGCCCGCAGCCTCTGCAGCGCCGGTTCGATCCCCAGCCACCAGGCGAGGGTCCCACATGGCACACAGACCTCTCCTGCCGCCCGCTGCTCCCCTCAGCAGTGTACTTCATCGGTCTGCCTTGTACAGTTCCTTGGTCTGGCTCTGGTGAGATCTCTCACCCTCCCGCACTTCTGACTATACCCAGTGCTTGTATAAATAAATAAATAAATCTTAAAAAAAAAAAATCTAAAGGAACTTGAAAAAATAAATAAATAAAAAGAAACCAAAAGTCAGTCCTTCCAGTCACATCTTATAAGGTCAAAAAGGAAGTAATAAAACTCAGAGCAGATAGTAATAAAATTTAAAAAAATTAAAAACAATACAAATAAGTTATGACACCAATACCTGTTTCTTTGAAAAATAAATAAAATTGATACATTAATAAAAAGAATCAGAAAGGTAAGCGGATCATAAGAGAATACTATGACCGACCATCCACCAATAAATTCAATTATCTAGAAGAAATGGATAATTTTTTAGAACTATATAATCTACCAAGATTGAATCAGAAAAAGAAAAATGGAAAACCTGAATTGACCTATTACAAGCAAGGAAATTGAAACAGCAATCAAAATTTTTCCTAAAAACTAAAGTCTATGACCAAACCAGTGAATTCAACCAAAACTTCGAAGAATTAGCATTTATTTTTCTGAAGCTCTTCTAAAATTGAAAGAAGAGAGAGTACTTCCAAATACATCTTATTAGGTCAATATTACCCTACACCAAAGCCAGACAAGGACATTTAAAAAAAAAAAAAATGCAGGCTAATGACACTGGTGAATATAGTTGTAAACCACATTTAAGAATACATTATAAAACAAAATTTAAATAAAGAAAAAAAATACTAAAAAAAAGGGATACATTATAAAGGATCATACATCATGACCAAGTGGAATTTATTTCAAGGAAGCAAGAATAGGTCAACATCAAAAAAAGGAAGAACCGCATCAAAAAAAAGGAAGAACAAAAACATGATCATACAATGATTAGAAAGCATTTTTACAAAATCAGGCATTCATTTCTGATTTAAAAAAAAAAAACACTAAATGAAATGGAGAGAGAAGGAACATAGCTCAACACAATAAATGCCAAACATAATAAATCAAGAATTAATATCATACTCAACAGTGAAAAAATTAAAGCTTTTCTTTTAAGATCAGAAGCAAGACAAGGTTACAACTCTAAATTTCATTTAATTTAGTTTTGAAGGTCTTAGCCAGAACAATTTGCAACAACAAGAAATAAAAGCAGTCTAGATTGGAAAAGATAAAATTATGTTATAACTTTTTGCAGGTGCCATGATAATATACATAGAAAACCCTAAAGATTCCACTAAAAAACAATTAGAAAAATTAAATGATTACAGTAAAGTGGCAGGCATCATGACAAATATACAAAATTCTATATGCAAAAACAAGTTGATAAAAAAAGAAATTAAAGAAAACAATCCTGTCATAAGAAGAGTTTAAATAAGGAAGTGAAAGAACTGTGCAATAAAACTAGAAGACATTGTTAAAAGAAAGAAAAAAAGACACAAAGAAATGAAAAGATGCTCGTGGATGGGGAGAATTAACACTGTTATAAAAAGTTATCTAAAGTAATTTAAGTAATTTCAGATTCAATTAAATTCTTACCAAAATCCCTATAGCATTTTTAAAGGAAATAGAACAAATAATAGAAATATTTATATGGAGATACAATAAAAAATATTCATTGTAACATTACAATGTAATATTCAATGAAAAAAAGAAAAATGGAAACATCACATTAGCCAACTTCAACACCACAAAGAGACAACAATTAAAACTATATACTATTGAAATAAAAATATACATGTGGATCAAAGGAATAGAGTCAAGAGCCTAGAAATAAACACACACATATATCAATAGTTAATCTATGTCCAAAGGAGCCATGACCATACAATAGAAAAAGGAAAAGCTCTTCAACAGATGGTCTTGGAAAAATTGGCCAGTCACATACAAAAGAATGAAAATGAATCCCTCTAACTACATACACAAAACCAAACTTGAAATGAATTAAAGGTTTGGCTATAAGACATGAAACCATAAAATAGATAGAAGAAAACATATATAATACATTCCATGACATCACTCTTAGAAATGCTTTCGGGGATTAGACACCAATGGCAAAGGAAACAAAAGGAAAGTAAACAAATGGTACTGCATCACATTTAAAAGTATCTGCATGGCAAAAAAATATGTGCAAAATGAAAATACAACCTACTGAATGAGAGAAGATATTTGTGCATCTTACATGTAGCAAGGAGTTACTATCCGAGGTTTATAAAGGTACATTAAAAACTCATACAACTCCACAACAACAAAAAGCCAAGCCTATTAGCAAAAGGTCAGGATCTCTAAGAAGACACTCATCAAAAGAGGACAAACAGATGGCCAACAGACCCATGAAAAAATGCTCATCATGACTGACTATTAGGGCAATTCAAATCAATACCACAATGAGATATCATCTCACGCTGGTGAGGAGGGCTTGCATCAAAAAGATTGTAACAAGTGTTGGCAAAACTATGGAGAAAAAGGAACTCCCCCAACTGTGGAGTTTCCTCAAAAAAAAAAAAAGCTAAAAACAGAACTGCCTTATGATCCAGAAATTCTGTATCCAAGTATCTATCCAAAGGATATGAAATCATTAATTGGAAGAGATATATGCACCCCTATATTTATTAAAGTATTATTTATAATAGTCAAGATAGTGAAACAAACTAAGTGCCCAATGACTAATCACTGGATAAAGAAAATGTAGTCTGTATACATGATTGAATACTACTCAGCTATAAAAAAGATGAAATTTTGCCATTTGCAGCAAAATGGAAGGAACCTGAGGGAATTCAGCTAGGTGAAATAAGTCAGAAGGAGAAAGACAGATATCAAAGATATCACCTATGTTGGGGCAGAAGCAAACAAAGCAAATGACCAGATAAAATAACCAATGAACTTTGACAACAGAACTTAAGTTACCAGTGCGGGGAAGGGAGTGGTAGGTAGAGCAAGGATGAAGGAGTTCTGCTTATGATGATGGGTTTTAATTTGTTTAATAAAAAATAAAGTGCTATTCTGTGGGTCAGGGAGTTGAAGGGAGAAGAGGCTAGAATCAGAAAATGACATGCTAGTTTCTGCCCTATACCATTTCAGTTCGTGTAAAGAGCAGCTATGACCACAGGCACACAGAGCAAAATGGAAACAAAGGCCGTTACAGTGAAGAATGTGAAGGAATATTCTTTTTATTTACTCTTTTTCAAATTGAAGTAACATCACATTGTAACACTATCCAAGTTTCAGGTGTGCAGCATTGAAAAACAGCATCCACAGATACTACATTAATTTCACCACTAAAAGACCAATTCTATCCTTCACCATATAACTGGTCCCTTTTAGCCAACAAGGAATTTTCAAGTGAAGGAAACTGCCTGAGTAATTCTACTGACACCCCATCTCTATATAATAAAAGAGTGCAAGTGCCTGCTCACAGTAGCCTTGGTAGCAAAATGGACTTGCCTCATTGAAATAGACGCTGCCTTGCCCATCAACCAGAGGAATGATGCAATCCAAGGTGAGGGAGTGTGAGCCAAGAATCTGGTGATGCTTCCAACTTTGTGAATGAGGAAAGTTGATAATGCAGAGCCGGGGTTCCAATGGAGCAGCTGGGGACAGCTGAGGGCACAGCAGTGAGTCACGACAGGTCTTCACAGCAGGTCACCAGTTTCTCAACACCCACCGGAAGTTCTAAAAAAGTCCAGGAAGGGGACCCAGCCCCAAAAGCAGCATTACTTCTAGTGGCCTACATCCTCTCTCCCTAAGTGTTTCTGGAAATGTGGAAACAAACATCTTTACTGGCCTCCGGAAGAACGTTCCAAGGCTCTAAACTACTTTGGGTCTTGGAAAATCTGATGTCAGAGACTCTTATTTACTCCAGTCATTGCTCTTCATCCAAACCAGGGCGAGATTTTTGCCTAAGCTTTCCCAGTTTCCTCCAAAGTAGGAGATCCAATCCTTCCTACACACCACTCCACCCAGCCGCAGCAAGCAGCTCTCAGGGGTAGATGCTGCCGATTCCTGCTTGCTCACATCAGTAAGTAGTGACCTGGCACACTCGAAAAAACAGCCTTTAGCTGCAGAGCACACACACTGTACATCCAGACAAGATACAAGAGCAAGTGTGGCGGGGGTGGGGGGGGTGATCTTTTATAGCTGCATGCAATGGAAGGGGTATGAATCCCCCAGCCAGAGCATAAGTATGAATCCTGCTCTTCCACTGATAGCTTTAGCCCTTAGGAAATTAACCTTTCTGAACTTCAATTTCTTTATCTGGAAAATGGAGACACTCTACAGAGTTGATTAATCCTGTGATTAATCATGTAACATGTGTAAAATGCCTGGTAAGCAGATATAATGTGGTAAGAAGTCCATCTGTGTCCCTCCTATCAGTTCTGCCTTTTTGTTTATATAAGTGTCATGTCCAGGGGCCTATGACAGTGCAGTATAGAAGGTGTCACCTTATAGTACAATACTAAATTTTTGATAAAATAATAAATTTGCATTTTTGTCCTCCTGTGAGTTGATTTTTAAATTGTTTCAACTATTACTTTTTTTCCCAGGTTGATAGCTATCATCTTGCATCATTCTGAATTCTATCTTCTGTCTTCAGATGATGCTCAAAATGAGACTAACTCTGGAAGACTAGCCTCTGGAACCCCTATTAAAAATGCTAGATATTGGGGCCTCCCTGGTGGCGCAAGGGGTTAAGACGCAACCTATGAAGCTAACCTCAGCCACTGCAGCACAAGTTCAATCCCCGGCCAGGGAGCAACCCACATGGCACAGCAGACCTCTCCTGACTTGCCCGCTACTCCCCTCAGCAGTATATTTCAGTCAGTCTGCCTGTTCTGTTCCCCACTCTGTCTCTGGTGAATTCTCTCACTGCCCACACCTCTGGCCTATACCCCAGTTCTTGTGTGCATGAATAAATCAATCTTTAAAAAAATGCTAGATATTATGTCACAGACTAATACATTGTTCCCCCAAAGGTCAATTCATTATTTTGTAATTACCCTCCATGCATATAAATTAACACAAATGCAGATAGCTGTAAGACTGATTCTTTAAAATATGTACAGAAACTTTTTCCTTTAGAAATCTAATCGTTATATGCTCAGGCAAAGATATTTACTTGTTATGATGTGTAATCCTCCAGGTATTCTTCAATCATGCATTAAAAAACCTATGAGGACAGTTGTTCTCAAATTTTGCTGCACAGTGGAATTACATGTGAGTCTTTAAAAACTCTAGTTTTTCCTTGCCACTCCAGGACATTGCAACTTAATTGATGTGGGTTTGACTTGGGCATCATAATTTTCCCAGATGATTTTAATGTACAGCAAAGTTTGGAATGTACTGTTTGCAGCTAGTTTCTACCCACAGCCATAGTAGTAAAGAAGCTTACATCTGTACACGTGTATTTGTATCACTGATATACTGTTTCATTCATTAAGTATTCACATAAGATACTGCAAAATGCAACAATGGTTGAAAAACTTTTTAGTGGACTGATCCCTCTCCTGTTTCATTTATGATTAGGAAGAACAGCTCAATTTAAGACAAAGCATAGAATTTGTTAGTTAAATAGAACTTTTTTTTCCCAGTGAAAGGTAAACCTTACATACCATAAGACAGAGGAGCCAATATCACTTTCTCTTGTGTTTTCCTCTCTCAGGAGTCTTTGCCGCTAGTCACATGTAGAAGTACAAAAACAAGCTGCGTGTGTGTGTGTGTGTGTGTGTGTGTGTTCATACTGTCAGGCTTACCTGTGGCTTATAAATGTCACAATACACAATTCTCAGGCTCCTCATACTTTACACCTTACTCTACAACTCTCTCCATTCTCTTTATTTGCTACTCACCCCAACCACTTTTCACTTTTCATTTCTCTTCCTAATCCCTACTCTTTGTAGAAAGTCACTCATCATTCAGGACATTACGGGTGCCCATTTCTTTAAGACTTTTAAGTGGATGTGATTGCAGAAAAAAACTGTTGGAATACATTAAATATGGGGGCTTCCTGATGGTGCAAGAGGTTAAGTGGCAGCACTGTGTAGCTATCCACAGCCACTGCAGCACAAGTTCGATTCCCAGCCAGGGACATACCCACATGGCACAGCAGACCTCTCCTGTCTCACCTGCTGCTCCCCTCAGCAGTGTATTTCAGTCAATCTGCTTGTTCTGTTCCCCACTCTGTCTCTGGTGAATCCTCTCACCCCCCCACACCTTGGCGTGCACCCCAGTACTTCTATGCATAAATAAATAAATCTTAAAAAAATAAATTTAATATGGGTCTGGAGTCAATAGGACCTGTTAATTTAAATATTTGCCTTTAGTATTATCTAGCAACCTGACTACTTTAGGGGAATGATTTGAAGAACCTAAAAAAGGAAAACACCCAACGCCCCGGTTCCACATAAATTCTGATTCAATGGGTTTGGGTAGAAACCAAACTTCAGGCATTTGTATTTTGCCTTCTTTTTAAAATCTATCTCATTTTACTTTATTATTTACAAATAATAGTGTTGTGATTTAAGATATTTTTACCTTTAATTTTCCTTTTAATAACTGATTTATATATTTTTGTGATAACATTGGTTTATAGCTCTGCATGTGTTATAGGACCTTTTCTTAATTTGTAAATTTCCTTAGGTAACTCTAATGTAGAACTTGAGATAAGTGCTGGAAGAAGAAGGTAATACCTTTCTAGGAAGAGGTGGATGAAGGGGGAAAACAGCAATAGCAAATATTTTGAATTTAAGAACCTGCACAAATTAAGCTATAAAACAAATAAAAGTGCATTCATAAAATCACTATTTCACTGAAGTTATTTTTTAAAAAGATTTATTTTTATTTATTCATTCATACAAGAACTGGGGTGTAGGCCAGTGGTGCATGGGGTGAGAGGATTCACCAGAGACAGAGTGGGGAGCAGAACAGGCAGATTAACTGAAATACACTGCTGAGGGGAGCAGCGGGAGAGACAGGAGAGGTCTGCTGCACCATATGGGTCAGCTCCCAGGGATCGAACTCATGCTGCACTGGCTAGAGATAGCTTGATAGTGCTGAGACTTAACCCCTTGTGCCACCAAGGAGGTCCACTACAACATTGAAATTATTGCTTCCAGGTGGAAACATTTCAAATCAACAATTACTAGGTGCCTGGGTGATGTTACAGGCTCTTTGTTAAGATTTCCGTTATAGCTGCCCATTGTAATTCTTTCCCAACCATCTGCTCCTCCTCAGATTGGGAATTCTTGATGTAGAAGTCTCAGTCTCAGCCTTCTCTGTGCCCTCATAGTTTCGCACGTGGTTGGTGCTCACTGATGTTTGCGGATTGACTGTAGAAACAAGTAAATAAAATGCTGAGTCTCAAGGAACTTGGCAAAAAAAGATACGAAGACCACCACAAGGTGGTTATGATTGTGTTCCTAAGAGTCTAACTCTACCTCACTGCCTAGATTTGGGGTCACATGTAAGCACAATTCGTTTGATATTTAGTTCCCTGATTTTAGGGCTTCAGTCTCCTGTTCTGGGAAAGTTGGGCTAGAGAAAGCAGAACAAAACACTTTCTTAGGACTGACTTCCTCTGTACCAAGAATACTTTTTTGTTTAATCAAGAAAATGTGACCTTTCACCTTAATTATTAAAAAAGGGACAAGTTACTTTCCAACTAAATACAAATCATTTCTGATTCTCAAAGGAGGAAATTTGACCTTTTGTAAAAGCAGTGGAACATATTCAGAGACACCTTGGTCATCAGCACAAATTTGTAGACTAATCTCCAACTTTACGGTCTAAAAGCAACACACAGAAAACAATCCAACATGATATAGTTGGTGTTTTATACAGATGTTTCTGGTTCTCCTCTTCACATGAAACCTACAGGAGGTTAATTATGTGAATTTTCCAAGGAGAAAGAACCAGGCTGACAGAAAACTCTCAAGTACATGAGATTCAACCATATACACCCTCTTGCATAATTTGCATATTTCAGCTCAGGCAGGCTCTGTGATTCCTCTGCCATGATTCAGGCTTGGGGGAAAAGCTGTCAGTCATAAACTTGGGGATCCTAGGGACATAAACTCCATCTCTACCCATCTCTGAAGACAAATACTAACATAAAATTCAGAATTTCTCTGGGGTTTCTATATCGGCAGAATATTTGGAGGAATTGATTTCTAATGCAGTGTGGTAGCTTGGACAACATCTCCTCACCACCATTCTAATCTAACCTTAGCGGACTGGAGCACAGTAACTGCTAGTAGGGGGTCCTTTGAGGCTGGGGAATGGGAAGTTGTCATATCATTTGCAGCAAAGTAGATTCCCAAATGACCTAAAGGCAGGTTGAATTTCTTCAGCCATATGTATAACCTCAAGGCCAAGGGCCTCCCCTGGGTCACTGTACTTCTATCTAAAAAGAAGCATCATTCAGGGCCTCCCTGGTGGTACAAGGGATTAAGATGCAACTTATAAGGCTGTACACAGCCTCTGCAGCATGAGTTCGATCCCCAACCAGGGAACTACCCTCATGGCGCAGCAGACCTCTCCTGACTTACCTGCTGCTCTCCTCAGCAGTGTATTTCAGTCAATATGCCTGTTCTGTTCCCTGCTCTGTCTCTGGTGAATTCTCTCACCACCTGCACCTCTGGCCGTACGCCAGTTCTTGTATGCATAAATAAATAAATTGTTCAAAAAAAAAGAAGCATCATTCAATGGCTCCTCTCCCCATCCCAGTGTCTACTATAAGAGGAGCTTGTTTAGTGGTGCAGTGAAGGCATGCAAACCCCCCAATCATCACCCCCTACCTCTCTGTCCTCCACCCCCACGTAAGTCAGTTTTCTCATGCCAGTGGGTAAGGGAATTTGAAACCTTCACAAGTTTTGAATGAGTCCCAATCAGATTTGAACCTACATCAGCATCAATTGGGTTTTGAAAATAGCACCAGTTTTGAAAACACACCAATCAGCCTTGAAACCCTCACACTCTCACACCATAAAAAGCTGGCCAGAAGATGATTGAGACACACTCAGAGACACTCACCTGACACCCTTGTTGGACTCTTGCCTCAAACCGCCAACTCTCGGGCACCAGCCTGGGAAGACCTTTGCTCCTGATCCCACAGCACCACCTCCAGCTCTATTGGCCTGTGTCCGGTGCCTCTTAGAGCTATTTACTGCTGCTTGGTCCTCCACATTGCCTGCTGACTGGCACTGCTGGACCATGCCCACACCACCTCTAGGGTTGCCCTGTCACTGTTGCCTCTGGTGCTGCCCAGCCTGGCCTCCAGACTGCTGCTGCTGCCTCAGCAGTGCCACCTGTGATGATCTTCAGCTGCCACCATGAGTTGGGCCCTGGCCCACCACTTATCAGTGTGCCACCAACTCTAGGCTCTCATTGAAGGGACAACACTATTTTTCACAAGCAGCTTTTGATTTGGACCCTTAGACACTGTGGACACTATCTGGGGTAGGACAGGTGGCCTTAGAAACTCTTTCCTTTTCCTAATTTCCCCTCTGTAAATAAACCCTGTGTTGCCAGCCTCTGTGTTTGAGTGGTGTCTTCCGATTGTGAGCACACAGGTGAGGACCCACAATCTGTGGCATTCCTCAGGTCTCCAAACTTTCTCTCTCATGGGCTGCAGCATCCTCTCTCTCAGCTCCGTGCAGTATTTCATGATCTGTTTTTGAGGGACAAAATTGTTTCCTTCACATGTACCACTTGCCACAATGGTTGGGTAAGAGTTTCTACCTCACAGGTGCTTCTTTTACTTATTCTTTCCATGCGCCAAATACACTGGACTGTGCTATGTACTAGGGACTACTCTGTGCCTTTCTGTCCCTTTAAACTTGGAAGAAATTCAAGGGCATTAACTCCTATTCCTCTTGGGGCCAAAAATGGGGTCTTCATTCTCCTCCCGCTAGGACTCTGTGGGATGCTCTAACTTGAGGAGCTGAGTCACACTTACATGAGCTTCATTTGGGTGCATGGAGGGTGGAGAAGTCAGTTGATTCTTTAAGTCACAGTCTTAAAATGGCACAACACTTTATGGTACATTTCTTCATGGAAATCTTAACATTTGTATAAAAATCTTTCCCCTTCAAGTGAATGTGTGGTCAGAAAGCTGGCATACAAATCCCAGCAACAGGGATACATCATCAACAGCCAACTTCTAAAGATCCACCAGACTTTTGTGGCATTTACACTTTCATAATGATTTGTAATTTTTAGGCAGGGGGAACTCTAAAAATCCAGGAGAAATTGAGAGTCATTGTCTCTCCACCTCTGAGCACAGGTACCCTAAAGCAGACACAATTTATCCATTGCTCACCAGGGAGGACTCTCTCTCTCGGCTCATTTGTCTACTTGATATTCTGACTGAGCATGGGACAGCTGGGAAGTGCCAGGAAGTAAGGTCTCAAGAATAATCCTTGGCTGTTGAGGAGATTTCTTGCCCCTCTCTGGACAATTCTGAAGTGTGTTCCACACAGTTTCTCAGAAAGATGCCAGTTGTCTTTCTAAGGGTAACCTCAAGTTACCCTTAGAAGTCACTTGCTGATTAATTTACTCTGTATTGCCTCTTCTCCCTGCCCTGCCCCACTTCCATTCTGTTGGCAAGCTTTCTTCAAAACAAAAGTATACACCTAAACCTTTTCTTTGAGCTTGCTCTAAGGAGTGTCCCAAGTAAGCAACTGGGACCTGTCATAACCACAACCCGAAATCATTCTCCTTAGGCTTAGGTACTATAATAACCAAAATATTTGTGATTTCTGGGAACATGTTGTTCCCAGAATTTCCACTGAGTGATTGACAGTTGTTTCCATATCAGCGCATCACCCAATCTCCAGTGAGTTCTATTTTGGCAGGGAAAACTAAAAGGCCATGAATCAATACAAGTATACCTGCCTCACCCAAGAAAAGCTCTTAGTTCTTAGAAAATGGTTTGCACATGAAGGCTGGAATGAATATTCACTTCTAACCTTTTATCTTCAGTTTCTTAGACATTTTTACTACTCTCACGGAAAGCTTTGTACATCTCATTCTCCAGCAGAAGACAGAATCTTGGATGATGCTTCTCCTAAGGGCTGTACTACCTATTGCAAAATAATAGGCAACTTCTAGCCAACATTGGTGTAATATTGGAGGAGTTCAGCTACAGGCAAATATTCCATCAGGCACAACCATACATAGCTGGTGACAAAGCTTTGCATCGAGGCCTTGTAGGGATGGCTTCTCTGCGCACACCAGACTGGCAGGCAGTCAGTGGACTTCAATTTTAAGATGGACATTTCAGCCTAAGACAGCCCACCCATCACATGATCTAAGCTCAGCCATGCTCAAACTCACATTGCATTCCCAGCTTAGGTGCCTTCTCTGCCTAAACCTGGTTACTAGGGTCTTAACTAAGTAACTTTCTCCACTTTGCTTCAGTACTTTTCAACTCCTAGCACTTCCTCCTTTTACTCCCCTATCTTGCCCGCTGCCCTCCCAGCAGTGTACCTCCATCTATCTTCCTGTACTGTTCTCCACTCTGTCTCTGATGAATCCTCTCACGCCCCACACCTCTGACCTGTACCCCAGTTCTTGTATGCATAAATAAATAAAAATAGGGCCTCCCCTGGTGGTGCAGGCGGTTGAGCGCCGCTCTGTGAAGCTGTCAGCAGCCTCTGCAGTGCCGGTTCCATCCTGGCCTGCCAGCAAGAATCCCACATGGGGAGGCAGACATTTCCTGTCATGCCCGCTGCTCCTCTCAGCAGCATATTTTGTCAATCTTTCTGTTCTGTCCCCTGCTCTGTCTCTGGTGAATCCTCTCACTCTCCCGCCATCTGGCCTGTACCCGGGTTCTTGTATAAATAAATAAATAAATAAATAAATAAACCTTTAAATAAATAAATAAATAAATAAATCTTTATTTTTTAAAATATTTATTTATTTATGCATATACAAGAGCTGGGGTACAGGGCAAAGGTATTAAGAATTAGGAGCCCTTAGTTTGGGGTCCTTCAGCAGGGAGACAACTTTTTCCTTCTATATTATGTCATGTCATCCTTGTTCAGTGCTATTCTGTGGGACAGATGCAACACAAGGGCCCTGGTGCTTCTCTTTCGGCCTCTTGATTCTGCTGTCACAGGTGATTAAAGCCTTGATTGCTATTTTCAGCTTGGTCCATTGCCCTAACTGAATTCCTGGCACGTAGAAGGTCAAAATTCAGTAGATGATCATGATTCATACAGAGTCGCTTATGCCCAAAATTAAGACATACATCTGATTGAACTCAGAGTGTGGAATGTTATCATCAGAGATGTGGCAAGGAAATGCACTTCCATTTAAATAACAAAGCCATGATTCCAAAAGATAAGCCAGGGATCATGTGAGAACAAAGGTTGTTGATTTTGTTAATACCTGACCCCAATTTCTAATATTTTAGTCTGCGTTACTCAGCACTCTCCTAATCATGTCTATAAATTCTTCATCTTACTTCCTCATGGCCCTTAATCTCTTGGGCTGACATGAGGCCTGGGTGCTTTCGCTGTGTACACAAATTTATCTTTTTGCCAGTCTCACCATTAACATTTACGGGGGTCACCATTTTTTGGGGCCTCCTTCCACTACAAGTAGCCCTGGGATGTATTTTCTGGTCTTCCACTCCACGGCCTTCTCTCCTGGGAGTAATTGTGACAGGCCAGTCTGTGCTCCCATCTCCCATAAGAATTCTGTTGGGCCTGTTCTGTTCCCCACTCTGTCTCTAGTGAATCCTCTCACCTTCCCCCTCAACACCTCTGGCCTGTACCCCAGCTCTTGTATGCATAAATAAATAAATCTTTAAAAAAATAAAGATTAGGAGCCCTTCATTTGAGGTCCTTCAGCAGGGAGATGACTTTTTCCTTCTACATTATGTCATGTCATCTCATCCTTGTTCCATGCTATTCCGTGGGACAGATGGAACTGGAGGGAGCCGTGTTAAAGATAAAGATTTATCTTTATCATGCATAAAGATTTATTTATTTATGCATACAAGAGCCGGGATACAGGCCAGAGGTGTTGGGGGTGAGAGGATTCACCAGAGACAGAGTGGGGAACAGAACAGGCAGACTGACTGAAATACACTGCTGAGGGGAGCAGCAGGCAAGACAGGAGAGGTCTGCTGCACCATGTGGGCTGCTCCCTGGCCAGCTGGGAATCGAACTCGAGCTACAGAGGCTGCGGACAGCTTCACAGTCTGTGTTTCAACCCCCTGCACTACCAGGGAGGCCCAATCAATAAATCTTTTAAAAAAAAAAAAAAGAGTTCTGTTGGACAAAACGATTTTTCCAAACAGTATGAGAGTGGTCCTCCCTCCTTTCCACATCCAGATTCTCTGATTTCTTTTTTTCTGAACTCTCGGAACAATTTCTCCCATAGCCAACCAAGAGGACCCCTCTCTCCTCACCAGCTAGGGTCCTACATGGCGCGACAGACCTCTCCTACCACGCCTGCTGCTCCCCTCAGCAGTGTATTTCATCACTCTGCCTGTTCTGTTCCCCGCTCTGGCTCTGGTGAATTCTCTCACCCTCCCGCGCCTCTGACTGTACCCAGTGCTTGTATAAATAAATAAATCTTTAAAAAAATAATAAAATAAATTTCAGTAACACAACTTTCAGGGTGCTTAATAATAGGAAATTTACTTCACTTCTTTCTAAGCTCTAGTCATTTTCTATAAAAATGAATTAATAAAACCTGCTTTATATTTACCTTACAGATAAGGAGAATAAAACAGTATTTGTGCCTAACACACAGTGACCACTTAACAATTTGTAAGCATCACTATCCCTGAAAAAAGTTAAAATTTCAAAAGGAAACATTTTATGTTCCTGGCCCCCATTCTCAATTCACCAAAGCACTCAAAGCCCTGTCTCCCCTAAGATTACCAAGGATTCAAGTAATCCTGTCCTTCTGTTCCAGTGTCTGGAACAGAGATTACAGACAGCCACTTCCTTTACTCCCAAAGAGCGAGTGAATAGTGGGATGTGAACAGATAGCGGAAGATGAAAACTGCATTGATTGAAAAACCTCTCCACTTAAAGGTGACTGATTTTTATTGCCCTTTTTTTTTCTTTTTAATGTGGCCTTGTGGTTGAACCAAAGTGGAATGCAATTATAGTAGAGAGTATTCAAATGAAATAAGATCTGACTTGCTATTTGATACTGAGATTTAAGGTAATTCATTGCCAATGAATCATAAAAGAAATTATTCTCTTGAGTAGGGTTTGGTTATTTAATGGCCACTTGCCACAATCTCAGCAAAATAAAGGAAGAATTCAAACTTCAATCTACTCTGCTGTAATTTTCCATGTGTTTGGTCAGAACTTCAACTTTCTTCCTAGCATTACTAAATCATCATCTCAATTCATTTCACTTGTCTACATGTGTTAACACATAATGAAAAAAAAGGGTTTTGAAGCAGTAGAGATCCTTTGGATAACATAGACCTAGCAAAGTTAACAATTACAGGACATGCTAAAATTTCCATAAAACAAAAGGGTTAATATACTCCTTCATTCATAAACTATTTAACTATGAGCCTAAAAAGGTTTTGGCTACCACACTTTCAAAAATGACTATTAAGCTCCAGTAGGCATGGAAAAATATACACTTCTGAAAAAGTCTCATAACAATATTAATATTGTGATATACCAGACAAATGGAGCTAATCTATATACAAAAGATAGATAAAATAGTGTTTCTCGTTATCTGTAATATTTTCCTCCAACATCTTATCATGTGAAAATAGAATTCACCAACTTATCTCTTAAAAGACACTCTGTTTTTGTAAACCTGAAAACAACACAGTAGTAATGTAAGATCAGTGAGGGCCGGGATAGAGGTCAGCAAGGGGCAACTGAATACAAGAATTCCTACTGTCAAGCTTGCAACATTATAATGAAAATATTCCAGAACAAAGAAAGATCTGAAATATCCAGGGAGGTCCAGACTCAGGTCTGGACTAAAAGATTGTCTGAAGACTTTCTCAATGTCATAAATTTATTCTGTAAAAATAAGAGTACCCAAAGATGTAGTGCTTTTTAACTATAAGCTTCATTGATTCATAGTTAGATCAGCATTTGGAAAAAGCTGCTTAAATCCCCTTAAATATTTTTTTAAGATTTATTTTTATTTATTTATCCATACAAGAACTGGGGTATAGGCCAGAAGTGCAAGGGGTGAGAGGATTCACCACAGACAGAGTAGGGAGCAGAACAGGCGGATCGACTGAAATACACTGCTGAGAGGAGC
Organism: Talpa occidentalis; assembly: GCF_014898055.3. Classification (NCBI taxonomy): domain Eukaryota; kingdom Metazoa; phylum Chordata; class Mammalia; order Eulipotyphla; family Talpidae; genus Talpa; species Talpa occidentalis. The sequence goes on from NW_023605194.1 coordinate 62,407,971, forward strand.
AGCAGGCGAGCCAGGAGAGGTCTGCTGGGCCATGTGGGTCACCTCCCTGGCTGAGGATAGAACTCATGCTGCAGTGGCTGGCAGTAGCTTCATAGTGCTGAGACTTAACCTCTTGCGCCACCAGAGAGGTCCCATAATTATATTTAATTTAAGCTTTTCTAGAGTAAATACCATACAGTTGATATTGTAATTCACTCGTATCATATTAGAAGGGGCAATATATCAGATGATCTCACCATTGTGGATGCTTTTTTTGAACATTTGGCTAAGCTGGTGTCCCTAGAGCTCTTCATTGTAAAGGTACATTTTCCCTTTGATAATTAATTAATAATCTGTGGGGCCATTTATTTATTTTTTTTTTGTGGGGCCATTCTTTAAAACCATGTAGTTATCTATTTCCCATCAATCAACCTAGTAATCAATGACTTCATCATTTATTAATGATTCTTGTTTGAATCAATTATTACATTGGGGGCTGACAGACTTACTTTAAAATGACAGATTTAAACTGTCATCACAAATTGTATCCTTTCAATATTTATTCTTAGTTGAACTTTCAAATATCCATGGGGAAGCTAGTTTTTCAAAATTCTCTTAGCAAGAAAAAGAATCTGAAGAACACTGACTAATACCATCTAAATTAACCTAGAGTAGGAAACAAGCACAAACAGAATTATTACCTGTATTGCTGGCATGCCAAGAGATCCCATTGTATGGATCATAGATCCTCCCAGCAAAAGGTGGCTTAAAACAAAGCTTTCTTACTTCATCATGAGATGATTGCCCTTCAGTCGTCTGCTAAATCAGTGAAAGCCTATAGACTTAAACTTAAAAAGAAGATACTAGGACATGTTTTAGTGCAGAGATTCAATTTAGGAACAAAAAGTGACTTTAAGCAAAAGTAGAATTGATGTTAAGCTATACTCTTTGAGAGGACAGGTATGCCAGATGAGATTGTGTGAAACAGCATTTTAAAACTTAGGTGTTCTGGAAAGATCCAGAAGTGTGCCCAGTACACCCCACAATGGAGAGCTCTGTAGCCTTTGCTCTGGTTCTGCACCTTACTACTGCTCTAAGCAATAGTGGAATCACTGTCCTTTCATGAACCGAAAGAAACACTTATCACTCCTAAGGCCCTGTGAGCCACAAGGACAAAGTCTTCTCTTCTCCTGCACAGAATGAATGTCTTTCCTTACCCTAAGAGCCAAAAGAGCAGCACCTACACTCCCCAGGGCCAGAAATCCCCTCTCTCCCTTCCCCTGCAGTGACTAGAGAATTATAAAGGTTTAGTTTACTAAAGTCTGATCTACACTCTCTGTGAAATGTCTTGTCTGGCTTCTGATCTTGGGGAATAACATTTAGTCTTTCCCCATTAAGTACAATGGTTACCTGTAGGTTTTTCAGGAATGTTCTTTATTTTTTTCTAAGATATATTTATTTATGCATACAAGAACTGGGGTTTAAGCTAGAGGTGCAGGGGGCAAGAGGATTCACCAGAGAAGAGATGGGGAGCAGAACAGGCAGCTCTACTGAAGTACACTGCTGAGGAGAGCAGCAGGCATGGCAGGAGAGGTCTGCTGCGCCATGTGGATTACTTCCTGGCTGGGGATCTTGCTGCAGTGGCTGGCGATAGCTTGATAGCACTGTCTTTAACCCCTGTGCCACCTGGGAGGCCCAGGAATGTTCTTTATTAGGCTGAAGAAATTCCCTTCCATACCTACTTTGTTGAGTGTTTTTATCATGAAAAGGTGTTGAAGTTTGAAAATGTTTATTCTACCTCTGTTAAGATGGTTATGTGATCGCTTCTTGGCCTTTTGGCTAAGATCAAGTGAAGATGGTTATGTGAGACTGGGTTTTTTTGTTTGTTTGTTTGTGTCCTCTGTTCTATTAATATGGTATATTAACTTGATTTTTTCATTTTAGTCCAATCTTTCATTCCTGGAATACATCCTACTTGGAACATTCTTTAATCATTTTTGTGTGTTCATAGGTTGGTTTTTCTAGTATATTGTTAAGGATGTTTGCATCTATGTTCATAAGAGTCATTGGTTTATAGTTTTCTATTTGTATAGCTATAGTAGAACAAAGTTTTTGTATACTTCTAAAACTCAGTTAGGATTAATAGATTGTATTAAGTTGGTATGTTAAAAATAATCCCCAGTGGGGGGACTCCCTGGTGGTGCAAGGGGTTAAGCACCACACTATGGGGCAATCCACAGCCTCTGCAGCACGAGTTCGATCCCTGGCCAGCCAGAAAGCAACCCACATGGTGCAGAAGACCTCTCCTGATGCACCAGCTGCTCCCGTTGGCAGTGTGCCTCAGTCAGTCTTCCTGTTCTGCTCCCCACTCTGTCTCTGGTGAGTCCTCTCAGCCCCCGCATTTCTGGCCTTTGTCCCAGCTCTTGTGCGCATAAATAAATAAATCTTAAAAAAAAAAACAATGTAACTTCAATAAAAAGAAATAAATAAAAAGTAATAATGAAGTATATCATTTGTCAAAAAATAATCCCCAGCAAGAAAATAACAAAAAATATAGCAAAAGAAAATTAAAGGAAATTGAAATAGTATACTAGAAAATACATGTTTGACAAAATTTAAGGTAGTAATGAAGTGTAGAGGGACAAAAGAGATATATAGAAAACACAAACCAAATTCACAGACATAAATTCTATCTATCTTATCAGTGATTGCATTAAATATCTATGGCACAGCTTGGCAGAATTTATTTTTTAAAATTAACTATAGAAAACCCAAATAAGGGGCTTCCCCTGCTGGCACAGCATTGAGCACTGGGTTGCAAAGCTGCCCGCAGCCTCTGCAATGCCGGTTCAATCCCTGGCCACCGGGCAATGGTCCCACATGGCACGACAGACCTCTCCTGCCGCGCCCGCTGCTCTCCTCAGCAGTGTATTTTGTCAGTCTGCCTGTTCTGTTCCCTGCTCTGGCTCTGGTGAATTCTCTCACCCTCCCTCACTTCTGACTGTACCCAGTGCTTGTATAAAAAAATAAATAAATATTTAAAAAAAATAATAAGAAAACCCAAATAAGGGACCAGGAAAAAGACTAGTTATAATAAAGGAAAAATCAAAATCAACCAGCAACTATAAACCAGAGACACACTATGGGGGCGGGGGGTAGGAGGGATTAGGGTCAAAATAAGGGTGGTGGGAATTGTATGGGCAATATAACCAAGACACTATTTTCATTTTGCTTCATTCTTTTTCTTTTGCTCTTCAATCTCCATCATCTCAATTCACCTATCTTTAAGTTTTCTGATTCTTGCTTCTTCCAGGTAAAATCTTCTATTTAGACATGGCAGTGAATTTTAAAATTTTAGTTATTGCCATTTTCAATTACAGAATTTCTGTTTGGCTCTTTTAAAATAATTTTCATCTCTTTAGTATTTTCTATATTTGGTTGGACATTGTTCTTTTTTTTAACTATGTAAACATCTTATAAAGCTGATTAAATGTATTTGTTGAGGGCCTTCCTGGTGGCATAGGAGTTAAATCTCAGCGCTATCACCTCTGTGGCCTGAGTTTGATCCCCCGCCAGGTAGCTAACCCACAGGAATAGCAGACCTCTCCCGTCTCAGCATTTTATCTGCTGCTCCCCTCAGCATTTTATCTCAGTAGATTCACGTGTTCTGCTCCCCACTCTGTCTCTGGTGAATCCTCTCATGTCCTGCAACTCTGGCTTACATCCTAGTTCTTCTATGCAAAAATAAATATATCCTTTTTTTAAAAAAAAAGTCTTTGTTGAGCCAGTCCAATAGCTGGGTTTTTTTGGGTTCTATTTCTATCGACTGCTTTTCTGTTGTTTATGGACCATACTTTCCTGGTTCTTTATATGTTTTGTAGTATTTCCTTTAAAAATAGACATTTAAATAATATAATGTGTGATTCTAGAAATAAGATTCCCTTGCCTTAAAATTTTTTAAGAAGAATTTTTATTTTGACCAGTATTTAAATTATTTTTCAATAAAAAGTTGACATAAATTACCTATCACATTATACAGACAAGGAAAACACTACCCAGCCCCATTTTACAGAAACTTTTAAAAGGAAAATGGGCTTCCAGTTTCAGCAAGAAAGCACATCAGTGTTTTTGGAAACTTTATCTTTACAAATCCTATATGTGCAAGATAAAATAGAGTAAAAAATATTTTAAAATAGAACAAAAAATATTTTAAATTTAAGATTTTTTTAAATATTTAAAAATATTTTAGCTTGTCTCACAAAAAAAAGGAAATAAAATGTCCCAAATGCCAGGAATAAAGAAGTAACTGAAATTCCAAGCAAAAAACATGTGAGTCATTGCCATTGACTTGTAGGAAGAGAAGTATAGTTTGAGAACTTCCAAACTCAAGTTTTAGTCCCCAATAGGGACAAAATATAAGGTTTTTTTCCTGTTCAGTCAGGATTTGGGGACTGATTCCTACATATAGCTGACCCCTACAGACCAGTGAAGGGTTGCTTTCAGGAAGAGTTGACAGGAATAAAATCTCCAATAGACCTGGGGAAACAAAATTTTCTTTGTGTCTTTCCAGACACTGATGTTGAAAAAAATTAATCTCTGAGAAATCAAAACTCCAGGTGTGCAATCATGTATGTTTTGGATTCAAATTTAAAGTTCATGATTCAAAGATTATGACCTTCAAGTCAGCAAATTAATACGAAATTTGATTGAATATTACAGAATTACCTGGAGTTTCTGGCAGAGTCAAATGTAAAACCAACATCAAGATTTGTCCCCACAAGTGTTTCTCAGAAAAAAATTTATTCTTTTAACAAAAAGGATTAGCTTATCTCCCAAGAAAGAAAATAAAATGTCCCAAATGCCAGCAGTAAAGGAGGAGCTGAAATTCAGAGCAAAAAACACGTGAGTCTTTCATTGCCATTGAATTGTAGGAAGAGTTGTAAAAACATTTTAAAACACTTTAGGAGAAAAATGTACCTTGATAGAATTAGCAAATGTCTAAGAGTGACTAGCGCCCCCACAAATTTTGGATGATGGAAATTTTTCCAAAATAAAACAAAATAAATTTGCTAAAATTTTTATTTTATTTTTTTAAAGATTTATTTATTTATTTATACAAGCACTGGGTATAGTCAGAAGTGAGAGAGGGTGACAGAATTCACCAGAGCCAGAGCGGAAAGCAAAACAGGCAGACTGACTAAGCACACTGCTATGGGGAGCAGCGGGTGTGGCAGGAGAGGTCTGTGTGCCATGTGGGACCCTCGCCGGTGGCCGGGGATGGAACCGGCACTGCAGAGGCTGCGGGCAGATTTGCAGCCCAGCGCTCAACCACTGCACCACCGGGAGGCCCTGCTAAAATTTTTAAATGAAGTTTTGAGAATTTAATCTCCAAGAAAAGTACTCCCCAAGAAAATATTTTGGAAAATAATTTAATCATACAGGAAATTAAGCTGACCATCATGTTCTCCCACAAGTTTGAAGACATTACTCCATTTTTGCTTCTCCAATGACTCAATACTAGTGAAGAGAGAAGGGGTTATGTGAAAGAAAAACCTTCCCCAGAATTAGTCATCAGGAAGAGAGTTAAAACTATGAAGAATAGGAAAAAGTGTTAAGATATATGGAAGTTAAAGTAAAAAGGTTGAGACTTTGTTCAATATAATTTTCAGAAGGAGAAGAGAACATAGAAATAAGGTCAAGAATTTTCTTGATTTATTGAAAGAAATGAATCCTCAGTTAGTGAAGTTTTCAGTAGGATAAATTTAAATAAATCCATACTATATGTATTGAAGAGGTAAAATGCAACATGCAACATTAAAGACAAAGAGGAGGGCCTCCCCGGTGGCGCAGCGGTTGAGCGCTGGGTTGCGAAGCTGCCCGCGGCCTCTGTGGCGCCGGATCATTCTCCAGGATTGATCACATACTGGGGCACAAGACAAACATCAACAGATACACCAAGATTGAAATCATACCAACCATCTTTTCTGACCACGAAGGCATCAAACTAGAAATAAATCATAAAAAGAAGGCAAGGAACTATCCTACCTCATGGAGATTAAAAACCACACTACTGGAAGACCACTGGACTAATGAGGAGATCAAAGAAGAAATTAAAAAATTCTTTGAATTGAATGACAAGGAGACACCAATATCCTAATGTATGGGATGCAGCAAAAGCAGTAATAAGAGAAAATATATAGCAATAGAAGCTCACATCAAAAACAAGAAAGAACTCAAAGAAAACAACCTAATCTCGAAGCTCAAAGATCTAGAAAAGAAACACAAAAAAACCCAAACCAGTAGAAGAAAAGAAATAATAAAAACAAAGCAGAAATAAATGAAATTGAAACTAAAAAACAATCCAAAAGATCAATGAAAACCAGAGCTGGTTCTTTGAAAAAATAAATAAATAGACAAACCCCTAGCCAGGCTCACAAAGGAAAAAAGGGAGAAAGCACAAATACACAGGATCATAAATGAAAGAGGAGAAATCACAACAGACACAGCAGAAATCAAAAGAATAATCAGTAACTACTATGAACAGTTATATGGAAACAAGTTCAACAATCTAGAGGAGATGGACAAATTCCTACAACTCTACAATCACCCAAAGCTAGATAAAGAAGAAATAGAACACCTAAACAGACCAATTACAAGCAGCGAAATTGAAATGGTAATCAAAAACCTCCCCAAAAACAAAAGCCCAGGACCTGATGAATTTTACAAATGAATTCTACCAAACATTCAGAGGCGATTAGTGCCTATCCTTCACAAACTCTTCCCAAAAAATTGAGAAGGGAAAGACATCCAAACAGTTCTATGAAGCCAATATTACACTAATACCAAAACCGAATAAGGACAACACAAAAAAAGGAAAATATAGGCCAATCTCCCTAATGAACACTGATGCAAAAATCCTCAATAAAATTTTAGCTATCAGAATCCAACAATGTATCCATAAGATAATTCACCACGACCAAGTTGGATTCATTCCAGGGGCACAAGGATGGTTTAACATCCGAAAATCAATCAACGTTATCCAACACATCAACAAAAAGAAATATAAAAACCATATGATAATATCAATAGATGCTGAGAAAGCTTTCGACAAAGTGCCACACCCATTCATGATAAAAGCCCTTGAAATTCTTGGGATACAAGGATCATACCTCAACATCATAAAGGCCATCTATGACAAGCCAACAGCCAGTATCATTCTCAATGTTGAAAAGCTGAAAGCAATTCCATTAAGATCTGGAACAAGACAAGGATGTCCACTCTCACCACTGCTTTTCAATATAATACTGGAAGTCCTAGCCAGAGCAATAAGACAAGAGAAAGACATCCAAGGAATCCAAATAGGAAAAGAAGAAGTCAAACTATCACTATTTGCAGATGATATGATAATATACATAGAGAACCCCAAAATCTCCACAGAAAAACTAATTCAACTCATCAATCAATTCAGTAAAGTGGCAGGATACAAAATCAACACGCAAAAGTCAGTAGCCTTCCTATACTCAAACAATAAATCTGAAGAAGAAGAAATAGCAAAAAACCACCCTTTTATTATCAAACAAAAAAATCAAATATTTGGGAATAAATCTAACAAAAGAGGTAAAGGACCTATACAAAGAAAACTATAAAACACTGTTAAAAGAAATAGAAGAAGACACAAAGAAATGGAAAGACATCCCCTGCTCATGGATTGGAAGATAAACATTATTAAAATGGCCATCCTACCAAAAGCAATATACAGATTCAATGCTATTCCAATCAAAATCTCAATGGCATTCTTCAAAGAAATAGAACAATTATTGATGAAATTCATATGGAATCACCAAAAACCCCGAATAGCCAAAGCTCTACTGAAAAAAAAAGAAGGAAATGGAGGCATCACACTCCCAGACTTCAAACTATACTACAAAGCCATAATCATCAAAACTGCCTGGTATTGACACAAGAACAGACATACAGACCAATGGAATCGATAGAAAATCCAGAAATAAACCCACAGATTATGGTCAAACTAATCTTTGACAAGGAGCAAAGACTATGCATTGGAGCAAAGAAAGTTTCTTCAATAAATGGTGCTGGGAAAACTGGTCGCTACATGCAAAAGAATGAAGCTTGACCACTCCTCACACCATACACAAAATCAACTGAAAATGGATTAAAGAACTAGACATAAGACCTGAAACCATAAATACATAGAAGGAAATATAGGCGAAACACTACGGGATTTGCACATCAAAGACATCTTTACAGACACATCACCCAAAGCAGTGATAGTGAAGGCAAAGATAAACAGCTGGGACTACATCAAATTAAAGAGCTTCTGCACAGCAAAAGAGACAATAACAAAAACAAAGAGAAACCCACCAACTGGGAGAACATTTTGCACCCAACACTAATGATAAAGGACTGATCACAAAATTTGCAAAGAGCTGATGAGACTCAGCAACAACAAAGAAAATAATCCAGTAAAAAATGGGCAGAAAGAGCTAAAAGAAACTTCTCTGAAGAGGAAAATGCAAATGGCCAACAGACATATGAAAAAATGTTCAACATCACTTGTAATCAGGGAAATGCAAATCAAAACTACCATGAGATACCATCTCACACCAGTGAGAATGGCACATATTAAAAAAACTAGCAACAACAAATGTTGGCGAGGATGTGGAGAAAAAGGAACTCTTCTGCACTGTTGGTGGGAGTGCAAACTGGTCCAACCACTATGGAGAGCTGTGTGGAGATTTCTGGACCTACTAAACATAGAGCTTCCATATGATCCAGCAATTCCACTCCTAGGTATTTACCCAAAGGACACAGAAACATCAATTCCAAAGAGCACCTGCACCCCTATGTTTATAGCAGCACTGTTACAATAGCTAAGCTTTGGAAACAACCCAAATGCCCAAAAGTAGATGACTGATCAAGAAGATGTGGTACATATATACCATGGAAATTACTCAGCATTCAAAAAAGAAAACACATGCAATTTGCAGCAACATGGATGCGCTGGAAGGGATCATGCTCAGCGAAATAAGCCAAAAAGAAAAGAAAAAATACCGGATGGTCTCACTCATAGCAGGAATCTAGAAAACTTAAATAAGGGACCAGGAAATGAATATAAGAAAGTGAAAATCAAAATCAACAAAAAACTATGAACCAGAGAGACACTTTTATTGTGGGGGGGGGGCGGGAGGGGGAGGATTAGGGTCAGAATGGGGCGTTTGGAATTGTATGGGGGAATATAAAAATAAAATTTTATTATTTAAAAAAAAACATATAAAGATCAAATCATTGTGTATACATGAAACTAGTATTGTGATATATATCAATTACATTTCGATTTTTGAAAAAGCTAAATGGAACTCTAATGTGCTCAATAATCCAGTATTTTTGCTTGGTGAAGTGTGATGCATGGTGTTTAATGAATCTCAACTTCTGAAAAAAAATCAAATGAACCAAGTGGTGCATAGAGCCCTGGAGATAATACACCTGTCATCTTGCACTGAAGAGCAGTCACATTTCAAAACACATTTCAATGTGTTAGGAAGGATACCCATGTGATTAAACATGGCTGACTTTGATTAAAGAAAAATGATATGACAGTTGGGATTTCAGTACAGGTTACAAGAGTGTTGTAGTAGACTATGGGCTTGCAGATATTAAACCTTAATGACCTGGAAACAGAAAGCAAAACAAACACAATTGTTCCTTACAATCAATCGATAGACTCACTCTGGGGCAACAAGAAAGTTGATTCTAATTCTAAGGAATCAGGAAGCAGATTAAATTTGTAAGGGATGTGATGTAAAGTTTGATCTTAATAATAGTGTCATTTTTTTGTCTAGGCTTCACTTTCCTATTCTATAAAAATAGAGCTTTAAACATGTATTCACAGAATTGTTAAGAAGATACCAAGCAGTGAATGTTATTGATGATATTAACACTTTTATTCAATTTATCTGCCAGGTATCCCATGATGAAGAATGCTAAGTGTAAGTGTTCACCCATATTTTGCCTTAACCTTGACCTCTAACACATCAATCTCTGGCCAGCCATTCTTCACTGGCAATATTCACTTCAGTTAAAAAAAAAAAAATCATTTTATTTATTTATTTATTTATTTATTTATTTATTTTTATATATTTCTTACATCATTTTTCATGTACACATGTATGCATTTTCATCTTGGTTATATTCCCCATACAATTGCACCCCCATTATTTTGACCCCAATCCCTCCTTTCCCTGCACCCCCATAGTGTGTCTCTAGTTCATAGTTGGTTGTTGATTTTGATTTTTTCTTTCTTATAGATATTCTTTTTCCTGGTCCCTTATTTAAGTTTTCTAGATTCCTGCTAGGAGTGAGACCATCCGGTATTTTTCTTTTTCTTTCTGGCTTATTTCGCTGATCATGATCCCTTCCAGCGCCACCCATGTTGCTGCAAAGCATGTGTTATCTTTTTTGAATGCTGAGTAATATTCCATTGTGTATTATGACCACATCTTCGTGATCCAGTCATCTATTTTGGGGCATTTGGGTTGTTTCCAAAGCTTAGCTAGTGTAAATAGTGCTGCTATAAACATTTTTTGATGACTGCCTGTCTCGTCTTCTGACATAAATATTAATAGCCCACCCATTTCGTTACAGAGGGATTTTAAGCTCTTTTTCTAAAAGTTTTTCTTGTAGTCATATAGCATTTTGTTTGTATTTATATTTTATACGTCTTTGCTTATACCTGATGAAAAGAATTACCTCACTGTACCTGGAGGAGAGCTATCATTATACTGTCAGAGGTCAGTGTCCACAGAGTAGTGTGCATATCTAATTCAGCTTTGTATAATGCCTTCTATAACATCATACTAAATAACTAGTTTTTTGTTGTTGCTTTTTGTTTTAATTAAATTGAAAATAATTTTAAAAGAATATTGATAACAGAATCATTGAATTTAGGTCACTGTAGTTCCTTTAGTTTCCCTAGGAAAAAAATTTTGCTTCACTGCGCGCGCACGCACACACACGCACACACGCACACACACACACACACACACACACCCCTATCATCGCAAAGTATTCCATGCCATGGCTTACTTTTGTTAAATTGATATGTGGATTGTTTATCAGATTTGGATATCTTACTCCCATTTCCTCTTTGCATTTCCATGCCTAATTGCCCGGAACAATTAGCAGTTTCACAGGCAAACTGCCCTTTCTTTCCTGTGCCAGTCATGGCTTGTTTCTTCCTGCCAGAAGCCAATTCTTTTGGCCCTAAAAAAAGACTTTTGAGTCTTTAAAATTCCACAGCATAAAACTTCAAAACTTTCAAGCTAAAAATATCCCCAAATGTAAGTGAATTAATATCATGCATATAAAAACACTGAAAATCTAAAGGTCAATCTGATCACAAACCATGTGCCTCTGTCCTAAAAGAAAATTCCTTTTCATGTATTATAGCTATAATGACAAATAATTATTGGTACTTAAAATCACCAGGTATTAGCCTTTAGGCTTCAAATAAATGATCTAATTGAATTCTCTCCAAAACTCTGTAATCCTACCAAGATTATTTTGATTTTAGAGATATGAAAATTGAAGCCTCTTGAAATTTGTAATTTGCCATTATCATACAGCTAGTCAATGGCAGAGCAAGACTGTAAAGCCAAGTCTGTCTTGCGGAAGAATGTGTGCTCTTAATCAATGTATTGTTTCTCCTCTCACCCAAACTCTAAGTCTAGCTTGCAGTAGCCAAACCAAAACTTCATGGAAGAAAAACATATGCTGGTTCTCCACCAAATCTGTGGCTACACCAAAACATCAGCATGAACATGAGAAACTCACAGGGAAGGCATGTTGGAAGATATTTAGCTATCTGTCAGAAACTCAGTCTTCTGTTATACTCCCAGCATGAGACAGACGTTGCCTAAAATTCAAGTTAGAGTGTTAAACTTAGGCTAATGAATCTCCAGCTGACTCTGACAAAAATTATACCCAAGAAAATAAAACTTATTATTTTACAGTTCTACATATTCGAAATTAAAAATGGGTCTTATTGAGCAAAAGTCAATCCTTAGACAGGAAAGTATTCTTTCTGGAGGTTCTAAGAAAGAATCTTGGTCTTTTCCCACTCCTACAAGCTTAGTTTCCTAGGTTTGTTGCCACTCCTTCTATCTGCAAAGCCAGCAATCACATCACTCCAACATCTGCTTCTATCCAGACATCTCCTTCTCTAATTCTCCTGCCTCTTTTGTATCCTTTAAAGACCTCAGTGGTTAGTGGACTCACTTGGATAATTCAGGATACCCTCTCTATTTAAGACCGCTAACTATCATATCTGAAAAGTCCCCTTTTCAGAAAGTTAATGTATTTGTAGGTTCTGGTGAGAAAATGCAACCTGCAGGAGACCATTATTCTGCCTACCACATAAGGCACTGTGATTTAATCCTAACCCTGAATCAGTGAGTAGTTGGTCAGCCTTTAAAAGTTGGAGATAAGGGGCATCGCTTGTGGCCTAGGGGTTAAGTCTCAGCACTGTCACTGCCGTTGCCATGGTCTGAGTTCGATCACCATCTAGGGAGCTGACCCACATGGTACAGCAGACCTCTCCTGTCTCAACCGCTGCTCCCCTCAGCAATGTATTTCAGTCAGTCTGCCTGTTCTGCTCCCCACTCTGTCTCTGGTGAATCCTCTCACCCCCTACACTGCTGGCCTATACCCCAGTTCTTGTATGCATAAATAAATGAAAAAATAAGAAAAATATTTTTAAAAAAGAACTAAAGGAATAAAAATTATATATATACAGATACATATATATATATATATATATATGTAAACGTAGTGATAATGCAAAGATGCTGAAGGCTACATTCCTTGTAATGACTAATCGTGGAACTTGTTGCTGATGCAAATACCAATTCTAGAAAGTACCAGCATAGAGAGAATATTATGGGATATACACCCTCCCCCCTCCCCTGTCCCTCATATTATACAATTCAGACTGGTCTAGTTTTGGGGATTCTGAAGGCATAAATAACTTTAAAAGCACAGGATTCCCAGCAAATGGAAAACAGAACTTTAGAAATGGCACAGGCACATAAAAAGGAATGACTACAGGAAGGAAGAGGATCATGGTAACAAATTCACTGAGTATTTAATTTCACTTCTCCTTTTATATAAATTCATTTTATTTCCTTTATAAGTTACTGATGTAAGTTGTTATTTTAATCACATAGATGAAGAAAATGTCCATGTTTTCATAGTTCATTGCATTGAGAAATAGCAATATTTCCAAATGATTTAATAGTAGTAGCTGAGTGTTAACGTAATCATTCCTTTAATAAATATATACTGCAAGCCCGCTTAATGTCAGGCACAGAGGACAGAAAAATGACAGTCTGTAAACTCAAGGATGCCATTGTCTGTTAATTCTCAAAATAGTTTCGTGAGATAAGTCTGAAAAAAGACTAAGCACCTCATTGAAGATCATACAACTAAGAAGTGACAGGGAAGGAATTTGAAGACAAAACTACTCGAGGTCAGGGCTCACCTTCACTACACTATCTGACTTTCCTTTGGACTCAGCCATTCTTATAAAACTATTCTATATATTGGGGCCTCCCTGGTGGTGCAAGGGGTTAAGCACAGCACTGTGAAGCTGTCTGCAGCCACTGCAGCATGAGTTCTATCCCCGGCCCACAGGGAGCTACCCACATGGCACAGCAGACCTCTCCTGTCTCACCCGCTGCTGCCCTCAGCTGTGTATTTCAGTAGATCCACCTATTCTGCTTCCCACTCTGTCTCTGGTGAATCCTCTCACCTCCTGCACCTTTGGCCTGTACCCTGGTTCTTGTATGCATAAATAAATAAATCTTAAAAAAAAATCCCTATGACATATCCTGACATTTTTTTTGGTTTGTAGTCTATTAAATACTTTTATTCACTAGAACATAGAGAGTGTAGGACTTTGCAAATTTCTTCTAACTAATTTTCCCATCAATTGTGATTGTGGCTGTGGTGTATTCATGTCATCCCACACTGCTGCACATGGCTAGTAATTTTAAAATATTCAAGAGAATTTTCAGTCAGTAAATAGTACAGAGTTCAGAGGGGTCAGAAAGAACCATGAGCTGGTGAAGGTGAGTGAAAACTTCTCAAAGGTCAGATTTGAACTGAATCTTAAAGGGTAGTTGGGATTTGTATAAACAGATAGGGCAAGAGAAGCCAGGTCAAAAGAAGAGTTCAAAAGCATGGAGGGAAAAAATAAAAGGCCATTTTCAGGGACAGTGAGAAACTAGTTTGGAAGGAGAGTGTGATGCAAATGTACAATGTACCCTAAAGGGTTCTATAAAAGCTCTCCTGTGCCTTTCAGACAAAGTTAATCCCCTCTCTACTTTCCCATGTCTTTTTTTCACATATCTCTATTGTGGTGTTTAATATTTTGCATCATAATTGTTATCCTGTGTTATCTTCTCCACTATTAAATCCATGGTGTGGAGTTCATAGTAGGAGAGCAAGAAATAATTGACTGAATTGACAAATGAGTGATTATCTCTTCTATCAGTTATGAACTTGTGGACAAGGCGTGTCTTATCTCTGTATCTCAGGTCTCTGGCAACACTTGTAGGTTCTGAGCAAATGTTTATAAAAAGGATTTATCCAACCAAACCCCTACTCATTCTTCAGGGATTCCGCATTCTCTCTGTCTTTCCCCCAACTTTTACCTTTTGAAATCTTTCCTAATCACAAGCCAAACAAACACACAACACACCCACAAAACTGGGTACCTGTCCCCTCTGCACCAGCATTTCCCATGTAGAAGGGCACTATAAAAATGTTGCACAGGAACCATCTTGTCTCAGATCCTGAGAGCTGATTAGAAACTTCTCAGGAATTTTGTGAAGTCAGTCATTAAACTTGCATGAAGTAAATTACATCAGCTTAAAATTAGAACATTACATTAGAAACAAAAATAATAAGCATTCAAAGCTCATCAGTTCCTGATTATTTTACTATATTTAGTGTTATCCATGACCTTAAGATTCTTTTTTTAATTTTTCATTAATTATGTATCATTATTTTACATCCGTTTTTGTGTTTTCATAATATAGGATTTCTCCCCTCAGGTGCGGTTACCAATTTTCCCTCCACCAAACAACCCAGAGTCCTCTACAATAGTCTGTGGTGTTCTCCTCCGTAACCCCAGCCCCTATTTCTCCACTCTCCCTCTCCTCCCTCCTTGCCCTCTCTTTCTGGATGTCTAAAATCTGTGGTCAGCTTTCAATGGTCAGTGTTAAAGTTTGTATTTCTCTGGCCTTTGTTTGTTTGGTGTCACTATATTCCACCTAGAAGAGAAATCATCTGGTATTTCTCCTTCTGGTTCACATCACTTAGCATAATCCCTTCCAGCTCCATTCATGCTGGCACAAATGACATGAGTTTATCTTTTTTGATTCACACACACACACACACACACACACACACACATTCACTCTACCCTTTATAGATTCACTCATCTGTTCTGGGGAAGTTAGGTTGTTTCTACATCTTGGCTATTATAAATAATGCTGCTATAAACATACAAGTGCAGGTTTCCTTTCAAATTTGCGGTTTTGTGCTCTTAGGGGTGGAATTGCTGGGTCATATGGCAGATCCATTTTGAGTGTTTTGAAGAATCTCCATACTTATTTCCATAGGAGCTGGACCATACCTTGAGATTCTTTATGTCAATTGCAACTGAGGATATAAATATTATATTAACATGTGCCCTGTGCCTCTGTCTAACTCCGTGTTCACTGGTGTCACATTCAGATGTCTCCATGTTCAGTGTTGGTAGCGTGAAATAAGCCATGGACTATTTACAAAACAACAACTAGCAAACATGTGATTTGCCGTTCTATTGATTGTCTAGACCATGTATTAATATTTTTTCCTGCAAAGAACCAGATTATAAACATTTTAGACTGTATAGGCCACTCCTATCACTGCTCACCTCTAGCTATAACTTCAAAGCAGCCATATACAAAATGGGAATTGTAATTCAAAGAAACTTTTTTTATAAATGTAAAGTTGGGGCCTCCCCGGTGGCGCAGCAGTTGAGGCTCGGCTGCAAAGCTGCCCACAGCCTCTGCAGCACCGGTTCGATCCCCGGCCACTGGCGAGGGTCCCACATGGTGCTCAGACCTCTCTTGCCGCACCCGCTGCTCCCCTCAGCAGTGTATTTTTTCAGTCTGCCTGTTCTGTTCCCTGCTCTGGCTCTGGTGAATTCTCTCACCCTCCCGCACTTCTGACTGTACCCAGTGCTTGCATAAATAAATAAATAAATGAATAAATGAATAAATAAATAAATAGAATATTTAAAAAATAAATAAATGCAAGTCAATTTGGGTTGGGGTGGCAAGATAGATTTAGATGAAAACAGTAAATAGGGAGGCCCTATTTACGTGGTGCAAGGGGTTAAGACACAACCTATGAAGCTATCCACAGCCACTGCAGCACAAGTTCGTTCCCCGACCAGGGAGCTACCCACATGGCACAGCAGACCTCTCCTGACTCGCCCACTGCTCCCCTCAGCAGTGTATTTCAGTCAATCTTCCTGTTCTGTTCTCCAATCTGTCTCTGGTGAATCCTTTCACCCTCCACACCTCTGGACTGTACCCCAGTTCTTGTAAGCATAAATAATTGTTAAAAAAAGAAAGCAGTAAATAAATGTAAACAATGAAGATTAAATTTGAAAGTATGCCATAATTGCTATATTCTGAATAGTGCCAAAACGAAGATTATTTTTCTGATGTTGTAAAACAATTATTCAAGTTAGTAATGAAGTTATTCACATAATTAATGACTAAATAAGGTTCCAAAAAATGTCTTCATTATTTCACTTTCATCTGACACACTAGTAAGCATGCTTATCAGAACCACATTTCTTTGTCAACTATAACCATAGGTTACTACATATAAAAGAGTTCACCAAAATCAGTGAAAGTGTTCTTTGGGAATCAATTAGTCATATAGAATTAACAACAAAAGGCCCTTCCTGGTAATGCAGCGGGTTGAGCACAGTGCTGTGAAGCTGTCCGCAGCCTCTATAGCACTTGTCCAATTCCCAGCTGGCTAGGGAGATTCCCACATGGCAGGGCAGACCTCTCCTGCCTTGTCCACTGCTCCCCTCAGCAGTGTACTTCAGTCCTTCTGCCTGTTCTGCTCCCTGCTCTGTCTCTGGTGAATTCTCTCACCCTCCTGCACCTCTGGCCTGTACCCCAGTGCTTGTATAAAGAAATAAAAGCTTTTAAAAAAAAGAATTAACAACAAAAAATATTGCTTATTTTCTTGCTACTTAGAAATTATATGCTACATGTCCATTATCTTAGTGAGATTTATAATAAGTGTGCATTAGTGTATGTTTTCTTGACATTGGTTCTTTGCTATAATTCAATCTCTGTTACTTAGAAGTCATGATTTAGTTATTTCTGAAACTTCAAGACAAATAGTAACCATGGACCCCACCCCAATCTCAAGTAATATGTGAAAGAAGTTTTTTGAAACCAGTCTAATGCCTAATACAGGTGCTAAGAGAAGAAATTCATTCAATTTTTTTAACATTTATTTCTTTATTTTTTCATTGAGGAACTGGGGTATAGGCCAGAGATGCAGGGGATGAGAAGATTCACCAGAGACAGAGTGAGGAGCAGAACAGGCAGATTGACTGAAATACTAAGGGGAGCAGGGGGCAAGACAGGAGAGGTCTGCTGGTAGCTTTCTGGCTGGGATGGAACTCAGGCTGTAGCAGTGATAGTGCTGAGACTTAACCTCTAGGCTACGAGGGTGGCCCCCTCTGAGGAGAAATTTAAACAGAAATCTGTGAAGAATTAAAAAGTTTATACAATAGCTTAAATCTCTAAATAAAAGTCCTATCTAAACAAATTTTATTACTATTTGGTTCATCCTAGGAGCTTGAATAAATGTTACTCCTAAAATGATTTTAAAACCAAAGGCTGATATCCTGGAATAAGATGACCTTAAAAGGGAAGATAATATTTGATCACTCACCATCTTTCTCCACTCTAAGAAGCCATTTTTTTTCTGACAGGAAAGATATTTCTATTTCATTTAAGGTATCTAATATTAAAAACTAAATGATGGCTTGGAACAAAAATGTAGTTTTGATAAAAATATAGTGGCTGAAGGAAAATCATCACCAGATAACAGGGGGAAAGTGACCCTGAACAACTGGGCCTCCACACTCAGACATCTTCAATTTAGTGTTGTGACCAGTGCAATAAGATCAGGCTCTACTGGGGTTCCCTAGGGCTGCAAGGGTTAAAGACAGCACCATCAAGCTATCGCCAGCCACTGCAGTAGAAGTTCAATTCCCTGCCAGCCAGGGAGCTACCCACATGGCACAGCTGACCTCTCCTGCCTCGCCTGCTGCTCCCCTCAGCAGTGTGTTTCAGTCAATCCACCTGCTCTGCTTCCTGGTGAATCCTGTCTCTGGTGAATCCTCTCACCCTCCACACCTCTAGCTTACACCCCATTTCTTGTATGCATAGATAAATAAATCTTTTTTTGAAGATTTTTATTTTTATTTATACAAGAGTTGGGGTACAGGCCAGAGGTGCAGGAGGGTGAGAAGATTCACCAGAGACTGAGCAGGGAGCAGAACAGGAAGATGCACCCAAAACACTGTTGAGGGGAGCAGCAGACAAGAAAGGAGAGGTCTGTTGCGCCATGTGGGTATCTCCCTGGCCAACCAGAAATCAAACCTGTGCTGCAGAGGCTGCAGACAGCTTCACAGCGCTGCGCTCAACCCGCTGCACCACTGAGGAGGCCCTACTTTACTTTTTTTTTTTTTTTTTTGGTGGTCATCCTGTACTTTCTTTTTTTTTAATTATTATTTTTTATTTTAACATTTATCATTTTTTACATTTTTTAGACAATATTTGCTTCCCCCCATCCCCTCAGATTGAGTCCCCATAGAATTTCCTTCCCCAAGTCACCCGTGCACCATCACCACAGTCCCCTGTGCTCCTCCCTCCCTCCCTCTCACCCCTCTCCCTCCTCCTCCCCTGTAGTATGTCTCTGGTTTATAATTGTCTGTTTTTGCTTTGTTGTGTTTTGTGCTGTTATTATTTCTTTTTTTTACACTGATGTCTTATTTTGTTCCCCTATATTCCTGTTATAAGTGAAACCATCTGCTATTTTTCTTTTTCCTTCTGGCTTATTTCACTGAGCATAATTCCTTCTAGCTCTATCCACATTGCCGCAAATGGCATGTGTTTATCTTTTTTGATTGCTGAGTAATATTCCATGGTGTATATATACCACATCTTCTTGATCCAGTCATCTATTTTTAGGCATTTGGGTTGTTTCCAGGTTTTACCTATTGTAAATAGTGCTGCAATAAACATAGATGTACAGGTGCTCTTTTGAATCACTGTTTTTGTGTCCTTTGGGTAGATCCCTAGTAGTGGAATTGCCAGATTGTATGGTAGCTCCATTTTTAGTAGACTGAGAAACCTCCAGACAGCTTTCCATAGTGGTTGGACCAGTTTGCACTCCCACCAGCAATGTAGGAGAGTTCCTTTTTCACCACATCCTCGCCAACATTTGTTGTTGCTTGTTTTTTTAATATGTGCCATTCTCACTGGTGTAAGGTGGTATCTCAGTGTGGTTTTGATTTGCATTTCCCTGATGATAAGGGATGTTGAACATTTTTTCATATGCCTGTTGGCCATTTGCATTTCCTCTTTGGAGAAATCTTTTTTGAGTTTTTCTGCCCATTTCTTGACTGGATTGTTTATTTTGTTTTTGTTGATCCGTGTGAGTTCTTTGTGATCAGTCCCTTAAGTTGAATGGAGTGCAAAGATTTTTTCCCAATCAGTAGGGTATCTCTCTGTTTTGGTTAATGTCTCTTTGGTTATACAGAAGATTTCAGTTTTATGTAATCCCAGGTGTTTATCTTTGCCTTCACTATCACTGCTTTGGGTGATGAGTCTTTAAAGATGTTTCTGAGATGTATGTATCTCTTGTAGTGTTTCCCCTATATTTTCTTCTATATATTTTATGGTTTCAGGTCTTATGTCCATTTTTCTTATCCATTTTGAGGTGATTTTTGTGCACAGTGAAGGGTAGTGGTATAGTTTCATTTTTTGCATGTGAAGGTCCAGCTTTCCCATCACCATTTATTGAACAAACTGTCTATGTTCCATTGCATATTCTTTGCTCCTTTGTCAAAGATTAGTTGTTCATATAAACTTGGCTTTATTTCTGGGCTCTCTATTCAGTTCCATTGGTCTGTGTGTCTATTTTTGTTCCAATACCAAACTGTTTTAATTATTATGGCTTTGTAGTATAGCTTGAAGTTTGGAAGTGTGATTCCTCCTTTCTCCTTTGTTTTCATCAGTAAGGCTTTGGCTATTCATGGGGTTTTTTGTGGTTCTATATGAATTTCATCAGTATTTGTTCTATTTCTTTGAAGAATATCATTGGGATTTTTATTGGAATAGCATTGAATCTGTATATTGCTTTTGGTAGGATGGCCATTTTAATAACGTTGATTCTTCTAATCCATGAGCAGGGGATGTCTTTCCATTTCTTTGTGTCTTCCTCAATTTCTTTCAACAATGTTTTACAATTTTCTTTGTATAGGTCTTTCATCTCTTTTGTTAGGTTTATTCCCAAGTATTTGATTTTTTTGGTTTCAACTCTAAAAGGGATGGTTTTCTTAATTTCTTCTTCTGATTAATTGTGTACAGGAAGGCTACTGATTTTTGTGTGTTGATTTTGTATCCTGATTCTTTACTGAACTGTTTGATTATTTTGAGTAGTTTTTCTGTGGAGTTTTTAGGGTTATCTATGTATGTTATCTATCATCTGCAAATAGTGATCATTTTACTTCTTCATTCCCTATTTGGATTCCTTGTATGTCTTTCTCGTCTTATTGCCCTGGCGAGGACCTCCAGTATTATATTGAAAAGCAGTGGTGAGAGAGGACATCCTTGTCTTGTTCCTGATCTTAAAGGAAAGGCCTTCATCTTTTCACCATTGAGAATAATGTTGGCAGTGGGTTTGTCATATACGGTTTTTATCATGTTAAGGTATGTTCCTTCTATCCCAAGAATTTCAAGGGCCTTCATCATAAATGGATATTGGACTTTGTCGAATGCTTTCTCAGCATCTATTGATATGATCATATGGTTTTTACTTTTCTTTTTGTTGATAACACTTATCAATTATTGTATGTTGAACCATCCTTGTGCCCCTGGCATGAACCCCACTTGATCATGCTGTACTATCCCTTTGATGCATTTTTTTGTTGGCAAGCCTTTTGTTGAGAATTTTTTGCATCAGTGTTCATTAGGGAGATTGGCCTGTAATTTTCTTTTTGTTGTTGTTGTCTTTGTTTGGTTTTGGTATTAGTATAATGTTGGCTTCATAGAACATATTTGGTAGTATTCCTTCTTTTTCAATTTTTTGAAAAAGTTTGTGTAGGATAGGCACTAATTCACTGCTGAACGTTTGGTAGAATTCATTTGTGAAGTCGTCTGGGCCTGAGATTTTGTTTTTGGGGAGTGCTTTGATTATTGCTTCAATTTCACTGCTTATAATTGGTCTGTTTAGTTCTTCTGTTTCTTTTTGTCCAGCTTTGGATGATTATATCATTCTAGGAGTTTGTCCATTTCTTCTAGGTTGTTGAATTTGTTAGCATATAAGTATTCATAGTATTCTCTGATTATTCTTTTGGTTTTTTTTTAAATAATAAATTTTATTTTTATATTCCCCCATACAATTGCAAACCCCCCATTCTGACCCCAATCCCTCCCCTCCTGCCCCCCACCCCCCAAAAAGTGTCTCTGGTTCATAGTTTTTTGTTGATTTTGATTTTCACTTTCTTATAGTTATTCATTTTCCTGGTCCCTTATTTAAATTATCTAGATTCCTGCTATGAGTGAGACCATCCGGTATTTTTCTTTTTCTTTTTGGCTTATTTCGCTGAGCATGATTCCTTCTGGCACCATCCATGTTGCTGCAAATTGCATGTGTTTATCTTTTTTGAATGCTGAGTAATATTCCATGGTATATATGTACCACATCTTCTTGATGCAGTCATCTAATTTTGGGCATTTGGGCTGTTTCCAAAGCTTAGCTATTGTAAACAGTGCTGCTATAAACATAGGGGTGCAGGTGTTCTTTGGAATTGATGTTTCTGTGTCCTTTGGGTAAATACCTAGGAGTGGAATTGCTGGATCATATGGAAGCTCTATGTTTAGTAGGTCCAGAAATCTCCACACAGCTCTCCATAGTGGTTGGACCAGTTTGCACTCCCACCAACAGTGTAGAAGAGTTCCTTTTTCTCCACAACCTCGCCAACATTTGCTGTTGCTAGTTTTTTAATATGTGCCATTCTCACTGGTGTAAGATGGTATCTCATGGTAGTTTTGATTTGCATTTCCCTGATAACAAGTGATGTTGAACATTTTTTCATATGCCTGTTGCCCATTTGTATTTCCTCTTCAGAGAAGTTTCTTTTTAGCTCTTCTGCCCATATTTTGACTGGATTATTTTCTTTGTTGTTGCTGAGTCTCATCAGCTCTTTGCAGATTTTTGTGATCAGTCCTTTATCATTAGTGTTGGGTGCAAAAATGTTCTCCCAATTGGTGGGGTTTCTCTTTCTTTTTGTTATTGTCTCTTTTGCTGTGCAGAAGCTCTTTAATTTGATGTAGTCCCAGCTGTTGATCTTTGACTTCACTATCACTGCTTTGGGTGATGTGTCTGTAAAGATGTCTTTGAGGTGCATATCACATAGTGTTTCGCCTATATTTCCTTCTATGTATTTTATGGTTTCAGGTCTTATATCTAGTTCTTTAATCCATTTTGAGTTGATTTTTGTGTATGGTGTGAGGTAGTGGTCAAGCTTCATTCTTTTGCATGTAGTGACCCAGTTTTCCCAGCACCATTTATTGAACAAACTTTCTTTGCTCCAATGCATAGTCTTTGCTCCTTTGTCAAAGATTAGTTGACCATAAATCTGTGGGTTTATTTCTGGATTTTCTATTCGATTCCATTGGTCTGTGTGTCTGTTCTTGTTCCAATACCAGGCAGTTTTGATGATTATGGCTTTGTAGTATAGTTTGAAGTCTGGGAGTGTGATGCCTCCATTTCCTTCTTTTTTTTTCAGTAGAGCTTTGGCTATTTGGGGTTTTTTGTGATTCCATATGAATTTCATCAATAATTGTTCTATTTCTTTGAAGAATGACATTGAAATTTTGATTGGAATAGCATTGAATCTGTATATTGCTTTTGGTAGGATGGCCATTTTAATAATGTTTATTCTTCCAATCCATGAGCAGGGGATGTCTTTCCATTTCTTTGTGTCTTCTTCTATTTCTTTCAACAGTGTTTTATAGTTTTCTTTGAATAGGTCCTTTACCTCTTTTGTTAGATTATTCCCAAATATTTGATTTTTTTTGTTTCGATAATAAAAGGGATGTTTTTTTTTTTTTATTTCTTCTTCTTCAGATTTATTGTTTGTGTATAGGAAAGCTACTGACTTTTGCGTGTTGATTTTGTATCCTGCCACTTTACTGAATTGATTGATGAGTTGAATTAGTTTTTCTGTGGAGATTTTTGGGGTTCTCTATGTATTTATCATATCATCTGCAAATAGTGATAGTTTGACTTCTTCTTTTCCTATTTGGATTCCTTGTATGTCTTTCTCTCGTCTTATTGCTCTGGCTAGGACTTCCAGTATTATATTGAAAAGCAGTGGTGAGAGTGGACATCCTTGTCTTGTTCCAGATCTTAATGGAATTGCATTCAGCTTTTCACCATTGAGAATGATACTGGCTGTTGGCTTGTCATAGATGGCCTTTATGATGTTGAGGTATGTTCCTTGTATCCCAAGAATTTCAAGGGCTTTTATCATGAATGGGTGTTGCACTTTGTTGAAAGCTTTCTCCAGCATCTATTGATATTATCATATGGTTTTTATATTTCTTTTGTTGATGTGTGGATAACATTGATTGATTTTCGGATGTTGAACCATCCTTGTGTCCTGGAATGAATCCTACTTTGGCGTGGTGAATTATCTTATGATACATTGTTGGATTCTGATAGCTAAAATTTTATTGAGGATTTTTTCATCAGTGTTCATTAGGGAGATTGGCCTGTAGTTTTCCTTTTTTGTGTTGTCCTTATTCGGTTTTGGTATTAGTGTAATGTTGGCTTCATAGAACGTGTTTGGTATTGTCCCTTCCTTCTCAATTTTTTGGAAGAGTTTGTGAAGGATAGGCACGAATTCGTCTCTGAATCTTTTGTAGAATTCATTTGTAAATCCATCAGGTCCTGGGCTTTTGTTTTTGGGGAGGTTTTTGATTACCATTTCAATTTCGCTGCTTGTAATTGGTCTGTTTAGGTGTTCTATTTCTTCTTTATCTAGCTTTGGGTGATTGTAGAGTTGTAGGAATTGGTCCATCTCCTCTAGATTGTTGAACTTGTTTCCATATAACTGTTCATAGTAGTTACTGATTATTCTTTTGATTTCTGCTGTGTCTGTTGTGATTTCTCCTCTTTCATTTATGATCCTATTTATTTGTGCTTTCTCCCTTTTTTCCTTTGTGAGCCTGGCTAGGGGTTTGTCTATTTTATTTATTTTTTCAAAGAACCAGCTCTTGGTTTTATTGATCTTTTTGATTTTTTTTTGTTTCCATTTCATTTATTTCTGCTTTGGTTTTTATTATTTCTTTTCTTCTATTGGTTTTGGGGTTTTTTTGTTGTTCTTTTTCTAGATCTTTGAGCTTCGAGATTAGGTTGTTTCTTTGAGTTCTTTCTTGTTTTTTGATGTGAGCTTCTATTGCTATATATTTTCCTCTTATTACTGCTTTTGCTGCATCCCATACATTTAGGATATTGGTGTCCTCCTTGTCATTCAATTCAAAGAATTTTTTAATTTCTTCTTTGATCTCCTCATTAGTCCAGTGGTCTTCCAGTAGTGTGGTTTTTAATCTCCATGAGGTAGGAGAGTTCCTTGCCTTCTTTTTATGGTTTATTTCTAGTTTGATGCCTTCATAGTCAGAAAAGATGGTTGGTATGATTTCAATCTTGGTGTTTCTGTTGATGTTTGTTGTGCCCCAGTATGTGATCGATCCTGGAGAATGATCCATGTGCGCTTGAGAAAAATGGGTACTCCGTTTTTTTTGGGTTTAGTGTTCTATAGATGTCTGTTAAGCCCAAATGCTCTAGGTCCTTATTTAGAGCTTTAGTTTCTTTACTTATTTTTTATCTTGTTGATCTATCCATTGTTAATAGTGGTTGTGTTTTGAAGTCTCCCACTACGTATGTGTTTTCTCTGATGTCTGTTTTCAGAGAGGACAACAGTTGTCTGATATAATTTGGTGCTCCTTCGTTTGGTGAGTATATGTTAATGAGTGTTATTTCTTCTTGAAGTATTGTCCCCTTGATCATAATGTAGTGACCATTGGGGTCTCTTTTTATTTTTTTGAGTTTGAAGTCTGTTTTATCTGATATAAGTATAGCTGTTCCTGCTTTCTTTTTTGGTCCGTTCGCTTGTAGGATTGTTTTCCATCCTTTAACTTTGAGTCTATTTTTATCTTTTGTAGCTAAATGTGTTTCCTGGAGACAGCAAAAAGTTGGGTTTTGTATCTTAATCCAGCCTGCAACTCTGTGTCTTTTTATTGAAGAGTTTAGTCCATTTACATTTAGAGTTAATATTGATATGTTAGCATCTGTATTTGCCATTGTGTTTGTCTTTCCTTTGATTTATTTATTCTTTTAATAACTTTTTTTTTTTTTGGTCTTCTTTCATTGTTATTCGTCCCTCTGAGGTTCTGGCTTTAGTATTCCTTGTAGTATTTTTTTGGAGTGGGGGTTTAGTCTTAATGAAATCCCAGAGTTTCTGTTTGTCTGGGAAGGTCCTTATTCTTTTTTCATAGAGGAAGGAGAGCTTTGCGGGATAGAGTATTCTTGGTTGGGCTCTGTTTTCTTGGAGTCTGTTGACTATGTCCCTCCACTCTCTCCTTGCCCGTAGTGTTTCTTCAGAGAAGTCTGATGTCAGCCTGATTGGTTTTCCTTTGAATGTTATCTGTTTCTTCCCTCTTGTCAGCTTCATTATTTTTTCCTTGTCCTGGATTCTTGGGAGCTTTACTATTATGTGTCTTGCTGTATTTTTCCTTTCGTTGTGGAAGTTTGGTGTTCTTCTTGCTTCTTGTATATCAATTTTCAGCTCCTTCTTCGCATTTGGGAAGTTCTCTTCAATTATCTCCTGGAATATTTTCTCTGTTCCTACATCTCTCTCCTATCCTTCTGGAATTCCTATAACTCTTATATTTCCTTTCCTCATGGAGTCAGATAGTTCCCGAAGTCTTTCTTCGTTCTTTTTCCTTCATACTTCTCTTTCCTTTTCTGTTTTGGTTCTTTTTATTTCTGTGTCTTCAAGAGTACTTATTCGTTCTTCCATTTCATCTATTCTGCTTTCATTGCTTTTCCCAGAGTTCTTTAGTTCCTCCATTAATTCTTTGATCTCCTGCATTTCCTTTACTTCCCTCTTTAGGGACTCAATTTCATTCTTCTGACCATTGTTTTCCCTCTTTAGGGACTCAATTTCCTTCTTCTGATCATTGTTTTCCTTTATGACTCTGTCACATTTTTAATCATGGCAATTTTAAATTCTCTTTCTGGAAGGCTCAGAAGTTCTTCCAAGTTACTGTCGTTGCAATCTGGGGGGTAGTTTCCTTTTTGTGGTGTGCTTCTTTCCTGAGGAGTTGTTAGGTTGCATGTGGCTCTTCTACTCCCTACTGTCTGTTTTCTAATTTGTCATATGCATTGGGACACTGTGTTGCTCGGACTGGCCGGCATCATGGGTGAACTTCTCCGCTCCCCTCTGGCTCCTCCAGGAGCCATCTCTGGCTTCTGGAGGAGCTTTCTGCTGGTTTTAGGCAGTCTTTACTGAAGAAATGTCCCTGATCTAAAATGGCGAAGCGGGACGCAGTCCCTGTGCATCCGGTCTCAGGCACACTCTTCTGTGCGCCTGGTCTGCCCCGGATGTGGGTGCCTTCTCCCTCTGTGGGCTCAGACTGCTGGTTGGAAGGGGCCTGGAGTGGGCTAACTTCCCAGCTGGCCACTGGGTCCTCCAGAAGCCTTCTGCCCTTTTCAAGAAGTCTTTTCTTAAGAAATTTCCCTGTTCTATGGGGTGTTAGTGACTTTTTTTTCTGGTCGCTAGGTGGCACCAGAGATCTCTCCTATTGTCCTTGGGGGGCTGCTTTTCGATGCCCCCCCCCTCCGTGGGACAGGGAACAGAGCGAGAATGTTAGGGTAAACCTCAACGGCTTTGGGGTGCTGTGTCTGCCTTGTGCCCCACCGTCGTGGAGAACTCACGCCCCGAATTTCATGCTCCGGGTCTCAGTTCCAAAGCCCTCAGGTCCAGGACGCGGGCTGTAGCCCAGTTCAGTGGCGCGGGAATGGCGCCTTTTGCACCCCGCTCCCGTGCCTGGGCACCTGGTTCCTGCTTACTCAGTGAGGGACTTTCACCTCAGTGAGGGCCTCTGCGCGTCTCCCCGCAAGCCTAGGTCGCAGGCTCAGGGACCTGGGCAGCCACGATCCCGATCCGCGTTTGCTTTTCAAGCGCGCCAAGAGAGCCAAGCGCGCCGCTTTTCCGCGCAAGCTTACCGGCCGCCCGGGGCTGTGTGCAGGTCTCCTCCAGAGTCTCTTTGTTCTCAGATGGCTCCGGGAGCCGTGTGCAGGTCTCCTCCAGAGTCTCTTTGTTCTCAAATGGCTCTGGGAGCCGTTCGCTCACCGCCGCGGTGAATCCTGCAGGGTTCTCCACAGCTCCCGTTTACGGGGTGTCTCTGATTATTTTGATTTCTACTGAGTCTGTTGTGATTACTCCTCTTTCATTTGTAATCCTATTTATATGTGTTTTCTCCCATTTTTTCTTTGTGAGCCTGGCTAGAGGTTTGTCTATTTTGTTTATTTTTTCAAAGAACCAACTTTTGGTTTCATTGATCTTTTGGATTGTTTTTAATTTCTAATTTGTTTATTTCTGCTTTGATTTTTATTATTTCCTTTCTTCTACTGGCTTTAAAGTTTTTTTTGTTGTTCCTTTTCTAGCTCTTTGAGATGTGAGATTAGGTTGTTTCTTTGAGTTCCTTCTTGTTTGTTGATGTGAGCCTGTATTGCTATACATTTTCCTCTTATTACTGCTTTTGCTGTATCCCATACATTCTGGAGATAAATAAATCTTAAAAAAAAAAAAATCAGGGCCTCCCTGGTGGTGCAGAGGTTGAGCACTGGGCTGTGAGGCTGCCCACAGCCTCTGCAGCACAGGTAGATTCTCTGGCCGCCGCAAGTGTCCCACATGGCACACAGACCTATCCTGCTGCACCTGCTGCTCCCCTCAGCAGTGCACTTCTTTGTCTGTCTTCCTGTTCAGCTCCCAGCCCTGGCTCTGGTGAATTCTCTCACCCTCCCATGCTTCTGACTGTACCCAGTACTTGTGTAAATAAATAAATAAATCTTTAAATAAAAAAAAAATCAGGCTCTCCCACCTCCAATGGCTTCCACCACCTCAGTGACACTCCCAAGGAAACTCAGACCACATTCCCTTAGTGCCATTCAGTCCAAAACAAGGCACTAGTGTGGTAGTGCCATTGTTTTCCTGTGGCTTATTCTGTGAACACCTTGGAACAAGGGTGGTGACCTATTTACCTTTGTGATCCACTTCTTAAGATAGTGGCTGGGACATAGTCAATGTTCAAAAAGAGGCACCCTCAGCATACATGAAATTATACAGGGGAGCTTCTGAGAGGACTGGGTGTTCTGTTACCAGTTTTACTAAATAAACTTTGTGTTAAATAAATGGAAGTTTGAATTAAATGGACATCCTCTTGTCTCTTAAATGGACTTCTAACTCTAACATTTCTGGATGATTTGCTGAGTACAGCCTGATTCAACTTATTTTCTCCTACATAACCTTATTTTCTCCTATAGCCAACTATGAATGAACAGCAACTCTGTTCTCATGGGCAATTAGAAGAGAAACAGGAGAGCATCTAACTGATTCTTACAAATGATGCCACCATGCAGCCTTATCTCTGAAGATTCCTATCAACCATTTCAAAAGTTTTGAAAGAAATGACCTTCCTTTGACAGTTCCCCGTGCTCTGACCCTGCTAATACACACCATTGATGTACCCATTGATTGGGGACCCAAATCATGAGTCCCTATTCTTGAATAAACATTCTCCTGATTATAATGCAGCCTGGTTACCTATCACCGTTACAATCTAAAAGTCTTAACCAACAATACTGTGAGAGCAATGAGGCAGAAATAATTAAAATGATTTTTCTGATGAGAAAGGTTATATATTTCTGATGGGAGGTTATATATTTGCCTGTAATCACAAAGATGATAGAGGATTCCAGAATAAACTACCAAACTTGATGCAAACTTCCATTCCTAATCATTACCAATTCAGGAAATTTGAAGGGAAATAGAGCATAATTTCCATAACCAGTGAATCACAGAGATTGCAGGTATCAGAAGCTCGACCGAAAAAAGAGTAGCCAATTATTGGATTATGAAAAAGATAATAATGAGTGGGTTTGTTCTGATTGCCTCAGACAGTTAGATGTTTAACATTCTAATAATTGAGTACTATTTCCTACAAACCACTTTAAGGAATGGGTTCCCTTTGTCCTGCTTCAGGTAAATGATTATTTCATCCTATTAACAAACATCGATATATAACAAACATCTGATTTTTATAGCCCATTGAAAATACTACTGTTAGCCATGAAATGCAGGCTGGTCATACAGAGCAAAAGGCTAGAAAGGTGTTAATGTTAAGGAGACTAAATCTCAGCTATTGGCCGTACATCAAATTACCTGAGGCATTTTTAATAATGTAGGTGCTTTGGCCACAAACCAGAACATTCATATCAGAATCTTTGGGAGTGGCACTAGCCATCAATATTTCTGAAAGTTCTTTGTGCGGTCATAACATGCAGTTAAAGTGGAAAACCATTTCCTTAGAGTCTTAAGATTGAGTGAGTCATAACCAACACTTTATAAAAGAAAAGAAAATGTAAGAGGATATGCTGCATAACACAGGTAGAGTTTGTTTTAGTAAACTTTTGGTTTAGTTTTGCAGAGTGCATATTCACACTGTGTTGCAATGTTAAATACACACATTATATGCTGCAAGGCAAAGATCTGATAAAAAAAAGGGTGGTTGAGAGCCCAGACACCAGAGGAAGCAAGGAAAATATGTAGATTGGGACAGTGTTCTCATTTTCTTCTCCATTTTACTAAGAGCAAGGTTTGTAGGCCATTCATATATACTTCAGAAAAAACTTGCAATACCAGAAGTAACTTATTTATTTCATTGATTAAACCTAATTTCATGAATTGGCAAACTTCCCCAAGACAAAGGACTTATCTAGACTTGGTGGTATAAGGAATAATTTGTGCTTTAATGGAAAACTCTGCATTGTTTATAGCATACCCTTTCACTATAACTTACTGTAATGTTATGCATTATAATTTTACAACTCTGAAAATTATAGATAATTGATAGAAATGAATAGTTCTCTATAAGCACACAGTTCCTTTCCTGTCCAATGAAGATTCATTTGCTTTCTCTCTCTAATCTGGAAGAAGATAGTGTTGTCTCCTGTGCACATTCATTTCAACATTCTTTATTTCACAAAAAAATGTGTGCTTTTGTGATTTCTCCTTTGAACTGGTTATAACATCAGTGTGGTTCTTTCATGAGTTCAATGAAATATTTAACATGGTTACTTTTCCATCACTGTAAAAATCATGATTTCATTCATTTTTTTAATATCAACTTTTAACAGTGATAATTACCTCTCGAGAACATGGCAGGTCATTGTACTTTTTGGTCTCTTCTTTCTATGGGTCAAATGACCACCACTTCCTGACCCTGTACCACCCCTGCAATCTGCCTCAGTACAGCCACAAACAGGATCTGAACACACCACAGATGCTGGGCTTGGATCCAGTCCCGGAAAAGCATGGCCAAGATTAAGTAATACCATTGCATATCTTACTTTTATGTGAAACAGAATATATGCTGGTGAAATTTTATAACTCACATAATACAAAAAATAAGCAAAGTGCCAAATTTACTAATTTGTTTCTTTTTTTCTCCTAACATGCTCAAATTTGAATATACTTTCCTGGTCATTTCAACAAACATTTATAAGGGATTTCCCTTTCTGGCATCATAATGGAAAGACACACTGAAAAACCTCTCATATAAGGCACCTAGAAATCACAGGCTCAATTAAACTAACACCTTTTGAAAATATCCAGTTAAACTTAGAAGAAAATAGGACAAATAGGGTTAGAATAACCATATATTCAAATACAAAATAAATGAACTCAGACATATATCTTACATCCTTCAAAAAAATTAACTCAAGATGGATCATAGACATACATGTAAAATTCAGAATTACAATTTCCTAGAAGATAATGTAAAAGAAAGTCTAGATGACCTGAAGTTGGTGACTTTTTAGATATAACACCAAAGACATGATCCATGATAAGCTGGACTTCATTAATAACTGTAACTTTTCTAGAAAAGACACTGCCAAAAGAACATAAACCACAGATTGGGAGAAAATATTTGCAAAATGCTTACCTGATCAAGGGCTGTTGTGCAAAATACACATAGAACATTTAAAAGTCAGCAATTGAAAACCAAACAATCCAATTAAAAAAATGGGCAAAAGACTTCACCAAGGAAGACATGGTAAGCAAGCATACGAATAGGTGCCCAATATCATATGTCATCAGTGAGTGGCAAATGAAAACAACACTGAAATACCATTGCACACCTACTAGAATGGGTCAAAATCCAAAGCACTGACAACAGCAAATGCTGACGAGGATGTGGAACAACAGACACTCATCACTGGTGGGGATGCCAAATAATACAACTACTTTGGAAAGACAGTTTAGCAATTTCTTACAAAACTAAACATTCTCTTACAATACTATTCAGCAATCATGCTCCATGCTATTTACCCAAAGGAATTCAAAACTTACAGCCGAACAAAGACATTCCTAATGATGTCTGTAGCAGTTTTATTCCTAACTGCCAAGGTGTACTTCAATAGGCATATAAAATCACTACTAAAAAGAAATGTGCTATCAAGACATGAAAAGACATGAAGGACATTCTTATGCGAAAAAAACCAGTCTTGAGGCTACATGTTCTATGATTCCAACTATATGACATTTTGGAGAATCTGATTTCCAGAATCGCAGCTTATTTAAATGTCTATTTTTAAAGAAAATATTATAAAACATATAAAAAATCAGTGAAATATGGCCCATAAGTAAAAGAAAAGAAGTCAATAGAAACAGAATCCAAAGAAACCCATATATTGGACTTGCTCGACAAAGGTTTTAAAAAAAGGATTTACTTATTTTTGCATAGAAGAACTGAGGTATAGGCCAGAGGTGTGGGGGGTGAGAGGATTCACCAGAGACAGAGTGGGGTCAGAGCAGATGGATTGACTGAAATACACTGCTGAGGGGAGCAGCATGTAAGATAGGAGAGGTCAGCTATGCCTTGTGACTCAGCCCCTGTCTGGGAATTGAACTCAGTCCACAACAGTAATAATGCTGAGACTTAACCCCTTACCCAACAGGGAGGTCCTAAAATCTATGTTTAGAAAGAAATAAGGAATTAAGAAATTTACAGAGAAGAAAGAAAAGAAGGAAGTAAAATCAGCATTAAAATAATTTTCCCAGAAAGAAAACACCAATCTCAGCCAATTTTAAAAAGCAAGTATATCCAAATACTCAATTACCCAATAATTCTAATCTACAAAATATACTATGGCATAAAAAAAGAAGTAACATCTCACAGCTAATTTTGTAAACCCAGCACAGTCATGACAGGAAGCTCCAGTCTACTCCCACACTAGGCCTGAACAGTGAACCAAACCACATCTTACTGTGTGTGTTAATATGACTGGAGCTGTTCATTCATTCCTTTATTCTTCCAGGATGCTCCTACTCAGGCAAATGATTTTTTGATTCTTCATTGTAGGAATTTCCTGAAAGACTCATCAACTCTTCAGTAATAAACATCAGCAGACAGCTTACATCCTGGGATGTTTGAATCTCTTGCTGTCTTTTCCCCAGTTCTGACTGTTACATCTTGATGATTATCCAAGTCTAGTCGGCACCACCTTCTTTGAAAGACCTCATAAAATTAAACATCTAATTCAATAACTTCTGACCTTATCTTCCCTTTGTCACAGACACTGCCAAAGTTTTATAGGACTGCGGTTCTCTTAAGAAGTTATCAAATTGGGGCCTCCCTGGTGGTGCAGGTGGTGGAGCGCAGCACTGTAAAGCTGTCCACAGCCTCTGCAGTGCCAGTTCAATCCCCACCGGCCTCGGAGCAGCCCATATAGCAAGCAGACCTCTCCTGTCTCACCCACTGCTCCCCTCAGCAGTGTATTTCGTCAGTCTGCCTGTTCTGTTCCCCTCTGTCTCTGGTGAATCCGCTTACCCTCCTGCGCATCTGGCTTGTACCCCAGCTCTTGTATAAATAAAATAAAAAAAAAGAAGTTATCAAATTGTCAGCTTTTTCTCATCATCAGGTTGTGTTGGTGATGATTTAGTAGCAATATTGGACATTTCAGAAAAAGAGATTTAAAGGGAAAATTATAGGCCAATCTCTCTCATGAGGATAGATGCAAAAATCCTAGACAAACTGTCACATAGCTGAATATAGTAATATATAGTAGTAAATAACAAGTAGTGATACAAGTTCAGTTTATCCAAGGAATGCAGAATTAGATTAGCATTATAAAATATAATTAGTATAATTTCTACATTAACAGATTAGAGGAAAAATGCATATGATCAACTCATTAGAGACAGAACATTTTTTTGTTAAAAATCAATATCCATTCAAAGAAAAGCTAGTCTCAGATAATATCTGACCACATTATATTTATTAAACAAATGTTTATTTATAAACAAATTCAAAACAGTTTATATAACCTGTTTGAACTCTTATACATAATCAAAAAGGATTCATTTTGAGGAAAGTTTATTGTGAAATCCCAATGAGATACAACTATACTCCCACAGAATAACTAAGATTAAAAAGTCAAAGATAAACACTGTATGATTTCATACAATGAAATAGAGAGAGAAAAAACAGATGCATTAGTAACTATGAATTAGTAATTACCAAAAAGAAGGGTGGGTAAATCTGGAAAAAGGATTCGAAAAAAGTGATAGGGTAAAGGATAGACTTAGACTTGAACAGTGAATTTAATAGAATGAATACACATGTTGATCAATAATGATGCATACTTCAAACTTATATAATGTTATAAAGCAATGTTATTTTTTTAAAGATTGATTTATGCATACAAGACCTGGAGTATAGGCCAGAGGTGTGGGGGGTGAGAGGATTCACCAGAGACAGAGTGGGGAATGAAACAGGCAGATTGACCCAAGTACACTGCTGAAGGGAGCAGTGGGCAAATCAGGAGAGGTCTGCTGCACCATGTGGGTTGTTCCCTGGCTGGCCAGGAATCAAACTCATGCTGCAGTGGCTATGGGTAGCTTCATAGGTTGCATCTTAACACTTGCGCCACCAGGGAGGCCCTAAAGCAATGTTATTTTAGTAAAATAAATCTACATTTTTTTTGGTAAAAGACTGCTAACTCCAAACTTCAAGTATTACTGAGAATGTGGTACAACCAGGACTTGCATATATTGTAGGTGGATCTGAAAATTAGTGCAACAATTTTGGGTAAGAGTCTAGATGTTTCTTCTAAAAATTGACATGTACTTACCTTTATCACATCCACATTCTTTTTTTTTTTTAGTTGAAGAACAGCTTTATTAACAAATTTTAGGCATATAATTCACTTTGAGTTGTAGCTCATTCTATCAGCTACAACTTATTCTGACAAAAATAAACTTTCTACCACGTAAAACCTAGCCTTCCCTTAGATTTTTGAAAATTATTTTATTTTGATCCATGAGAGTTATAAAATGGAAGCTGAACTCCAGTAACATCATTTGCCTGATAGCTGGGTCTTATCCCACCTCTGTCCATAAACACTGGCCCACGACCACCTCCAGGTCCCATCTGAACAGCTTTTACTAGAGGGTAAATATATTTATTTGTTGACTCAGATTCAAATTCAATTACTTCTCTGGCATAATCCTGAAATTCTTTCTCCTTTTCAGCCAAAAGTGCATCAGTTAGTCTCCAATAGTCCAATTCAGCTTGCTTTGCATTGAACTTATTTTTGGCTATTTGCTGAATATGGGCCTCTTGAATTTCTTTATGTTCTTTATCAGCTTTGCATTTTTTCTCCTTTTCATGCTCATAGAAAATTTGATCTGCTTTCAAAATAGCATGCAATTGTTCTTTCGCCTCTATTTTTTTTTGCCTTTCTTCTTCCTCTTTATTTTTCATCACAGTGGCTCTGTATTCTGCAATTGCTTTTAATTCTGCTTTATTCTTTTCATATTTTTCTCTTTCTTTTTTTTCCCATTCAGCCTCAGCTTCTGCAATATCTCTAGCAATAATCAAATCTTCGTTGTCAAGTTTCTTTTTCATTAGTTCACTCAGGAAGTTGTTGATTCTTTCTCTCCGTTCCTCCATTAGCCTGTGTGTTTCATCTTCTTTTTCTTTCCTCAATTGTGTAAGACATTTTTTCGCTTTGATAAATTTTCTAATCTTTTCATCAGCTTCTTCTTGTTGCTGCTGTTCTACAGCTTTTATCATATTTTTATCATTCAGGTGTTCCTTGGGGGAGAAAACTGTGTATTATCCTATCACAAAAAAAATCTTTCAACATATGAATGTTAATAAGAACCTGTTAAATGGTTACAGTCTCTCTGGTTACATTTTCTCTCTGAAAATTTATCCCATAAAGATGATCAGAGATGTGCATTAAGTTTTATGAACCATATACTTCATTTCAAAGTTATTTATAACAGCAAAAAATTGGGAACAATCTTTAAATATTCAATAATGTGGAAATGGCTAAATTATAGTCTAAGTGACATGGAGAGATACAAAAAATCAGTAATAACATAATTGGTAAAACATATATATGATAAATAGGTACAAATTTATGATATGTATATAACCAGAGGAAATGTATCAAATATTAATATTAATCTTGAGTACAAGACTATGACATCCACATTCTTGATATTATATTTAGATATCAAATTTAGATATAACAACAAAGGCATCTTCCATGATAAGCTTTTAAAAATACTTGTACTTTTAAAAAGTATGTGATATTAATATGCATAGTGATTAGAACTATAATGATGAAGTTTAGAAAAAAACTACACTTACCCTATGATTCAGCAGTTCAACTCCTACTATTTTACCTAAGGTAATAAAGACATATGTGTGAATGTTCATGGCAATTTTTTCATAACTACCAGTAATTTGGAAATCACCCAATGCTTATTAATTGAGTAATGAATAAAAATGGTGGTGGAAATTCCATAATGCCACAACAGTAAAAATTAACTATTAATACACACATGATGGATGAATCTTAACAATATTATAGTGTGTGAAAGAAGGTAGACACAAAATAATGTATAATGAATTATTACATTTGTATGAAACACTGGGAAAGACAAATCTAAACAACAGTGATGGGAAGCAGGTCAATGGTTGCCTGGGACCATGGTGGGTGCTACTGTCTGAATGTTGTTGCTTCCCCCCAACCCAAAACTCATGTTGAAATCCTAACCCCCAATGTGATGGTATTAGGAAGTGGGGCCTTTGGGAAATTATTTTTTTTAAGATTTATTTTATTTATTTATGCATAGAGGAACTGGGGTGTAAGTCAGAGGTAATGGAGGTGAGATGATTCACTAGAGACAGAGTGGGGAGCAGAACAGGGAGATCTACTGAAATACACTGCTGATGGAAGCAACAGGGGAGACAGGAGAGGTCTGCTGTGGAGTGTGGGTTAGCTCCCTGACTGGGGATTGAACTGTCTGCTGTGGCTGGCAATAGCTTGGTAGCGCTGAGACCTGTCCCCTGGGCCACTAGGGAGGCCTCTTTGGGAGATTAAGTCATGAGGGTAAAACCCTCAGGAACGAATTACAGGTTTATCCCACTCCTTGAAATTAGAACCTTCTTATGAAACCTTTTCTACATCAAATTGGGGTAAAGCAGGGCCTCCCTGGTGGCGCAGGGGTATTTTAAGTAGTTTTCCCCATTTCAAAATAAATGATCGGGCCTCCATGGTAGTGCAATGGGTTAAGTCTCAGCACTATGAAGCTATCAGCAGCTACTGCAGAAGGAGTTTGATCTCCAGCCAGGGAGCTGACCCACATGGCATGGCAGACCTCTCCTGTCTTGCCCGCTGCTCCCCTCAGCAGTGTATTCCAGTGGATCCACCTGTTCTGCTCCCCACCCTGTCTCTGATGAATCCTCTCACCCCCTGCACCTCCAGCCTACACCCTAGTTCTTGTATGCATAAATAAATTAATCTTTTTTAAAAATATAATTATTGTTAATTACTATAGAAAAATTTTTGAGTGTTCCCAGACCCAAAAAATAACCTACCAAATCATACGAGCACATTAAATACTAAAATGCCACTAACACACAGTAAAACAGGAAAGATATGCTAAATAAAGAGTCTGTATAAAGTATTTCCCAGGGAAGAAACTTGTCAGTGTCACTCTCCACGCTTGGGGTGCTCACTGCCCCTCTAATGGCTGCTGCAAAACAAACACTGATTTTCACTTTTGCTTTTTACCTTTTGTCCTCTTGGTATTTCTTTCAGTTAGTGAAAACAGATACTAACAAAGTCTCTTGTAAGAACAAAGTGGCTTAACATGAGCTTTCAAGAAAACAAGAACCCCTGTAATATCTCTGTAAGAGTTTTCTTCCACTTTCTGCTGTCTGCCATGTGAGATGCCACTTAGGTGGCCATGTACAAAAGGAAGCAGGTCCTTACCAAACACAAGATCTGCCAGCACCATGACTTTGGAGTTCCTAGTCCCCAGAACCATGAGGTTCACAGTCTCCAGAACTGTGAGATATAAATGTTCATCACTAGGCAATCTGTTAGAGCAGCCTGGACTGACTAAGATAGAGGGGTGGGTATTGCCTGTCAATGGAACAAAGAAATTGTGTGAGGTGATGGATGCAGTCTATGTGATGCTCTATGTGATGGTTATATAACTGCATACTTTGAAAAGAATCATCAAATTTTATGGTTATGATTAGCCAGTACGTGGAAAGTACGGGACCTGAATTTACTTGACCTTCGAAAGTGAAGTGTACTTCCCTTATTAAACTGATAAGATCAGATACTACACTTGATCTCAGCCAAAAGACTAGATGTGATCTACATTTTTAAATGCTAAGTTTAACCACCAACATAGAATACAGTAGAAAGGAAACGTATGAATTCAAACCATGAAAAGAAATAAGGGATTTTTTTTTAAATCCATCCAGAAAATGCAAGGTTTAACATAACATTATTATGTCAAATGTTATGTTTCCTATAAGAAAACAGTTTAAAAAGCACAAATGAAGCTATTTAAATAAATATAAATATACCAATAAGTCACACAGATGTAAGTGAACTCAAGTTGCCCTGTAAAAGATAGTCTCATACTGGAGAGCTTACTATGTGCCAAGGATTGTGCACGGCATGAGGCAGAAAAAGGTAAGGGGTTTATGGGGAAGTAAGAAGCCAGACAAATGGTTATTCTATCACCAGTGCCGTGAGCTATGTCTGAGAGCAGAAGGTATTCCATGGAGTTACCAGAACACAAAAGGCATAATGCTCTCCGTGGTAAAAGGGGTGACTTATTTACTCAGGTTAAGAAGTAGTAGAAGAGCGTACTTGACAGAGGGAATGGCCTGAGCAGAGCGCAAAGGAGAGACATAGC
Organism: Talpa occidentalis; assembly: GCF_014898055.3. Lineage (NCBI taxonomy): Eukaryota > Metazoa > Chordata > Mammalia > Eulipotyphla > Talpidae > Talpa > Talpa occidentalis. The sequence goes on from NW_023605194.1 coordinate 62,446,930, forward strand.
GTGCTGTTTTAAAGATAATATGCAACTTCATGTCCCTAATCTGGTTAGTGAGTTTTGATGAACTGATAAACTCTTTTACAGCTACCGATCACAGAATCATTTAATTCTCCATCTCAGCAATATAGCATCCTGGAAGAGGCTAATTTTGAGCATGGAGCCTAATTAAATGGAATCAAATCATAATGGAAAGGATCAACTATTGGTAAATAAGTATTCTTACCTTAAGATATGCCTGAGTCTTAAGAGTTAGTATATTTGTTAGTACACATGGATTCATAAATCCAAATTGCAAATTGAATGGATTTTGATGACTAACTTCTATATCCTACCTAACTCTTAAGGATGAACCCACCTCCATCATCCTCTGTCAGTTTTCATGAATGAAAGTTTTCCTCTGAACTGTCAGTGTATTAGCTTAAGAAATTTCCAATTTTCTCCCTCATTCTTTACTTATTTCTACCTCCATACTTCTGGAATTTCCTGGAAGACAGAACCCATGTCCATTTCACTTTAGTTAACAACACAAAACCCAATACTTTGCACATAATGGGTGGATGCTTTGAATTAACATGATGGTCTAGACAACCTATGGAATGGGAAAATAGTTTCAAATCATATCTTTGATAAGCAATCCAAAACATATATCCAAAATATATAAAGAACTCACAAAAGTCCATAGCAAAAACAAACAAATAATCCAATTAACATATGGGCAAATGACCTGAATAGATATTCAAAAAAGACACATAGATGGCCAGTAAGTACATTTTAAAATGCTCAATATCACTAATCACAAAGGAAATCCAAATCAAAAGCACAGTGAAATGTCACTTCATGTCTTTTAGAATGCCTATGATAAAAAAAAGGGGATATAACAAATGTTGAAGATGTAGAGAAAAAGAAACCCTATGTGCTACTGATGGAATTGCAAATTGGTAGAACCACTATATAAAACAGTATGGAGGTTCCTCAAAAAATTAAAAATATAACTACCATATGATCCAGCAATTCCACCTCTAGGTGTATATCTGAAGAAAACAGAAACACTACATTGAGGATATTATCTCACCCCAATGCTCAGAACAGCATTATTTACAATCACCAAGACATGGCTACAACTTAAGTTTCCATCAGCAGATGAATGGATAAAGACATTGTGCTATATGTAGAAATGGAATGTTATTCGGCCATAAAAAGAAGAAAATTGTGCAAGAAAATGGATGGATCTAGAGGGAATTATGCTAAGTGAAATAAGTCAGAGAAAAGACAAACACTATATGATCGCACTTATATGTATGGAATCTAAAAAAAACAAGCTCAAAAAAAGAGGTCAAATTTGAGTTTCTCTTTATATCTATATTAGTTGAGGGATGTTAATTTAACTTGTGGTAATCACTTGAATATATATGTAAGTCAAATCAGTATGGTGTACACTTTAATGTTCTATGCCAATATATCTCAAGAAAACTGGTGGGAAAATATGGATAGTTGCTATAATTGCTGCATATTAATATTTCAAAGATAATTTCATGTTATTTTGCTAGCAACTACTGATAATATTTTACAAGAATTTTGATATTTGTATTTTCAAAAATAAGTAAGAAATTTTTAAAATGTCTACACATGTACTATTTACTATTTAAAGACTTAGGACCTGAAGGGGTGGTATTTCAAGATGGCATGAACAGTCTATTGGCAGACACCCTGGTACCACATGGGTCTGGAAACTATAGAAAGTATCCTTTGTTGCTTCAATACCAAGTGAGTGCCAAATGGACAGCCCCCCAGAGCTCAGAGTTAACATTAGCAGTAAGAAGATGAAAGCCAGAACAATCTGTATGCATAAACTCCCCAAGATGTCTAACAGCATCTTCACCATCTTCATTCTTCATTCTTCTAGTATCTTTTATTTCTCAAGACAAAAAATTATTTTCTGATGCCTTCTATCCTTTATTCATGCCTCAGGGTTAATTTGTGATATTGCTAAATCCTGGAATTTTAAAGTGCCTCTCTCTCTCTCTCTCTCTCTCTCTCTCTCTCTCTCTCTCAATTTGTGGGTGGAATTTTCCATTAACAAACTTAATCAGAGGTGCCTGTTTAGTTTGTTGGCTAGGGAAAGAGAAAACCAAAATGTAAAGTGCCTCTTCTGTGTGAGGAGCTGTGTGTGTATTTCACATCTGTCAATCAATCCTCACAGAAGCCATATAATAATAGCATTAATAGTAAGAGTTAACATTTATTGATGTTATATGCACTATCTCATTTGATTTTCATTCCAACTCTATGGAGTTAGCATATTATTCTCCCTGTCTTATAAATTTAAAAAACTGAGACTTGGAGAACAAGTGGGAAGTCATGACATTAACAATGAGCTCATATTAAACTTCCCAGTGGCAACACTTACAACTATGAGGCAGAAGTCTTCCCCATGGATCAGAAAAAATTATTTTCAATTTATAGATGAGGGTATAGGTTCAAAATATGCCCAGAATACACATTTAAGAAAACAGGGTCAGGGTCTGAATTCAACTGTGTCTAGACACTAAATCTGGCTGTTCTATATTATACTATACCTTGCTGATGCAAACAACAAAGTTTCAGGTTGAAGCTTACCTGATTTTCCATCTGGGTCTTCATATAGGACTAAATTTGATATGTTATTCCACAGAGTCAAGGACAACATGAGGTTAAGTAAAAATGAATTGGGATGAGTCATACTTTTTCATTCACGAGGAGAAAGTCATATCTAGTGTCTGGCCCAGACACTCTGCAGTGACTCAGCAGGAGAGTCTTGGTATTTTAGATGGGCTGATAATAAGCCCGTGCTTTGTGCTACAAACCTGCCTACACTGTTCATCTTCAGGAATCTTCTTGCAAGAGAGTAAATGAGGCCTCCCCTCATTGAGCACAGTGCTGTGAAGCTGTCCGCATTGGGCCAGCCAGGGAGATACCCACATGGCACTGCAGACCTCTCCTGTCTCACCCGCTACTCTTCTCAGCAGTGTATTTCGTCAGTCTGCCTGTTCTGTTCCCCACTCTGTCTCTGATGAATACTCTCACCCTCCCACACATCTGGCCTGTACCCCAGTTCTTGTATAAATATAAAAAATCTTTTCTGTTCCTCGACTGCTTTTTTGGGTTTCTCTTCACTGTGACCAAGCCAAGAACATAGGAGGACACATAGCACAGTAGAGAGAAATTGGGATTTCATCAGACATCCCGGGAATGCAGCACTGTCTGCAGCAGCCAGTCTGGACTCTTGTTTCTCATGGTGGGCCCCAGCCCAAGCAGCATCAGCATCACCTGGGAGCATATGAAAAACGTGGAATCCCAAGACACAGTTCAGAGCTGCTAAGTCAAAACCTGCTTTTCAACAAGATCCTTAGGTGGTCTGCATGCACCTGAAGTATAAGGATCCTTAGTCTGAAGCATAACTAACATACCAAGTCAGTTTCCTGGTTCATGAAATAAGAACGATAGGAGGGTATTTTAGAGGGTGAGAAAAAATGCAAGGGCCTAAGGCAGAAACCGACTCAATGTAGGTATTTAGTAGGCAAGGTCAATTACAATTTTATGGTTGTTGTCATTATTCCAGTCCTCATTTGGAAATCTTGTCTGTTTTCCCTGTTCTAAGCACCTTTCCCACTTAAACATGCTGGCTAATTTTTTCCTCATCAGAATAATAAGTAAATTAAACCCCTTTTGGGGGTTTGATCCCACTTTGGCTCCATCATAGCCCCATTTCATCTTCTCCTTCCTTTAATTGTAAAATATCTTGACAAAGTTAACTGGACATACACTACTTGTTTCCCTCCTTCCTCTCCATCTCTTACACTGAGTCCAAGTAGTTTTTTGTCCCCAAGACTCCACCGTAAACAATTTTCTCAAACATGTCAGTGGCCGCTCTGTTGCTAAATTGAGGGCTCATTTCTCATTCCTCATCTTCCTTACCTAGTGCATCCACCCGCTTACCTAGTGCAGCAGCAGCACTTGCTCTGCCTTGAGATACAATTTTGATTTCATGATGTCACATTCACCAGGTCTTCTCTTAAAGTTCTTTCTATTCCTTCTCAATCTCTTGATGACCCTGGTACACATAGGCATGCTATGAGCCTCAGTTGTTAAACCAAATTTTTCTTTATTTACAGTCAGTCCCTATAGACCTTATTCAATCTAAGGGCTTTAAATGTAATCCCATCTATTAGGTAGTGACTTCTAAATTACATCTCTTTCCTGAACTTTTTCTCCTAAACAACAAACCCATGTATACAACAACTTACTAGCCATCCACAGCAATCTGTGTCATTCTCTGTCTCGCTTCCTTCACCTCCATACTAAACAAGTCACATTTTCAGTGAGGCCTGCCCAGAGCATCCTAAAATTTCAGCCCACCCCAAATAGTTCATATCTCCTTTTATTGTTTCACTTCTGCCTCTTAGCCCTTATCACTATTTAATACATTATATACTTTTATTTATATGTCTTAGTTGCTATTTCTTTATTTATGTATCTTGTTTATTATTTCTCTTCTCCACAAAGTAATGGTTTCTATTTCCTTTGCTCTCCACTGTCCCTCCTATGCATAGAATAGTGCATAGCTTAGAGCTGTTACTCAATAATCACGCAACAAACATACAATCCTGCCTTACCCCAAAGAATCACAGGTTCAGGATGGACATTCCCATTGTAGCAGAACTGGTAAACTGCAAAGTTGTGAATTGAACACTATTCTTTTTGACTCCAAAACTCTTATTATTATTCAACATCAGACACTGCCTCTATTGGAAAGAGTTTACATGGTCACCTTAAATCTTCAGCTTTCATTTTGGCAAGTGACATTAGAGGGGACTCAGTGCTATCTTCTTGAGCAGGATTACATTCTCTACAGACATGTTAAAATGCTGTCAAATGATAAGGAAGTGTCTGAATGTGATCTTTCCTGAGAGATTTTGCTTCCAAAAGGTTCTATTACAGAGAATTTGAGTCACAGCAAAAAAGGGAAATAAGTAATTCTTCTGCCTCATTGCTTCCTGTCATGCAGTCTTTCCTCTGCCTCCACAAATGGTTCTAGAATATTCTTCCTGTAGAAAAAGCATAGGAAGTAGAGGTTTGTCACATCCTATGCCTCCCCTAAAAAGACTTATTTTAGAATATCACAAAAACCACTTGCTTCTTTTTTCTGTATGGACAGTTAAAAGTAAGTGTTTTGCCTCTTCCTGTCACTAAATCATCGGGAGTAAGATTGTGGAGAGGTGGTATGACTTGTGCAAAAGTTTATTCCCAGCTCTGCCATTTTCCTAGCCATGCAATTGGGACTTCTCTGAGTTTTCTTTATCTCCAAAGTGGAGGGAATAGCACTATTTTGGAAGGTTGTTACAACTATTAAAGATAAAGCACACAGAGCTTTGGGCAAGGCTTACAAGCTGTTACGTAAGGCTATTGTTTCTGACTGTAGTAAAACCAGATCTCATTTGTAGTATTACCTGCAGCTAATTTACTCTAGCAGTAAAACAGACATAGGCTTCCCTGGAGGGAAAGAAAAGAGTTTCAGAGTATTGTTAATGTGTCATGTTAATGTGTAAACACTTTGCACATATTATCTCTAGTTCTCACAATGACTCTACAAGGTAAGAGGATTTGACTCCATCTCAGAGATGAGGAACTGAGCTTCAGAGATGGTCAAGAATTGGTTCAGGCTCATATAGTCAAAAATGGCAGAATGAAGACATCCCTCCCCCAGTCAAGCCTAACTCCAAAGAGCCCATTACTCATTACTTGTGCATGAACAGCACCTCCTTCATCCTACAGATTCCCCAAACCTTCATTCTTTCCTCCATGAGCTTACCTGTAGTAGGCTTGCCTACTCTGGGAAAATATCATCACCCAAACAGTCCGAGCCATCACTCAAATGGAAAATGAATAATCAATCAAATGAGTAATCAATCAAAACTAGTGGGCTAGTTTTACTTTCCTAAGGCAATTTCATATTCATTTAGTCCTTGCCAGTATTAATGTTACTGCCCATTCAGATGTTCTATGTCTCTCATCTGAACCAGCATAATTTCTTTTCAGTGGCCTCTGCCTCCTATTTCCCAACTTTAAAACCCTTCCTCAGGCAGCTCTCTCATAAGGTACACTGAACATAGGTGAGGAAGTTCTCTTGCTCTGAATCCCTTGAAAGTTCCCAACTGCCTAGAGAGAAATTGTCAAAATGTTCATCATGCCCCAGCATCATCTTTACAGACTCAGCTCCTGCCACATCAATCATGGACCCCTGGCTTAATTACAGCGGGCTTTTCATTATTCCCCAAATATGTTGGACTTGGCCCCACTTGTCAATGTCACTCTATAAACTATTCTCTGACCATTACAATATTTCTCATATTCATGCTCACTTTGCATATGGGAGTTTGATTTGGAAAAGATTTTTTTGAAAACCATTAGCAAAAGATATCAAAATGTTTGTGGCTATGTAAATACTTATCCTTATATTACACTTCTAGAAATTTATCTTAAGGATAGTTTCAGAGATGAACACACATATGTGTAATGCTGACTGTTTTTTAAAGTTATGCACAATAGGGACTTTATTAAAGAAAATTATGATACACACATTTGATAGTATCTATTGGGTCTTTAATCATGATTATAAAATATTTAGTGCCATGAAAATGCCCTCACAGTAAAGAAGTGAAAGATGTATCTTTAAAAGATGTGTTTTTCCTAAATGCGCCAAAACAGATGACAGAATCAAGAAGATTCAGTGTATGCATACACAAGGAATACTACTCAGCAATCAAAAAAAGATATACTCATACCATTTGTAGCAACATGGATGGAGCTGGAAGGGATTATGCTCAGTGAAAAAAGTCAGAAGGAAAAAGAAAAATACTGGCTGGTTTCACTTAGAGGAGCAATATAGGGAAACCAAACAGAGGGTCAGGGAAAAAAAAAAAAAGAGAAAAAGACAAAACTATCAGACAAACTATAAATCAGAGACACACAGCAGGGGAAGGGAGGGAGCAGGATCAAAATAGCGAAGGGAAGAGCACAAGAAACTATAGTGTGGTTCACAGGTGACATGGGGTTGAGAATATTGTGAGGATTACACCTGAGAGGAGAAATCAACCATTGTACAAAAATGAACAATGATGTAAAAAATATATTTTTAAATTAAAATAAAAATAAATAAAATGTGTTCTTTTAATTTCAATTTTTCCAAGAAAAAGTATAAATATAGAGGCATGTATGTTTGTGTACATTCATATATATATATATATATATGAAATGCAAAGGTTGATTAGTTTTCAGTGTAGAAATTTTTAATAATTTTAATGTTCTTTATTATGTTTTTATATTTCAAAATATATGGTGAATACATACTTTTAATATGTGCAAAATAACTTTGGGTTTCTGTTTATTCTTCAAAGATTAACACATAATTCTGTTTCTCTAAAGCCTCCCCTAATGCTCTAATCTGAATAAATTCCTCTTCCTGCACTTCTAGCACAGTCTAATTTCACCATTTGGTGTTACAGTACTGTGGGTTGTTTATATGTCTTACTCCACAGCTAGCCCTTGAGGTTTGAGCACAGGCCTAGGGTTTACTCACTGACACAAACTGACATATTCCAAATGTGTGTCCTCAGAGGGAGTTTAGTGGGATTGTTCCAGAACACCAGGGCAAGGAGAGAGACGTAAGCATCTTTACAACATAGTTTCACATCTGACTTGCTCATGCCTGGGACCCATTTGGAACAGAAATGGGCTTTTTCAAGGAAAAAACTTGATGTTCAGAATTAGAATGTCCCGCTTCTGATTCTAACTCCTCATTCCCATATTTCTAACTCCAGGGTAGCCATGCAACCATGAATCCATGCTGCCCCCACTCCACTGCCTCAGCAGCCCTTCTGGCCCTAGACCTCACCCTGACGGTTGCAGACTTTACTACAGATCATTTGCTGTGAGAATCTTTTTGGCTCTTTGGCACATTTCTCAAGATTTTCTATTCAATAGTCGCCCTACTCTGAGGTTATTTCGTTATTCAGATGGTAACTGAATCTCACATGCCCAAGAACTAACAATGCTATTATTTTCAAAATGACTCAGCAAAGTGAGTATTCAAAATCATAGTTCCATGTGATCCTGTTACGGGGACCAGCAGTCTCAGGGGCGGGAGCGGCAGGACGGCGGCTCCTCTCCCCGCGCTGCTCCAGCACGAGGCAGCCCCGGCAGCTGCTCCCGGAGCGCGGGCGCGGCCCTGTGCAATGGCCCCGACAGGTGCGAGCTGCGAGCCGACTGGAGCTAAATGGCCCGATCACACTTGTAGGGGAGAGACAGAAGCCAGGGCTGGAGGGCGCTAAGGAGTCCCCGAAGGAAAGGAGACCATGACCCCAGCCCTGAGGTGAGGACAAGGGAGCTCCCGAAGGAGGAGAGACGACGCCGGCCCCTGAAGAAATGAAAACGGCTCCAGCTTCCGAAGAGGAAAAGCAGCATCCAGCAGCGCCCTCCGCGGAGGGAGAGAAGCCGAGGGACTCGGTCACGGTCATGGGCGGGGCCTCGGGCCTGTCTCTGGCGTTGCCTGAGAGGAGCCCCAAAGGCCCTGGGCCTGGTGCCCCTAAGAGCTGTTTGTGGTTGGTGTAACCCAGTGACTCACAGAGAGCTGTTAGCATATGGTGTCTTTGACACCACCTCTGTGGGACCAGTAGTGGCCGTCACTATTGGCCGGTGCTGTCCTTCACTCCCTGTGACCAGTTGCGGCCATCACTGATGGTACCTGGGTGAGGCAGCTGCTATTCGTGGGTACAGTGAGCTCTCTGTTTCCCCTGTTTGTAAGTAAACCCCATGGTGGTTGTTCCTGGAGTCAAGGTCTCTTGCAATTGTGTGTGCGGGTGAGACCCACAGACAGCGACCTGTCCTCTTATCGGGTGCTGTCCTTTAGCTTTTGGTTTTTGGCCTTTTTTGGCCTTTTGAGGCTTTTGGGTGGTGCTCTGTCTCAGAGCCTGGGCAGGTGGGTCGCCATTCCATCCCTCTGGCCTCTTGCCCTGTAACCTCTTTTGTGATCCTCTCTGTCCCTGTTTCATTCCTTTTAAGTTCTTTACTTGATTTTAATTAATTCTCTTAATGAAGCACTCGTCTCCATTTCCTTTATAGATTTTTAGGTCATGCTAACCATGAACTTAACTGAGAGTATTCCTAGATATTCGTTGAATTCTATTCATATATATTTCCTTGTAAGGGCAAAATAAAATGAGAAGAATTTATGAGAGGGCAACTCTAAAGAAGATGAACTAGAGGCACAATACTCCTTGATTTTGCCTTTTAGCCATTCCAGTACGTTCAGACTGGGGCAACAGAATTGATTGAATTCCCTATCTGCTATAATAAGAATTTTCAAAGATTAATAAATGGCATCTGGTAACCAAAAGGAAATCCTTTATTCAGAGGTGTCCATACTCAGGGAAAATGTAAGAGAGTATTGGTGGTAGGGAAGTTTGGAGTCATACAGTTTAGTCATTGAAACTTCATGGCAAGATGAACCAGGTTAGTAAAATAGAAAGCAATAAAACTGTCAGGATTCTGTTTCTCTGTTTTCAATAAAAAGGAACGCCCACCAATGATAAATTCCTAAAAGTCGAATAGCAAAGGATACACAAAGAACTGAAAGCCCTTCAAAACCAGATCACAATATGTTGAACCCAAATGGAATACCATTTGATAAAGAGAATTGAAAATTATCTTTGATTTCTATTTCAACTTCCATCTCACATGCAGTTGGAAAAATAAGAGTGGGCCTAATATTGATTACTATAACCCCATGTATGAACTAATTTATTTCTTATGTTTCTTTGCATAAATCTTCATTTTAGAAAACAAATGTTTAGTGTTATCACATAAGTGAGAAGACATTTATATGTAAGTAGTATAGATATAAGTATTGTAGGATTTATAGTAGCAACAAATAAATAGGTAGATGAGGGGGGAAGTGGAAAAATTAAATTATCCATACTGAAAATTTTTACCAGCAATTGTAAAGAATAGGGTAGAGCTACATGCACTGACCTAGGAGGTCTCCAAGATATATTACTATGAAATGTTGTAATAAAATGTGTATGATATTATTCTATTTTTTTTTTAATTCACAAGAGAAAGCTGTACACTTTTTGGTGTGTATCTACCTCTATGTGTAAAATTCCTGACATGTAATAATTTGTATGATCCATAAAAACAGTAATTTAATATAATCTAACAAGTATAGAGGAAAAACAGAAATATGTATATTTACTAATAGCAAAGTTTCTCTCTTAGAAGTATTTGAATTTTTATAATGTGAGTTATACATGCACTTCTTATGTAATTAAAATTGTATGAAATTTATATTTAAAAGTGAAGGAAGGAAAGAAGACAGGCAGGCAAGCAGGGAGGAGAGCACCAAGCATGCTGGAGCACCATGCAAATTAGGGAACAGTGGAAAAAAGAAAAAGGGGAGTTTTGAAGGCAGAGACTTTGAGTGGGATGATACAAGAAAATTTTAAGCATCGTTGTGACCATGTATATGTTCCAGTCACTACTGAGATATTTTCTTGTCTTCAATTAATCCAAAAATAGTAACAATAATGGTGAGACAAAGACAACAGAAACACCTGGTCTCATTAGACAAGAGAGCTGGAGTGAGAAAGCCTGATACCAATGGTGCCTTTGAGTGAGGTTCCAACAGATCATTCATGAGTCACATATAAAATGTTAATAGTCTCATGGGGAAGATTCATTTTGATGGTTGGGCAGAGAAAGGAATTCTCCACATGTTATATAAGGGATTAGACAACGTGGGGAGAAGCTGTATGATGCAAGACTGGTAATTCCAAATATCTTGGTGTTGCCAATTGGACACCATACTTGTTCTTTCCCAGGTCGTGCCTTGAGGGCTGTTATGATGTGTTATACAGGTGCAGCACCCAATAAGTCACAGCTAGTTTGATCATTTATAGCCACTTAGCTTTTAAGTTTAGTAGTTTAGTTTAGGTGAAAATGACTTTGAAGCATTGATGGGTACTTGAGAGCAAATAATTGTGTCCCTCTAATTAAGTGTGTCTTGTGGGTTACAAACACTGGAATTGGCACCTTGTATGTGTTATCTCCTCTAGTTCACCCAGTGATCCCCTTAGCATCTGAGGTAATGAATTTAGAGAGTCTTCCAACCTATGTAAGATTGACAGGGAAATATTAATCTAAAGCCACATTCTCAAAATATAGCAAATATGTTTATAATTATGTGATTGTAGCTTCATACATTGATAGAATTACTATACATGATACATCTTGTAATTATGCAAAAGAAAATGAAGATATTATGTGCACACACATAGCTGCAGCTACTTCAACATGTCTACTCACACACGCTCACTTTTCCATTAAGTTACCAAATTTGGCTCCATAATGCTGTGGGTTGTCCTCATCCCTCCTTTGGATGTGGTACCTGCTCAGATCAATGATACTGCTTTGCCTCCCTGTCACTTCAGGAAACCCTGAAATAGAGAAAGTTATGAGACTTGTCGATAAAACCCAAGGAAGAAAAAACAAGTAGAGAAAAAATTCTTGCCAAATAAGTCCCAGAGATAATTCTTCTTGGGCTTATCAGTGTTGGGCTCACTGATTTAGCCTCGATTTGATGTAACAGAAATGATTCTGGGTGCTAAAATCAAAGTTCCTTCCCTAGCCAGGTGTCTAATTAGCCATGAGAAGTAGATCAAGTTACTTGCCTCTTTGACTCTCATTTCCTCAAATATAAAAAGTGAAATTTGCACTTAATAAGTGGTTATTAAATTATTGCATTGTCATTTCAGTTAAAAATGTTTTTAATTGTGGTTAAAAAAAACTATATAACATAAATTTACCTACTTAAGTTTTTAAGTACCATCCAGTATTGCTAAATATGTGCACTGTTGGGCCACAGACATCTACAACTTTTTTGTTTTGCAGGATTGTAATTCTATTCCTATTGATCAATTTCCCCTTCCTTCCAGTCCCTGGTATGACAATTCTACTTTCTGTTTCTCTGAATTTGATTACTTTACATACCTTGTATAACAGAATCAGGCAGTATTTATCTTTTGGAATTGGCTTATTTCGCTTAGCATAATATTCTTAAGATTCATTCAGATTGTAGCATATGAAAGGATTTTCTTCTTTAAGACTAAATACTAGTCCATTGTGTGTAGGTGCCATATGGTCTTTATGCCTTCATTTTGCATAAAGTTGCTTCCATATCTCAGCTGTTATGGATAACACTGCAATGAAAGTGGATATGTAAATATCTCTTTGAGATCCTATATTCAATTCTTTTGAATACATACCTGCCATGAATTGCATGATCACATACTAGCTCTCTAATTTTTGAGAGATCACCATACTGTTGTTTTTTTTAAAGATTTATTTATTTATGCATACAAGAGCTGTGGTATAGGCCAGAGGAGGCAGGGGTGAAAGGATTCACCAGAGACAGAGTGGGGAGCAGAACATGCAGATCTACAGAAATACACTGCTGAGGGGAGCAGCGGGTGAGACAGGAGAGGTCTGCTACACCAGTCATGTGGGTTAGCTCCCTGGCCAGCTGGCCAGGGATCAAACTTGCATGCAGTGGCTGCGGATTGTCTCGTAGTGCTGAGGCTTAACCCCTTGCGCCACCAGGGAGGCCCCCACCATACCGTTTTGATGCCACCAACAGTGTCAAAGGTTCCAATTTCTCCACATCCTCACCAGCATATTATTTTCTGTTTGCCTTTTTAATAGTCAACATCCTAGCATTTTTTAGGTTACATTTCATTGTAGTTTTGATTTTCATGTCCCTAGTGATTAGTAATTTTGAATAACTTTTTATAAGCTTGGCCATTTGTATATCCTCTTTGGAGAACTGTCTATTCAAGTTCTTTGCTCATTTTTAATTTTGGTTATTGGGCTTTTTGTTATTGAATAGTAGGAAAAAATACTTTTTAAACTTAAAAAATTGAGGTGTATGTGTTATCTTTTAGATTTTAAAAAGCAGTATTTATTTTTAGCATAATTTGGAGAATCAAATTCAAGAATGGTTATGAATCACATAGATCAGTCCCTGGTATGTGGCAAGTATTCAATAAATGTTAAATGCTTTTGAGGGAGCTTTTTTGCTTTTGGTTTTTTTTTTTGTTTGTTTTTGTTTTGTATCATGTAGCCAAATATATTGCTTTTTTTTTCCCCTTTCCTTCATCTTTCCTTTCTTCTTTCTCTTTTGGCAAGATATAAGCTAAAACGTCCCCATTATCTTCATGAATATATTTGTACATCTCGTAAATGTGCAATTGTTAAGAAAGTAGCTTTATGATGTTTCAGAGAGTTCAAGATGATGCATATCTGGCCATGTAAAATTATTAATTGACTGCAAGGCTATGTGATATCTGCCAGCGCTCCATATTAGACAAGGTTCTGGTGCCTTGTCTCATGATATCATGTAAAATTGTGCAATAAAAAAGTAAGCTATAGGGCCTCCCCTGGTGGCGCAGGTGGTTGAGCACCGTGCTGTGAAACTGTCTGCAACCTCTGCAGCACAGGTTTGATCCCGGCCGGCAGGTGAGGGTCCTACTTGGCGCGGCAGACCTCTCCTGTCGCGCCTGCTGCTCCCCTCAGCAGTGTATTTCAGTCAGTCTGCCTGTTCTGTTCCCTGCTCTGTCTGGTGAATCTCTCTCTCTCTCTCTCTCTCTCTCTCTCTCTCTCTCTCTCTCACACACACACACACACACACACACACACACTATAGATATGTTAACTCATAATATATTCTTAGTAGTGCTTATCACATTTTATAGTTTCTCACCTGACATTTATATTAATGATACAATTGGTTGTGAGATATTGATGATTCATTCACTTGTGCCACAAAGACTTGTTTCTCCTCATCCAAAGTGATGACATTTTACCAAATAAGTGCTATTTTGCCAGCATTCACAGAGGAGGAAACTGAAACACAAAGAATTTAAATTATTTTCTAGCACCCACATATGATTTGCCATGCAGTGAACCCTCAGCAGCATGTCTTCCCCATTCTAGGTAAAAATAGTTTTGGATAGCTGATATCCAAAGATGAGCAAGAGTCTTCCCAGAGAAAGGAATGAGAGACTATTCCACGTACTTTTCATTTTTTCCTAAGATCACCTTAGGGAAAGAATTATAATAAAAGACAGGAGCCAAGAGAGGATGGTGGAGACAGGGTGAAGTGTGGGGCCTGAGGGACTTGGTTTTGCAAATTAGATTGCAAGTGAAATGGAAGCCCTGTAACTGCTGGGGAGAGTATGAGGATATCCTACAACTTGGGACTAAAGAACCTGTTAAACGATAAAAGAGGAACAGGAAGGAGGAAGATACAAACCAATTCATTTCTGCCTGATCATTTTTCCTGTGGGTTAACACTTGTAAAATAATTTCTTGATACTGAATACATAATCATCCATCAATGAAAGCCAGAAATTTTGTTATAGAAGGCTAGGACTGTACAGAAGATGAAGAAATTTTGACTATGTTTAACAAGAATTTATTAACAGAAGGTTCTGGGCTAGGCTTGGGGAATAAATATTAGTTCCTACATACTGGATTCTATTGGCAGCTTGTTTGGCTTTTTAAGTGATACTGTGTTGTGATCAACAAAAGTAACTGGGTATATGTAAATTATTTAAAAAATTTGCAATTCATTTCATGAAATAAATCCACAAATTTGAAATAACTGTATTGTGCTTGGGATACAATCATTAAAATCCTGACTCTGAGATGTATTAGGTCTGTGACTCTAAGTATCTCAACCCTTAAAGTCACAATTTTTCCACAATTGTTTCAAGGAGGATAATAAGATATTCCCTGCCTTTCTCGTGGATTTATTTTTGAATCAACATAAAAATAAGATAATGTATATGAAAATAGGGCCTCCCCTGATGGCGCAAACGGTTGAGCACAGTGCTGTGAAGCGGCACGCAGCCTCTGCAGTGCCTGTTCAATCCCGGCCTGCCAGCGAAGGTCCCACATGGTGCGTCAGACCTCTCCTGTCTCGCCAGACCTCTCCTGTCTCTCCCGCTGCTCCCCTCAGGAGTGTGTTTCGTCAGTCTGCCTGTTCTGTTCCCTGCTCTGTCTCTGGTGGATCCTCTCACCCTCCCGTGCATCCGGCCTATACCCCGGTTCTTGTGTAAATAAAATAAATAAATCTTTTATAAAAAAAAGATAATGTATATGAAAATAAATTTGCATACTAGATTGACTATATTCATTCATTCCTTAATATTTTTCATATTTAGTTATCTGCATCAGATATTTAACTTTCTTTCCTACTCCTAGGGAAATAGCTCTATTTATTAGAAAAGAGGTTGATTTTTTTTTGTGTGTGGGGGAGGGAAAATAAGAAAGTGAAAAAGGTGATTCTTAAACTTGCAAAGGAACAAAACTGAAAATGTAAAGCTTATGGTTTGTGTTGCTCTCCCAAAACCACACATGTTTTGCATGGGAATGAACTAGCAGAAAGAGATTTAGCTGAAATTTCTCAACAAGTATGACCTTTCTGATTTAATGAGAATGAAATCAATTACCCAGTTAGATTCACACGGCTTCGGGGAAAACAAGTCATTAGCCCAGAGTGCAGTCATTAATGAGCCACTGCAGTGAGAAAAACCAAAGTCTACCGATCAGTCAGAAACTGTTAACCATTATCAGAACTTTTTAGTATGCCTTAAATAAGTGGGTTTCAGAGAAATATAGAAAAGTATTTCAAACAGTATAAATGAATATGAATAATCACACATGGTATAGCCAGTTTCTATATATACTTTAAGAAACCTGAATGTTTTGTGCAAATTGATCTGTGGAAGGAAGGGAGGGAGGAAAGACAGGAAAACCACCTAGAAATGAGATAGAAGAAAGATGATTTATGAAAAGGTAAGAATGGACTCTATGGTACATCTCTATCTTCCTGACCTATAGCCCACCAATCACTCTACCAAAGTAATGAGATCCAAAGATAGCTAGCAGTATGAATAAAAATTTACAGCTGCATTTTCTGTTTACATGTAGCTTTGCATTTTATATTTAGATATATTATCCATCTGGAATTCACTAGTAGATAGTGTAAGAATATAATTCTTTTCAAAATTAGTTCACAAATAATTTTAATTTTAGGTAAATGCTTTATCACAGAGGTTTAGACTCTTTATTAGAGACACAACTCTGCTTCTTCTATACAGTGTGATGCCTGCAAGCTATTCTCTAACTCTTCTTTCATCTGTAAAATGTGGATGTTACACTATCTGGAAGAGTTGTGAAAAATAAAAGAGACTATCTATAAAAGCATTTAGCACATAATTAGAACATGAAAAGAATTTACTAAATATCAACTACTCTCATTATTGTTACTTGATCCTGAAATGTCACTGCAATTAATGGAAACATTTTACTGTTTAATTCTTTTGTGTTTGTTGGTTGGTGGATTTGCTGTTGAGTGGTTTGTTTTGTTTAGTTTGGATTAGATTGAGTTCTCTTTTTTTGAAGATGATAAAGGCAGAACAAATTATCACCCACTAAACAACTCATTCAACCTTTCCAATCTATACATCATTAAATCCATATGAAATGATTCAAATTTTCTGCTAATAAATGAATGCCAAAATGTTTTCCTACTTGCATCATTTTAAAACTGACTGATTTCCAGTTAGAGAGATTATAAGATTATTATAAGTGTATCTGTAAAATTTTTGTCTCCTCCACTAGGTAAAAGTATTCTAACTTTTAAAATACTATCTAACTCACTGTAGATATTTCATGAATAGATATTTCATGAATAATGAAGCCAACACTTGTTGTGATCTAATGTATGCTTTGAAATAGTTTCATTTTTGGAACAATCTTGCAAGATAGATGGTATTATTCCCATTTCCCAGATGAAGAAATCAAGCCTAGAGTTTATGAACTGAAGGCTGAAGGTGCATAACCTAAATCTGAGCCTTGGTATGCTCCTTGCTGGTGTCAGAGGCAGGATGGTCCTTAGCTGGGTGTGGTAGGTGTGCTGCTCAGTATGGCACTTCCCAGGGCAGCTGATGACTATGCTTTCAAGTAAATCCAATCACAGTGATTTCTTTACATAAAGTAGAACTGGGTCCTGTGCCAGTAAGATTTCTGCCTGCCCTTGAGACTCTGCTCTTGCATACGTGCAGGTGATCAACACCTGGCTCAGATATCAATCTGGCTGCAGTCAACTCTTCTGTGACAAATACACTATCATATAGTTTCAGAATAGAATTGTGACCAGATGTCTGAAAGGAGGAACATCATTTGCTAGAGGAGATGTGTTTTGCTAGTTGAGATGGGTTTTATTTTCCTGTGTCTATGGCCTTTCTGCTTGTCCTAACTTTCAGTTGTGCATTTGAACCAGATGGGTTATGAAACAAATTGTCAGAAACCGAAACTTACAGTCAAACAGGAGAAACCACTTGTTACATAACTTGTCTAAACTTGATTCTATTAGCATCACGAATGACATAATTCCTGACTTATAAAGCGGATATTAATTTGAATTGGTAGCAATGTCTAGTCTTGATGCTATGTCATCTAGTTCTTGATTGGAATTTCTAATTGTTTCTTCCAGTAACTTTGTGGTATTATTCTTTTTACTAGCCTGGGAATAATATGGTCTGCAAAGCCAAGCTTATAGAGCTTTAAGAAAAAAAAATAATCTTGTCTCTGTGAGAGAGCTGTGCAGGATGAGAAGGAGTCAGTGTGGCTGCTGATGGAGATTAAAAGGGAGCAAATGGCTGACTCTCATGGATGCATTTCAAGGAGTACAGGAAGCAGAGGACAGGATATGGGGTAGAGAAAGAAGGAAAAATAACTGTAAGAGCAATTGCAGGAAGCATATAATGGGTAGGAGTTGGGGGTTGGGGTGAACACACTATGCTTAGGCTATTTTCCCCTGGGTTGTCCTAGGGATTTAGTGACTGCTATAAATGGATGGCAGAAATAGAGAAGAATGGGCGGGGGGAGGGGGGCGGAATTAACAGGAAATGCAATCAAAGATCTTTAAAAGAAAATGAACAGAGAAGGAAAAGGGTAGGAACAGATTTTGGTTAGTATGTCTTCTATGTTACAGAATAAAGAAGAAGCTATTTATGATGAAGATGATGGTGTGGAGAACTTTAGGTATCACACATGGAGAAAGGAGAGTATCAGTGGTAGAAACTCCAGAAAGTCATCACAGAAAAAAATTATTGGGAATCATTTATTAAATGAAAATGAATGGAGTTAAAATCCATACTTCTGGCTGCCAATGTCCATGTGCTAAGGCACAGAAAAAGGGACATAAACAGAGCACATCTGAGTTATTAAGACAAAGAGACAAATCTAATGCATAAATATCAATAAGCAACACTATTGTCTTAAGTGGAATTTACAACCAAGCTATGATGATAGGATATTCTTGTTTCAAAAGCACAGATATGTTGTGGATTGTTAGGCAGGGGCTGAGGGGAGAGATTAGCGTGTCATCAGAAACCAGTCTCTGGAGAAACCAGCAGGAGCAAGAAAATATCTTCATAATACAATGTATTCACATGTTCAATTTAGGAATGTATTTAGCTGTAAATAGAAAACTGAACAGGCAGTGGCTTAAACAATTGAGGCTTTTCTTTATCTCCTAGAATTTTTCTCTTTGCCATTCTACTCTTTCTCTTTGCCATAACTACTGAACTGGAATCTTCATGTCCATTTTTCAGAAAAGAAGATACAGAGGGTAATAGACAGAAAGCAAAACTTGTTATTTATTTTATTCAAAATGGCGTACCCTCACCTATCCCACCATGCCACCTGTTATCTCATGATGGGGAAAACATGGCCCATGGTCATTGAATACCCCTTGCTCTAAGGAAAATCTAGTTGTTCAGCTGGTTTCATTACTGCTCTGGAAAAAAATATTATCTCAAAGAAGGAGGAAATTGGTACTGGAGAGACAAATTGAGTATCACAATAGGAATTAATAACTTAAATAAGCCCCTCTATCTTACAAAAAAATTATTTGGTAATCAAATTGAATTATTTTTCCATATATAAAAATATTTTTAATAAACATAACCAGTTAAAATATACTATAATTTTTAGAGCAGCATTTTTTTATCATTTTTATTATTTTTTTTTAGCTTCAGAAACATATTTATTTTTTCATATGCATGTTTCTAAATTCTTTTTAAGTATTTTTTTTTGCATTTTATTTTTTATTTTTTTTAATTAATAAATTTTATTTTTATATTCCCCATACAATTGCAATCCCCCCATTCTGACCCCAATCCCTCCCCTCCCACCCCCCACCCCCCAAAAAGTGTCTCTGGTTCATAGTTTTTGTTGATTTTGATTTTCACTTTCTTATAGTTATTCATTTTCCTGGTCCCTTATTTAAGTATTCTAGATTCCTGCTATGAGTGAGACCATCCGGTATTTTTCTTTTTCTTTTTGGCTTATTTCGCTGAGCATGATCCCTTCCAGCACCATCCATGTTGCTGCAAATTGCATGTGTTTATCTTTTTTGAATGCTGAGTAATATTCCATGGTATATATGTACCACATCTTCAATAAGCAACACTATTGTCTTAAGTGGAATTTACAACCAAGCTATGATGATAGGATATTCTTGTTTCAAAAGCACAGATATGTTGTGGATTGTTAGGCAGGGGCTGAGGGGAGAGATTAGAGTGTCATCTATCTTATCTATTTTTGGGCATTTGGGCTGTTTCCAAAGCTTAGCTATTGTAAACAGTGCTGCTATAAACATAGGGGTGCAGGTGTTCTTTGGAATTGATGTTTCTGTGTCCTTTGGGTAAATACCTAGGAGTGGAATTGCTGGATCCTAGGGAAGCTCAATGTTTAGTAGGTCCAGAAATCTCCACACAGCTCTCCATAGTGGTTGGACCAGTTTGCACTCCCACCAACAGTGCAGAAGAGTTCCTTTTTCTCCACAACCTCGCCAACATTTGTTGTTGCTAGTTTTTTTAATATGTGCCATTCTCACTGGTGTAAGATGGTATCTCATGGTAGTTTTGATTTGCATTTCCCTGATTGCAAGTGATGTTGAACATTTTTTCATATGCCTGTTGGCCATTCGCATTTCCTCTTCAGAGAAGTTTCTTTTTAGCTCCTCTGTCCATTTTTTGACTGGATTATTTTCTTTGTTGTTGTTGAGTCTCATCAGCTCTTTGCAGATTTTTGTGCTCAGTCCTTTATCATTAGTGTTGTGTGCAAAAATTTTCTCCCAGTTGGTGGGGTTTCTCTTTGTTTTTGTTATTGTCTCTTTTGCTGTGCAGAAGCTCTTTAATTTGATGTAGTCCCAGCTGTTGATCTTTGCCTTCACTATCACTGCTTTGGGTGATGTGTCTGTAAAGATGTCTTTGATATGCAAATCACGTAGTGTTTCGCCTGTATTTCCTTCTATGTATTTTATGGTTTCAGGTCTTATGTCTAGTTCTTTAATACATTTTGAGTTGATTTTTGTATATGGTGTAAGGTAGTGGTCAAGCTACATTCTTTTGCATGTAGCAACCCAGTTTTCCCAGCACCATTTATTGAAGAAACTTTCTTTGCTCCAGTGCATATTCTTTGCTCCTTTGTCAAATATTAGTTGACCATAAATCTGTGGGTTTATTTCTGGATTTTCTATTCGATTCCATTGGTCTGTATGTCTGTTCTTGTTCCAATACCATGCAGTTTTGATGATTATGGCTTTGTAGTAGAGTTTGAAGACTGGGAGTGTGATGCCTCCATTCCCTTCTTTTTTTTTCAGGAGAGCTTTGGCTATTCGGGGTTTTTTGTGATTCCATATGAATTTCATCAATAATTGTTCTATTTCTTTGAAGAATGACATTGAAATTTTGATTGGAATAGCATTGAATCTGTATATTGCTTTTGGTAGGATGGCCATTTTAATAATGTTTATTCTCCCAATCCATGAGCAGGGGATGTTTTTCCATTTCTTTGTGTCTTCTTCTATTTCTTTTAACAGTGTTTTATAGTTTTCTTTGTATAGGTCCTTTACCTCTTTTGTTAGATTTATTCCCATATATTTGATTTTTTTTGTTTCAATAATAAAAGGGATGGTTTTTTTTATTTTTTCTTCTTCAGATTTATTGTTTGTATATAGAAAGGCTACTGACTTTTGCGTGTGGATTTTGTATCCTGCCACTTTACTGAACTGATTGATGAGTTGAATTAGTTTTTCTGTGGAGTTTTTGGGGTTCTCTATGTATATTATCATATCATCTGCAAAGAGTGATAGTTTGACTTCTTCTTTTCCTATTTGGATTCCTTGGATGTCTTTCTCTTGTCTTATTGCTCTGGCTAGGACTTCCAGTATTATATTGAAAAGCAGTGGTGAAAGTGGACATCCTTGTCTTGTTCCAGATCTTAATGGAATTGCTTTCAGCTTTTTATCATTTTTAAATAACCAACTACCTTCAAAAAATTTTAAATGACTTGAGTTTCTTTCAAGTTCTGGAAGATGTGAATACTGATTTAAAGATGGGAGATTACAAATGTTTGAAAAAAATGCATACATCTCAGGTTGGGGAATTAGAGATGAGAAATGAGAAGTGAATAAATTCTAGAATTCTCACCTACCAGATAGAGAACATAAAAGTATATTCCTGACAAACACCACTACACCAGCACTGAGTAAAACACAGTGGTGATAGAAAACCTCTCCTATCTGGTTATTGGTTAAAAGTAAAGAATTGAATACATTTTTTACCTTAGTTTTGAAAATTTAGTTTCAAAGAAAGTGAAATAATGAGTTTTCATTAAAACTGTCATTTAAAATCTAATTCACAAAGAGAAAATAGACACACACAAATATAGTCAACTAATGTCTGACATGTAGCAAAGGGAGAGGGAAATTTTTTTCAATAAATGATTCTAAAAAAATTGGACATCCATATAGCAAAAAAAAAAAAGTCTCTGTATTCAGAACTTATGTTCTTCACAAAAATTAGTCCAAGATGGATTATAGACATAAATATGAAAGATAAAACTACAAAAAGCCCAGATTCCAGAAGAGAAAATCTAGATAACTTTGGGTATGGCAATGATATTTTAGTACAATGCAGAGTTATACAGTTCATGAAATAAATCACTGAGTAATTAGACTTCATTAAAATTATTAAAAACTTCTGCAGTGTAAAAGATACTATTAAAAGAATGAGAAGATAAATTATAAAGCAGAAGAAAATATTTTCAAAATACATATCTGATAAATGATTACAATACAAAATATGTAAAAAAAATCTTTAAAATTCAACAATAACAACCTGATTTAAAAGCTCATAGTAGAAAATTTTGCATATGTATGTAAGCAAATGGAAAACAAAATCTATTCACGAAGCCATCACCCATTAAAAATCTGTTAACATTTTGCATTCTATCTATGCAATTTTACCCTATATAGATTTTTAAGTTCTTTTTCACCCAGTACCACATTTTATAGCTTACCTTTTGTCACTGAGTGCCAATGTGGATTTTAATTACTATTCCTATATACGATTTTATCATAGGTTCTTTTTAAAAAATCTACCATTGAAGTTTTGAATTGTTTCTTAGATTTTTATAAGTACTGCTGCAGTGAGCACCCTTCAAGTACAAACTTGTCACATGTGCAATTATCACATTAGAGTCAATATTTGAAGTGATGTTATTTGAACAAAAGCTCTATTACACTGGAAGTGCCAGCACACATTTAAGAAATTTTGTGTTCTCAATCCTTTCAAATTGTATTTAGAGCAAAAAGAAAGTTAAGAAAGAGTGGGCACCTAAGGTAGACACAGTAATATGGGGAATTATTACAATAGAACAATGAAACTGTTAGACACTGATTTTATCTCTGTCAAGGACTTTTAGACAAGAAAAATAGTTAAGGAGATGTCAAAGTTCATAAGAAAGCACATAAAAATTCAAAATGAGGGCCTCCCTGGTGGCGCAAGGGGTTGGGACAAAACCTGTGAAGCTATCCGCAGCCACTGCAACATGAGTTCGATCCCTAGGCAGGGAGCTACCCACATGGTGCAGTAGATCTCTCCTGACTCACCCACTGCTCCCCTCAGCAGTGTATTTCAGTCAATTTTTCCTGTTTTGCTCCCCACTCTGTCTCTGGTGAACCCTCTCACCACCCCCACACCTCTAGCCTATACCCTGGTTCTTGTATGCATAAATAAATAAATCTTTAAAAAAAATTCAAAATGATCCAGGCTCCTATGGAGTTGAAATAGTCCCCCAAGATGCTGAAAGTACAGACATAATGATTAAATTTGTGCCTAAAAATGATCGAGAAATTATAAGGAATGAAAGAAGTGCTGAGAGAGGATAATGGACAAAGTGAATTCTGAAAACTTCGTTGAATTTGAAATTGAGCCAATCAGAAGCCTAGTGGCAGGTTTTGTGAACACTTAAATGAGAAAGTAACAATCCCCAGAGCCATTTAAGTTCACCCAAAACATATCATGTAATTTAATACATTACCAGATGGTAGGTCAGGGATACAGATACAGACCATCTTGATCAACATCCGGTAGAAGAAGGCCATCATCTAAGAAAAGAAGTTAGAAACTTGATTACTATTTTTAAATATTTGAAGTCTTCTTAAATAAAAGGATTAGATAAGTTTCAGAGGCCTGAACATCCCTCCTGCCTGCTTTTTTTCTTAGCACTTAATGCTGTTGACCATACTTCATATTACACTTATATTTCTCATTTACTATCTGTCTCTCCCACTAGAAGATAAACATCAGGGCAGAGATTTTTGTCTTTTTAATTAATTGCTTTAATTTCAGAGTCAAAAATTGGTACCACACTGAGAGACAAATTTGGGGTCAGCAGAAAAAAGGAAGATCTTTCTCAATAGAGATGCCCAACCTAGAGTAGAGTCCTCAAGAAATAGCACTGGCCCCATCCTTAGAAGAGGTTGGGTTGGTTGCTAGTCTAGGGGGTGGTGGCTGGATTCAAGGTTCCCTGAAAGACTTGCCAACTCAATGAGGCTATGCTTTTAAATAATAAATTTCAGGGTAATCAAAAGATAATAACCATTCCTATATTTAAGCAAAAGTCAATATGAGTAGATTCATGGTGAATGATGGAATGCATGCTCAGGTTCAACCTTTACCTATTTATTATTTTCAGCCATTGTCTTTGATGACAATAGAGAGCGCTTGCAACAGACATCTGAGGCTGACATGAGCTAGGAAAGATGGCAAATTCTTAAAAGAGGTGATAATTCTAAGAGGTTTTGACTAAAACCTCTTAGAAAATGGGTGGTAGGTGGAGGTGATAAGGAGAATTCAGAACAAGCTGTTGGCAAACATGCAAGCTGCATCCTTTGCTCAAGGAGAAGGTGAAGTCAACAGCAGTGAAGTCAACATCAGGTGAAGTCTAAACTTTGGTTCATCAGGGAGGACGAAGAAATCCTGCCTGGATTAGAGGAAATCTAACTAGATGTCAAGAATCTACTACTATTAAAACAACCAAACCTGGTACAAGAATAAAAGAGAGAAGGAAAGGGTCACATCTTTAAAACTAAGAATAACTCTGTTTTTCTCCTTACCAGAGGACACATCCTCACTCTTTGGTCTTGGTTTAAGAGTCAGATCCTCTGGAAAATCTTTCCCAACTTCCTCCACCCCTAAACATGTGGAGAGCAATGGTATGAGTTGGCATGCCCCCTTCTCTTATCCCATGACACCCCTGACTTCATTGCATTGCAATTATCAGTTGTCTTGCTTCTCTCCCCGTAAGTGTGAAAACTTCATGAAGGCAAGTTTGGACCCATGTCACTGTCAAAAATGTAAACCCAACATCAAGGCCCAGTGCATAATGAGCACCTCAGAAACATTTGCTGGATAAATGAAGAAGCAGAGTTCCATGCTAGACAAAAGAGTGATGACATCACTGAAGAGCCTTAAAGCCATCCTTACAAAGGAAAGTAAAAGAATATGAAGAAAGAAAAAAAGGAAGGGTTGAGGGGTGGGTAGAGAATGGTGAGGAGAAGAAATATGAGAAAGAAAACAAACTGTTTCAAAGAAGAGAAATAGGAGTAAACTCTGCCTCATAGAATACCATGACAGGCAAGAGGTTTTGTCCTGAAGATGAAGAAATACCCACCAGTAAGGAGGACACCAAGCACTACTGTGTCTGGGACAGCAGAGCCCTGAAGTGGGAGCAATGGCAGCTATTTGGAGGTCTGATATGACCACTCAGGATGCCTTCCTAAATTCATATTCATGTGAACTGCCTACTTCTCAGGTCTCCCCTTTCTCCTGCTGAGTAACACACTCACAAGAGTTTGAGAGACAATGAAGTTTGAAAGAAGGAAACTAAAGAAGTAAAAGGGACATAAAAAGGATGAACAGGGCACCTGGAAACCGAGACTTGAATCCTAACTCCCTCATTTATCAAGTGTTCTTTGGCAAATTATTGCATTTCCTATAGGCTCACTTCCCTTCCTATAAAGTGACCATCATAACGCCTTTCTCTTTGAGTTGTAGTGAAAATTAAGTGAACTTTAGTGTGATTAACATAAAGTATCTAGCCCAGTAGGCTTCTAGAAATGCACAAATATTTCTTCCCTTTCTTCTTTTCATTGCACAGATGGTTTGTTTTCTTTGCTTTTCCCTACAGAAATGTGTGATTCAAGAGGTTAGAAGGGGGAGTGGCAGAGCTGCTAAACAGATGGTAGGAGAATTGGGGACCCCCATCACTGGGATCTATCCTCAGGACTATTCTAGTCTACATTTTTTATTCTACAACGAAAATGCAGTCATAGAACCTGCAGATCACATTACAGGAGACAAATATGTGGACCATGGAATGAGGGCAGCATTGGGGTTCAAAAAGATCCTACTCACTTGGAGGTAAGAACCATATTAAGGAGTGTGATAACAGAGTAAGTGTCAGTTCTTACATCTGACTCTTAACAACCCAAGTGTGTAAAGATAAGCATTACACACAGATTGAAGAGATTTTCCCTGTCACTTAAAGAAAACTTGTTTCTAAGGTTCCTTTCTGGTCTACCACTTACAAGCATAATTTGGCACATACATAAAAAGCTTTACATTTACATTTGTTGAATTTAAGTCAAAGATTATATTTTAGGGCCTCCCCTGGGGGCGCAGTGGTTGAGCGCTGGGCTGCGAAGCAGCCTTTGCAGCGCCGGTTTGATCCCCGGCCACCAGTGAGGGTCCCACATGGCGCAACAGACCTCTCCTGCCACCCGCTGCTCCCCTCAGCAGTGTATTTTATTGGTCTGCCTGTTGTTCCCCCCTCTGATTCTGGTGAATTCTCTCACCCTCCTGCACTTCTGACTGTACCCAGTACTTATATAAATAAATAAATGAATAAATAAATAAATCTTTTTAAAAAATTATATTTTATTTGGTTTATACTGATTTGTATGTGAAATGAATCCTTAGCCCCACACAACTATATGGAATTTGGCACTTCACTTGAATTTAAATTTATGGGAAAAGTATAATGAAGTTACCTGAGTGACTCAAATAAAATAAATGATCTCTTTCATTTTCCCCAACTATCTTCCAGCTATACTAACACAACATGACCACGTGACTCAGAGGATAAAGCAACATGTGCTGACCTTGCACATGTCTCATATTTATGAGAAATACATTCTTATAAACATGAAAGATGTCTGGAGTCTAGACTTGAAATGCTGAGAAGAATTCTGAGAACAATTACAATAATTAGTAACCAACTTTCACAGCTCTTGTAGATCCAAGAAAGAAATAATTCAATATCTCTGCTTTATGCCAAAAATGAACATTAGTGGTAGTCTCTTTTGTTTCTTTGGAGCTACCTGAATTCAACAGATCCATTCTTCCCAAGGACAGGATCTCCGGGAAGTTGGGTTGCCCAATGAGCATGAACTTCACTTTTCAGTCGGAAAGGAAGAAAATATTCTAAATCGTTAAAAATAACCACTTCTGGATTATGCTAAGCAACTAAGTCAGAAGGAAAAAGAAAAATATTGAAGCATAGGAAAACTGAAAAGGGTCAGGAAAAAGAGACAAAACTTGCAAGCTCACCATAGAATTGAGGCAAACAGCAAACAGCAAGGAAGGGGAAGGAGAAGGATCAAAACAGGGGACGGAAGAGCACAAGGGACTGTGGTGATGGATCACGGGTGCTGTGGTGGTGGGAGAAGTACAGGGACTACACCAGAGGGGAGAACAATGTGGTAAGAAAAGTAATTAAAAATAAATTTCGAGGGCCTCCCCAGTGGTGCAGCAGATGGAGAGCAGCGCTGTGAAGCTATCCGCAGCCTCCTGGGCGCCGTTCAATTCCCAGCCAGCCAGGGAGAATCCCACATGGCAAGGCAGACCTCTCCTGCCTCACCCACTGCTCCCCTCAGCAGTGCTTTCGGTCCGTCTGCCTGTTCTGCTCCCCACTCTGTCTCTGGTGAATTCTCTCACCCTCCCACAACTCTGGCCTGTACCCCAACTCTTGTATAAATAAAAAAAAAATCTTAAAAAAAATAAAATTCGAAAGAAAGAAAAAAAGTAACCACTTCAGTGGGATAGACTAGGTGAGTGAGGGATGACAATTCAAGTAAAGCAGGAATGTAGCAGTTGATGAGATTGGGAGATTAGAGAAGTGCCTTTTGAAGAAGACAGATGAGCTCAGGTTGCCTCATCTCAGGCAATTGACAAAACAGGCTCAAATGAAATCACTTCAACCACTGGCACCTTGTTCAGCTTTTTAGATACTGAAATACTAGACCCTATATCCTGGACAAGGGCTGCCCCTTGATAAATAAAAAGTGGACTACTTAATTCATGGGAGTTGCCAGTAAAGTTAATCATCTGGGTTTAGAGTTTAAGTTTCAAGTCTGGGCTGTGTATTAGGAACTATGTAACAGTGAAGCACTTGGATCTGGTCAATTTTGAGTCTGAATATCCAGCATTGCATCAGGGTCTGAGAACAAAGTGGTGAATAAGGCAAAGACTGTTCTGGATCTTGTAATCCAATTTCATCTGGTAGAATTTTTTCATAGGCAGTCAGTTCTTTCCCAGCAGCTTCGCAACAGCAAGCACCTTCTTCCAGACCCAAAAAAAGATCCTATCTGGTTAATGTTTCCCAGGGCGAAGATAACCCTTCAGAGTTTGGTAATGAGACTCTAAATTGTACTCTGATACCTCACAGAGAGAGTTATTTCACAAGGCTGGTAATAAATGTAGCCTTAAACTACAGCACAAGAGTAAAAACTGATTTAGTTCAATAAGAGATGAGAGGAAATAAATGTATTAGAGGAAGTGAGGAAGTCTCTGGAGTGGGACAGGATGAGTGATGAGGAAGGAACCGTGGTTTCCTGTCAAGAAGAAAACAGCATGCCTCTCCTCAAACATCTCTTAATTCAGGTGTTAGGAACAAAATATCAGACTAGACTTACCAGGAATTATCAATAGAACTAGCTCTCCCCACGTTTCTGACATAACTCATCAGTAAAGCATGCCTTCACCCTTAATGTTGTGTAATGAAAATATTAAATTGAAATGTTACTTCTGATGTGTGTTGGACATATTGCAGGGTAAGGAAAAAGGTATCAGGCTTTTCTGCCCTCCCGCCATCAGGATAGATGATGGATCCTTGCGGTCCTGAATGCATGCCTGATGGCGGGCACCTGGAATAGGGTGTGGGCATAGGTAGATGGGATTCACCTGGGCTGAGACTGGGCTTTTAAGGGCAGCATCACAGGGATGCCAGCAGAGGCCAAGAAGAGCAGCAGAAGCCAAGAGAGAAGCAGAGAAGGCCGGAGAGCCCAGATAGAGTGAAGATTTGCTGGGGGCTGAGAGGCCTGCCAGCCTCCCCAACCCCCGGCACCCCTGCCTGCTGTGTACTGGGTAAATCCCAATAAAAGACCTGCAAAAGCCACTGAGGACTCTGACTCCTCCTTTACCCGGTCTGCTGGATCTTAGAAAACCTGCTCAGTGGTCCTTCCTGGCCCTACACATATGAAGAAGGTAGAATCATAAAAAAAAAAAAAAAAGAATTTTTCAATTCTATATAGGGTTAGACCATGAGTCTGACTGGTAAGGTAATAATTTGTAGGAAGACAACAGAGTGTAATGTACAGGAAAATAAGCTTTGGAACTGAAAGTCCTTTCTTAAGGCTCAGCTCCATGATTACTAACAGTGGTGCTATAGCTGTCTGCACCTAACTTGAAGCCATGAGAAAGAGTCTGGTCAATTGCATGATGTTGAGAAAGGAAGGGGGAAAGATTACCATGGCCAGAGATTCTAGCAAAATTTTCTCAACTCAAAGACCTTCTCAATCCAGCTTTCAAGTTAAGCATAGGAGTCTAAATGTGTTCAACAATCCACACTTGGAAAAAAATCTGAAATCCTTGGTGAAAGAAGTCTGCATTCTGATTGGTTCAAAACTGGAGTCTCAGAACACTCAGCTAGGCAACAGCACCTGTCCAGAGAGAGAGAGACAGGAAATCTGTTCTGACACTTGGTGTCACATAACTTCTCTCCAAATGCTGTTTAGTTGCAATTGTAACTGGATCAAGGGCAGAGAAGTCTGGAAGCTAAAATAAATCAGGAACTT
Organism: Talpa occidentalis; assembly: GCF_014898055.3. NCBI lineage: Eukaryota > Metazoa > Chordata > Mammalia > Eulipotyphla > Talpidae > Talpa > Talpa occidentalis. The sequence goes on from NW_023605194.1 coordinate 62,476,574, forward strand.
GTGTTGAAACATTATTTGCCAGGAGATGCTAATAGATACCCTATGCAAAAAGGGTTCTGACATCCAATGAATTTGGGAAATAGAACAAACTAAGTCACCTCCCTGAAGAGTCACATTTCCCAATAGTACATGAAAGCTCCTCCCTCCCCTGGCTGTGCTTGATCCATAGCCTCCTTTCAGCTCTTAGCCATGCCAACATGCCTTACGATTTTGAAGGAGCCAGCCCCCCTGCCTGAATCTTTTCCTTTCTAACCACCACCCAACTGCCTCCTTCTTTTTCTTAGAATCTCAGGTTCAAATGGCACCCTTCCAGAGCAACTTTCAAACAAAAAATTTAAACTAGCCCTCCATCTAAGCTATCATATTTTAGTGACACCTATTTTAATTTTCTGCATGGTAAGTGCGTGCCATGTAAGCATGGATCATTTCTTCTTGCTCATCATTGAACACTTATTACCCAGAGCATAATAATGCCTGGAACAAATTTCACACTGAATAAATACTTATGAATAAAGTATTGAATAGTGTCATCCTTCCCTTGTGTAGGTGGGAAACCACAGATTTGCCCAAGCCTTTACTTATTGCACAAGGAAAAGAGACTGGCGTAAAATCCAGAAAGAGAGAGAAAGAATCCACGTCTATTTAATGAGTCTATGTGCTTGTCAGTGTTAGAGTTTACATCATCACTAACACATCTACTCAGAAGGAGTGGCCTTATCTGTGCATCTTTAAAATGAGTAAACCAGGACTCAAGTTAATAAAAGGCCAGACTGGAATTTAAACCCAGTTCCAAGGAAGCACAAAGCCAGAGATAATTATACTGCACTAAACTGCCTTTTTGGAGTGGAAAAATCTACCATGCCTTAATCATCAGGGATAAAATGTTGGAGCGTACCCTAGCCAAGTGGGATGCAAATCCTAAGCAGCAGGCACTGAAGTTCATCATCAGAGCACACCAAAAACATGTTGATGATTTGAAGCTTCTTAAAACTGGCCCTTCAAGGGTAGTGCTAGTTCCAAATCTGGAATCAGGATAAACAAGCAGGTAAGAGCCAAAAGTCTTCTACTTGAAGGGAATAAGGGAATAAGAGCAAGGGAATAAGGCAGATCCTTATAAATTCCTGTAATAGGAGTTGACTTGGAGCAAACTAAGAGCCATGAACCCTCTGGAAATGTTGTTTGTTTATGCAGTTGGTACATAGATAGGCAATTTTTGACATAGATCATTCATTCAATGAATGTTCATCTCAGGCACCATGTTACATGCTGAAGATAAAGTTCTGAAAAGCAGTGTCCCTGCCCTATTCGGTAAGTGTTTCATGAATAAATGCAGAAATTACTGAATGCAACTGAAGATGTTCAGGGCTGGCTTCATATGCTACTGGCTATGCTTCAAGAAGTAGGTAGTTAATTTTCCTGAAAAATATATACTTATGTCTATTTCTGGGGAAAAGCATTTGATTACCTCACTGTATCTAAGTGCCAGTTAACCTCAGGTAAATAAACCTTCCAACGGAAGCTATTCTATTGTCTCTGCTTCCTGAAGCAAGTCTTATCAAGCATCCACTACCACCTGCTTCTTCTTGCCCTAATAAACCATCACCTCAGAACCTAGATTTCACTTTCAAGAACAGATGTGGTATGATCTCTGCAAGTCAGTCAGACTTTCCAGAGAAACAGAAGCAATAGAATATGTATGTATTTATAGAGATTTATGTTAAGGAAATGGCTCCTGTGATGGAGGATAAAGCCAAATCTTAATCTATAAGGCAAGACAGGCCAGCTGGGAACTCAGGTAGGATTTCTAAGTTATAGTGTTGAGCCAGAGTTCCTTCTCTGAGAAATCTGTTTTTGCTCTTAAAGCTGTCTCCTGATTGAATGAAGCCACCTACATTATGGAGGGTAACTTCCTTTGCTTAAAGTCAACTAATTGTAATCATCACATCAGTAAAACACCTTGATAGCAACACTTAGGCCAGATGTGTTTGACCGGGTACCATAAAGTAAACAAGCTGACATATAAAATCAATTATCCAGCCTTTGAAGTAGCCAAAGATTTCTGTGTGACTTAACTAAAGCATTTGATTAAGTTGCTGTTTTATAATTCCCAGCAGTATTTCCAAAGTCAATTATACTTCAGAGACATATTCAGAAATATGAAGCAAGAGACGTTAGCCAGAAAAACAGAACAAAATTGGGGTTTTTATTGTTTGCAGAGACACTGCACGAAACTCTGGTCTTCAAGGGACTAATTGCGAGAGTCACTAAAATAAACAACATTTCAAAATAACCAGTCTAACTTTTACTGTCATCACAAAAGCCAGGATGCCAGCAAAGATGCTAAAGTATCCCATGACTGATCCCCTAACAAAATCAGCCCTAGACAAACTGTGTAGACTACGAAGCCTTTAAGAATTAAGGAAGAGGGGCCTTCTTGGTGGTGCAAGGGGTTAAGATGCAGCCTATGAAGCTATCTACAGCCACTGCAACACCAGTTCGATCCCCGGCCAGGGAGCTACCAACATGGCACAGCAGACCTTTCCTGACTCGCCCGCTGCTCCCCTCAGCAGTGTATTGCACTCGATCTGCCTGTTCTGTTCCCCATTCTGTCTCCGATGAATCCTCTCACTCCCCCCACACCACTGGCCTGTACCCCAGTTCTTGTATGCATAAATAAATAAATCTTTTTAAAAAAACAATTAAAGAAAAGAGATAGAAGGGAGAAGATCATGAAAAGGAGTAGAAAGAGAAGGAGGGTGGAAGGGGAAAAAAGGAGACAGGATAAAAAGGAAGGGAAAAAAGAGAAGAGGAAACCCCTATGGGAGGCTGTGGGGATAGAAGACTGTTTTGAACTGGTGGGGTGGGGGGCAGCTCATACAGTGGGTGCAGGCTGCAGCACAGGGTGCAGTGTGGCTGGCACTGTAAGAGGTAAGTTGGCAAAAAGCAAAGTTCTTCTCTTGCCTGTCCCACTCCATTTTCTAGGGAAAATCCTTGCTTGCTCCCTCTCTGCAGAAAATAGCACAATGGGGCCTCCACGGTGGTGCAGCAGTTGAGCCCTAGGCTGCGAAGCTGTCTGCAGCCTCTGCAGTACCAGTTCCATCCCGGCTGGCAAGGGTCCCACATGGCGAGCAGACCTCTCCTGTCTTACCCGCTGCTCCCCTCAGCAGTGTACCTCAGTCCTTCTGCCTGTTCTGCTCCCTGCTCTGGCTCTGGTGAATTCTCTCACCCTCCCGCGCTTCTGACTGTACCCAGTGCTTGCATAAATAAATAAATAAATAAATAAACAAACAAACAAACAAATAAATCAGAAAGAAAGAAAGAAAGAAAGAGAGAGAGAGAGAGAGAGAAAGAAAGAGAAGAGAAAGAGAGAAAGAAAAGAAAGAAAAGAAAGAGAGAGAGAGAGAAAGAGGAAGGAAGGAAGGAAGGAAGGAAGGAAGGAAGGAAGGAAGGAAGGAAGGAAGGAAGGAAGGAAGGAAGGAGGGAAGGAGGGAGGGAGGGAGGGAGGGAGGGAGGGAGAGGGAGGAGGGAGGAGGAAGGAGGAAGGAAGGAAGGAAGGAAGGGAGGGAGGGAGGGAGGGAGGGAGGGAGGGAGGGAGGGAGGGAGGGAGGAAGGAAGGAAGAAGCAATTGGCCAAAGCACAGAGCCTGGAGGGGGAGTCTTCAAAGCAGAGCTGAGCCCAGTTATTGTGAGAAGATGAAAGCAGGTGAGACTAAATGGCTTTGGGAATCCACCCTGATGACTGTGAGCACCCAGGGCTAGTGTTTTAAAATCCCTCTCTCCCTTTCCATTCTTTTTGAGGTTTTGAAAAAGAATCCCTGATGAAGGGCTGCTGGGGGGGTGTCCTAAGGAGACTGATTTTTAAAGTCCTAGGGCTCATAAACATATCGAGAGTTGGCTAGTTCTCTGTGAAAGCCAGTCCTGTGTTTTGCAGGGTGTTTAGCAGCATAACTGGCTTAGATGTCAGTACTTCCTCCCAGTGATGACAATCAAAACATGTTCCAGACATGCCCAAGTGTTCCGCTGGGTCTAAAACCGGCCCTTCCCCTTTGAGAGTTACCTGAGTAGCCAACTTGAATTCACAGGCAAGAGAGACACCTGAGCAGGATGAGTACCTCAACAGGAAAACAACAAACTGGACAACATAGATTATTGTGAAAACAAAAGTATTATTAGAACTGGGGAGTGTGGGGGAGGGAAGGAACGAGTAATTAAAAATGAGAATGAGAAATATGGGAAGGAGAAAGGAGAAGATTTGATCAGTTTTGCCTGTTGTTTTTTTTTTGCAATTTATATAAATTAGATGTTTTTTATTCTTTTGCTCAACATTGTAAGGGTCATGTAGTTATCACACATAGCTGTTTGTTTGTAGAGCTGTACAATAATGCTTGCGTGACCATACCACAATGCATTTTATTGTTGATGGACATTTGGGTCATATCCATCTTAAGGCTATAATGAAAAATGCTGCTATAAACAATCTTGTATATTTTCCTTACATGCACATGTGTAAATTTTTTTTCTTTTTTTTTTAAACTTTGTTTTTTTTATAGAGGCATGTTTATTTATTTATTTATTTGTTTGTTTGTTTGTTTTGTTCATACATGCACTGGGTACAGTCAGAAGCGCAGGAGGGTGAGAGAATTCACCCGAGCCAGAGCGGGGAGCAGAGCAGGCAGAAGGACCGAAGTACACTGCTGAGGGGAGCAAAGTACACTGCTGAGGGGAGCAGCGGGCAGCAGGAGAGGTCTGCGCACCATGTGGGACCCGCCTCCGGTGGCCGGGGAGCAGCCGGGGATCGAACCGGCGTCGCAGAGGCTGCGGGCAGCTTCGCAACCCAGCGCTCAACCGCTGCGCCACCGGGGAGGCCCAGTAATTTTTTTTTTCTAAGGCATCTATTGCTGCATCAAAAGTTCAACTTTAAAAACTGTTCAACTTTACTAAATAATCCAAACAATTGTTCCAAGTTGTTTTTGCTAGTATAGAATCTTAGAAACAGTGAAGGAGTCTTATCCTTGCTCAATATCCCCCTCATATTTGGTTTGTCAGAGCTATTTCTTTTTTCAATTTTTGCTAATCTAATGCATATGTAGTGGTGTCTCATTCTTCTTCAGAGGTATATTTCTATGACTACTAATTAGGCTGAACACTTCATATGTTTATAGGCCATTTGGATACTCTCATCAGTCATGTTGGATTATCTATTTATTTTGGGTCACATATTTACCAGTTTCTTTTTCTTCCTTTCTTGCATATCAAATATTCTAATATAAATTACCTTTTGCATGAATTACATGATTTTTAAGTATGTCCTGGAAATTTCTTTAGCTAGGATCTGCTGGTTACTAAATTTCTTACATTGAATTTTTCTGAATAGCCTTTCATTCTGCTTTCATTCTTAAAAGATACTTAACTAAGCTATAATTTTAATAAGTTCTTTATTATTAATAAATTCTCAATTGGTAGTTGTATATTCATCACAGTATTAAAGATAGTATCCTACTGGTTTCTGCCTTTCTCTGTTGTTTTTATTATGTCAACAAGCATTCCAATTATCATGCCTTTGAAGGCATGATATCTTTTCTCTCCATGAAAAAATGCAAAAATAAAAATCTCCTAAGATGCTTCTCCTTGCTTTTGAATTTCCATGTATCATTATGATATCAAAGTGTAGGATTTTCAAAATATGTTTATCTTGATAGCATAGGCCTTTGTATCTATGAATAGCTCTGAATCATCAGCAATGGAAAATTCTAAGCCATAATCTTAAAAATTTACCTTTGTCCTATTTTCTCTCTAATCAGTATATTAGCCCTTCTCAAAATAGTCTCCATATCTCTTTCCTCTTTCTTATATTTTCAACATTTTGTCTCTGTGCCATATTTCATATAATTTCTACTTTTCTATCTTCTTATTTGTGCCAGGCCTAAAATTTAATTTCAGTAATTTTTTTTTTAACCATAACCATGAGTTGTAATTTTTTTTTCTAAATTTGTTCTACAGTTGCAGATATATTCGGTCTCAATGAATTATTTAAACCAAATAAACATAGTTGTTGCTTAATCTGTCTGTCTCTGGCCAAATAATTCTAGTGTCTGAAATCAATGAGTCCTCTTCTGCTGTCTATTGTTTGCTTGTTAGCCATGAAGCCTTGTTTCTTTGTATACATGCTAAATTTATCTGCATGTTAATCTTTGCTCTTTAAAAGATCTTCATTAGTAGAGAGTTTCCTGAGGCCCAACAGTGAGTATAACATCCTTCAGGAAGTCTTCAAATATTCCTCGGGTGCTATTCCTTTGATTTGAGCTGATGACAAGCTCAAATCAAGACAATCACTCAAGGTCCCCTGGCACATGCAAGTTACATCATCCCCAAGATACAAATCCAAATAAGATCCATTCTGCAACCAGAGATTCTCAGGAATTTCTTTGTTCTTTTTCTGCTAATTTTCTGCCCTTCCCACAACAGCCTTTAAAAAGTCTCCTGGAATTGAGGAAGTGAGAGGAGAGTTTGGTTCTGATTCTCCTTTATGCCAAAGGTCATGTCCTTTGAGGATTCGGTTAAATTCACAGAAGTTGTGAGTTACAAACTACGCCAAAACTTAGGAGCTCAAGTCAACAAATTCTGCTGTGCACACTAGTCTGCAGGCAATCTGTAAGTGGGTATTGAGGTGGCTATGGCTGGGCAGCTCTGCCTCAGGCCATGCTTCCTCTGGTAAGCTTTGCTGCAGGCTGAGTTTTTCAGGTTCCTACCACCAATGTTTACCTTATAACACACACAAAGGGACAGCAGTGACTCTGTGCATGCTCTTTTCAGGAGAATCACTGGGGCACAAGAGCTATACCTCAATTTTTAAAAAAATAACTTTGCCTGGTTTAAATTCATGATAAGCTGATCAAAAAGATAAACAAGTTGAGGAAACTCTTAAATATTCATGACAAATTGCTTCTAATATCACTGTCATATGTATTATGTATAAAATATATAGTTTTGGGCCTCCCTGGTGGCGCAGCGGTTGAGCGCTGGGTTGCGAAGCTGCCCGCAGTCTCTGCAGCACCGGTTCGATCCCTAGCCACTGGGCGAGGGTCCCACATGGCGTGCAGACCTCTCCTGCCGCCCGCTGCTCCCCTCAGCAGTGTACTTTGTCACTCTGCCTGTTCTACTCTCCGCTCTGGCTCTGGTGAATTCGCTCACTCTCCTGTGCCTCTGACTGTACCCAGTGCTTATATAAATAAATAAATAAATATTTAATAAATAAATAAATAAATAAAATATATAGTTTTTATAATCTGTAAGATATCTAAAAATTTGCAAAATTATTAAGAAATAGGACAACACAACAGAAAAAATTATCATATGGAAAAAGAAATACAAGTGAATAACAAAGAATGTATAGCATTACGCCTATGAAAGCATATACAACCTTTATAATAATGAAAGGGTGCATTAAAATTACATTGAAATACATGTTGTTTTACCAATCGTACTAGAAAAATATAATTGGTTTATAAAAGCAATGGGAAAAATAAGTATTTCTATCTATTGCTTATGTAAGTGGATCACGACCATCCAGAAAAAATTTGGCATGATTTATAAAATTACAACCACAGAAATATACACTTAGCCTTGGGCAGACTGTAAGCCTTGATTTTTTTTTTTTAAACAGACATGAACAAGCTAATTCTATTTATTTTACTGGGATAATATTGGCATATGTGATTCAGAAGTATCAGATCACCCACTTCAGATGTACATTACCACACCACACCCACAACCAAAACACCCATAGTTCTCCACCATAATCCATTGGGCCACCCTCCCCACTTTGTTCTTCACCCTCACCTTCCCTATCTGGTAGCCTCAATTTTATGCCATACTTTAGCATTCATTTTTGTTTGGTTTTGTCTGTGTTTTTGCTGTTTCTCTATTTTCAACCTATGATTGAAATCATGTGGTATTTGTCTTTCTCCTTATCAATTATTTTCCTTGGCATAATTCCCTCTAGTTTCAACCATGTTGTTGTAATAGTAAATCTTTTTTATATATCTGAATAATATCCCATTTTGCATAATTACCACATATTTCTGGAAGGCAAATATGCTCGCCACTATGCCCCCAATGTTAACCATTTCTTCTGAAGCCATTCATCTGTCTTTGAGCACATCAGTTGTTTCTATAACTTAGCCATTGTAAACAGGGTTGCAATGTGCATAGGGGTGCATATATCCTTCCAGTTAGTGTTTTGCATTCTTTAGGTAGATATCTAGGAGTGCAATTGCTGGATCATGTGGTAGATCTACGTTAATATTTTGAGAAACCTCCATACTGTTTTCCATAGGGGTTGGACCCTATCTACATTCCCACCAACAGTGCACAAGGGTTACATTTTCTCCATAAACTTGTTGTTTCTGGTCTTTGATATAGATCATTCTTACAGGTGATGGTATTTCATTGTGGTTTTGGCTTGTATTTCCCTAATGAGAAGTGAAGGTGAGCATTTTTTTCATTTGCCTAATGGCCATCTGTGTGTCTTCTTTGGAGAATTATCTATTTAGCTCATTGCCCACTTTTTGACTTTTTGTTTTTACTTTCATTGTTGTTGAGTTGTAGAGTACTTTGTAGATCTTGGATATTATCTCCTTGTCAGACATAAGATGTGCAAATATTTTCACCCATTCAGTAGGGTGTCTTTGTTTTTGCTGATAGTTTCTTTCAACATGCAGAAGATTTTGAGTTTGGTGTAGTCCTATTTAATTTTGTTTTTGTTTCCCTTGTCATTGTATTCAGTAGTTGAATACCTAAAGCCACTATCTGGAATATTTTGCCTATGTTTTCGTCTATGTATTTTATGGTTTAAGTTCTTTTCCAAGTCTTTAATCCATTTTGAGTTAATTTTTTGTATGGTAAGAAATAGCGTTCTAGTTTCATTCTTTTGCATGTAGCAGTCCATTTTCCTAATGCCATTGGTTAAAGATTTCTTTTCTACAATGTATATTCTTGGCACTTTTGTCATAAATTAACTTTATGTGTTTATTTCTGGATTCTCAACTCTATTCCATTGGTCTGTGTATCTATTTTTATTCTAACACCATAATGTTTTGATTACTATAGCTTTGTAACGTAGCTTAAAGACTGTGAAAGTGACATCTTTGTTCTTCCCTTTTGCATCAATATTTCTTTGGCTCTTCAGTAATATTTCCTGCCCATTTTTAATGTTCTTTGTCTTGAACTCTTGATAATTCCATAACTAAGTGGCTTAATGTAGGTTTCATTACATTTAGATAGTCATATATTCTTTTAGTTTCACAGACTTGTATGTTTAGATCTTCCCCAGATTTGGGACGTTGTCTTCTATTATTTATTTGAATGAGTTCTCTGTTCCCTTCTCTCTCTCCTTCTGGAATCTCCACTATCCTTTGGTTGCCTTTCTTAATGGAATCAGAGAGTTATCAAAGTGTTTCTTTGTTTTTTTCTTCATATTTCTCTTTCTTCTTTCCCCTGGGCTCTCAATGTATCTTTGAGATCACAAATTCAATTTTCTATTTGATCTATTCTGCTTCCATAACTTTCTTCAGAATTTCTTATCTCCTCTATTGCTCTTTTTACATCCTGAAGCTCTGTTATTCTCTTATTTAAAGCTTCAATTTTCTGTCCATTAATTTTATTATGACATTTTTCCTGAATTTTATTATAATTCTTTGATTAGTTTTTCACTTATCCGATATCACTTTGACTTATTTTCCTGCATTTTCTTCCACTTCTTTGAATTTCTTTATAGCTACCATTTTGAATTCTATATCTGATAATAAGAAAAAATTTTCCATGTCTTTGTGATTATTTTCTGGAGAATTGTTCCTTTTTTGTGATGACATATTCCCTTGAGGTTTCAAGTCCATGTGTTGAATTTTTTGTCTTCTTATATCATTGCCTTAATTTTCTCTATTTTTAAAAAGTATCCATACCAGTCACTTAGAGATTTATACTACTTCTACTTTTCCAACATGTGATGCTATGGATTTATTTAATTTTAGGGATTCTATTTTGTCCTTTCTCAGCTTTCATAGGTCAGAAGACCTAATCTTACAGTGGCTGAGTTGGAGTGATGGGGATGAGCCTAGAGGGGTACAGTCACTGATGGGAATGTGCTGGGGGAGGAAAGCAGGATCATCTTTGTTGTGCCACCAGTATTCCTCTTTGCTAGGATTCTAGACTTGAGCCTCTGCAATCTGTACCCTGTCAGAGTATTTCACAAGGTCAGTACTAGGCTTAATGGTTGGATGAGGAGATGCATCCCAGCACACTGTCCTTGTTCTTTTCACTGCGGAACTAGCCCACTGGGAGTACCCCAGCTCCTCTGTATGTTTCCCCTCAGTCAAGAGTATATGCCTCCACATACCCTCCCCATGTCTGCCAGCCAGTTGCAGTTTATGTGACAGCCTCCCTGACCCAGACCTCAGCCTCCAGGCATCTCTCTCCACCCACTTCTAGTTTAATGAAGCATGAATCTTTTCTTTGTCCCTTCTGGTGCAATCTGTGCTGATCTTTGATGTCCAAGAGGGGCTCTAGTTTTGCTCCAAGGCACAGGACCTTCTGGATACAGTGCCAGTCTGGTTAAATTTCAGATTATTCTCCCATTAGTGAAACAAGTACACTTCTTTGGTGTCATCTTAACCTGATCTCCTGAACCTTGACTTTTGATTAAAATCAGTAGAAGAAACACTCTGTCCTAACACCAAGAAAATGGCTGTTTCTGTTTGAATTAAAAGGCTACATGTAATTAAGTGGAATATGCTGAATCTTTCAAACAATTGTAATGAAAAATGGAGTAGGATTATGAGTACTTAGGTGGTGAACATGCTATGGTAGCACATATCTGAAGAGGTGTGAAATTACAACTTAAAATTATATGCAGTGTCATAAACCAATATTACCTCAAATAAAAAGTGGAACAATTTTTACAAAATGAAAATAGTACAGAAACTGGGTGGCATGGCCCAATCCTAATCTCCTTGACAAACAAAAACAGTGATAGCTTCAAATGTTGATATAAAAAAAAATCTCTGGCTTATCTACTACCCTCTATTCATAGCTTTTTTTTTTTTTAATTCCATTTCTAATGAGATAGAGAAACATTATACTGAAGAGTTCAGGAAATAATTTTACATCCTAATTTAACTTTAATGTGTTTATATTAATTTTTGTTTTCTAATTTAATTTTATAAATGTCATTTGTATGATTCACAAATATTTAATAATGAATACAATAAAATCTCCTACCCACTCTTGCCCTCATCCAAACATTTCTTAGCAAGTGCCATTCCACTACAGAAAGCTACCATAATACTTCTCTTATAAATCTTTAGTCTCTTTATAAGCAAATATTATATTATATACATTATACATAGTATATATAATACTAGTATATAGTATATACTATATTAATATAATATATAATATATAGCCAATATATAATATATATATATATCCATTGTCCACCTGCTGGGTTACACAGCAAAGAACAGCAAATCTGAAAGACTCAGAAGCTAGAACTGAAGTTAAGCCTCAGTGAGGCTTAGTCACATGTTTCCTTAAATTCTTTTGTGATGATCATTTCCTCAAAGATCTTTCCTGTTTTCTCTGTTACTGAGGACAATTTAATGTAAAACTAATGTGAATGTTAAGAAAAAAATGAAGTCCAAGATCATTCTGTGGGTTCATTTCTCTCTGCCACCATCACGTTCCAAGGTGCACAAATTCACAAGTGTGCTTACATGTCCGAGAACACACTTACAAATACACATTGCATACAAAGGCACAACACACTACATATAGTCTTAAAACATGTACACAGAGGAACACACTCATGAACAATACACACACACCATTACACCACTCAAACAAAACATACACATGCATACAAATAAGCACAGCACACACAAATCACTCCAATGCACATGGATACACAAGTATGCAGCATAACCTCCCACACAACCACACAACCCCACGACATAACATCACATGCAAACCCCACACCACAAACATTACTCTCTTGGTCTGTCTCTGTTTCTCTTTTATGCATGCACACACACACAAACACACATATACACTACAAATGCATTTCAATAGGCACACATTCCACATCTAACACTAACACAAGAATTACCTTTTATAGTTTATATATCTTTGTCTCACACATGATTATAAACACAAAGAAGACAAGCACTCTGTCTCATTCATCTTTCATCTTTGTGATCCAATTATGGCACCAATTATATGTGACTGACTGGAACAGAGTTATTCCTCAGAAAAATTGAAATGAAACAGTTGCCACTTTGAAACTTACAGATAAAATTTCCTTTTTCAATGCAATATCTAATAATATTTTCTCCAGCTTATAACTTTTTTGCCTCCCAGTACATTCATCTCAAACTAACTATGATAAAGGTAACCTAAGACATAAAAAGATACAAAAGCGGTCTAGAATATAGGCAAGGGGGCCTCCCTGGTGGCGCAAGGGGTTAAGTCTCAACACTATTAAGCTATCCCCAGGCACTGCAGCATGAGTGCTATCCGTGGCTGGTCAGGGAGCTACCCACATGGCGCAGCAGACCTCTCCTGTCTCTCCTGCTGCTCCCCTCAGCAGTGTATTTCAGTCAGTACGCCTCTTCTACTGCCCTCTCTGTCTCTGGTGAATCCTCTCAACCCCCACATCTCTGGCCTGCACCCCAGCTTTTGTATGCATAAATAAATTAATTTAAAAAAATAGAATATAGGTAAGGGGGCTGGAATGGAGCATATTGGCTTTGAATTGCAATTCTGTCTCCTTGTTAACCACATGGCCTGTAGTGAGATCAATTATATTCCCAGCTTCATTTTTCTTTATTATAAAAACAAGGATGATATTAACAGTAACTTCCCCATAGAGTAGCTGTCAAGATTAAATACCATAATGTGCTGTGTTTGAGTGCTTGGCACATTCCTGGTGTATCATGATCACTTAATAAATATTAGTTACTTTTATTAGTTCTCAAAAGAAGTCAGGAACTTTAGAAGCCAGGCAATACAACCCCTGAGTTTCATGTGGAAACCAGCTGGAATAATTTCTAGAAGAAGTCACAGTAACTTCAACAAGTAATGAAAAGTTTGCAGAATTTGATGAAGGCCAAGTGGGATGGAATCATGTCTTTGTACTTTGTGCCTTATTTGTCTTAAGTAATACAAGGCTGTACACTGCAGAGCAGAAATACAACCCAGAAAAATAAATTAACAAAAGAGACACAGTAATGAAAACCTCCTGGGAAATCCATGAGTAATATGTTTTCAACAATATTCAGAGAAAATCTTGAGGTAGAAATTCTTTCATATTTCTATATATTTAGAACTATTTCCTGTACATGTCTTTCCTTTAAAATGGTGCTAAAATAGGAGCCTCCCTGGTGGTGCAGGGGGTTAAGCTCAGCATTATGAAGCTATCAGCAGCCATTGCAGTATGAGTTCAATCCCCACCCAGGGAGATACCCACATGGCACAGCAGACCTCTCCTGTCTTGCCCACTGCTCCTGTCAGCAGTGTATTTCAATAGATCTGCCTGTTCTGCATCCCACATTGTGGTGAATCCTGTCACCCCCTGCACCTCTGGCCTACACCCCAATTCTTGTATGTATAAATCAATAAAATAAATAAAAATAAAATGGGACTTAAAAAAAGCAAAGTCAATGTTTTGAATGCTCTAAATTCATTCTAAACCCTCATATGTAGTAAAAGAACTATGGCTTATGAATTTATTCATTGAGAAGTAATGGGATGAAAAGAATCCTGTTATCCAACTCAGGAAATTCTATCTTTAGTAAACCTCATTATGGTCTTCACTATTTCTTCCAGCTGGAATTGCCAAGATAAATTCCCTGCCTTGAAGAGTAGTCACTTCCAAGAATCCTCACAATATGGGTGAATTACCATCACCATCGTGACACTCCAAATTCATTTTTTTCATACCCTTATAGAAAGCTTGATCCTTTGGGGTGAAGAAGACTAGTCCCCAGCCACCTTAGATCCACTCCAAAGACACACAGACTGTCCTTCCAGGAAAGCTATCTGCCATTGCTATCTGCCAAAGCTATCTGCCATTGCTTGGAAGTTTGCATCCTCCCCTCCTCAAACCCCTCCCCCAGGTGATGCAAGTAGGACGTGGGGTCTTTGAGAGGTTCTTGAGTCATGAGGATAGAGCCTTTGAATGGGATCAGGGGCCTCATAAAAGAGATCCCACAAAGATCCCTAACCTCTTCCAATATGTGAGAACACAGTGAGGAGACACAATCTATGAACCAGGAAGAGGGCTCTCACCGGACCTTGCTGGAGCTTTGATCTTACTTGACTTTCCAGATTCCAGAACTGTGAAAGATAAATTTCTGTTGTTTATAAGCCACTCAGTGTGTGGTATTTAGTAACAGCAACTTAAATAAGGACTAAGATTCATTGCAAGGAAGGTGGCATATGTCCAAGGAAATAAGGTAGTCACTCCAAAGAAAGAGTCTGGAGAGATGACCTCAAATTTCATTCAGGTAACCTTAGATCAGAGCACAGAAAAGTTTGATGAGGCCAGACCATGGAGCTGAGACACACAGCAGGGGCAGGAAGGGGAAGAGAAGGAGAGCAGCATGGAGAGTGGTGGACCACTGTGGGCACTTTGGTGGTGGGAAAACTGTGGCAACTGTAGCTGAGGGGAGAAATCCTTATTGTGAAAAATAAACAAGGATGTTTAAAGACAAAAAATTTAAAGGGCCTCTGAGATGGCACAGGGGTTAAAGACAGTGCTATCAAACTAGCACCAGCCACTGCAGCACGAGTTCGATCCCTAGTCCGCCAGGGAGCTACCCAAATGGCACAGCAGACCTCTCCTGATTCGTCTGCTGCTCCCCTCAGCAATGTCTTCCAGTAGATCCACCTGCTCTGCTCCCCACTCTCTGGTGAATCCACTCATCCCCCCCACCTCTGGCTTATACCCCAGTTCTTGTATGCATAAACAAATCTTTTTTAAAAAGGACAAAAATTTAAAAAAGAGACTCACCTGCTGCTCCCCTCAGCAGTGTCTTTCAGTAGATCCACTTGTTCTGCTCCCCACTCTCTCTGGTGAAGCCTTTCACCGCACCCCACCTCTGGCTTACAGCCAAGTTCTTGTATGCATAAATAAATAAATCTTTTTAAAAAAGACAAAATTTTAAAAAAGAGAGAATTATGATCCCATGCAAGACTTGTCGATGCCTTCCGAGACTTGCTTCTGCAGAAGACTTATCTAAATTCCTCAGTGGAGAATGCTATTGATGGGATACAGAACCTAGTTCAAGTAACCTAAGTTCCAAGTTGTTCTGGGAGCCAAGGCATACAGCAGGGGCCTAGGAAAACAACCAGGCACTGAGACTGTATGGGGGGTGACGGACAGGAAGATGGGGAGACCCAAACACTAACAATGTGGGCTCCAGGGGGATTAACCACACAGGGAGAAAGTAGGGAGACAGTGCAAAAAAGACCACTGGAAACACTGGTTTAATTACTTCAGATTGTGCTATTCATCAGTCCTTAAGAACTACAGTGTATTCTCACACTCTAGAATATGTTCTAAGGAAAATATTTTAGAAGTGTTTGTCAGATTTCATGACAAATAGCACAAAGTTTGGAAGCAAGTCAAACATATCTGGCATTTTTCTAACTCTGACACAAGTTTGTCAGAAATCCATATTTCTTCAGTTTGCTTTGCAATTTATTATTCATTTGGAGAGGTAACATTTTCCAAAAATTTCAATGCCTTGTCTTTACTTTGTCCTTATTTTTTACCAAGAAAATTGTGTAGATGAAATTTGCAGTAGGCAAACTATTTATGGTAGATACCATGGATCTCAAATCCTGTTGTTTCTGAGGGCAAATTTATTGATATTGTAGACTGAGGTTCTGCATAGGAAGCAGGAAACTGAACAAAATAGGACCAAATGGTTTGTGGAGGAGGGGGGATTTTAAAGAAAAATCAAAGGCAAGATACTCATGTCTTCCATTTGCTGCTCTCTCATCCTCACCATTCCTCTCACCCCATCTCCTCCAACGGTCTCCTGTTAACCAAAATGAAAACCAGTTCTTGGTCTCATTTTCCACCATTGACAAAATCTCCTTTATCCACAGTCTTTTTGTGAGGATTCCATTCAACTCTTTGTCTTTGCTGAAACCTGGCTCTCTCCTGAGAATTCGCTCCCCTTGTTGCCCTCTTTGTTTATAACACTGAACAGATTTTGGTGTACCTTTTCTCACCTCAGAAACTCTATACATGTACACAATGGAATACTATTCAGCAATCAAAAAGATAAACTAATGCCATTCGCTGCAACATGGATGGAGCTAGAAGGAATTATGATCAATGAAATAAGTCAGAAGAAAAAAAGAAAAATATTGGATGGTTTCACTTATAGGAGGGGTAGAGGGAAACCAAATAAGACATCAGGGGAAAAAAATAATAACATACAAAACACAATACAAGAAACAAAAACAGACAATTATAAACCACAGACATCCTGCAGGGGAGGAGGAGGGAGAGGGATCAGAGGGAGGGAGAGAGGGAGGAGCACAGGGGACTGAGGCGATGGTGCACAGGTGCACTGGGGAAGGAAATCCCATGGGGACTACACCTGAGGGGATGGGAGAAGCAAATATTGTTTAAAAATGAACAATGATATAAATATATGTACATTTGAAAAAAGAAAAGAAAAGAAAAGAATTAAACACCATGCTTACCATGAAATGTCTGGTCACCATCATCACCAACCATTTGCCTCCTCCATCTAACCCCTCTCCCCTGCTACCCCCTCCACTTCTGTCCTGGCAACCATTCTGCTATCAAAGTTTAAACGTTTTTGTTTCGGGCCTCCCATGGTGGCACAGCGGTTGAGTGCTGGGCTGCAAAGATGCCTGCAGCCTCTGCAGCGCTGGGTCCATCCTCAGCCGTCGGTGAGGGTCCCACATGGTGCGACAGGCCTCTCCTGCCACGCCCGCTGCTCCCCTCAGCAGTGTACTTCGGCAGTCTGCCTGTTCTGCTCCCTGCTCTGACTCTGGTGAATTCTCTCACCTCCTGCACTTCTGACTGTTTCCAGTGCTTGTATAAATAAATAAATCTTTAAAAAAAAAATAAAAATAAACGTTTTTGTTTCTGTTTTATTTTTCTTTCTCCTTTTTTCCTTTATATTCCACAAATGAGTGAAATGATATGATGTTGGTCTTCTTCCTTATTTTGCATATCATAATCTCCTCATGTTTCATCCATGTTGTCAAAAAATGGCAAGATTTCATCATTTTTATCACTGACTAGTATTCTAATATGTACATATACCACATATTCTTTATCCATTCATCTGTCATTGGGCACTTGGGCTATTTCCATATCTTACCTACTGTGAATTGTGTTGCAATAAACATAGGGATGCATCTATCTTTTCAAATTAGTGTTTCTTTGATTGAATACACAGAAGTAAAATTGCTAGATCACATGTTGTTCTATGTTTAATATTTTGAAAACCCTCCATACTGTTTTCCATGGTAGCTGCACCAATTTACATTCTCACCAACAGTACTTGAAGTTTCCTATTCTTCTACATCCTCACCAAGACAGTTTTTTCTTAATTTTTTGATAATAACCATTCTAACCATTTTGAAGTGAATTTCATTGTAGCTTTGATTTGTATTTCCCTGATGATATGATATGATAGATAGATAGATAGATAGATAGATAGATAGATAGATAGATAGATAGATAGATAAATTTTGTCAATCTGGTCTGATGTACCATTTAACATTAATGTTTTCTTATTGATTTTCTGTTTGGAGGATATATCCCCTAATGTAAGTGAGATGTTAAAGTCCCCTATTATTGTTGTATTACTGGCAAATTCTCCTCTTCGATCTCTTAATATTTCTTTTATATATTTTGGTGCTCCTATATTGGGTGCATATATATTCATAACTGTTATATCTTCCTGATGTATTGACCCTTTTATCATTATTTAATGTCCATCTTTGTTTTTTTTATTTCTGTCTGTTGAAGAGTGTATTTTCTCTGATATTAGTATACCATCTTTTTTTTCAGCTTCTTTTTCCATAATTTATTCTTTTTCCCATCCCTTCATTTTCAGTTTGTATCTCTGGAAGTGAGTCTCTCATAGTCAGCATGTCCTTGGGTCTTGTTATTGTTGTTGTTTAACCCAATCAGTCATTCTTTGATTTTTGATTGGAGGATTTAGACAGTTTACATTTGAAGTGTTATTTGATATGTATGTGTCTATTTGCCGTTTTATTCTTTGATTTCTGACTGTATTCATAGATCTCATCTGTTCCTATCCACTTTTTCTCTCTTCACTTAAGATTTGATATATATATATATCTATATATTCCTTTAGATGTGTTTTTCTTCTTCCTTTGCGTTTTTACTATAGATGTTGGCTTTGTGCTTACCTTGTATCAGGTATAAGATCTTATATATATGCTGAACTGTACTGAGTTGATGAACTCATTCCAAAACTGCAGTTTTACTCCCCCATGCCTTATTTTTGATGTCTCCTTTTGCATCTTTGTTATGAAATTCTCTTGACTAATTGTTGTAACTTTAGTTAATTTTTATTACTCTCATATTTTTGTCCTTCCTCTGCTTTATATGTATTCTGTCCATCACTTTTACTATGAGTGCTGTGGTTTTTTTTTTTTTTTTCTTCTCTGATATGGAGTCTTGCTTTTAGTCAGTGTGTTTTCTTTTTAGTTTAGATTGGACCCTTTCGCATTTCTTGCATTGCCAGTTCTGTGGTGGTAAACTGCTTTAGCTTTTGTTTGTCTAAAAAGCTCTCAATTGCTCCTTCAAATATGAATGGCAATATTACCAGTGTAAAATTCTCACTTTTTTTTTCCTTTCAGCACTTTGAGTTTGTCATGCTGCTCTCTTCTGACCTGAAAGATTTCTGTTGCAATGTTTGCTAATAGACTTAGAGGGTTTTCCTTGTGTGTGACATGATACTTTTTTTTTAAAGATTTATTTATTTTTATACAAGAGCTGGGGTACAGACCAGAGGCACGGGAGGGTGAGAGGATTCACCAGAGGCAGAGCAGGGAGCAGAACAGGCAGACAACAGAAATACACTGCTGAGGGGAGCAGCCGGCCCGACAGGAGAGGTCTGCTGAGCCATGTGGGACCCTCGCCTGCCAGCCGGGATCAAACCCGCACTGCAGAAGTTGCAGACAGCCTCACAGCGCGGCGCTCAACCTGCTGCACCACCGGTGAAGCCCATGTGTGACACTATACTTTATCCTTGTTGTTTTTAATATCCTCTCTTTAACTTTATCTTTTGCTATTTTAATCATATCTTGGTGTGGGTTTTTTGGATATCTCTTATTGAGAATATTTCTGTGCTTCTTGTTTCTGGATATTTGCTTCCTTCCCCCAATTAGGGATGTTTCAGTGATTATTTTATCAAATATTTTTCTAGACCTTTCTCTTCTTCTTCCAGGACCCCTATGATGTGAATATCATTCCTCTTGATGTTGCCCCAGGGGTCTCTTAGGGTATCTTCATTCTTCAAAATTATTTTTCCATTTTGTTGCTCGGTCTAGGTGAATTCTATTGCTTTGTCTTCCAATTCACTTGTTTGCTCCTCATTTTACCCAGGTTACTGTTGAACACCCTTTTTTATTTTTTCAGTTCTATTATTGTATTCATCTCTATGACTTCTGCTACTTTAATTTTTTACTTCATCAATCTCCTCCAGAAATTGATAAGCATCTTTATAACCATTACTTAGAATTTTCTCTCAGGTGGTTTGCTTATTTTCATTTCATTAGGATTTTTTACTGGGATTTTGCTGTGCTCTTTCATTTGGGGCATGTTCTTCAGCTTCCCCATTTTGCCATATTGTCTGTGTTTTAGGCATCATTATACTTATTCTAGTACTGAGACTTTGGCCTCATGCAGGTGAGGTTACATGGTGCCCTGGAGTACTATCTCCTTCACTTCAGGATGTGTCCCTTTCTGGGTTGCATGCATCTGCCTGCTATGTTGGGATAGTACTGTGGGTAGGGCTGTGTAAACCTGCCAGGAAGTAGAGCTTTAGTTGGGTTTGGCCTAGGTCCTGGATTAAAGTGTGCTAGTGGTTGGGGCTGTAGACCAGGTTTGGTGTGTGGTTGCTTGGAGCTATAATGGGATGTATGCCAGTGTGCCTAGGCTGTCTGCCACATTAGTACTTACTGGACTAGTAGTAATGTGCAATACCAGTAGCATTCCATGGTGTGATAAGAAGGCTAGCTACTCTTGGTTTGTCCCTCAGCCGGAGAGCTTGACTACAGGTATCCTGGGGTAACTGAGCTACTGAAGGTAGTAGCTGCAGTGTAAGCCCATGGATCCCAGTGGCAGTTCACAATGCTACACAAGACTATAGGTGGTATAGCTTGAAGGCCCAGCACATTGTAAGGCTTCCTCATAGCCCCCTTAAATGCCACCCTCCCAACCCTGTGTACTAGATCTGAAGGTGGGTAGTAGGTACCTTGCTATTTCTACTGCTATCAACTATTTTCCTTCCTTCTTCCCCCTAAAATCACTTACTTTGATTATCATATCATTAGTTTATACCATCCTCTACCCAACCTTGTTATAATCATCTAAAGATTCCTGAGACATTCCTTCTCATTCCTTAAAGATTTTAGCTTCTGTGTTACTGTCATTCTCTGCAAATCTCTAAAAAAATTTATCTTTCCAATTCCCTGATCTCTGAATTTTATGACCTCCTATCTCACAATAACTTTGTCCACCACACCACCTTAGTCACTCACTTCCAGTCATAACCTAGACATTGTCATTATCAATAACTTCAACCATCCCATTTTTTTAACCACCTCACCACCTATCTTTGCAGTTCACCCCCCTTAAAAGCCCAGCTCCATCAGCCTTTTGACCCCACCAAGAGCTGTAAACTATAGGTTCTTACTTTTCAGTGACCTCATCCAATTGTATTCATTTTCCTCCTTCCCCAGTCTAAATATCATGGTTAATTATAATCATTACTTTTCTTTCTCCATTTCTTTTTTTACCATCTACTGTTTGAGATGGTTGCTTGCCAAAATGTCAAGCTGTGTTTGATATGATTCTCCACCTACTTTTACACCTATTCCCATACAACTACTTGGACTGGAGAAAAACACAGAATCATGTGGACTAGCCATGGCTTAAATTCATGACCACTAATGCTAAAAAGATCCTCATGTTGTTTGTCAATCACATTATTTCCCACTAGTCCTTTTACCCTCCTACATAATTATTTTGTTTCCTCTTTCCTCAAATTTTTAGTCCTTTTTCTCTCAGCTGCTGATTTTGATTTTTCCTTCGAGAGAACAGCAAAAATTGGTGCTTAACAACATAAACTTTTTTCCTACCAGCTAAGCTTTAATAGAGGTACTTTCCTCAGAGGAAACTTAGAAATACTAACTTTCAGTGAACTACTACCTGAGTATTTCACTTAAAATGTGTTTTTGAAACCATACAATGAAATTTGATCAACAAAACTTAACTCTCCGATTTTCTACACTCTCCTTCTCATTCCAACCTTCTCCAATCTTGGTCTAAGTTGAGTTCTTTGTTATGCTCCCATTGAGCTATGGATTAACTCAACATTTTCTAAAATGATAGTTTTCTTTCATATCAAAAGCCTACCTTCTAGTTTGTTCAATATTTCACAAGAATCTTGAGGCTAAAAGAGAATAAGGGGTTCTTTATTTTGTCATCAATTAATGATGTACCTTAATAAATATGCTTCTCTTGGAAGACCACATTTTAAGACAGAAGAATTGACAGGACTACTTGGGGAGATGTAAGCTCAGATCTCTGAGAGGATAAAGCTTTTTCCAAGACTGTGAGAATGAACGTACCATCACTATCTGACTGATTGACAATGAAGAGGTTGGGCTGTTTTCTCTCCACATCCTTATCCCTCTCTAGAAGCAACATGTTTTTTGGTTAAGGAAAAAGAGTTAAATCAAGCTTTTTTTTCACCTTCCAAACAATAGACAGCCCTTAACCCTAAAATGTATCAGTCATGTTATGCACCTTTCAGACATCCAGCAAACAAAAGATGGACAACAATATGTCAGTTGTGTGGCTATGGGTACTTAACAGGGTAAAAAGTGTTAGAAGGTTCAGTTGCTATTTTCTGTTTCTTTGTCTCTCTGCATTCCTGCCTGGCTGCATATGTATTCCATTCCCCCTTCAGTATTAAAAGCATGACAGATATACATAAGTCTCCAAGATTCTTTTCCCATTTGCCTGAATCAACAATGACCTGCCCAGCCTGGGATGGTTGCACAACACTTGGGGTATGAGTACCTGCTTGGTGTGGTATTCTCATTGAAGCAATTCTTAATAGACAGCCATTAGAATTCCACGCCTTACTGTTTATGTTGGCACTTGCTGCTGAGACACAGCATTATCAAAAGGGCTGTTTCTAAATGAGAGAGCTTACAAAGACATGGATTTATTTTACTGGAAAACTCACTCAACTCTACTTTCAGTGAACCTATGGGTTTAGGACTTGAGAGAAACAAAGGATATTAGTCTTCATGGTCTCTAAAAGGATATAGTTATTGCATGGGCATCCAGGAAGGAAAGCTCAAACAGGGTTCAGACCCTTATTAGCTATGTGAACTTGAATATCTTGTTTCATATCTCTAAACTGATTTTCCAAATTCTCTTTTATAAAACATAAAATTAGCCACCCAACCTTGCAAGGTTTTAATGTAGGTCAAAGTTACTGACTAGAAGCAGTCTATAAAACCTTATATAAATGTAAGGGAAGTATTGTGATATTCTATAACTATTATTATGAGATAATTAACATGGCCCAGCCCAGACCATGAGCCCTTGTCAGTTGCACTAAAAATTAGTGTTTCTGTACATGACATACATCTCAGTAACATCTTTAAAGACACATCACCCAAAGCAAAGATAGTGAAGGAAAGGATAAATAGCTGGGATTACATCAAATTAAAAAGCTTCTACACAGCAAAAGAGACATTAACCAAAACAAAGAGACACCCCACTGATTGGGAGAAATTTTTGCACACAATACTAATGATAAGGGAGGAACTAATCACAAAAATCTGCAGAGCTGACTAGACTCAACAAAAATAAATAACCCAGTCAAAAAATGGGCAGAAAAGTTAAAAAGAAACTTCTCCAAAGAGGAAATACAAATGGCCAATAGGCATATGAAAAGGTCTTCAGCATCATTTATAATCAGGGAAATGCAAATCAAAACTATAATGAGATACCATCTTACACCAGTGAGAATGGCACATATTAAAAAAACCAGCAACAACAAATGTTGGTGAGGATGCGGAGAAAAAGTAACTCTGCTACACTGATAGTGGGAATGTAAACTGATCCAACCACTATGGAAAGCTGTGTGGATATTCTTCAATCTGCTAAAAATGGAGCTTCCATATGATCCAGCAATTCCACTCCTGGGTATCTACCAAAGGACACAAAAACATTAATCCAAAAGAACACCTGCACCCCTATGTTTTTCGCAGCACTATTTACACTAGGTAAGCTATAGGAAAAAACCCAAATGCTCAAAAATAGATGACTGGATTAAGAAGATGTGGTACATATACACAATGGAATATTACTTAGCAATCAAAAAAGATAAACTCGCGTGTCATTTGCAGCAACATGGATGGAGATGGAAGGGACCATGCTCAGTGAAAGCCAGAAAGAAAAAGGAAAATATTGGATGGCTTCACTTATAGGAGGAATGTAGAGGATTCAAATAAGGGATCAGGAAAAAAAAGTAATTATAATAAACTAAAAATCAAAATCAACAGGCAACTATAAACCAGAGATATTCTGCGGGGGGAGGGGGGAGAAGGGAGTAGGGGCTAAACAAGGATGGGAAGAGCACAAGGGACCTTGGTGATAGTTCATGGGTGAATGGGTGATGGGAATTTCACGGGGATTATAACCGAGATGAAAATGCATACATTGTACAAAAATGAAAAATGATGTAAAAATATATAAAATAAAATAATAATAAAAATAATAGAAACAAACAGAAACAAACAAACAAATAAATAAAAATTAGTGTTTCTATCAGTTCCTGCTCCCTTGAGTGCAAACATTATTATAAGACGAGATCTGGCACGTTCAAGGTAGTCTAGCCCTAGACTTCAAAAATCATTATCAAAGCTCAGCTGGTGGGGAAAGACCTCTATGGACTATAATGTTTAGAAAACTGGTCTAGCCAGGAAAAAAACAAGCCCCAATGAAAATTATTCATGTCTTTTAATATACCCATAAAGCCCTCTTACCTCTCATGTATGGATAAAGGTGTATTTCATATACAAAGGCATAGAACAACGCTAAGCTGCATTTGCTAGAAAATGATATGTGCAATGAAGGAGTTTATGTGTGGAAGGCAAGTAGAAAAGAATGCTTATCGCAAAGTGGGTGCTCAATAAATTAGGAGTTCACCTTAATCCTAAATGACAGGGTTCAAAACACACAAAGCAAAAATGGATAGAACTGAAAGGGAAAAAATGGCTAGAACTGAAAGGGCTATTTCATGAAAGACTGCCACTAAGGCTTTCAGCGGCATTAGCATATACTAGTATATACAAACAATCTTCCAAGATGAACCCAAAGACAATAAACTCACTTTTGCATCATACTGCCAAATCCAGCTAGCAATTTCTTTCAAAGCAATGTTTTCAGAAGGAGGCATGCATGTAGGAACATGCAGACAGTAAATACCCAAAGAACAGCACAAATTCGGGCATAGCCATCTCTACCATGCTGGAAATGTTGAGCCACATAATGAGAAGGGGTGTGGTGGGATTCCTTCGGGTCATTTGCTCAGAATTATAAAAGCATGGAAAGCACTTCCAAGAATGATTAAAAGGAGGAACATAGCGGTTGAGGATGTGGTTGTCAGCAAAATCTCCTCTCCTCTCCTCTGTGAGAACTTCTCCTGAGCCTTCTCACCTATGTCTACAAGTTGTGCATCACATAGCACGTAGCTGGGGGGAACTGGGAGTGGGAGGGAAAGATGGGGAGGTGTGGGGTGTGGAGCGGGAAGGTACTCACACAGATACAGGTGAAAATCACACCTGCATGGCTGCATGTGACAGACCTAAGAAAATCCATCATTTGAGGGAGGAAATAAAGGGGAAGTATGTGAAATAAAGAGGCTTTACTTGTAAGAAAATCCAATCTGGAGATGAATATTATATCCTGGTTTCCATCTACACTCCAGATATGAACATAGACAAGTCATGTAACCTCTCCAAGTTTAGATTTTCTCCTCTATAAAGAAGGTGAAAAAGAAAAATATCCCCGCCCCCCAAGGTTGCTATGTGCAACAAGGGTGAGATGAAATCATGTAGATGAAAATCTCTGATACATCACTTACAGTCAGTCAAGCAGATGCTGAAAGAAGTGAACTTCCTTTATTTGTAAAGATAATAATTATAATAATATCCTATGTTTAAGGAGTGTTTTATGCATTACTATTAAAATAAACTTTTGTAGTTACTATTAGTAGATTTATTTTACAGAAAAGTCACTTTCCCAAAGTTACAAAGTTAGCGAGTGGGAAAGATATAATACAAGACACTTCTTTTGATTAAGGGCCCAATGCCCATCTCTGACTGACTGAGCAAGAAACAAAGAGGATTGAGGGAGGTGCTAAAATAGATCTCCATTGGCAAATTGAGGTTGGCTGCTGAACTTCTTTAGCAATGGATTTCACGGGCTCGCCCACTAAGGTCTATTTTAGATAACTTTTTTTTTTCCAGCAGCAGTCACCTTGGGACTGCTTTTGTTCAGGAACGAGAAAAGAGAGATCAACTCTTAGGCCACAGAGAGGCAACGAGAAAGTAACAGGAGCAAATGAATTCAAATTCAAATTTGGCTCCAACTTAAATTACTTCTACATGCAAGGAATCATCTGATAATGGGTGTGAGCTTTAGGATAAAATTTATATGCTTGTAGTTCACATTACAAGACAAAATTTTCAAGGGAACTTACCATCTAACTGCATTTCTTACATTAAACTTGCCCAACATTCAAATACCTACCACTCATCTAAAATACTACACTAGTCAAAACACAGGACAGAAAGGGGTAAAAAGCTAGGAGTCTAGAATCTAACCATGTGGAGTTTCATCCAGCTAGGTAAAACTTAGTGAAGCTTCTTCATCTGTTTTTTTTCTCTCTAAAACTGAGATAAGATTTACTGAATAGGGCCTCCCCTGGTGACGCAGCGGTTGAGCGCTGGGCTGCAAAGCTGCCCACAGCCTCTGCAGCACCGGTTCAATTCCCGGCCGCCCGTGAGGGTCCCACATGGCGCTACAGACCTCTCCTGCCACACCCGCTGCTCCCCTCAGCAGTGTATTTCACCAGTCTGTTCTGTTCTGTTCCCCGCTCTGGCTCTGGTAAATTCTCTCACCCTCTGGCGATTCTGATTGTACCCAGTGCTTGTATAAATAAATAAATAAATAAAAAATCTTAAAAAAAAAAGATTTACTGAATAAGCTTTTGGCAATGAAGGAGTTCATGTGTGGAAAGCAGGTAAAAAAAGAACGCTTATCATAGAGTGGATGTTCAATAAATTAAGAGTTCACATTAAGCCTAAATGACAGAGTTCAAAACACACAAAGCAAAAATGGATAGAACTGAAAGGAAAATAGACACAGCCACAATTATAGTCAGATATTTCAAAAACCCACTTTCAATAGACAAAACAAGTAGAAAGAAAATATACTGGAGACTTGAATAACACTTTAATCGACTTGATATAATTGGCCATGACAGAACACTCCACCAAACAAAATACATATTTTTAAAATATTATTATATACTGAATTTTTGTGTGTTTAAATTTTGTATGTTGAAGCACTCTTTCCCAAGATGCTGGTACTGGGAGGTTGAGGTCTTTGGGAGGTAAGTGGGTTTAGATAAGATTGGGCGGGTAGGACTTCCAAGAGGAGATTAGTGCCTTTATAATCAGAGAAGAGAGAGCAGAGTTTGTGCTCTTCCTCACAGCAGACCTAAGAAGGTGACCCTCAGCAGGTCAGGAACAGAACCCCTACGAGCAGGTAAATCTGACAGCTCCTTGATTTTGGGCTTCTCAGCCTCTAGAACTTGAGAACTACATGTAGTTTATTCACCCAATCTAGTGTATTTTGCTATCTCAGCTCAAGTGACGGGTACAAGTATACCTGATACATTTGCCAAGGTAACCCACACTCTGGACCACAAAACAAATCTCCATGATTTAAAATAAAAGAGGGGAGCAAGGAACTCCAAAACCCATCCCTTTTCAAATGCATTGAGGAAACCACCGTCAGAAACAATTGTTTTGACTCTGACCTTTAAGAAAGACTTGAAATCTAACCCAAAGTTTATAGGAAGCAGACAAATGCTTGAGAGGAATTGGCTGAATCACAGTAACAACAGAGTTTATGGCATTATAACTTGCTCCTGCTTCCCATTCCCTGGCTTAGCAGTGCCCTTAACAAAACAGCCCACATTCCCAGGATGGGTAATGATATTGGCAAGAGCAGAATGAACTTCATTCACAAAGAACTGTGGTGGTTTCTTTTGACCAGTGTCATGTCTTCCTGGAGGACAGGCCCAAAATATTTGCCTTTTATCTACCCTAACGTGGAAGTCACCCAGTGCTGAACCCACCACTTGTGGTGGCTGACATTTGTCAAAAAGATTTCCCAGGTAAATGCATAGGTCTCTGCTACTTGGGGTGATGGATAAGATTTGGCAAATAATCAACTAACCAAAAGAATGGAGGAAAGACTTAGGAGGGAAAGCTTAGAAGGGAAGGAGATACATTGGGAGAAATAAAAGCTTTGAAAACTCCGAAGATATTCCTGGAAATCTAAAGGCCAGGTGTCGACTCAGTGCTATGTCTGGAAAGACCTGAAAAGCACCTAAGCTTTCAACTCTGACCAATCTTCACGCTGTATGCAGCAGGAAGTGAAGATTAGGCAGAGAGGCCTTCCTGGTGGCCTACGGGTTAAATCTCACTGCTATCACCACTACAGCCTAAATTCAATCCCTGGCCAGGGAGCTAACCCATATATGGCACAGCAGACCTCTCCTGTCTCCTCAGCAAATCCGCCTCTTCTGCTCCCCACTCTGTTTCTGGTGAATCTCCTCACTCCACCCCACTTCTGGCCTACATCCCAGTTCTTCTATGCAAAAAAATTAAATAAATAACTAAAAGAAGATTAGGCAGAGTTGTAAGCTGCCAGGTTGAATGAGGAAGTGTGCATAAACACACGTACAGAGTTCTCAGTCAAGACTGGCTCCAGGCACTTCAGGGTTTAGAGAAGTCACTAAAGAAAAATTCAAATACCTCAACAAGCAGAAAAACTCACAACTACAACAAGCAAGAGCAACTAAACTGGGGAGAAACAAGAATTTCATTTATAGAGGTGTCACATCTCTTATTCAAAATGCTTGGTTTTCAACAAAAAAATTACAAGGTATGCAAAGAAACAAGAAAGAACAGCCATTCCGCAGGAGAGGAAAACCTTTTATTTTTTTTTTCCCAAGAAATTATCCTGAAGACGCATACCCAAAGACTGTAGACAAAGACTTTAATTCGATTGTCTTAATATGCTCAAGAGGCTACCTTGGGGGCCTCCCTGGTGGCTCAGGGGTTAAAGTATCAGTGCTATCAAGCTACCTCCAGCACAGGGTGCAGCAGGCCTCTCTTGTCTAGCCTGCTGCTCCCCTCAGCGGCATATTTCAGTGTCTCTGCCTGTTCTGCTCCCCACTCTGTCTCTGGTAAATCCTTTCACCCCATGCACCTCTGGTCTACATTTCAGCTCTTATATGCATATATAAATAAAATAAATCTTTAAAAAAAAAAGCTACCTTGGAAGTTATGCAGTGACTAAGGGAAATCATGAACAAAAAAACTAAAGAATACCTCAGAAGACTATCTCACCAAATAGATGTCAATGAAGAGATATAAATAAAAAGGAAAACAAATAGAAATTATGGGGTCAATGAGTATAAAAACAAAGATAAAATAATTCACTAGAGACCCAACAGATTTGAGGAAGAAGAAAGATTGCATGGAATGCAAAATATGTGCATAGCATACATCTAACAAGGTGTGGAATCTAGAGTAAATGAAGAACTCTTACAACTCAGTAACAAAAACACCAAAAGCAAATTTTTTCAAAGGCAAAGGTCATCAATCGACATTTTATGAAATAAGAAATACAAAACATCAGCATACAGGAGAGCAGATGCTTAACATTTGTCATGCGTGAACTGCAAGGAAAACCACATGAGATACCACTATACTCACACCAAAAATGGCTATATATATATATATATATATATATATACACACATATATAAAAACATGCTTTGCAACATTGTGTTTTGTTTTTTTGTTTGTTTTTTTAAAGATTTATTTATTTATTTATACAAGCACTGGGCACAGTCAGAAGCGTGGGAGGGTGAGAGAATTCACCAGAGCCAGAGCGGGGAGCAGAGCAGGCAGAAGGACCGAAGTACACTGCTGAGGGGAGCAGCGGGCAGCAGGAGAGGTCTGTGCGCCATGTGGGACCCTCCTTTGGTGGCCGGGGAGCAGCGGGGATCGAACCGGCGCTGCAGAAGCTGCGGGCAGCTTCGCAAACCAGCGCTCAACCGCTGAGCCACTGGGGAGGCCCTGCAACACTGTGTTTGATTGAGAAGTACAGGATCACACCTCTTCAGATGTATGTTACCAAACCCACCACCAAGGCACCCGTCATCCTTCATCACATTCCACTGGGCTCCACCACCGTGTTCCCCACCCACCCTCTCCCAAACCCTGCCCCACCCCAGCCTCAATAGATCCCTAGGGTTTGGTTTTGGTTTGGTTTTGTCTGCCACTTTGGTTTGTCTATATGCCACATGAGTGAAACCATTTGTTATTTGTCTTTCTCCTTCTGCATTATTTCACTTACCATAATCCCCTCCAATTCCATTCATGCTGTCACAAACGACAACAGCAGATCTGTCTGTTTTATTGCTGCATAGTGTCCATTGTGTGTATGTATCATGTCTTCTTAATCCACTCATCTGTTTTTGGACACTTATGCTATTCTTTAACTTGACTATTGTAAATAGTGCTGTGATGTACACAGGGGTTCATATATCCCTGATGAGAGCTTTGGCATTCTTCAGATAGATACCTAGGAGTGGAATTGCTGGAACATATGATAGCTCTGTTTTTCGTTATTTTGAGAAATATCCATTATGTTTTCTGTAGCAGTTGGACAAGTCTCATTCCCAACAATAGTGTACAAGAGTTCCTTTTCCTCTACATCCTTGCCAACACATGTTGTTTCTGGCTGCTTTGATATGGGTCATTCACACAGGTGTAAGGTGTTATCTCACTGTGGTTTTGATTTGCATTTCCCTGATAAGTGATGAAGAGCAATTTTTCAGATGTCTGTTGGCCCTTTCTGTGTATTCTCTGGAGAAGTCTATTAAGCTCTTCTGACCATTTTTTATTTGATTTTTTGGTTTTATTTTTACTGTTGTTGAGTTGTGTGAATTCTTTGTAAATCTTGGATATTAGTCCCTTGTCAGACATATGATGTGCAAATATTTTCTCCTATTTGGTAGGATGCCATTTTGTTTTAATGACGATTTCTTTAACGTAAAGAAGTTTTTAGTTCCATGTAGTTCTATTTGTTTTTTTGTTTGTTTGTTTTTGCCTCCCTTGGCATTACATTTAAGGCCACAAAGAAGCCATTGCTGTGTAATAATTTTTCAATGCTTTCTTCTATGTATTTTATGGTTTCAGGTATTATATCCAAGACTTTCATCCATTTTGAGTTAATTTTTGTGTATGATGTGAGATAGTGATTTGTTTCATTCTTTTGCCTGTGGCTGTCTAATTTCCCCAGCACCATTTCTTGAGGAGATTCTCCCTTCTCCAATGTGTACCCTTGGCACCTTTGTCCTAGATTAACTGTCCATATAGGTGTGTGTTTATTCCTGGGCTTTCTATTGTATTCCATTTGTCTGTGTATTTTTATTCCAATACCACACAGTCGTTGGGTTATTTTAAGCATTTTTTTCTCACATCATTGTTAAATTTTGGACAGTATTTGATTTCTCCCCAGGTGTAGTCCTCATAGGTTTCACACCACCATAGCCTCCATGATCCATCACCACAATATCTTGTGTTCTCCCTCCCATTTTGACCTTTCCTCCTCCCTCTCCCCTTCAGTGTGCCACAGATCTATGGTCATCTTGCAAGTTTTGTCTTTTTCTGACCCTTTGTTTACTTTCTCTATATTCTGCATATGAGTGAAACCATCTATTGTTTACCTTTTTCCTTCTGACTTATGTCACTCAGCATAATCCCTTTCGGCTCCATCCTTGTTGCTGCAAATAGCATGACTTTATCCTTTTTGATTGTTGATTAGTATTCCAAAATATGTTTATAGCCACAGCTTTTTGATGCATTCATCTGTTTTAGAGCATTTAGGTTGTTTCCATATCTTGGCTATTGTAAAAAGTGCTGCAATAAACATAGGGGTGCAGGTGTCCTTTTGAATTAGTGTTTTTGTGACCTTTGGGTAGATTCCTAGGAGTGGAATTCCTGGGTTATATGGTAGATTCATTTTTTTGTGTTCTGAGGAAACTCCACATAACTTTCCACAGTGGCTGGTCAAGTCTACATTCCTACCAGCAGTGTAAGAGGGCTCCTTTTTCACCACATCCTAGCCAGCACTTGGTGTTTCAGTTTTTGTTTTTTTAATATGGGCCATTCTCACAGTTGTGAGGTGTCATCTCATTGTGGTTTTCATTTGCATTTGCCTGATAAGTGATGCTAAGCAATTTTTCATATGTCTGTTGGCTATTTATATGTTTTCTTAGGAGATGTGTCTATTTAGTTCTGTCCATTTATTCATTTGGTTGTTTGTTTTGTTTTTGTTGAGTTGTGTGAGCTCTTTCTAGATCTTCGATAACAGTCCCTATCAGGTGTATGGCATGCAAATATCTCCCATTTAGTCAGGTATCTCATCTTTGGTTGCTGACTCTTGCTGTACAGAAGTTCTTTGATTTGAAGTAGTCCCAGTTGTTTATATTCTTCTTTGTTTTCCTTTTTTCTGGAGATGAGTCCTCAAAGACGTTTCTGAAATTTGTAAAGTGCTTTGCCTATGTTTTATTCCATTTTATGGTTTTTGGTTTCAGGCCTTTCAACCAAGTCTTTTATCCATTTTGAGTTGACTTTTGTATATGGTGTGAGATAGTCTAATTTCATTCTTTCACATGTGGCAGTACAGTTTTCCCAGCACCATTTATTAAAGAGTCTTTTCTTCTTTTAGTGTATATTCTTTGCTCCTTTGGCATAGAGTATTTGATCATATATATGCGATTTTATTTCTGAGCTTTCAATTCAGTTCCCATTGGTCCATGTGTCTGATTTAGTTCTAATACCATGCTGTTTTTATTATTATGGCTTTGTAGCTTAGTTCAAAGTCTGGAAGTGAAATACCCCCATTCTTCTCCTTTTTATTCAGGAAAACTTATGCTGTTTGAGTTTTTTATGATTCCATATGAATTTCAGCAATATTTTTGTCATTTCTTTGAAGAATGCAATAAGCCATTTTATTGGAATTGCACTGAATCTATATATTGCTTTAGATTTTGATAATGTTGATTCTTCCAATTCATGAATGAATTCTTCCAATTCGTTCATTCCAATTCCAAAGAGAATGTCTTTCCATTTCTTTGTATCTTTCTCTATTTTCTTGAAAAATGTTTTATAATTTTTCTTATATAGATCTTTCACCTCCTTTGTTATGTTTATTTCAAGTTATTTAAATTTTTTTGGTACAATTAAATTTCTTCCTCTTCAGACTGATTGTTTGCATATAGGGAGGCTACTGATTTTTGTGTATTGATTTTGTAACCTGCTACCTTACTGAACTATTTTTTTACTGTTTTTTTTTTTTAAGATTTATTTATTTATTTATACAAGCACTTGGTACAGTCAGAAGCGCAAGAGGGTGAGAGAATTCACCAGAGCCAGAGCAGGGAATAGAACCGGCAGACTGATGAAGTACACTGCTGAGGGGGGCAGCAGGCAACAGGAGAGGTCTGCGTGCTGTGTGGGACCCTCACTAGGTGGCCAGGGATCGAACCAGCACTGCAGAGGCTGCAGACAACTTCACAACCCAGCCCTCAACCGCTGCGCCACCGGAGAGGCCCACTATTTTATTGTTTTAATTAGGTTTTTTGGTGGATTTTTTAGGTTTCTCTTATATCATCTGTAAATAAAGATAGTTTTACTTCTTCTTTCCCAATTTGGGTTCCTTTTATGTCTTTTTCTTACATAATTGCTCTAGCTAGGATTTCCAGTATTATATTTTTTAAAAAAAGTGGTAAGAGTAGACATCCTTGTCTTGTTCAAGATCTTAGTGGAAAGGCTTTCAGTTTTTCAGGTACAAGCTGTGGGTTTGTCATAGATGTCCTTTATTATGTTGAAATGTTCCTTTTATTCCAAGTTTTTCAAGGGCTGTCATCATAAATTAATGTTAAACTTTATCAAAAGTTTTCTTGGCATCTGATATGATTATATGTTTTTTATGTTTCTTTTTGTTGATGTGATGTATTACATTAATTGGTTTTCTGCTGTTGGACCATCCTTGTTTCCCTGGGATTAATCGCAATTGATAATTTTGTATAATCATTTTGGTGCATTTTTGCATGCTGTTTGCTAAAATTTTATTGAAGATTTTAGCATCCATGTTTTTTTCATTAGGGAACTCAGTCTCTAGTTTTCTTTTTGGGGGTTGTCTTTGTTTAATTTTGATATTAGTGTGATGTTGGCCTCATAAAATGTATTTGGTGGGATTCCTTGTCTCTCAATTTTTTGAAAGAATTTTAGGATGGTGGGTATTTGTAGAGGCAGGACAAGGCACAGAGCAGGTTTTCTGATCCCATGCAGACCAGGTAAAGGAGGAGTCAGAGTCCTCAGTGGTTTTGCAGGTTTTTATCGGGGTTCAGTGGGTACGTGGCAGGCAGGGGTGCTGGGGGGCTGGGAGACTGGCAGTCCTCCCAGCCCCCAGCAAATCTTCACTCTATCTGGGCTCTCTGGCATTCTCTGCTTCTGCTTCGGGCTTCTTCTCTTTCGGCTTCAACTGGCGTCCCCATGACACCGCCCTTAAAAGCACAGTCTTAGCACAGGTATACCCACTTCAGGTACCCGCCATCAGGCATGCATTCAGGATCACAGGGTTCCCTCATCTATCCTGATGGTGGGAGGGCAGAAAAGCCTGATTTTTTACCTTACCCTACAGTATTATTTCATCTTTGAATGCTTGGTAGAAATGTCTTGTGAAACTATCTGGTCTTAGGGTTTTATTTTTTGGAAGAGTTTTGATTATCATTTCCATTTCCTTGCTTATAATTGTTTTGTTCAAGTTATCTATTTTTCTTTATCCATCCTTTGGTGACAGTATAATTCTAAGATTTGTCCATCTCATCTAGGTTGTTGAACTTGTTTGCATATAAATGTTCCTAGTAATGAGTGGACACATTGATAGGGACATGAGCAAGGGATAAGACCAGCCTCGGTCTTAGCTCTGTCTCTCACTATAAGGTTATTAATCTTGGGCTATTTACTTAACCCTTTTTCTTGTCTATGAAATAGGCATAGGCACACAATGCACTTCACCTGACTGGCTCTCTCTTGTCATTCATGTCTCCTTTCAAATACCACTTCCTTAAGGAAACCACCCTTACCCTCTACTATAGGAGCCCTTCCCCCACTTCCCAGCTCCTCTCTATCAAAGCAATCTGGTTCATCTTCCAAACATCAACATAATCTGAAATTAATTTGTTCACTAATTTGTTCTGAAATTAATTAGTTTACTTGTTTGTTATCTAGGCTGGATCTTTGAAATCAGTTTATTAAGTCATTATTTTAGCAAGCAGATTGTTAGTTCTGACCAAAAAAAAACTTGTTTCAGGGGTGAAAAGGAATCAGATGTGCAAAATGCCTGAGTAAACTATTATTAGGTGAGAGTTGTTATTGTTATCATGATTATTTACCATTGCACTGTAAGTGCTTATTAAGTACCTGGGGTAGGCCAGAAGGAGGCACTGATTGGCCCAACATGCTGGACTGTGCTCTGGTTACTTGGTCAGAGAGACACTCTTGACTGAAGCAGGACACTGGAGAGCGTCAAACCAGAGAAAGAATCAGACCATGGCTCCTGGCCATCTGCAGAGCTGACTGACACTCCTCCAACAGGGTAACTCATGGGACCAACTCTTACAATTTTCTTTTCAATGCCTTTCAGGAAGGGCTACCCAACCCCCACCTCACCAGGATAATGTGATTCATACCTGAGCTGTATACAGGACTTCTCTTTGCAAAACTCTTTCATTTTTAATTCCATTCTCCCTGTCATCAATCAACACTGATGATTGGCATCAAGTGTTAAACACACCACAGAACAAGCCCAGTAAAAGGTCATAAAGGAGAGAGATGCCTGTGGAAATATCCCCTTGAATGAGTTCACAGTCTAGTTTCCCTTGATGGAAAACTATAACCCCTACTTTTAGGACTTTACCTTTTCCTTGCAGGGAGAGGAACTAGGGCTACGGAGAAGAGCCATTAAATACAAATTCTTCTAAGCAACTGTAGGGTAAATAATTGTCAGGCTTTTCTGCCCTCCCGCCATTAGGATTGATGATGGATCCCTATAGTCCTGAATGCATGCCTGATGGTGGGTACCTGGAGTGGGGTGTGGGTATATGTATGTGGGTGCACCTGGGCTAAGACTGAACTTATAAGGGTGGTGTCATGGGGACGCCAGCTGAGTGAAACAGTACCAGTAGGAGAGAGAAGGAGAACCAGCAGAGAAGCAGAGGCCATGAGAAAATGTCAGAGAGCCCAGAAAGAGTGAGGACTTGCTGGGGGCTGGGAGACCTGCCAGCTCCCCACCCCCCCATACCCCTGCCTGCCATGTACCTGGTAAACTCAATAAAAGCCTGAAAAAGCCACCAAGGGCTCCAGGACTCCTCTTTCACCCATCTGCTCCAGTCATAGAAACCTGCTCTGTACCCATCCTTCTGTATGGCAACCTTTGACTCATTTTTCTGTGAGAACTTATTATGATGTGACAAAGAGCTACTGAGGGTCACCAGAGCATTGTGATGACAGGAGTGGGTGAATCTGCCACATACCAGCTGAGTGATGTGGGGCAAGCAGCTTAACTGCTCTTGCCCATTCATGAAGTTGCTGTGAGGAATTAAATGAGCTACTAAATGTGAAATGAATCAAATAGAGTTTAGAACATAAGCATTTGATAAATACCACTCAGAGAAGCAAATAAAAGAAAAAGACAGCAAGTGAAATGCAGCAGGAGACAGAGACAAGGAAAATACCAAGGTAAATCGAGAGGGAAATTAACCCAGCAGAGAAAGTCAGGTTATGTGGCAGAAGCTGCTAACATCATCTGGGACTGCAAACCTTTGTAGAACCCAGCATGCCACTGTTGCACTCTACCTGTAAGAAATCTGTTATGAAATGGCAATATGGTCTCTAAAGGAACAATGGGGTTTGAGTATTGTTTGCACTTCCAAGTAGACTTTTATTCAGTCTCTTTGATGAGACCTGGGGTATCTTTTCAAAAGACTGAAATAACTGTCCTCAAGTTGCTGTAAAATAGCAGCACTTGTCTATGCTGAGGAACAGAAGGAAGGTCAAGGTGGGGTTTATTGCCACTGTATAATGTCAGAGCAGTCACTTTATGCTTCACAATGCTCCTGGCAACCCCACAGTTTTCCCACCTCGCCTGTGGAGCACCACAGCCTCTGGCCATTAACTAGGACATGCCTATTTGTTTCATTTGTCAAGCAACCATAATTCCTAGATTGGTTTGTACCAAAGGGATTGCCACCTTCAATTGAAAGAAGAATGCCACAGAATCCTCACATTTTAACCAATGTTCTCTTTGAGTATAAGAACCAGAAAGGCATTTAAACAACCAAGAGGAGAAATTTATTAGAAAATCATAGTCTCCAAAGTCAAGAAGAATGGCAGCCTTAATGCCTAGAAACTGGACCAGGAAAACCTCCAGAAACAAAAGTAGGTGACTGCTCTCAACTGATTACTCAACTTTCCCACACTCTCTTCCCAGAGATGTGTGCCTCTCATCTCCCTGGAAATCTGCTCATCACCTTTGCACTGGCGATGAACTTTTTCCATATCTTCATTTTCATGACACAAGATGGTAGCTCCCTGTAGCGGCAGGAAGGGCACGGAGCAAGATCTCTATGGACTGGGGCAGATAGGTGAAGAAGGAGTCCTGGAGCCCTCGGTGGCTTTTGCAGATTTTTATTGGGATTTCCCAGGCACATGGCAGGCAGGGGGGCCAGGGGACAGGAGGCTGGCAGCCCTCCCAGGCCCCAGCAAATCTTCGCTCTTTCTGGGCTCTCCGTGGTCTCTGCTTCTCTTTCGCTCCCCTCTTCCTTTTTCCTCTGTTCCGTTTGCTCTCCTGGCGCCCCTGTGATGCCATCCTTCAAAGCCCCGCCTTAGCCCAGGTGAATCCCATCTACCTCTGCCCACACCCTACTCCAGGTGCCCGCCATCAGGCATGCATTCAGGACCGCAGGAGGCGGCGGGGCAGAAAAGCCTGATACTTTTTTACCTTACCTTACTTTCCCAAATGGTGGTCTTGACCCCTTGTGTGCATACCCTAAATTCCTAGGAGATAATCTCTCAATCCCTGTGTGGGTGTGTAGGGTAAAGAAAATGTCAGGCTTTTCTGCCCTTCCGCCATCAGGATAGATGATGGATCCTTGTCCTGAATGCATGCCTGATGGCGGGCACCTGGAATAGGGTGTGGGCATAGGTAGATGGGATTCAGCTGAGCTAAGACTGTGCTTTTAAGGGCGGCGTCATGGGGTGATGCCAGCAGCCCCAGCCAGCAGCAGCAGAACCGAAAGAGAAGCCGAGAAGCAGCAGAACGAACGCTAGAGAGCCCAGATAGAGTGAAGACTTGCTGGGGGCTGGGAGGCCTGCCAGCCTCCCAGCCCCCCAGCCAGCACCCCTGCCTGCCATATGCCTGGTGAACCCCAAATAAAAAACCTGCAAAACTACTGAGGACTCTGACTCCTCCTTTACCCGATCTGCATGGGATCAGAAAACCTGCACCTGTGCCCAGTCCTGCCTCTACAATTGGCGTAAGTCGACAGGATCCATGTAGACGGGTATTGGAGCCCTCCGAAGACCTGGAGGGACTAAGGAGAACAGACTGTTTGCCTGTGATGACGCTGGAGTTGCCATGGCGGCACAGAAGGTGGTCAACGTCCACGAGCTACAGGACGAGACCTGGCGTGAAGGAGACGCCCGAGAGAACCAGCCAACGACACCGGAAAGGACCAGCCAACGACACCGGAAAGGACCAGCCAACAACACCGGAAAGGACTAGCCAATGACCCCTGAGGCAGCAGGCTGTTGCTGTTGCTGATGCAAGGAGAGGCCAATGGACTTCAACTGATGGACATGGACTGATAAACTTGGACTGACAATCCCGCCAGAAGGCGGAGGACCTTGGCAGGTTATGTTTTTTTATGGGAATCTAGGGGTGGCCAGTGGGCCTAGATGGCCAAAAGCAGCCTGTTTATGCCCAGCAGCCAGGTGGAGGAGAAAAGCCAACTAAGAAAGCAAAAGTTGGTACTGATGATAAGTTGAGAAGCCCTGAGCGGCTGTTAAGCAGCCTGGGTATGCTGAAGCCCTGTGAGTCTCGTAAAATCACCTGTGGGTGATGCCCTGCTCATTCTTGAGTGAGGGTGAGGAGCTGAGGAACCTGTCCTTGGGGGACGGGTGGGGAATGTGGCTTGGGGTGGAGCCCAAGCCAAATGCAGAGTTTGGATCCCCGACCCATGTGCTTGTGCAGTGGGTTGGCTTGAGTGCAGGGGTCTGTGAGTCGCATGGGTGGCCGTGAAGGCCGAGTGTTGGAGCGACTGCAGACAGAAACCCTGAGGGTTGGCGATTACCCCCAACAGAATAAAATTGCCAACCCCAGAGCTAGTGCATCCTGGGGGTGGATGCTGTGTGTGCGCCTTGTAGACTAGACTACAGCCAGAGAAGGCCAGGAAGCCTGACGGCTCCTGGTATGTTATAGTAGATGCTGTGAGTGATTCCCCTCCCTCGTATGAGCAGTGCCTTCGGCAGCAGATTTGGTGGCTCATCTGCTGGTACCAATAATTGTCTTTTGCTCTTGGTTGGTGCCCTGCCTGGACTTATTTGTGTTCTGTTGTATTTTGTTATATTGTATTTTGTTATATTTGATGTATTTGCTTTTGTGGGCCATGGCTGCATTGTTTGTTTGCTTAGAAAATTGTATATATATGTATAGACTGTATGGCAGAAAACCCTGAGGGGGTGGACTGTAGGGTAAAGAAAATGTCAGGCTTTTCTGCCCTTCCGCCATCAGGATAGATGATGGATCCTTGTCCTGAATGCATGCCTGATGGCGGGCACCTGGAATAGGGTGTGGGCATAGGTAGATGGGATTCAGCTGAGCTAAGACTGTGCTTTTAAGGGCGGCGTCACGGGGTGATGCCAGCAGCCCCAGCCAGCAGCAGCAGAACCGAAAGAGAAGCCGAGAAGCAGCAGAACGAACGCTAGAGAGCCCAGATAGAGTGAAGACTTGCTGGGGGCTGGGAGGCCTGCCAGCCTCCCAGCCCCCCAGCCAGCACCCCTGCCTGCCATATGCCTGGTGAACCCCAAATAAAAAACCTGCAAAACTACTGAGGACTCTGACTCCTCCTTTACCCGATCTGCATGGGATCAGAAAACCTGCACCTGTGCCCAGTC
Organism: Talpa occidentalis; assembly: GCF_014898055.3. Lineage (NCBI taxonomy): Eukaryota > Metazoa > Chordata > Mammalia > Eulipotyphla > Talpidae > Talpa > Talpa occidentalis. The sequence continues at coordinate 62,516,509 of NW_023605194.1, forward strand.
CTGACTTTACAGGGTGAGATTCCCAACCATGGTCCAGAAAGCTGTGGCCACAGTAGAATGATCATACAGTTTAACAAGGCAGCAGGGGCCCAAACTGTGCAGCAGGGGAAAGGGAGGTATTCAGAGCAAGGGTCTGAAATTTTGCAGGTTCAAACAGACCTTCATCCTCCTAAGGATGTTTCTGATAGGTCAGGGTGCGTGGATGAACAAAGGATGGTGTTAGACTGCATGTGCGGGTGTGTGCCCTGAGTCCCCTAATGTTAAGACTGCTACCATATTTCCTTACTAAGTTGGCTTTAGATTACAATTCAGATCATGAGTGTAGGGTAAGGAAAAAGTGTCAGGCTTTTCTGCCCTCACGCCATTAGGATAAATGAGGAAACCCTGTGGTCCTGAATGCATGCCTGATGGCGGGCACCTGAAGTGGGTACACCTGGGCTGAGAGACTGAGTTTATAAGAGTGGCGTCATGGGGACGCCAGCAGAAGCCAAGAACGAACAGAAGCAGGAGAGCAGAGAACACGAGAGAAGGCCAGTGAGCCCAGATAGAGTGAAGACTTGCTGGGGGCCCAGGAGACCTGCCAGCCTCCTGGCCCCCCAGCACCCCTGCCTGCCATGTGCCTGGTAAATCTAAATAAAAGACCTGCAAAAGCCACTGAGGACTCTGACTCCTCCTTTACCCAGTCTACTGGATCAGAAAACCTACTCTGTGTTCTTCCTGCCCCTACAATGAGGTAATATATTAACTTGACATCATTGTAGTGTTTAGCATAACTGACAGAAAAACTACACATTGAAAGTGTACAGTTCAATAAATTTTGACATATGTATACACCTAGGAAACCAGCACTATAGTCAAGATAGTGAACATACCTGCCAACCCTAAAAGATTTCTCGTGGGCCTTGATGATTCGTCCTTGCTGCCTCTCTCCCTCTCCTCAACAACTATCATCTACTGTCGGTCACAATGGAGTCATTTGCATTTTCTGGAATTTTGTATTAATCATAAACAACAAATCATTTTTTAAAGTTTTATTGAAGTAACATTGGATTATAATATATAGGTTGAAGGTTACTATAATTCAGCGTCTGTATTTACTACATTGCACTCAACACTAAAAATACAATTCCACCTTTCACCATACAGTTGACCACTTTAATCCAATTTGCCACCCTCTTTCCCCTTCCTTCTGGTGACCCTGATTTTGGTCTTACAGTCAAAGTTTATTTTGCTTTGTTTAGTACATTCATTTCTTGTGGTTTCCTTTTGTGTCACATATGAATGAAATAATACAGTGTTTGTCTTTTTTGGTCCAACTTATTTCACTAAGCACGCTACCCCCTAGGTCCATTGATGTTGCAAGTCACAGATTTTATCCTTTTTTTTTAATTTTATTTTTATATTCCCCATACAATTGCAACCCCCTTATTTTGACCCCAATCCCATAGCTAAGTAGTATTCCAATGAGTACACACTTTATATAGGAACCATTTTTAATTTTTTTAAACAGAACTCTTTTTTTTTTAAAGATTTATTTATTTTTATACAAGAACCGGGGTACAGGCTAGCTGTGCGGGAGGGTGAGAGGACTCACCAGAGACAGAGCAGGGAACAGAACAGGCAGACTGATGAAATACACTGCTGAGGGGAGCAGCAGGCGAGACAGGAGCAGTCTGCCGCGCCATGTGGGACCCTCGCCAGCCGGCCGGGATCGAACTGGTGCTGCGAAGGCTGCGGACTGTCGAAGACCAGCTTAAGGCAAAATGTTGGGTCAGGTGTCCCTGAAAGGATGAGACAGCCTAGGAGAAACTTAAGGGCTGAAGGGAAGGGGAAAGGGGAAGGTGAGGCAGATACAATACACTCTTACATTGGTGCAAGCATCTCCTGCTGAGGGTCTCAGCGGGACTTTATTTATACGTTTAAGGCAAACGATGGGATTACATCATCGTAAGCATAGAAGCAAAATAAAACAATCAGCACATTCCTTTCCCACAGACATTTTGTCGCCTACATGTTTTTAAGAACAGAAACGACCTTAAAAGTTAATAGATAATTAAAACTTAGACACATTATTTCAGCCAAAACAACTACCTAGGTCAGCTAAGAGTCCTTGGTACCGCCCTGTCACCAAGGCTACAATATCAGGAGACTCTTCTATCTATATAACTTACAGCTAGAGACCAGTTGCTTCCTGGTAATCAGTTATTAGAACTTTTTTTCTATTACTCAGAAACTACTAGCGTAATCAACTTCGTTACGAGACTTCTCTATGGAACTTCCATATGAGGAATAATATTATGACCAGCTCTGGATTGCTTATCAGACATGCCCTTGCACAATAATTATTTCCCACTGTCAAGTAGGCCAAATTCAGTGTTTAACTTTTTTCAGTGTTTAACTTTTAAGCAAGTAATTTTCCATGCCATGCATTTACAATATTCTCATAATTATTCTTATATATATTGTATAAACATGTTCTTATAATTATTTGCCCAATGTATATTCTGAAAAATTATTTCTATTATGACCAAGAACAAAAAACAAAGGGATGTTTAATCTTCAGCCCCATGGTGTGAGGCACAAGAAATCTTCAGCCCCACAGTGTGAGGCTCTTTAAACTTTGGCCCCACGGGGTGAGGCCCTTTTCTTAGCTGCTTGCCAGTGTCTTACCTGTCTGGGGCAGCTAGGCCCCCTGCAGCAGCGGACATCTTCACAGCCCAGCGCTCAACAGCCTGTGCCACCAGGGGAGGCCGGGAACCATATAGGACACACATTTTGCAAGTTTCCTTTACCCAGCACAATTGTTTCGAAACAGGAGTAGCTCATTCCTGTTTTTTGCTGAGTCATATTCCACTGTGTGTGTGCTTTCTCTTAAATATTCAGAGTTCACAGAGATAGAATAAACTTTCACATCTATCACCCCCAAAGGCATATGGCAGGATAGGTAGCAGCCAATTTGATATAAAACACTTGTCTCAAGTTATTACAAACCAACAGAAGCCTGAGTGTTGTATTTATGCAAATGATTGACAAAGAATATGAATTGCAACAATTTCAAAGCACAGTGTCCCATAACCACAATCCTATACTCAGCAGGAGAGCCAGAGGTGACTCTGAGGTGGGAGGAAAGCAGCCAGGAGAAGCAAGAAGAGCACAGATCTCTGAGCTCTGGCTTGGCTGTGTGACTCGGAGAAAGCCACTTCCCCTCTGCAAGCCTGTTTCCTTCTTCATAAAGCAGGGAAACTGAACAGTGGTGTCTCAGTATTCATACTATTCTTAGAATGTCTGAGCAGACAGTGCCAGCATGAGAGCTATCTTCCCTCACTGAATCACACAGGTTAAACCCACTGCCAAAGATGGTCAGCTCTTCCTTTTCTCCACTTAATAGGGAACTCAAACTGCCTAGTTTGAGGGAGCTTTTCCCCAGTTAGTGTCCAATTCCAAGAGATTTGGTTTTTGGTGTTTGTTTTGTTTTGGTTTGGTTTTTTTCAAAAGCCATGGTTGCCAAATTCTGCTTGTCTAGCTGTTGACTTGAAGCTGGTCCTTGGCCAGAGAAGAAGAGGCCTTCCCGGCTGCTTCAGACTGACACTGCTAACTGCGGCTGACCGCTGCTGACCGCTGCTAACTGCTGCTGGCCACTGCCTACTACCGCTCTGGCTCCTGCTGACCCCTGTGCTGCCTGGGACAAGTTCCTTCTAACTCTGGCCCTTCTGAGGCACCCTCTCCTCCTATATTCTCCTGAGATTCAACAGGGAAGTAAGAACCAGGGAGTTCAGGGGACAGAAATGCAAGGAAGGGAAGCTGGTAGGAAGCTCTGTGGACAGCATCTGTGATGAGGAAGTTAGGAGATGGGTACAGGTAGTTAGCTGGGAACTGGATGCCCCAAGCCCCCAGCCCAGCTGTCCCAAGATCATTTATCTGCCTGAATAAGGAATAATCAGTTGGAACCAGGCAGGCACTCCCCACAGAGGCTCAGGTGCCCTAAGTTCATTTATCAGTCTTATTGAAAAAACAGGAGGGTGCCCCAACCCAATTAAAAATGGAATGTTCAGAACACCAACACAGTAACACAAATCTAAAACAACAGACCCACAGCTGGTTCTAGTAGCACACCAGGTAGTATGGGACAACTCACTGGGGCCTTGGTAGCCTAGGAGACCCCAAGGGCCCCAGCCAATCAGCAAGAAAGACAAGGGGAGGGACCCAAAAGCCAAACACCCGTTCCTTGCCCACTACACCCATATAAGCTCCTACTTCTTGCCTTCTCAGTGGCTATGCAGTTGGGACCCTTCTCTGTTCAAAGAACTTTCCTGTCCTTATCTATCAATATATCTCTTGCTTTTCTGTAACACTGGTCTCAAGGTTGAATTCTTTTCTCACCAAAGATAAGAACCACAACAGAGTAGCCCCCCAGAGGTCCTTGACCCTCGAGATCGGATTCCTCTCGATGGAGGAAGCCATGAGGGTGTATCATCGTGGCAAACATGCAAGGAGACTGGAGCCTTTGGGGTCTCCTGTGCGCCCCAGTCCACATGGCCACACTCAGCATAATGCCCTTTCACTCACCCACTCAGCACCCTAATGCTCTACCTACCTCACTGGATCCTCATGGCTGAGGAAGTAGGCAAGGCCAGTTATTAGTGGCTCAAGCCCCACTGTTTCTTGGGAAACTGACCTTCAGTAGCATCAGCCTTGCCTTCAGGCCACAGTCTTGTGGCTTTTGTGGTACCTCCTATCTACTCTGTAAATTTGTCCTCAGCTTTCCTGGTTTGGTAGTCACTGCCTGAGAGGAGGGTATGAGGGCTGGTCTCCAGGTGACCCTGAAATGCCCTAACTGAAGGAGGACGCCGGACTGGTGGGAGCCAAGGGCCTGTTTGGATGTTATTAGTGCTCTTACGATGGATAATCTTGTTCCCTGCTTCTTGGCTTTACTTCCCCCACTTAACCTGATTTCATTTTAATTGAAAGGCATCAACCCATCAGCCACTTAAGGTTTCCTCTACATGACAAAGAAAGACTTGAAAAATCATTAAAGAATATGAAAGAAAATTCCTAGATTCCCAGTCAATACTAGTTTTCTTATGCAGTGACCATTTCTCCTAACACTTAACAGCCCATATGGTGTTGGATATTTATACAAACTGCAACTCTGACAATATTTTCTTTGCCTGGAGATTAAAAAAAAAAAGGAAAGAAAAAAACAAATTTTCAACAAGAATCTCTAGGAAAAAATTAAAAACAAGTGTACCTAAAAGCCAAGACAGAAGAACATTTACATCAAAGGAGACAAAGAAATACACAGTTAACACAGATGTACTCCCAGACCATGCAGAATTATTTGATTGTCTTCCTTGGTGAAGCCACTGGCTCCAAAGCCAGGAAGGAGACAAAACAACATATTAACCCAATGTAGTTAAACAAGATTCAGAAAACCAGAATCTTCCCTAGAATCACCAGGGTTTTTCACATATCTCAAGAATCTGAAGCCCACAAGTATTACTTGGAAAACTTCAAATTCAGAAGATATTTGACAGTCTTTGGAAACCCAAAAAGTGCTTATAATAACTGCCAATCATCTTGCAAATCCAAGCTTTGCAAATAATTCCATGGAAATTAAGTCAACCCAGGAAAATCCATTCTGATTCAACATAATTTTGAAAGCTGAATTAATTAAGAATGAAGAATTAAACACAAATAATCTTATTGCCTATTTTCCAAACCTAAATTAATACTCTTATACCTGCTCAAAAATTAAGTGTAGAAATAAAAGACACTGACCATGAAGATTTCTTATATGAATGAGACATAGGGCAAGTTAGGGTAATTAGGCAGTTTTAGGGACACTGCAGGAGGGGACCTTGGAGAAATGAGGAAGGCTTCAGAGATAAGGGCAGCAAGAGGAATGTAACTAATTCCACCTGGAAAAACAAACATCCCAGAACCAAGGACTACATTGTTAACGCTGGCCTTGGTTTCCTTCAGGTGGTAAAGGGAGGCGGAGATTGGAGAAATAGAGAATGGTTTAATTTATGGACAACTTAAAAGGGCAGCTGTTTAGCTTTAATGCAGAGATGCTCATCCAGGACTGGGCCATAAAGATAAAGAAGTAACAAATGGGGAAAGAGAAAGCTGTTAGATAAGGAATGTGATGATCCCCTGCTCAGTAGCAAATTAAGTGAGACAGCCGAGAACTAACCAATCACAGAGAGACTGGTGGAGCTTTAGGATAATTAGGGAAAGAAGGTCTATATTCCCTGGGACAAGACTCCGCTTTGGCTTCCTTGCCCCTCCCAGGCCTGGTTTCATGGCCTGGGAGTCCCACTTTATTTCTGTTCCTAGGCCTGACAATTCCGGTATCATGAGGATTACACTATGAGACAGAAGTTAAACGAGTTGAGCTTTCTGACTACAGAGGGGACAAAAATAAGGACAATCGACCACAGACCTAAGGAGTGGGGGAGGGGTGTCCAGGGAGAGGGATGAGGGGGACAGACAGGGACCAAAACAAGGAGGGAAGAGCACAAGAGACTTTGGTGCTGGATCACAGGGGCGATGGTTGTGGGAGAACTACAGGGACTACACCTGAGGGGAGAAATCAAATACTGTCCAAAAATTAATAACCATGTAAGAAAATAAATTAATTAAAAAAAGAAAAACAACAAAAAAAGCACCATCACTGGCAGACTATCTCTAAATGGTAATTTCTTGAGCTACAAGAGCACAAACTCTAGAAAGATTGACGTCTACAGAGGCAGCCGCTAGAGCAAAACTGGCTGGCTGAAGAAAATATCAAGATTATCGCAAACCATCTCACACCATAGAAAGTCACTATGAGATAAAGTACTTTTAAAGCTATGACCTTTATGTAAACTTTTTGCAGCAAAAACAAATTTTATGTAAAGTGAAATTTTTTCTTGTTCCTGTTCACGCATCCTTTCTTATATTTATTTTTCAAAAAAAACAGTTACTGAGCTATAGAGAAAAATGCCATTACTTGACAGTTTTCCAAATACAAGTTAAAACATAATGAATGGGTAATATGATTAAGTCGTAAAATTAAAGAACACGGATAAAAAACAGCCCAGAATAGAAGCTGGGCTCAGGAACCAGCCGAGGTCCTCCCACAGGCATATGAAGTTACTTATCAAGATCAAACTTCAGGCTTTACTCTGTAAATAAGGGCACAATGGTAATGCTTCTTTGCAGTTCCTTCCCTTTCCAGGGAGATACCTTTTTTTTTAATTTTTATATCATTTATTTATATATATTTTACATCATTGTTCTTTTTTTTTAACATTTATTTATTTATTTATACAAGCACTGGGTACAGTCAGAAGCGCGGGAGGGTGAGAGAATTCACCAGAGCCAGAGCGGGGAGCAGAGCAGGCAGAAGGACCGAAGTACACTGCTGAGGGGAGCAGCGGGTGGCAGGAGAGGTCTGCGCGCCATGTGGGACCCTCCTCCGGGGCCGGGGAGCAGCTAGGGATGGAACTGGTGCTGCAGAGGCTGCGGGCAGCTTCGCAACCCAGCGCTCAACCGCTGCACCACCGGGGAGGCCCTCCTTGCTCATTTTTGTACAAGGTTTGCTTTCTGCTCTCAGGTATAGTCCCCATAGAATTCCACCACCCATTCACCCATGCTCCAACACCACAGTCCCCCGGGCTCTTCCCTCCCGTTTTAATCCCTCTCCCTCCTCCTCCCCTACAGATTGTCTCTGATTTATAGTTGCCTGTTAATTTTGGAGGTTTTTTTATTCTTATTATTTTTTTCCCAGATCCTTTATTTGGATCTAGGAATATATCTTTAATAGAACACTTTTCTGTAGGGCAATCTAAAGTATGGCTAGAATTTGATACTATGAACTGTTAGATTGTCCTCAATTGTATTGAATTTTTTGTCATTTGATTTCTGACTAGAGCTATCTGTAAAATAAAGGAAATTACTGCTTTCATAATTTTATGTCAATTGAAATAAAACAAGGAACACCCCAAAGCCCAGTACTTGAGAGGTACTTTAAACCTGAAAGAATATGTATTTCAATACCTTGTATCGTGGCTGGCCAACATAACATGTTATCATTTAAGCTTTTTAACATCCTATTTTTAAGGTTGTCTTTATAAACCAAAAGTTTTAATGAAGTTAATTTTTTAAAATACATAATTATATGTTAGAAATCATTTCTATCAATTTTCTAAATGGAACTTTTTTAAAGATTTATTTATTTATGCATACAAGAACTGGGGTGCAAGCCAGAGATGCGGGGGGTGAGAGGATTCACCAGAGACAGAGTGGAGAACAGAACAGGTGGAATGGGTTAAATACACTGCTCAGGGAAGCAGCGGGCTAGTGAGGAGAGGTCTGCTGTGCCATGTGGGTAGCTCCCTGGCCGGGGATCGAACTTGTACTGCTGTGGCTGTGGTTAGCTTCATAGGCTGCGTCTTAATCCCTTGCGCCAGCAGGGAGGTCCTAAGTGGGACTTTTTAAAATGTATGCTTGAGTCACTTCAATTCCAGAATGATAGAATAATACTTAATATTCTATACTCCCACTTACATATTTTTATTAAAATTTGTAAGCAGGAAACTACACATATGTGGTAATGACCTTAGAGAGACAATAGGGAGGCAAACTGAAAGTGATAAAAATAAAAGTACTGTGGGCCTATCTGGTGGTGCAAGGGATTAAGACACATCCTATGATGCGATCGGCAGCCACTGCAGCATGAGTTCAATCCCTGGCCAGAGAGCTACCCACATGGCACAGCAGACCTTTCCTGACTCACCTGCTGCTCCCCCAGCAGTGTATTTCAGTCTTCCTGTTCTGTTCCCCACTCTGTCTTTGGTGAATCCTCTCAACCCCCCCACTTCTGGACTACACCCCATTTCCTGTATGTATCAGTAAATAAATCTTTAAAAAAATAAAAATCAAAAATAAAAGTATTGCTCATACTCATACAAATTTAAGAAAAAGCATGTGAAAGCAAAAACTTAGAAGTAACAAAAGAAATGTACAAAAATAGCTGATCCCTTAAATAGGCAATCCATGTAATTAATTATATTACTATTTATGGTGTTGAGCAAGGCCCTATCAATCTAATTTCTATTTTTCTCACAAGTTATATAAAACAATACTATTATCTATCTTAAAGGAAAATAATATCTGATTGCATTGCATGCCCTTGCTCCTTTTTCTAAAGAATTTCTATTCCACTAACTTGTTTCTTTTTTTAATTTTTAAAAACCGTTTAATGCATTTCTGCTAAAAAGGAGGAAAAAGAGAAACACTGTATGACTGACTTTCTGGTTTGGTACCCATAAAAGGTTAGCTTTGATGATACCTGCAGTGGGAACAAGTTTCTCTAATGAAGATGGAAGTTACTTTTTATTTACATTGTTCTCTAGTATTTGAAATTTTTCTGTGAACATGTGTTGTTTTTATGACAAAAGAGAAATCCATTGCTTCCTCTCCACCTCATTTGCATGAATTTAGGAATTTATTGACTCTCCTGTAATCCTGAGGATTTTGTAATAACTTGCAACAAAAGAGCTACTATTTACTAAGTGTTTGCTTTATGTGAGTCAGAGTACTAAACTCCTTAAATTCCTCCATATTTCTTAACAGGGTTCTAAAGTTGGGAACTACCACCTTCTTTTTACAGATAAGGAAATTGATCAATGACTTGTTCAAGTCAGAGCTTATAAGCAGTAGAACCAGGATTGAAATCCAGGCAGAACTTGCAATGGGCTCCTAACTGGGGTCTCTACCACCATTCTCTGCTGCCAGTTATTTTCTTAGACTACATCTAATCACATCGCTCTTACTTAAAATCTGGGAAACCCCCACCTACTCCTTCCATTACCCAAAGAATACAGCCTAACTGTCTTAACTTGTCATCTCCAGTCCAGTTTCAATGAACTCGAGCATGCACTCATAATACATTAACAAATAATTACAAGTCGTAACAGTTGCTTCAAAACAATTTTCCATATACTCTCCCAAAACCTTGTGACACGAGCCGGTTAGCCAACAGTTCTGGTAGTTTCAATAGCTAGTCCAGTGCCAAGATGATATGCCCTGACTTTGCTGGCTTGTTCACTCAGTGCTCTTAGCTTCTTACCATTTTTCAGCCTATCAGAATGTTTCATCCCTGTTTTGCATACATCAATCTTTCTTTTGCCTGCATGCCCTTCACCCTGCCTGGTAAATGCATATAAATCCTGCATGATTTCTATGGTTCATGTGACCCATCATCCTAGCTCTGACTCTATTAGGTAAAATACATTCTTCCCCAGACTAACTTTCCCACTAAAACAAGAAAGAGCCATATTCTAAGAAAATGAGACTGGTTAGCAAAAATGAATAGCATGGGGGAGGGGGGTGTTTAGAGAGAGAAAAACAGCGGGAAGCTGGATATCAATGGATTTTCTAATTAAGAAGAAAGCCATAAAGGAGTGAAAGTTTCCAGAAAAGGTGGGGATGGGATTACTCAGCGGAAATAAAATCAGACAAACTTCTGTCTCTTTCCAAATCTTTGGCCTTGAGAGGCTCACAAAGAGAGAAGTAGCTTTGGTGATGCAAGAACCCAAAATCTACTTGATTTGTTTCTCTTTAAGACAGGGGAGCTCAAACATGTTTGCCAACGAAAGGTTACTTCTGAAATGTAGTCCTGTTGCCCGGCTGTAAAGCATCTATCACAGCAAAAACAACACAGCCTAGACCTGCAACCCAGTGCTTCAAGTACCGTAGCTCTGAACCTCTCACTACAACCGGCTTAGGTAAGTTCTGTGATAACCTATATTTTATAGGAATGAGGAAGCCAACGCAGAGAGAGGTTAATAAACTTGTCCAGAGTCACTCAGCTCATAAGTCCCAAAGTCAATATTGCCCACCCCACTCCCTCCACCACCACTAATAATCTGGCTGCAGTGTGAGTGCTCGTAGCCAACATGTAATAAGGGTACAGAAAACAGAGCCCTTGACCTGCCCCAGACTTTCCCAGGTCCTGCATTCACTGGCTTAGATCGTCTTTCCCAGGCAGAGTTAAAATCTAGAGATATTCAGGTCAAAGCAGTGGGCAAATGGATACTGTGTCTGAGGAACAGTGGCTGAAGAGGAGCAGTAGGGAGAGCATTTGTGATGTTGCAAGGTTTGCATCTCTCTGGCAGTTATAAAAATTATCATAAGCATCATCGGAGGAGGGGTACAGTGTGCATAAGACCTGGCTCCAACTTCCAGTATTTTGTATTCGGGAGCAAGTCACTTAACATGTGCAAGTATACCAGTTCTCCATTATAATACAGTCTGATGATGGTAACAAACAAACATTTAAAATAATAACAATGATGAGAATTATCCTGCAGCCCTTGGTGGTGTTGTAAGGAGCCAGTGAAATAATGTGTGTGCACAGGCAAATGTCAGCTATTTTATGACAATTGTGGTCACTAGTCTCTCAGACTGTCTGAAAAACTTTCCATCCTCTCCACTCTCCCACGTACACCTCTCAAGCAAAACACTGATTCTGAGAAGAAATGCAAATGGCCAACAGGTATATGAAAAAATGTTCAACATCATTTATAATCAGGGAAATGCAAATCATAACCACAATGAGATACCACCTTACACCATTGAGAATGGCACACATTGTAGCACTATTCACAACAGGTAAGCTATGGAAACAACCCAAATGCCCAAAAAACAGATGACTGGATCAAGAAGATGTGGTACATATACACAATGGAATACTATCCTGCAATCAAAAAAGATAAACTCATGCCATTTGCAGCAACATGGATGGAGCTAGAAGGGATCATGCTCAGTGAAATAAGCCAGAAGGAAAAGGAAAAATATCGTATGATTTCACTTATAGGAGGAATATAAGGGAACCAAGTAAGGGATCAGGGAAAAAAATTAACAATAATAATAATAATAATAATAATAATAATAATAATCAACTAGCAGACAACCATAAATAAGAGACATTTCTGCAAGAGAGAGGGAGGAAAAGGGATTAAAACGGGAGAGACGAGCACAAGGGACTATGGTGATGGTTCATGGGTGAACTGGTGGTGGGAATTTTACAGGGGATACACAATGACATAAAAGACATTAATAAATTATAAAAAAGTAAAAAATAAAAAATAAAGAATGGAAACTATTCTCAGAAAAAAATATAAAGCACTGATTCTGACAGTGTTTCTAGACCCAAATAACTTTCCAATGTATAATTCACCCCTTAAGCAAAATTGCCTTTTACAGTGAGGCAACTTGACACTCTAAAAATTAAGTGAGATGACCTGTGACAAGTTGTCATTCTCCAAGATTTACAGGGCAGCTTTGGGGTGCATGGAGTTTCTTCAAAGAAAAGTCATAATTGCACCAAATATTCCACAGCTGCCTGCTCATCCTTCACTTCTTTTCCCACACAGCATGTGGTTACACTGCTGATATACTACCTCCAATGCAGCGTCTGTCCCATTCATCTCACTACCTGTTTAGGTGGATTTATACATCAAAGTAATATTTAAGGGGCCTCCCTGGATTAAGAGCAACCTATGAAGCTATCTGCAGCCACTGCAGCACGAGTTCGATCCCCAGCCAGGGAGATACCCACATGGTGCAGCAGACCTCTCCTGTCTCACCCGCTGCTACTCTCAAAAGTGTATTTCAGTAGATCCACCTGTTCTGCTCCCCACTCTGTCTCTGGTGAATCCTCTCACCGCCCCCCCCCGTGCCTCTGGCTTGTGCCCCAGTTCTTGTATGCATACATAGATAAATCTTTAAAAAAAAAAAAGTAATATTTAAGTCCTAACATGACAGACAGCGGGCGGTTTTAGTGCAGACACCAGGAGCGTACACACATGGGGATGGAGCATGAGAAAATCACCCCAGCAGCCAGGCATTTCAACTGCATTTTGCCAAGTAATTAGAGGGTCTGAACAAATTTCTCAGGAACCTCTTTGGTAGTCTGTGGAGCTTGGTCTTTAAATGGATTTTCACCTTTAAACAAGACAGTAGCTAGAATGACATGAAAATTACCATTCCTTCTATTTTTGTGTTCAAATTGTCTTGATTTTTTAGCTTTACCCAAGCTATCTATGTTCCAGAGACAAAATTAAAACAATCTACCAGCAGTTACATAGGGTGATGATGGATAGCAGGTATGTGGTCAGTAATAGGGACATTTACTATTAAAGTAATTTGTAGGATATCTGGGACACAATCTCCTTTTCCAGATGAAGACCATGAAGTTCTCTAGGGTTAATATTCCCTTTTTCTTTCTTTGAGAAAGGGATATGCATTTTGCATGTATGATTAAGAAAAGTGAATATACAAAAATCTACAGTTGCAGAGGCAATATGGATGGTATTCACATTAGGTGCTTCATGAAAAGGGGCTTTATTCAGAATTCATTTCTGTATCTATCAGCTCCTCTGATGCACACATATAACTGACCAGTTTTGCAGAGCATCCCCAAAACCACCATCCTCCCAACCCCAAATAATCACATGGTTGCCCGAATGACACTGCTCTCTCAGTTGCTATTAATGCAGAAATCAGCTAAAAGGCATTCAGAATTACAGAGTTTTTCCTCTCTGACCTCTCTGGACCAAAACCAACAGAACCCTGCCACCACCCCCCACACCTGTATTCACAAGCACAGAGAACTAGTTTCCTCTCTTTCCTCTTTTCAAAACAGGGTCAATGGAGATGAAGAACTCCCTCTATCTCTCCCTCCCTCTTCCCACTTTTACTTTAATCAATCAAAATGCCAATGAAACAGGAGGCAGTACTTGTTTTGTGCCCTGGTTTTATTTTTCTTTTTTTAAGCACAAGTATCATTTCCTTCAATACAAATGTATAGTGCCTAGAAAAAAATACAATAATCTTGGTTACTGTCCAGCAGGATCATGTTCCATTGCCTATAGATCAGTTTCTCCATAAAAATACATTCTTTATTTCTAGGACACTTTTAAACATCAGGAATTCCTTGTTTTACAAGGACCTCTGTAAAGATAATTTAAATATGCCAGTGATGAATGTCTAACATATCTAAGAATCAAAGTGATTGAAGTGAGCTAGAATTCAACACCAAGGATACAATAGTTGATACACAAATATATAAATTATCAAATTGCAAAAATACATCATATTTTGTATATACATTTATATCAAGTAATAAGTTACTTACAAAAACAAAAATAAAAGCTCAGGTGTGCTTCTCCTGATTCAAGGGTGAAATGCACAGCATTCCCGGCACTTAGGGCCCCACAGCAGTCACACCCCCACGTGCAAGGGGCGCCTGTCACTTGGCTTGAGCAGATTGCAGAGTTCCCAGTATTTTGTCCCAGTGTGTGAAGTAAGGAGCGAAGTTGCAGTTAAACCGAGAATGATGCAGGTCGTGGTGTGCCACGCCCCCGTACCACCCAAAAGGAAGCAGCCTGTGCGTGGACCAGGGGAAATCGTAGCCCGAGTGGTCCTCCACCGACAGCCAGATGTTGACCACGTGGAAGATGAGGACAGTGAGCGGGTGGCACTCCAACAGAGTCACATTCACCATGTCAAAGAAGCCCAAGGAAAACAGCTCCCAGAGGCTCACATACTGGGTGGCCAGGGCGAAAGAGGACGTGTTCTGGTGGTGCATCTTGTGGAAGGTGCGATACAGCCAGGGGACCTTGTGGTGCAGCACGTGCCACACGAAGAACTCGGCGTCGAAGAGCAGCAAGCAGAACACGACATCGCGCACCAGCTGGAGCAGCTCGGGGGCTTGGGTGGGCAGGAGAGATGGGCGGCAGGCCCAGTGCAGCATGGTCCAGGGGAACACGAACACCACGTGCTGGTAGAGCGTCTGCCTCAGGCAGAGCAACAGCTGCCGCGGCGTTGGCGAGAAGTCAGGGTGGATCTTGTAGCGTCGAAGTGTGGGCACCCAGGGGCACAGGGCGTCCAGCACCACAAAGGGCAGGCAGAAGCCCACGTAGGTGGTGAAGGCGAAGATGATCGGGAAGAAGGGAGACTGGGTGAGAGCATCCGGGGCTCTCAGACGGTCCCAGAGGGGCTGCAGGAACAGCTGCCCGGAGCTGCAGACGACCTGGAGTTCAGTGCGGTTTTGGCCGCTCATGGTGAGACAGTGCCTGCAGCTGCGGCCGCTGGAGCAGCGCTGGCTTTTCTTTGGCGTTGCGGCCCCGCCCCGTGATGTCAGCGCCTCTCCGCCGCTCACTCTGGCTGCACAAGGTTGCCTGAATAAATAAACCCACAAAGTTGCGCTTAGCTGCTATAAATACACCTATACAACAGCATTTAATCGTCTTTATGCATGCAATATGCAACGACACTTAGCAACTTGTCTATGCCTATAGAAAGATCATGTTCTGATTTTTTTTCATTTTTTTATTTTACATATTTTTACATCATTTTTCATTTTTGCACAATGTATGCATTTTCGCCTTGGTTATAGTCCCCGTACAATTCCCAACCCCCTTGTTTGATCCTACTCCCTCCTCCCCCTCCACCCCGTGTGTCTCTGGTTTATCGTTACTTGTTGATTTTGAGTTTTACTTTATTATAATTAGTATTTTTCCTGGTCCCTTACTTAGGTTTTCTAAATTCCTGCTATGTTCTGATTTTTAATTGACATGCAACTTACACACGATACAATGAACAAATCTTCAGTGTGGTTTCTGAATTTTGACAGCTCGGTTCCCCGGGGTCATCATCACCCCCAAAACAAGAGAATATTTCCATCACTATCAGAAAGAGCTCTTTTGTAATCAGTGCAGAATTACCTGTATTTAAATGCTTACATAGAGTTGTGTTTCTGTTTTCCTGAGGACACAGCTTAACCGCCTTTTTAAAAAACTTCTTAGCGCAAGAACTTTTAAAAAAAATTCTGTATTTCGCATCTTTTCTGTCTGCGCACGCTTGTATCAATGTAACCAACAACGAGTTGCAAACTCACCTTTAGCGGAGCGAACCGACAATCACTCGCCCCGCGCGGCAGCAATCAGCGGAGAAAGTCAGACGCGACCGGAGACGGGCCGGGACCGAGCCAGGTCAGCGTCTCGGAGGGGAGCTGTCCCCGCTGGCCACAAGCTCCAGGGCGCACCGCACGCACACTTGAGCGGAGGAGCCCGCAAGCCCAGGCGGGGAGCCCTGGCCACCCGGAAAGAGAGGGCATGAACATAGGAGGGCGCGATTGTTAGGCTTCGCATTGCACAAAAAAAAAAAAAAAAAAAAAGGTTTCTGAATGCTGGTTTAACATCCAGTGCCTGCCCAGATCTCCATTTGGTGTGGACGCAATGAAATCAGTAATCCACCCACTTTGTTTCTCAAGGGAATCTGTGCGTCCCGAGGCCTCGCTGGAGGATGGTGATCCCAGCAGATGCACTCCCCTGGCCGGCTTCGCGGCGCCGGCTTGCCCCTCACCCATCTCGATCCTGCCCCAGTAACACCTCACTAGCCCAGAGCATCCATTGCGCCGCCGCGGGCCCCCTCTCGGCATTTCTCGCCGCCTTCAGACTGGGGTTTCTGGCTGGGGACTGAGCCCTGGTGTGTAGGGCGGCAGCTCTGGAGAGAAGCCATGACGAGGATGAAAACCAACTGGCTCGTTTGAAGCGCGCGCCTCTAGGGATGCCTGATGGATACAAGTTTTGGACAAAAACTTGGAAGCCAGGGACCACTCCCTTGGTCTGTGAGTTTGGGGTCAGCGCTTCGCTCCTCTAAGTTTTGTTGTTGTGGGTTTTGTTTTTTTTTTTTGTGGGACCCACGCCAGTGGCCGGGGATCGAACCGGCGCTACAGAGGCTGTGGGCAGCCTCGCAACCCAGCGCTCAACCGCTGCGCCACCAGGGGAAGCCCTAAGTTTTGTATTTCCTTATCCCTCCCAAAGGGAAATAATAATCGTGGTCATCTCATAATAACAAAACAACAATAATGATAATACCACCTGACCTCTATCTCACTGAGGTGCCAGCCATTACTGAGTGTTTTACTTAAAACGCTTTTATTCAATCCTTAGAAATCCTGGGTTCCCCAAGCTGCCAAGAAGTAGGCATTATTATTGTTGTTGTTGTGATTTATAGAAGTACAAAGTTTCTGACACACAGAAAATAGACAAAACATTATTTTAAGCGTGCAATCCACCTTCTACCAAAAGAATAATGGAAGAAGTTTATGATGTAAATCAAATCAAATTATGTAAAGAGAAAAAATATAAGCTATATATTCTGAGGGAAAAATGAATGCACCAAAATGATAGACCAACATGTAGATCTAGAAATACAATAATACATATGCCTCTTATACCATCCTACACTAGTCTATATATAGATCCTAAATAATGTAGCTGTAATATATAAGCCAATTCATAACTTATAATAATGATATGATAATATAGAATATAGAGGACATGTATGAGATATATAGTATGTCTCTCTCACACACACATCCATAGTGGGCCAATTTATTATTCAGAACCTCCCAATTATACATCTGAACTGCCACTAATGGAATATTCTTAGATGCCTGTTCTTTGGAGCCCTCAGGTCCTACCAAGGTTTATTTTTCCAAAGTTCACTGTGGAACTAATATTATGATATTCTGCTTGTATCTTGATATTCTGCTTGTATCTTGATAAGATAAAGGTTCAGAAGCACCTCTGAGCTTCTGGATGACCAATGCAAAAAGGGAAAGAGGGTGGGGTTTTCCAGTGTTGCATGGATATCTCTATGATATCGTAGAAAGGTACAATGCAGCCTCTTGACCTCTCTGCTGGTTTCTTCTACTTAGACAATCTGTTCTTTCCAGGCTCTTCTTCAATCGTCCCCTTCCGGCTGTGCACTTTAAAGGAAGCCCAGGAACTTTCTTCTTTCCCAGCCCTTTCCTATTTCCTGTTCCATGGCCCTGCTCAAGGAGCTTCTCAGAGAGAAGAGAAAGGGCTTTCTCTCCTTCATTCTGGACACACCTGTGCTCTAAAGGGACCATCAAAGCTCAATTTCTCAGAGTCTTCTCAGAGGTAAATATCAATCATATTTTTCCCTCAACAGAATTAAGGAAATCAACCTTTGGATTTTCTTCTAGAACATGCTGTCCTGTTCTTAGCATTTCATCATGCTTGGATGACCTGGATGATCTCAAAGTGTTTTCAGTGGGTGGCACTGGCAGATTTGCTTGATTTATACTTAGCTATTAGATTTTCTGTCAAGACTTTGAGTCTATCAGGACTTTTGAGTCCCCAGTCCTCCAACCAACCTATTCTTTTCTTTCCTTGGTTCTACCAACTATCACTAAGTCTGTTAGAACAGTCTCTGTGGAACAAAGACGTTGCAGCCAGCGCTGGAAGTCACAGCTTTGTTCAGACTTTCCCCATTGCTCTCAGCACTATAAAGAACAGCCACCACTTTCCTTCTCACCAGTCCATGTCACCACCCATATAGAAATTTCTACAAATGCAACAATCACAGGAAAGTGGTCAGTTAAAATCTCACAGTTGCCCACTCTGACATGGGGGATGCTGGAAAAAAAGACCCAATATGTTGTGTGAGCCAAAACAGCATCACTCAGTAAATCAGAATAAAGTGGAACCCTGTTTAGTCTTGACTAAAGAGGTGTCATTTCTTGAACTGGCAAACATGCACCTTTAAACATTTTTCATTCCACTAAACTTATTTAGTGGCTTGCTAAGGGAATAGAGTATTTTTATATATTTTCATATCCACAGAGTCAAGCATTATACTTTGTACATAATGAGACTTCAAAAGGTATTTGTAACTCAATTCTCATTTTAAAAGATACTAGCTCTAAACCAAAGCTAAAATGTAGAATCATGATTTGTTTGGTTGTTTTCTAGAGCTCTAGTTGATGAACTTTAAGTCTATTTACCTCCTCGAATGATTTTCCACAGAAGGGGGTATTTACTGATTTGGCCAAGCTATTTCTTGTGCTTCTCCACTTGATCAAGACTTTCTATGTATGGTTTTTATCTTGGTATGATCTTTGGAAGACAGAAATTGTTCTTCTGTAGAGATCACATGGATCAATTCACTTATCTGAAGGTAGAGCAATCACATTTGTACATTTTTAACACAATCTCAAAGTTATTTGGTAGCAATTTACCAAAAGACTTTATATATTGCTTCCTCCCTATTCTACATATAGAACATGTCATTGGCAAATCCATTACCAATGACATAATCTCTTGTTTCTGTGAAATTTAAGATTGCTTCTTCCTTTCCAGAAATAAATGACTGTCTTGGCATGTAACTGAAATGATTATTCCTGGATCTCAGAAATGAGAAGTGTTGTAACATCTTAAAGCTATAACTTATAAGACTCATAGAGGGTAGAGTAGATCAAATTGAATCCTTCATTAGAAAGATGAAGACTCAGTGTCTCAGTACCAGAAAAATCCAGACAGCTAGCTGGGTTAAATAGCAAGATACAGCCACATGGACAGCTGAGTGGGTCAGCATCAATTTCTAGGTAGGTACCTCTGCTCTGCAGGAAAGTTTTGTGTTGAAATAGGCCCTCAGAATTGCATTTATAGGGCAGTTTACAAAAGACCCAGAAAACATTATCCATTCCAAAAACAATGGGGATGCTGATAATGAATTAGCATGTTTGTTCCCCACAAGAGACATCTGATACCCTTATTTGACACAGACACTGAGGTGTATTTGGTTTTAAATACACTCTTTATATTTCTTATCCACATGGACTTTCTGTTTAGCCAGAAATGGTGGGTGTTTCAACTACTATTGTTGGAATGCTTATCAACCTCTTAAAATATTTAAAGCATATAAAATTGTCCTTATTAAAAGGCATATCATTGCCTGGAGAGCAGAGAAAGTGCTGGTGAAAGAGTTGTTGAAAAGAGCAAAGCCTTTTGAGAAGGCACAATGTTAAATGGAAAGTATTCTTAAAACAAGTTGGTAGAGAAAGTGTATTTAGTTTGGAATTGAATTTGAACTCTGCACCCAGCACAGTAAGTTAAATTTTCTTTTTTTTTTTTTTAAACTTTTTTTTTATAGAGGCATGTTTTATTTATTTATTTATTTGTTTGTTTGTTTATTTGTTTGTTTGTTTTGTTTATACATGCACTGGGTACAGTCAGAAGCACGGGAGGGTGAGAGAATTCACCAGAGCCAGAGCGGGGAGCAGAGCAGGCAGAAGGACCGAAGGACACTGCTGAGGGGAGCAGCGGGCGGCAGGAGAGGTCTGCGCGCCATGTGGGACCCTCCTCCGGTGGCCGGGGAGCAGCCGGGGATGGAACCGGCGCCGCAGAGGCCGCGGGCAGCTTCGCAACCCAGCGCTCAACTGCTGTGCCACCGGGGAGGCCCTAAATTTTCAATAAATATTTCTGAAAGAATTATTGACAAACTTCTTAAAATCAGAATTATTACAACCTGATACTGTCTTTCAGGGATCACATTTTGAAAATCTCTCCATATTACACATTTAACAAATTAATACCGTTGAAACTCATAAATAAAAATAATCCTCATTATTTGGGAGATAATATCAGTAAATATCTATAAATCTAAATTTTGGTCCTAATAAGTGTGTGAGCTAGATTAAAGCCTTCTCCACTCCCTCCCCCAGGTCCAAGGCTCAGACAACTCTTTTACCTATTGGGCACCTATTTTTATTTTCATGTCACATTTAGGGCACAGCTATTCTTTGAGAACATTTTTTTTTTATATGATTCTTTAGGCAAGAATTAGTCATAATCTTGTATAGCAGTGACCATAGACATGGTTGGTCTTACCAGTCCTGAATTTGCCAACTGGCTCATAAAGCAACCAAATTCTCTGCCTTTCTCAGAGGAATGAAGTAGTGAATAAAAGAGAAAGCCAAAAGCTCTGAGTTTAAGCAGCAAAGAATGCCCCCTTGTGGTGAAGGAGAGAATGTCTTCATTCTGAATTGTTACTTCATCCTGGTGGCTTCCCAATTTAAGTGCAAACCTCTCTAGAGTTCCAAGTTGGCAGAATATTTGTCAAGTCTTCTTTTTGCCTTAGAGGTCTGTGGAGATCTTTGTGTTCTGAGAGAGAGAGATCGAGATGTATCTCTATAGATATCTAGGTATCTCTCTATAGATACAGGTAAATAAATACCATAAACATATATATAGATGTTCTGTTCTTTTCAATGGAGTTATATATTACATTGTATATATTTGTATGTATGTAAGCTTATTCTATATTTATATACAATTTATTAGTTTATTATATATACATATATGATTTATTACACGACATAAATATAAAACTCCATTGAATATATACGTAACTCCATTGAATATAAATATAAAAACTCCATTGAAAAGAATAGAACAGCTGTGTGTGTGTACATATATGTTTATGGTTTTATATAAACCATAAAATAACAGAGTTAGACACCTACCAACTTGTTACAGGGTTTCTTAAAGCACAGGCTCCAACCTTGCTCTGTACTCTCAATGAAGAAGCAAAGCTATGTGAGTGTAGCCGGTATTGCAAGGATACAGAGTGACTCCCAACTACATGAGGACCAAGAGCTCACCACAAAGGTAGACATGAGAGGTGACCAGACTGCAGCAAGGTCTGTAATTCAACGACTCCACATCGAGTTTGACCCACATACTACAGAAAAATCCCCAGAGAAATGTTGTGAAGGGGACAATTAGAAAACATGACAAGAAAAAGTGGATTCTATGGAAGGCAGCCCCTGCTCATTCTTATGCCTGACGTTGGGGAGATTTACTGACCACCGGTACTCAAGAGCATCTACCAGAGCTCCTGAGGCAGCAAGCAAAGCCACAGACCCAAGTCCTCCAGGCACCGAAGCCATCCTCTGGCGAGCTCTCTCCCACCACTGAGGGAAAACAACAAATACATCCACACACTGTTTCTTTCTGGTCCTGCCCAAGAATCTTCCCTGATTGGCCAAACAGGTTTGCCCTGGTGGAAGGAGAAAGATCTTTGGGGGATCAGAGACCAGTGAGGAAGGCAGAAGCCCTCAAGGAATAGCACAATTTTATCTTTTTGATGGGTGCGTGAAAAGTTTCCATGTCAGCCCTTAGCCCCTCTCAGATGTTATTGTGCAGTTAATTTCATTTAGGTAAATGGTGATGTTCATCATTTGTCACATGTCAGTTCTCACATATTTACTGACTCACTGTATTCCAGCCTTTGTGATGGATTCTGGGTATACAGAGATGAGTAATATATAATGTCTACCCTCCAGCTCAGAGTAGTGGGAGAGGTTGCACTGGACCCCAAATCTATGTTTGGGAGGTTATTATGGAATGACTTTTCTCTGCCAACTACTGTTGCTTCAATTGTCTAGTGAGGGAGTTGGATAAGAGTCCTTGAATCCATGGCCCTGCCTGCAGAGACCACTACCTGCAGAAGGACGTAACCCCTGCTGCCTCCTCTCAGCTTTGCTCAATGGATCCTGCAGGACAACTTGAAGGCCAGTGTTTCCAAACCATCCCCCAGCCTCTGCGCCTTGAGGCCACACTCCTCTTCCCTCAGGAGAGGATGAAATGTTCATGGGCAGCATCAGTAGGATTTACAAGTAGTAGGAAGGAGAAAAGATTAGAAAGGAAAGTGTTAAGTACCTGGGAAAGAAAAAAGGAAGTATAGGATGGCTATTAAATAAAGGAGAACACACACGCATGATCTTTCAGGCCTATGAAGCTCACTGAAGTTTATTGAAAAGTTTAAATAAGACATTTTAAATGCTACAAAGTAGTACTGCTCTGTTCACTCATATAAGCTGATATATATCAACCAATATTGTTGCTCACAGCAGCTAAAGTGGCTACAGCAGATAAAGCAGCTATATCAGAAGAACAGATCAATTATCATTCTGTACACTGACAGTTCTTTAAGGAAAGAAGGCTGTTAAAAAAAAAAAAAGCAGGGGAAAGTGAACATCCTGATACAGGGGCCAAGTCAGGAGCATTAATAACACGGACACACACAAAACTAATAAACAAGACAAATCCCTGAGCTTTAATCTTGAAACATTCACAACTATATTTTTCACATGCGAAAATGAACGAGGATACTAGTTCTCACAGGCAGCCTTAGGGCCTGTGACCAACATGTTATTGCTGACCTACAGCAGCTGGTGGGCAGAAGACATTCATTTCAAGAAAAATGGCACAACGGTCTCTCCACGGCACTTTTCTCCTCAAACCTGTGGAGTTGCGACCTGCTGCACTGTTTAAAGTTCATGAATATAAATGGTCCTGTGTATCAGTCTTCAAGTTATTTAGAGATAGCTGTTTTTTAAATGAGTGTAGTTAGTGTTTTGAAGATGTCAGGAAATAGCTTTGCTTGGTCTGAGCAATTAAAACATTTGTTAAGAAAAAGCTACCACAGTTCAGTTTGATAAAATTTATTAAGGGATCTTTACAAGTGGGCTCAATGAAATTGACTCAGCACCTACTGCCTGAGAACAAGAGAGAGTGCCAGCTAGACACCGAATACAAGGCTACTCGACTGGAGAGCCTTAAGGCAAGGAGATGAGAACTTGGTATTAGACACTGAACTGCCCTCAACTCAGCGTCCCTCTACTCAACAGTGGACAATACAGTTGAAAAATTTCAACAGGAATTAACATACCCTGTGTGGGGTTAAAATGACAATCTAGAATATTTTAAATTGTAAGGCTAAGCAGAGTGGTCACGACCTATTCACACATGAGTGGTGTTTCTCAAAGCCTTGGGGATTACACCATGATTGAGACACTTCCTTGAAATTCAGTGGTGATTGAACAAACAATAACTAGGCTACTGCATTTCTAATCCTAACTGCAGAGAATTGGACATCTTCAATGTCATCATTTTCTAGAACATCAAAATACAAGAGCCCAAGAAAAGAAAAGCAGGTGTTTTCAAGAAATAAAGCAAACAAATTTTAACAAGACTTGACCCCAGACTTGGTGGTAAATTACTTCAGTCTTTCTTTCACTGATATTTCCTCATTAGATTCACAATTTCACTATAGACCTGCCAAGGAGCATCTAAGCCCCAGATAAAGTCAAGGTGCTCCCACTTGGGAATGAACTTCTTGTACACCAGGTTGGGGATCTCAGACAGCAGCCAGCTGACGTCCTTGGTGTCTGCAAGCGTGTCATGGCCTCCACTCCAGACGGCAGTGGGCACCTGCATGTCCCTCACATTGTAACTTGGGGGATGACTCTACAATAAAAACCCATAAAAAGCTTTGTTGTTGTTGTTGTAATTAAAATCACAAGCAGCACAATTTGCATTCAACACAGATTGATATATTTGATCTGAGTATAAAAGACTAAATTTGAAAAAAGCTCAATTTACTTTTCAAATGTCCACTACCAGGACAAAAGGAAATTTAACCCACAGTGAGAGAGCATTAACTGGAATAACCACCAGTTGTCAAGCCGTCAGCCCGGGCCTGATATGAAGACAAGTGCTGAGTCCCTAAGAGGGTACCTTGGTCTCCCAGGCAGTGACTCAAAGCAGCAGAACTGAGTGGCCTTCAGTCCTGCCTCCCCCACTCTGCAGTGTAACATAAGTTATAGAAATTCTCTAATCCTGTTTCCTAAGTCAAAATAACCACATCTGCATCACAGACCTCTTGTAAGAATTAAATAAGAATAACAAGGGCAAAGGGCCTCACTCTTAAGAGCCCTTTAACACCCCAAAAATAGTCAATTTATTTGTACATACTCGAAGAGGCTTCTCGGCCCCAAAGGTTACCAGGTAACAGATTAGTTAGGTTACTAGTAACAGGCTACTCCCACTGACTGTCAAGTCTGTTCCTGATCACTGTGAATGATGCCTGGGTTGTCAGCAGAGCCAGGGAAGGATAGGGGAGACCCAGCCTACAACACCAACCACAAAGTTTGGGTTGTTCTGGAATAGACTGAGAAAAAACAAACACATCTTGTCAAGTCTCCCAAGCATTTCCCACACCATCACAGCCAGGCCAGAATCCTGATAAGTCAGGCTTCCTTTATGAGTGTTCAGGGGGCCATCAAAATTCTAAAGATTTTGGAGACTTTACCTGGTTATAATGAAAAAAGTTCTTGGCACGGCTTCCCCAGTCAAAGGCTTGGAATTTGCGTAGTGTATAAATCTAAAAAAGAAGATAATTTGGATAAAAGTTGTCTGACACAGAAGTCTGAGATAGTATCACAGGTTGCTAGCATTAGTCATATCCTCAGATATCAATTTATACCGATACCCAGATTTATACTTCATTTCCAAACTGTACTTTAAAACAGAAGGCATCTGGGCCTCCCTGGTGGCCTAGGGGTTAAGGCTCAGCACTATTACCACTAGGGCCTGAGTTCCATCCCCGGCCAGGGAGCTACCCACATGGCGCAGCAGACCTCTCCTGTCTAGCCTGCTGCTCCCCTCAGCAGTGTATTTCAGTCACTCTGCCTGTTCTGCTCCCCACTCTGCCTCTGGTGAATTCTCTCACCCCCCACACCTCTGGCCTGTACCCCAGTTCTTCTATGCATAAATAAAAAAAAAAAATGTCTCCTGCAACGTTGTTAAGAGCCTACCTAATGAACAATTTGTTTGTTTTAAGCAGTAGGTTTCAAACAATAGAGAACTCAACTGTAAAATGTAGATCCCAGGAACTTACTCCCAGGTATCTCGACTAAGTTACGGATAGGTCCAAGAAACCATATTTCTGATAGCACCCTAAATAATTCTGAACACTAAAGGGACACTAGGGCCAGTTTTTTTTTTTTTTTGAACAGGAAGGAGGACCCAGGCTCTGGGCATGGCAAGTGAGGAGGAAAGAGAATCAATTACAAGGGTCTCAGCTCTGAGGATCTCTGAAATTTGCCAGGTTTTTAAAGAGAGTAAGAAGATT
The DNA here is from genome assembly GCF_014898055.3 of Talpa occidentalis. NCBI lineage: Eukaryota > Metazoa > Chordata > Mammalia > Eulipotyphla > Talpidae > Talpa > Talpa occidentalis. The sequence continues at coordinate 62,542,354 of NW_023605194.1, forward strand.
TGTAAACTAAATTTAAAACCCAGTAAAGAATTCGGTTTTGGAATTGTTAAATTATTTACTTAAAATTAAACTTGTGAATATACTATGAATAAAAATGGATTTTAAAGGCACCCTCGAGCTCCTATCCCAGGAATCTCCAAATGTCACAACTGAACTTAAGCCTCAACCTGCCAGCACCCCTGTGGCCTGGACAGGCAGGGTGGCAGCTTCCAGCAACAGCCCAGAGTAGGAGCTGGCAAGGAGGCACAGGATTTTCATGCACCCCACCTGAACCCTGAAAACCTACCTGGCGCCAGTGCAAGACATTCTGCACGGACGTCCCAGCAGGATCGTGTGCAGCATACACAGCTACTCTAGACTGCAAAATACATTGGAATAAAGAGTGAAAATAGTGTCAGGAAGGTCTGGATAATAAACATATTTTTCACTTTAAAGCAATCTCACTCCCAGAGGTGCAATCTCAAATATATGAAATTATGAGCAGGAAAAAAATGTTTGACTCCAAGTATGTCAAAGAAATATACGTACAACTTGGCCTCCCTGGTGGCACAAGGGTTTAAGCACAGCACTGTGAAGCTGTCCTCAGCCACTGCAGCATGAGTTCGATCCCCGGCTGGCCAGGGAGCTACCCACATGGTGCAGCAGACCTCTCCTGTTTCACTCGCTGCTCCCCTCAGCAGTGTATTTCAGTCAGTCTGCCTGTTCTGTTCTCCACTCTGTCTCTGGTGAATCCTCTCACACCCTGCACTTCTGGCTTGCCTGTATCCCAGTTCTTGTATGCATAAACAAATAAATCTTTAAAAAAAAAAGAAATATATGCACAACCACACATGGACACATATGAAGGTGTAATATCTATGAGGCTATATGGGTTAAGACTACTGGTCATTCTTATGTTCTTCATAATTTTCTGAATTTCTAAAATTCCATATAACCATCACACCTCACTTTTATCATCAAGATAATAGCAGTGAGAAAAATTAATGTCCCTTTAAAAAATTCCTTGGAGCCTTCATTCTAGAATTTTAAAACCTGCCTTCAAATGCAAGATTATAAATTTCAAATATACTCAGACGCACCTGCATATTGCTGGTCAAGGAGTCACATTTTATAAAATTATTAAGTGCATACGTGTGTATATACACACATACATATGCTTGTTTGTTTATTTACTTATTTACTAACTATAAATGCCCCCCACCCCCGAACTTACACAGGAATTTTTTCAAGGAAAACAAGCCACTAAAGGGCCTCCCCGGTGGCGCAGCGGTTGAGCGCTGGGTTGTGAAACTGCCTGCAGCCTCTGCAGCCCTGGTTCAATCCACGGCTGCTCCCCGGCCACCAGAGGAGGGTCCCACATGGCGCGCAGACCTCTCCTGCCGCCCGCGGCTCCCCTCAGCAGTGTACTTCGGTCCTTCTGCCTGTTCTGCTCCCCGCTCTGGCTCTGGTGAATTCTCTCACCCTCCCGCGCTTCTGACTGTACCCAGTGCTTGTATAAATAAATAAATAAAATCTTAAAAAAAAAAAAAATCAAGCCACTAAATAGATATAAATACGATGATTTAAATTGTGACAGATCTCCTCATAAAACAGTTTCCAAAAGAGCAAATCAACATGGCTGCGAGGAAACTGCGAGTAAGACCTCCCCTAAAAAAAAGTTAATAGGGAGGAAAAGCGTCAGGTCCCTGTGAGAACTGGGACATGGAAGATAAAAGGGCAACTCTGGCAAACTGCCTGAAGAAGAAAGCTACCATAAAAGAGGACTAGAAGGGAGGAAAGCTCAGAACCTTGCTACCCTCCCCTACCCCAAAAGTCGGCACTCTCAGACCAACAGAAAGGAGGAAAAAAAAAAAACTAAAACAACCAACAAGAACAAACTATGCATCAAGCGGGACTGTGAGTGGAAAGGAACCATTTCAGGCACGGCACCCTGTGAACTGAAACTGTGGAGAACCATGCAGGAATTGCCTGGAGGTGAGCAAATGGCTCCAGGCGCCATTAGAGAAAAAAAAAAACGACTCCAAAGAGACCTACAAATAACCCAAGGCCAGGGCCTCTCCCCGCCCCCCCCCCCCCCTGGCTCAGAGGTTGAGCACTGAGCTGTGAAACTGCCAGCAGTCTCTGCAGCACCAGTTCGATCCCCGGCCACCAGCGAGGGTCCCACATGGCACCCAGACCTCTCCTGCAGCGCCTGCCACTCCCCTCAGCAGTGTATTTCATCAGTCTGACTGTTCTTTTCCCCACTCTGACACTGGTGAATTCTCTCACCCTCCCCCGCTTCTGACTGCACCCAGTGCTTGTATAAAGAAATAAATAAATCTTTTTAAAAAAATAGCCCAAGGCCAGCTGGTAAGCTTGTGTGGAAAAGCTGTGCACTCTATAAGCATAAGCAGATCACGGCTGCCCAGGTTCCCCGTGCCTGTGACCTAGGCTTGCCAGGAGACTTGCAGGAGCCCTCATTAAGGTGAATGTCCCTCACTGAGTAATCAGAAACCAGGCACCTGGACACAGGAGCCCGGTGCAAAAGGCACCATTTCTGCAGACAGTGAACTGGGCTACATCCCAAATCCTGGATCTGAGGGCTTTGGAACTGAGATCCGGGGCACAAAATTCAGGGCGTGGGATCCCCACAACAGTGGGGCACAGGGCAGACACAGCACCCCCATGCCGTTGAGGCGCTCCATGCCACTCCCACTCTGTTCCCCCGACCCACGGGGGGGGAAAAAAACAGTTCTGGAAGGACACCAGGAAAGATCTCTGGCACCACCTTAGTGACCAGAAAAAAATCACCAACATCCTATAGTTGGAAAGCAGGGGTCCCCAAAACATCCTCAGGCTCTGAGAGAGGGTGGGCCCCCCAGCAGAGGTAAGGAGGGAAATAAGGCATGGAGCAAGACCCCATTTTGGAAATGATTGCCAGGCACAGGATCCTGGGCGTGGAACGCATCATAGCAGAGTGCACTACGCAGGGTGACAGCCAGCATTTTGGATCTGATAGCCCTGGAACTGAGACCTATAGAGCAGTATTCAGGGTGCGGGATCCATACAGCTGTGGGCACAGCACCAGGTGAACACGGGGCAGACACAGCACCCAGCTTGAATAAATGCCCCTGTGTTGAGGTGCTCCCCTCTGCCCCCACTCCGTTACTCAGAGAACCACTGGGAAAAAGCACAGGTCAGCAAGTATGGGTCTCTGGTGCCACCTCATGACCAGAACTAAATCACCAACTAGCTGATTCCCTGTTGGAACTGACTAAATACAGATGGAAGGAACTGTAAGGGACAGTGCCCAGCAACACATCATCAACACCCTGGTGGAGTTTTGGCCTATCAGTGCTGGTCTCAGTCTGGTAAACAGTTTCCAACACCCCTAAAGGAGCACTCCAAAGAGATGCCCGCCAACACCAGTGGCACAACGTTCCAATGCATAGAACTAATTAGAAAGCAAACAACAGGGAGAAGAAAAAATATAAATAACCAAGCAAGCCTACAGGAGGACACACCACAAAAAGAAATACAGTCACCAGAGCTCAACAATGACATGGAAGAACTTCTTGGCCTATCAGATAGAGAATTAATAATTATCATGATTAAAAACCAGAAAGAAAACAAAAAAGAAAAAAATGATTTGAGACAAATAATCACTGAACTGAAGAATGAAATTGAGACCTTAAGAAAGGAAAGAAAAGGGCCTCCCCGGTGGTGCAGCGGTTGAGTGCTGGGTTGCGAAACTGCCCGCGGCCTCTGCAGTGCCGGTTCGATCCCCGGCTGCTCCCCGGCCACCGGAGGAGGGTCCCACATGGCGCGCGGACCTCTCCTGCTGCCGGACCTCTCCTGCTGCCTGCTGCTCCCCTCAGCAGTGTACTTCGGTCCTTCTGTCTGCTCTGCTCCCCGCTCTGGCTATGGTGAATTCTCTCACCCTCCCGCGCTTCTGACTGTACCCAGTGCATGTATAAACAAACAAATAAAATAAATAAATAAATAAAACATGCCTCTATTTAAAAAAAAAAAAAGGAAAGAAAAGAAACGCAGGAGATAAAAAGATTACTAGAAGAGATAAAGAACTCTGGGGAAAGCAATGAAAACAGAATTGAGGAAATGGAAGAACGGATCAGTACTATTGAAGATACAGAAATAAAAAGAGCCAAAAGAGAGGAAAGAGAAGTGCAAATGAAGCAGTATGAGGAGACTCTTAGACAATTATCAGACTCATGAAGAGAGGAAATGTAAGAGTTACAGGCATTCCAGAAGGTAAGGAGAGAGACAAAGGAATTGAGAAGTTATTCAAGGAGATAATTGAAGAAAACTTCCCAAGCATGAAAAAGGAGATGAATATAGACATACAAGAAGTGAAAAGAACTCCCAATTACCATAATGAAAAGAAAACTACAGCAAGACACCTAATAGTAAAGCTTGCAAGAGTCCAAGACAAGGAAAAAATAATGAAACTGGCAAGGGGGATAACTTATAAGGGAAAACCAATCAGGTTAACTTCAGACTTCTCCGAAGAAACATTATGAACAAGAAGAGAATGGAGTAATATATTCAGCAAACTTTAAGACAGCAAATGCCAACCAAGAATACTTTATCCTGCAAAGCTCTCCTTCCTCTACGAAGAAAAAATATGGACCTTCTCAGACAAAGAGAAACTCCAGAAATTCATTACAACTAAACCCCCAGTACAAAAAAATTCTATAAGAAGTTCTAAAGCCACAACTGACAGAGGAATGAACAAGAAGAACAGAATAAAGCAAGGAATAAAATCACAAAAAAGACAAACAAAATGGCAAACACAGATGTCAACATATCAATATTAATGCTAAATGTAAATGGATTAAACTCATCAATAAAAAGACACAGAGTAGCAGGCTGGATTAAAAAACAAAATCCAACTGTCTAATGTCTCCAGGAAACACATTAAACCACAAAAGACAAACACAGACTGAAAGTAAAAGGTTGGAAAACACTACAAGCAAATGGACCAAAAAGGAAGGCAGGAATAGCCATACTTATATGAGATGAAGTAGACTTCAAATTAAAAAAGCTAAAAAGAGACATAGATGGAAACTACATTATGATCAAGAGGACAATACACCAGGAAGATATAAAACTCATCAACATATACTCACTAAATGAAGGGGCACCAAAATATATTAGACAATTACTATCAGCTCTGAAAACAGATATTAAAGAAAATACATATACAGTGGAAGTCTTCAACACCCCACTCTCACCAATGGACAGATCAACGAGACAAAAAATAAACAAAAGCACTAGAGCCCTAAATAAAGACAGAGAACTCATGGACTTAACAGACATCTATAGGACACTGCACCCAAAAAAATCCAAGTACACATTTTTCTCAAGTGTGCATGGATCATTCTCCAGAATCGATTACATATTGGGCCACAAGACAAACATCAACAGATACACGAAAATCAAAATCATTCCAACTATCTTCTCCGATCATAAAGGCATCATGCTAGAAATAAATCATGAAAAGAAAACAAGGAACCCTCCGACTTCATGGAGACAGAAATCCACACTACTGGAAGACCACTGGACTAATGAGGAGATCAAAGAAGAAATTAAAAAATACTTTGAATTGAACGACAAGGACACCACCTTCCAGAATGTATGGGATGTAGCAAAAGCATTAATAAGAGGAAAATATATAGCAATACAGGCTCACATCAACAAACAAGAAAGAACTCAAAGAAACAACCTAATCTCACAACTCAAAGAGCTAGAAAAAGAACAACAACAAAAAAAAAAACCTAAAGCCAGTAGAAGAAAGGAAATAATAAAAATCAAAGCAGAAATAAATGAATTGGAAATTAAAAAAACAATCCAAAGATCAATGAAACCAAAAGTTGGTTCTTTGAAAAAATAGACAAACCTCTAGCAAGGCTCACAAAGAAAAAATGGGAGAAAACACATATAAATAGGATTATAAATGAAAGAGGAGGAAATGCAACACTCAGTAGAAATCAAAAGAATAATCAGAGATTACTATGAACACCTATATGCAAACAAATTCAACAACCTAGAAGAGATGGACAAATTCCTAGAATAATATAATCATCCAAAGCTGGACAAAGAAGATATAGAACAACTAAACAGACCAATTACAAGCAGTGAAATTGAGGCAGTAATCAAAGCACTCCCCAAAAACAAAAGCCCAGGCCCATACGGGTTCACAAATGTATTCCACCAAACGTTCAGCAGTGAATTAGTGCCTATCCTACACAAACTCTTTCAAAAAATTGAAAAAGAAGGAACACTACCAAATACGTTCTACGAAGCCAACATTACACTACTACCAAAACCCAACAAAGACAGCACAAAAAAAGAAAATTACAGGCCAATCTCCCTAATGAACACTGATGCAAAAATCCTCAACAAAATCCTTGCCAACAGAATCCAACAATGTATCCATAAGATAATTCACCACGACCAAGTAGGATTTATTCCAGGGACACAGGATGGTTCACCATCAGAAAATCAATCAATGTAATCCAACACATCAACAAAAAGAAATATAAAAACCATTATGATAATATCCATAGATGCTGAGAAAGCATTCGACAAAGTACAACACCCATTTATGATAAAGGCCCTTGAAATTCTTGGGATATAAGGAACACACTTCAACATCATAAAGGCCATATATGACAAGCACACAGCCAATATCATTCTCAATGGTGAAAAAGCTGAAAGCATTCCCATTAAGAACTGGAAAAAGACAAGGATGTCCACTCTCACCACTGCTTTTCAACATAATACTGGAAGTCCTAGCCAGAGCAATAAGACAAGAGAAAGACATACAAGGAATCCAAATAGGCAAGGAAGAAGTCAAACTATCACTATTCACAGATGATATAATATACATAGAGAACCCCAAAAACTCCACAGAAAAACTAAATTAATCAATCAGTTTAGTAAAGTGGCAGGATACAAAGTCAACACACAAAAATCAGTAGCCTTCCTATACACAAACAATAAATCTGAAGAAGAAATCAAGAAAACCATTCCTTTTATTATTGAAACAAAAAAATTCAAATACTTGGGAATAAACCTAACGAAGGAAGTAAAGGACCTATACAAAGAAAACTATAAAACACTGTTAAAAGAAATAGAAGAGGACACAAAGAAATGGAAAGACATCCCCTGCTCATGGATTGGAAGAATTAACATTATCAAAATGGCCATCCTACCAAAAGCAATCCACAGATTCAATGCTATTCCAATTAAAATTTCAATGTCATTCTTCACGGAAATAGAAAAAATACTGATGAAACTCATATGGAGCCACCAAAAACCCTGAATAGCCAAAACCCTCCTGAAAAAAAAAAAAAAGAAGGAAATGGAGGCATCACTCTCCCAGATTTCAAACTATACCAAAAAGCCATAATAATCAAAACTGCATGATGGTATTGGAACACGAACAGACACACGGACCAATGGAACCAAACAGAAAACCCAGAAATAAACCCACAGATTTATGGTCACCTAATCTTAGAACAAAGGAGCAAAGAATATGCACTGGAGCAAAGAAAGTTTGCTCAATAAATGGTGCTGGGAAAACTGGGTCACTATATGCAAAAGAATGAAACTTGACTACTACCTCACACCATGCACACAAACCAACTCAAAATGGATGAAAGAACTAGACATAAGACCTGAAACCATAAAATATATAGAAGGAAATATAGGTGAAACACTACATGACATGCACCTCAAAGACATCTTTACAGACATATCACCCAAAGCAGTGATAGTGAAGCCAAAGATAAATAGCTGGTACTACATCAAATTAAAGAGCTTCTGCACAGCAAAAGAGACAATAACAAAAACAGAGAAAAATCCCACCGACTGGGAGAACATTTTTGCACACAACACTAATGATAAAGGACTGATCACAAAAACCTACAAAGAGCTGATGAGACTCAACAAAGACAAAGAAAATAATCCAGTCAAAAAATGGGCAGAAGAGCTAAAAAGAAACTTCTCCAAAGAGGAAATGCAAATGGCCAACAGGCATATGAAAAAATGTTCAACATCACTTGTAGTCAGGGAAATGCAAATCAAAACTACAATGAGACCATCTTACACCAGTGAGAATGGCACATATTTAAAAAACTAGCAACAACAAATGTTGGCGAGGATGTGGAGAAAAAGGAACTCTCCTGCACTGCTGGTGAGAGTGCAAACTGGTCCAACCACTATGGAGAGCTGTGTGGAGATTCCTCAACCTACTAAAGATAGAGCTTCCATATGATCCAGCAGTTCCACTCCTAGGTATTTACCCAAATCACACAGAAACATTAATTCCAAAGGGCACCTACACCCCTATGTTTATAGCAGCACTATTTACACTAGCTAAGCTTTGGAAACAACTCAAATGCCCAAAAATAGATGACTGGATCAAGAAGATGTGGCACATATACACAATGGAATATTACTCAGGAATCAAAAAAGATAAACACATGCAATTTGCAGCAACATGCATGGAGCTAGAAGGGATCATGCTCAGCGAAATAAGCCAGAAGGAAAAAGAAAAATACCGGATGGTCTTACTTACAAGAATAACTATAAGAAAGAAAAAATCAAAATCAACAACTATAAACCAGACACACTATGGGGGTGGGGGCAGGGAAAGAGGGATTGGGGTCAAAATAAGGGGGTGCAATTCAATGGGGAATATAAAAATAAATAAATTATTTAAATAAATAAATAAATAAATAAATAAATAAATAAATAAATAAATAAATACATAAATAAATAAATAAAATAGTTTCCACACAAGCACAATGCAGGAGGCTGACAATGGGCAACCTGGCAATAGCAGTAGGTGCTGTTCCAGGTACAGATGCTATTCCAGGAACTTGCTGGCATTGATTCCTATACCTCTTAAATGAAATGTCTTTCAGTGTTCTAATGAGGTCATTCGAAGGTCTCCCACATCTTCCAACACAAGTAAGGAATTCACAGATAAAATTAAATCATTGTAAGTTTAAAGTGCATGTTATTATTGCATACATACCATATTTAAATTCCTTTCATTAAATCCACACAGAAGAAAAAACATATTTCCACAAAGCTCCTTCAAAATGACATGAGTACAAATGTGTGTGCTCAGCCACCTCAAAAACTCAGACTGGGGAAGAAACTCTTTGTTCCCAAGTATGTCCTACAAAATAAAGAGAAACAGGCAGCTATGTCAGCATTTCATTCAGGTGCACAAGACTCCAGGGCCCCCTTGCAGAGGACAGTAGAGACATATCCCAAGGGTCCCCAGAGACAGCTACGGTAGAGAAATGGCAACTGGTGGATGTTTAAACTAGGCAATCCACACAATACGCTCACTAAGGCAAAAGCACGCTTCACACAGGTTAAAGTCTCCAAATGAAGAAAAGGAAGCAGAAAATCAGATGAGCTTAGAGCAGACTTTTAGTGGGAAGGCCTCACTCATCCCAGGGTCATGCACAAAGAGCTTCATCTGACTGGAGGACCAGAGCGGCCCCCAAAAAAAAGTGGAAAGTGGGATTGAGCAGCAGTGCATCTGCCGAGGGCACATACATCTAACCCTAAACCCAACTCACTGCCTGCTGGTTTTTCAATACTTATTGTGGCAGAGCACACATAACACAAAATTTACTATTTTAACCAATTTTAAGTGTTCAGTTAAGTGGCATTAAATACAACCATCACTATCATCCATCTCCAGAAACTTTTCAGCTCAAATGGAAATCTGTAAACATAAAGTAATAACTCCCCCCTTCATGTCCCTGCACTGTCTGCTTTCCGTATACAAAATTATACTGGAACATAGTCATGCTCATTCTACACGCGTTGTCTCTGGCTGTTTCTGGTGCTACAATGACAGAGGGGAGCAGTTGCAGCAGAGACTATGAGGCCCACAAAGTAAAAAATTTACTATCTGGATCCTGGGAAAAAAAAAAAAGTGAGTAGATCTTGGCCTCCACCAGCCCTGAGCACAGCCACTGAAACTGCGTACAAGCATTAATGAGGCAATGACTCTACCCCTCGAGGCAGATTTTATGTACTCGTGCAACAGGCTCACAAAAGACCTGCCTTACATTACACCCTTAAAATTTACCCTTTCGCTGATGCCTAGAGGGACAAGTGAGAGTGAAATATTCAAAGGACTACAAAAGCAGTTTTATGGGTTGAACGGTGCACTCTTCTCTCCCACCACCCCTGCAAAAAGAGAAAAGTTGAAGCCTGAGCCCTCTGCATCTGTAAAGACCCTGGAGACAGCAATCAAACTAAAATGAGGTCATTAAGGTCAGCCCTCGTGCAGTATGACTGGGGTGCTTATAGAACAGGGGAGTCTGAGTAGTCACACATACACACATGGAGAATGTCGTATAAGGAAGATGGCAGAAACTGGGGCGATGCCTCTACAAGCCAAGGGAAGCCAAGAAAACCACCAGAAGCTAGGGAAGAGTCACGGAACAGAGTCTTCCCATAAACACACATGGCAGGCATGTGAATATAAATGAGTGAGACAGCAAAGTGAAAATGAGAACTAGGGAGAGCTGAGAACTGTGGTGAACTGAAAGCTTATGTTTGGCGTAACGTATGCAACTGCCCTATGGTACTCAATCTCCCTACCCTGCACCCTAAATTACCAATCTTCAAGATGTCAGTTAAATATCCCAGTTTTTAAAGTGTATAACATTGTATGAGATATATTCAACATTCCTTCAGCCTAATCTAGCCTGGTCCACTAATAGAGAGCCTGTGATCTCTGTCAAATCCTAATCAATATCCTAGGACAGATACCAGCCAGTCTCCTTGAAAGCCCCTCTCCAGAATAATTATGCTAAGATTAGCAGGGGAGAACCAGAAAGCAAACACCACCTGCAGAACAGGTCATGTGACATGAAAAGCTATCAGATAAAAAACTCTTGGCTTTGAGTTTATATAATGGACATGTAATAAATACATATATTTCTTAGGTTTTCCACTAAAAACCAGCTAACAGGATGATGCATCATTGACTTAAATCAAAATGCTGTGAGGTTGACCTTGAACTTGACAACTGTTACCCAAACTCCTAATTGGCAAATTTCACTAAAAATGTGTCAAAGTAGGACAGTATATACAGAAAAAGAAAAATTCATCGTACACATTTACAGGCCTGCTCAAACAAAGTTTGATGTCTTTAAAACCCATACTTTTGAATTTTGAGAATTAGAGAGGATAATTAATGTTCATGGAAGTAAAATATACTTCCCAGGGCAGCTGTTTCAAAACATTTTATGTGTAGTCCTTCTTTCACTCCCAGGATATAATAAAACACCATGGTCTGGAACAGTGATCCCCAAATAATAGTCTGTTCAGTCAACATTAGAACCCCCTCCTCCGCAAAAAAAAAAAAAAAAAAAAAAAAAAAAAATTTAACTCAACACCATCTCCAAAGCAGGAGCTAAAGAAGGGGGGTTTATGTTTATATAAAGCTACTAAATCACAATCTCCAAGGATTAAAGCAATATTATCCCTATGGAGTGGCAATTTCACTTGGACACTGGGCAGGTATACCAAAAAAGGTCACAAAAAAAGCAACACCAAATTAGCAACAATCTGTCAACCACAGGAGTAGTTCCTTACAAAGAAAAATTGAGTGTGCAGCAGTTAAAAGGGATATGATAGAGTTTATCTATTAATATGATAATTTGTCAAGAATGAAAAATGCAATGGGCAAAAATATATATAGTTGGGTACCCTCTACATTTAAGCAAAACATTTCTCTCCAAATCTACAAGTGCATTCATACACGAGGTCTCTAGGAAAAGGCAAACTGAGCACTGTGCTAAATTCTGAGGAAAGCACAAAGAGAAACCTTGGAAGTTGAAGGGTGCTTTATTCATAACTTGCTTGTTTTTTAAGACAATCCATGCTTTTATTACCCAACCCAAGTTTGGTAAGTTTGGTTAGAGTGGTTGGATCTTATCCGTGTGTCTGGTCACTGTGCAGAGAATCCCATCTTATGTGAGAACCAGATCCTGAGATCAGAGAATAATCTTATTTCCATGAAAGTCTCTTAAATGGCATGTGATCTACATTATATCTGACTTTAATACATGTTCCTGTATGGAATTATATATACAAATGTACCATACACAGAATGTAGCACATGCATAATGGACCATTGGGCCTCAGTTGGCTCTGAACTTATAAAAGCTGTTTTTTAAACAGAGTTTGGATGTCACGTAGCTCTAGAGCCGAACTGCAGGCACTGATTGGCTTGTGTTTAGGGGCCACATATCATAAATATAACAGCAACAGTGTCTTTCCATCACACCATGATCCCGGCTATGGCCAGGCACAGGCAATTGGGAACAGAGCATTTCCTGTCTCCTACTTTCTGCCTACAAGCTACCCCCCATCCCCGCCCCAGCTCACCACTGAATAAAGGGTAACACCCAGGAAGGTTAAAACTATCTTCTCCTAGACTCTCCCAATGTTCTCATTGTACGGTAGGTGGTACATTAACCAAAGAACATGGGGTTCCAGTGCAAAGTTACTGATACACCTTCCAGGACATCCTAGGATCTATATAGAAGTAGAGGTACAGGGGGAAGAAAACTCAGGGAGAGAAGAAATCCCACTGCCCCACTGATAGAAAAACACAGAAGTGAGGCACAGATTCTCCCTCTAATGGCCAAGCCTTCAGATCTGAAAAGAAAAGGAAATTGGTGGGGTGGGGAGGGGATGGGGTGGTCAATGTACCTTAAGGATAAATTCTGGAATTTGTCCAAATACAGTTAGAAGGCCAGTAGTGTGGTTGGCTGAAGCCACAGGGGCCAGGGCAAAAAACACTTTAATCTTTTTGGCCAGCTCAGGTATCCGTGAAAATGCTATGAAACCTGTGGGAATAAAAAGAAGATAACTGGAATATTCCATCTTCAGGAATACTTTCTCTGAAAAAGCAAGGGTGGACCTGCATGCCGCCCTCTAGTGGCACCTATGAGCAGTGCCAGCAAGGCCACCACCAGGAGGCCAAATACTCCAACCGGAGCCCTTTGAAGGACTGTGTGCACACAGTTTTATTAAACCAGCAAGTCAAGTATTTGTTAAGTGCTTGTTTCTGATTTCAACATAGATATACAGTGATAAAAATTCAGCTTGCTAGAACCATCAGATCCTCACTGCCTTTAATAATGCACGCTGAACAAAGGAAAAGCTATATTTCTAATGGCTCCATACCCAGCTCTTCCCAGCTTCAGTGTTCATCCCTCCATCCCTAAGAACAATTTACAGAAGCATTTAAATCCATCACTGATGCCTCAAAGGAAACTTACATGTTTAGACTGCCCTAGCTTTAAAATATCTAATCACTTCCTCCCAAATCACTTCTCATCTTAAACTTGGTGCCAGAGTGTCACTTTAGAAAGCTGGGAGGCCAAGGCCCACGTGGACAAGGCATGGAAGAGGGGGTGATATAAAACAACAATAAAAGAGAAAATGCTTAACTCCATTAATAAGGAAGACAAATGCAGTCATGTTACTTTTTGATCTGCAACCTTCAAGCTACAAGGGAGTTTGGTGGTCCTGATAGTAAAGCAACTGAACCACATATATCAAGACACTTAAAAGCATTCATACTTGTAGCAATTCTTCTAGGAATACATTCTAAGGTCATGTGTGATGAATACAAAGGTGTTAGTCACAGTAAACACCAAAGGGGAGCATTAAATACAAATCCCCTTCCATAATCTAGGAACTCCTGCTTCCTACAATCATAGGCAAATTTTATTTTTTTTAAACTAGTAAACTTTCAATTTTTGTTTACAATGAATACACATGACTTTTATAACCAGCATAAATTTAAGAATGCACAGGACTTTTAAAGTCAGTAAACTTTCTTGTTCTCTTTTTTAATCTCTGCAATTATAAAACTTCTTGGCTTCTACCCTTTCTTATCCCCTATTGCTTAAGGAGGAAAATATATGCTAGGCTGTGGCTTACACTAATCTCTTCAAAGTCGAGGTAACACATGCCATACGTTAGGTCAGAATTTTGAGAGAAGATGAAATATCACTGAAATTGCTTTTCCTATTCATGAATGCGGAGCATTAAAGATCAAAAACTATTCGAACATTTTCACTCTTAAGAACTTGTAACAGGGGCCTCCCCAGTGGCTCAGCGGGTTGAGTGCAGTGCTGTGAAGCTGTCCACAGCCTCTGCAGCGCAGGTTCGATTTCCGGCCAGACGGGAAGATTCCCACATGGCGCGGCAGACCTCTCCTGTCTTGCCTGCTCCTCCCCTCAGCAGTGTATTTCGGTCGGTCTGCCTATTTGGCTCTCTGCTCTGTCTCTGGTGAATCTTCTCACCCTCCCGCACCTCTGGACTATATAAGCTCTTGTATAAAAGTAAATAAATCTTTAAAAAAAAAAATAACTTGCAAAAAAACATTCTCTCAACTTCCAGTACTTACTGCATACATACCTATTGAGGTGCCTTGAGAGTGGCCCACATAAAATAACTGTTTTTGACCAGTTTTATTGAGAACAAAGTTAACTGAAGCTGATAGGTCATATTCTGCCATCTCATCGAAACTATAGTCCAAAAAAAGAAATGCATGAGACACTGTGCACAAACACAAGAGCCCACAAATATATAATATGCACAGTTCGAGGATCTATCACAAACCAACCACAACTGGGTGAGGTAGCACAGAGCACAGGATCTCAAAAGCCTCTTCGGCCTCCCTTCTCACCACGCCTCCCCAAGGGAACCATTGTTCTCATTTTTACACCTTAAATTAGGTTTTACCCATTTTGAACTTTTCTATTTCTGGGACTAAACACTATTCTCCTGTACCTGGCTTCATCCAGGCTGTCACATACAGTCTTAGGCTGTTTATAATGTTGATTTATCCACCTTACGATGCCCATTTACTGCTAATGGACATTTGGCGGTTTCCAACTTTTCGCTACTACAAACAGTGTGACAATAAAAATATTCTTGTATGTGCCTTTTGGTAAAGGTCTCACTCATGTGTTTCGGGTCGTTAGTTTAGCTCCAGCTTGACAAATGAGAAGCAACCCTGTAAGAGCCACAGCACATGTCGGCACCCTGTGCCAAGACCCAGCCCTGAAGCCATGCGTGTGCGCATGTGTCGTCAGCAAGCAGTGGAGCAACTGTTTCCACCACTGACCAGGGGCCAGGTTCTCTCCCTGTAACCTCTCTTCTCACCCATCAATCACTCTATGACATATGTACTGATTTTCCTCACTTTAAAAAAAGGAAACAGACATGGAGGGCTATGTAGCATGTCCAATGTCACAGGGTGATTAACTGGTAGAGCCAGATCTAAGAGAAGGAAGAAAATTTCTGGAATTTCTGTAACAGAAAGGTGTCTATGTTTATGGAACAAGATTGTGACCCAATTTAGCCAGCAGCATTCACACTACCAGGAATGCCAAAATAACTAAGTATTCCTACTCAAGCCTATCTTAAATGTAATCATTTACTTATCCTTTACCTTAACTGCTTTGTATTAAATTCCTAACAAGGTTCCAAATCTTTCATGAGTCATCAGTTTCCCCTCACAGATCTTCCGTTACTCATCTTTCTGCCTCCCCATTTGTCTACATTAAGCCACTAAGGAAAGAGGACCCTGTCATATTCCATCCTGATATACCTGAAGGCCCAGAACTCCTCCTGAGAAACTGAAAGAGTCTTGTGTTTCCGAGACCAGGTGTTTCCCCTGCTGTTCCCCATCCACACATCAAAGCCAGCATCTGCCAGAATGAAGCCCAGGCTGTTGTTGGGCAGGTTGGTGATCCAGTTGCTAGAATCTGCCAGCAAGCCATGCTGCAGGAAAACCACTGGTTTGGGACCTGAAAAAAACATTCATCGTTAGGAGTTAGCAGCACCTAGCTTCAAAATATAACCTACTACACAGGTAATAAAAGACACTAAAGCATATCAGAACATTAAGGATGCAATGTATTCCTAAATAGCAGGAGCTTTTTAAAACAAAGCTGGTAAGGTAACAGGAAGACTGAACTGGCAATAAGACACACTGACTGAAACATCAAAAAAATTCTTACTATATTCTTAAAAACTTATGAAATGTTTCTAAACTTTGCTTCAGTAATTGTATTTATACTTCTCACAATGTATCCTAACAAGACAAACCAAAAGAAATACAATCACACAAATTCATAAACACATACGTATTTCTGTACACACAGAGATTTATTTCCTACTCACCTGTGGCACTGAGGTAGTAGAGAAAACACAGAGTTGGGAGCTGAAAAACTATGACCTTAGGCTGCTAACCACATTGTTACCTTGCATGCAGACCACTCCTTCGGTCATTAAACATTTACTGCGTGCCAACTATGGGCAAAGCTTTCTTCATAAGAGAAGAAAAGCAGGAGGGAAAAAACTCCTGGAGCAGACACTACACAGACCATGAGTTTCAGAAGCAGAGAAACCTGGGTTCAAATCTGTCTTCTCCAAGTGCTGATGTGCTACCTTGGGCCAGGTATTTCAACATCTCCCAGAATTTATTGCATCCTCTGAAGCTTGGTATGAAATATGTACCTTACAGGGAGTAATAACAATGGGTTATTATATGAAAAGTTCTTGGCAAAGTGTCCAATGCACAGGAAGAGTTCAAAAAGCATTAGCCCGTGTTAAGTGGCTTGAGCAGTCTGTCTCATGCCCATAAATAAGTGTTAAAAAAGGAGTAAGTGAGAAAATTAGCTGTCTGGCAGGGGCTAATGAACAATTAGCACTTCTTTTGCCTGCTGCCCAATTTGTATAATAGCGAAATCCTGGACATAAGCATGGTATTGCGGGGTCAAATAATACTTGCATCACTTGATGGAATAGTTGAGCAGTCAATATGGCAAGGACGGGGGCAGCACACAAAGAGGTATAACCTGGCTTTGAAGGAAGGGAAAAAAGTGAAGTACAAAGTCATAGACTACTCTTGTTACAGCCATGCAAAAGAAAAGCATGCAAGTGGGAATATAAAACATCAAAGAAAGCTTTGCCAGGACTAGTCAGATGGGAAGTGAACTGAACAAGTTTTATTTCTGTTAATGTCCTTCAATGGATTTGGTAAATAATAAATTGTTTTGTACAAGACTGTTCCTCCCTTGATGACCCCAGGGAGCACTGGAAACATGATTGGAATCCCTGGAGCTAGGCAATATGAGGCGCTGCTGCTGCCAGGTTGTTAAAATAGACCCACAAGCAAAGGTTCAAAGTCACTCCCATGCTTTTCTTTTTTTTTTTTAAATATTTATTTATTTATGCATACAAGTACTGAGGTACAGGCCAAAAGTGCAGGGGTCAAAGGATTCACCAGAGACAGAGTAGGAAACAGAACAGGCAGACAGACTGAAGTACACTGCTTAGAGGTACAGTAGGCAAGACAGTAGAGGTCTGCTGTGCCATGTGGGTCACCTCCCTGACTGGGGATCGAACTCACGCTACAGTGGCTGCCATAGCTTCATAGTGTTGTGCTTAACTCCTTGTGCCACCAGGGAGGTCCCTACTCCCACGCTTTATAATCACAAAACAGAGCAGGCTTTGCCCTGCTAGAGCCTCTCATATACTCGCAGGAGGGGGATAGAAACAAACCAAAATAGGGGCAGCTTTATATGTATTTCTTTAGCTGCAAATGTTCATTTTAGTGTTTCCTTAATAAGACTAAATTTACTGTGAAAGTTCTACGTACAAGGCACAGGGGAAGACAGAGCATTTTATAAGGAGCAGGGCTCCATGTCTCCAATGCAGACACTAATCCAGGTAGGGAAATAAGAAAAATCACAAAAAGTTCAAAACTATAAACTCAAGTGGCAATGATAATTACTGACATTAATTCATCACTGAATTGTAGTTGATGAGATGTGTTTTAAATGATGGTTCCCCCAGAGCGGGGCTACTGCACTAGATGACAGGAGGCAGCGTGCCCTGACATGACCTGGGAAGGTGCCAGGAGCTGCTAATATTTTCCTTCAGCACATTAAGATGTTTTCCCACCCCCCATCTTGGTACTTTGGGGATGTAGTTGGGTACCCACCAAATGAAAGTGACTATACAGAGATAAAGAGAACACAGCTACACACACACATGTGTAGACTCCAGAATGGCAACAAAACCACCTAGTGTATGAAGGAGGTGGGGGCGCTGTGGACACCCATAATAGAGAAAGGGAGTGAACTGAAGCCACTTTTTTCCTAAGTCTTCTTTTTTGGGGGGAGTGGGGCGCAGAGAGGGGACTCCTCCATCTCTTACCTCAAGCTCAATACAATTGCTCAACAACCAACAGGTACAAAAGATGGTGCCAGCTAGGAAGGAAATGTTAGATTTGTTCTTTTAAAACTAGCTGTTTTCAAATCTGGAGGATCTGAGCCAAAAATTGAGACAGGTACTGCACACCCCAAAATGCCAGCAGGTGAGGAAAGGTAAGACAGGAGGGCAAATGACTGATAAGTGGTTTACCCTTCCTGCAGCCTTGGGACACTCTGCTATGCCCTATTCATTCATTTGAAGACTTATTTTTTACTGAGAATCTGCTGTATTTGTATAGAAATCTAAAAATCAAGAAGTGATTACAAATACACATTACATCTTCTGTAAACCTTTACTGGTGCTTACTATGGATTATCCATGGTGATAGATGTGGGGGACACACGGGGCAGACTACCTCCTTCCTGCAAGAGGCTCCATTCCAGTTGAAGATACACATGATCACCTTCTAGCTAAGAGTGAAAAGCCCAGAACACGGGGCAGGATAGTCCAGAGGAAAGAGAGTTACTCAGCGTGGGGGTGAGATATCTGAGCAGGAGCTTAAGTAAGAGACAGATTGCCTCACAAAGGGTTTCGGTGAAGCAACAGAAGCTGATACAGAGAAAACTGACACCATACCCCAGGCCTCGGGTATGGAACCCCAGAGGGCATGCTCCCTAGCTCACGAGCAGATTGGGGAATCACTGAACCAAGTTCAGTGACTTACTGACTGGGGACAGTGGGAGAAATAAAAGACTCCATGGGATGCACATCCTTCCAGGCTGGGCCACATTCTCCCTCCAATAACTAAAGGATCCTGTGAGGAAGGAGCTGGACATAACCCACTGGCCTCCCAGCACCAATGGTTCTATGAGATACAATGGGTCACCCACAGAGAATGTATTAGCAAACTTTGGCTGGGGCTGTGGAGTGGCTGCTAACCTGTGTGTCCCTTCCCTCTGTTATTCAGTGAAAGCAGGTGCGTCAAGGCACTGGAAACAGGCCTACCCATCCATCCACCAACTTCCTTCACCTGTTCCCGCTGGGGGAAGAAAGGAAGATACTATATTGTTCTTTCCAATGCTACTACCAAGAGAAGATTTAAAGGTTGGCTGGCCAAACAAGCTTCTCACTGGGTGGGTAAACTTTCTGCCATTCATCTCTTGGATTTCTTTTCACCAGGCAGAGAGAAGCTGATTGAATTGATAGCAAGCTATTATCATGCACTTCCACACTCTAAGGTAATATCCTATGAAGCTGGTATATTTCCATTTCGCAGAACAAGGAATTGTGACTAAGAGAAGTCAAGTAATTTGCCCAAGACTGAAGGAGAGCTAGTAAGTGGGGGAGGCGGGATTTGAACTCAAGTATGTCTGATGCCAGCGTCTGCTTTTCCAATGGGGAAGAAAGTTAACGAGAGAAGTCATTCTCGAGCACACAAAAGGCTCTTGGAGAACAAATGCAGAAGTGGGGAGTCGTTTTGGAGGAAGCTGACCCAGACAGAGGAACAAAGAATGGGAGGAGTGTCACAGGTTCCACCCTACCAGCTCGGCTGTTCTCATCTAGTCCTTGACCTCCAGCGCCCAAGGCCTGCTCTGCCCGAGTAGCAAACCAGAGCAACAAATGCAACAGGACAAGGGCTGCCTTCCCCAGCCGTTTCCTACCTCTGGTGAGTTTCTCCCAAACGGGCTCAGGGAAAAGCCTAAAAGCAAGTTTGCCCCTAGAGCGCAAAGGGCTTCATTAAGGGGAACTAAGAAGCTAGCACCAAATCAGCAAAATGAAGCGGCCTGTGACAGCCCACCACAGTGCCACTGTGCAATTAGGCCCAGACGTGGGTGGAGGCGAGGAGATTATTCAGGCTCCAAAAATGAAACTGCTGAATCCAGTGGCACAAGAGGAGCAAGCGTGGGTGCAGGGGACGTGTCCCCTGACTCCCCAGGCACCAGCCTTCTCTACCGGGTCAACATCTGCACAGCCCCCACGATGCTCTAAAATGCTTGTGAGAGATCAGCTGACGTCCAAGGTAGAACAAAAGAACAAGGAGGAAGTCACAGAGATTGGGGTGTTGGCACAGACACATCTTGGTTCTTATTAGATATGAAACTTGGTTGGATTTAAGGCCCAGTGTGGCTGAGAATCGGTGCACAATCAGAGAGTCACTAGTCCTAAACAGGCCTCAGGGGCAGGCAGCGTGTCTCCTGGACCCAGCTTTAACCACGCAGTTCTGGGGCCCCTAAAGAAGAGAGGCCGGGGAATGACCTGTTTCTAGAGTAGATCAGGTCCCTGCAGGCCCCACCTCAGCCTTGCTTCTATCTATCTCAGGGAGTTAAAGTTCTGACATCCCACATATGGGCTTCAGGGGTCCACAAACCCCTTTAAGCAACTGTTTGCTACATTTTGTGTGTATGAGTATTTGTTCAAGAGTCTAGCCAGTGGCTTCTAAGCCTGGCTGCTCATCAGACTTGCCTGGGACTCTCTGGTAGGACCCAGAATTCTGCATTTCAGAGCTAATTCTTCAGCTGGGATCCTTGCCCAGGATTGGCCTCTCTCTGCCTGTCAGCACAGGCCCATTGGCTCTCCCATGCCACAGGAGCAGGCTGGTCCTTTTTGATTTACGAGGCAACTGAATAACTTAAAATCTTCCAGAACAGCTTAGAAGATATGCTGTACGTCCCATAAGTGCCCTGTCCCCTTCTGCAAAGGTCCCAGAAAAAATGTGCATTCCCACCACTGCTTATTAAGCGATGCAGTCAGAGCCACACCTCAGTTTAGACCACTGGGACTGTACAAGTCAGGGAAGTTTGAGAGCCAGGAAAGGAGACTCATCTCTGCACAAGATCCGCATCCAAGGGCTATTTCAACCAGCTCAAGTCTTTACCTACCAAAAGCTGAGGCTCAGGAGTTTCCTGAACTTGCCCCAACTGCTTAAGATACACCCTAGCAACATCCTGGCATCTAGATGATTTGCAGTTATTACCAGTATTTGCTATAACACTACCAATCATGTGCAGGCATTGTGTTTTACGTGACTATGCTGTTACAGGAGACATGTTTAGAACCATCCACCAGCTAAAAATGAGGTAGCTGGGACTTCCCTGGTGGGGCAGGGGTTAAAGGCTCAGCGCTATCAAGCTATCACCAGCCACTATGGCCTGAGTTCCATCCCTGGCCAGGGAGCTAACCCACATGACACAGCAGACATCTGTCTTGCCCACTACTCCCCTCAGCAGTATATTTCAGTAGATCTGCCTGTTCTGCTTCCCACTCTGTCTCTGGTGAATCCTTTCACCCCCTGCACCTCTGGCCTATATCCCAGTTTCTTGCATGCAAAAATAAATAAAAATAAATCTTCAAAAAATAATAAAATAAAAATGAGGTAACTGGAGCTTGGGGAGAGAGCTTAAGTAACCTGCCCTAAAACATTCACCTCTCAGTGAAGCAGATCAAAACTCAAAAGTGCTTGTTCTTAACCAATTCTCTAAAGAAAAAGGCATTGAAAAATAAAGTGGTGGGGGTCAGATGTGCTTATTAAGTATTCCATTTGTAAACAGTTATTTCATTGCAAGGCAAGCATTTCTCCCACAAGCCAGCTAACTATCAAAATCACCTGGGTCATTAAGAAAACATGCACTTCTGTGTCTGGTCCTAATTTTGGGAATTGGGAAGCCCAAGGACTGGGCCTTATTTTTGACAAGCTCCCTCCACTTTTCTGATGCAGCCCACCAACAGCTGCGTCCACACTGGCTTCGCCTGCAATATTCAATATGAGAGCACATGTCCAGAGGGCAGCCTTGCCATAGCGGCCGGGTGCCTGCCGCACCTCCCCCTCTCTGGACCTTCTGATCCTTCTGTCCAGTGAGCAGTCTGGACAGGAGCTAGATCATTTCCCAATATTCAGCCAACCACAAAGCTCTGTGAACTCAAGATGCCTCAATATGAAGCAGTTTGGAGGTGAGCTGTGGTGGCAGAGAAACACAAAGAAGCAGAAAGGCAGCTTACAGGGGAGGTGAGGGCACTGTGTTGTCACATGCCCTGGGTCTGATCCCAGATACTAATTGCATGTCCTGGCTCAAACTCTTCCCTCTAAGCCTCAGAGCTCCTCTCTGTAAAGTGGAAGAATGTGGCAAAGAGCTTACCCCAACTTGCGTGCACAAGAGGCTCTATTAAGGCTGCATCTTGGAGTGTGCTTATGGTGTCTGTGGGGTGAGTGTCTGGGAGGGTGAATCTGCAATGATTTTCTTTCTTCTTTCTATTCACTATGGCATCTATTCATGGGGTTTGTGTGGGGTGAGCACCAGGGGCCACACTCAGACCTGGGTTTCACAGGCACTCATTGAAAGAGACAGACCAGACAGAGCTCTCCCTCCATGCTGTGCGATGACCAGAGGGGCTGTAGAGCTGGGGGAGGAGAGTGCACTCTGAGAGGTGGGCAGTTCTCTTCCCTTTTCTTCTGAGCACTCACCATGCCCTGATCAAATGCTGTGCTCTATGCAGACCATCAAATCAATTCTAGGGCAAATCCTGGACATAAAAGAACCCTAATTATAGGTGAGAAACAAACTGAAGGGGTTAATTAATTTGCCCAGGAAAAGCAGCTGGTGGGTGGTAATACCAGGATTTGCAGGTTTTATGAACCGGCTCTCCACCTACTTGATTCTTAGAATGCAGCCATGGCCCTGGAAAGTATTTGATGTTGATCATCTGTAAACAGCTTCTGTGTAAGTTCCTGGAGATGAATGCTGTTGACACTACCCTTTTCCTTCCAGTGGCCATAAGGTGCTATGGCCACAGTCACATACCAGTGTTATTTATTTGTAGTGTTTTGGACTGTTTTTTGAGGCCAACTCTTCAATCTAGAATTAGATATGAAGGTTCACTCAATGGCCTTCATGTTTGGACAAATGAAAGCCTACTCTTAATAAACTTGAGCAGGTGGTGCTAGAACCACCTTCAGAGGTCTATTTGATGCCAAATAGGGATTTCCATGACCACTTGACCATGTCTCTGGATTGACCTGGAGGAACAGGGGCTGGACACGCTCCTTTATACTATAGGTGAATCCAATGTGGACACAGCTGTTGGTGGGCTGCATCAGAAGAGTGGAAGGAGCACGTCAAAAATAAAGCTCCGTCGGGGCCTCCCCGGTGGCGCAGCGGTTGAGCACTGGATTGCTAAACTGCCCGCAGCCTCTGCAGCACCAGTTCAATCCCCGGCCACCGAGCAAGGGCCCCACGTGGCGCGCAGACCTCTCCTGCCGCCTGCTGCTCCCCTTAGCAGTGTATCGTCAGTCTGCCTGTTCTGCTCCCAGCTCTGGCTCTGGTGAATTCGCTCACCCTCCCGCGCTTCTGACTGTACCCAATGCTTCTATAAATAAATAAATAAATCTTTAAAAAAAAATAAAATAAATAAAGCTCCGCCCTTGAGCTTCCCAATTCCCTAAATTAGGGCCAGAGACAGAAGCGCATATGTCTTCTTAATTCCCCAGATGATTCTGATAGTTAGCCGGTTTGGAGGAGAAATGCTTGCCTTGCAATGAAATGGCTGCTTACAAATGGAATCGTGATGTGACATGATTCTCTCACATTCTTACTTTCACATCTTTTGTCCATAATAATCAAATCTTGGCATAAATATCTTCTTCCATCGTGGAGGTGACTAAGAAGTCATGAAATTAAAATTAATGAAGAAAAGATCCAAAATAGAGCAAGAGGCCATTTGGAGTACAGAACTTATGTGTGTACACTGTGTCTGACTGCTTGGTAACTGGAATTTATGCATGAATCACCCTCAATACATAAGCATTCTAACACCTGGAATTGGAGACTTTGGAAAGTCATCTCCACATCAACCCAAAGTCTGATAAAAAGGCCTCCCTGGTGGTGCTGGGATTAAAGACAACCGCTATCTGCAGCCACTGTAGCAAGCTATCAAGCTATCTGCAGCCACTGTAGCACAAGCACAAATTCGATCCCAGCCAGCCAGGGAGCTGACCCACATGGCACTGCAGACCTCTCCTGCCTTGCCTGCTGCTCCCCTCAGCAGCGTGTTTCAGTAGATCCACCTGTTCTGCTCCCCACTCTCTCTGGTTAATCCTCTCACACCCGCCCACCCCCGTACCTCTGGCTTATACCCCAGCTCTTGTATGCATAAATAAATAAATCTTTAAAAAAGTTTGATAAACACTACTGAATCTCGACTTCAGAGAGGACAATCTATCACTCCCTTTTGTATGTAGGTCTTTCCCCCATTTTAAAATTGTTTTTTAATTAAATTCTCCTTTACTGAGGTAACGTTGGATCACAATACTGTGATTTACGGGTTCAGGGTCACGTCTTCTCAGGTGTATGCTATCACATCATTCCCACAACCCAGGCACCCATCATGCCCCACCAGAGCCCACTGGGTCCCCTCCCCACTTTACTCCCTTCCCTCTACCCTTCCTTTCTTGGAACCTCAGCTCTGCAGTCAAGGTTGAATGGTCCGTTTGGGCTTTGTCTGTTCCTGTGCTTTGTTTCGTTACATTCCACATGAGTATCTATCCAGTATTTGTCTTTCTCCTTCTGACTTACTTTACTTAGCATAATTTCCTCCCATTCCATCCATGTCACAAATGGCAAGATTTCATCATTTTTAGATGTGAGTAGTATTGTGTATATATACCATGTCTTCTTAATCCACTCATCTGTTTGGGAGAACTTAGGCTGTTTGCATAACCTGGCTATTATGAACATAGGAGAGTAGATATCCCTTTGAATCAGTGTTGGTAGTATTCTATAGGAAGGCAGGTCTGCCTATAGAAACTCTTTTTCCTTCCATATCACACTTGCATGGCCTTGTCAGTGGTGTTGCCCAATTGTAATCCCCTAAAGACCTCAAATAAAAGTCTTGGTTTTACTTGCAGATGAAGTTCTGACTCATGACTATGTGATTCTTTAATACCTTCATCCTCTTGGGCTGCTGTAACAGCACACCATAGACTGGGTAGCTTCTAAACAACAGAAATGTATTTCTCACAGTTCTGGAGGCTGAGAAGTCCAAGATCAAGAATCAGTGACTGGCTAACTGTTTCCTGCTTCACAGATAGCCTCATTTCACTGTGTCTTTGCATGGACACTCTGAGGGCCCTTTAAAAGGACACTGACTCCATTCGTGAAGGCTCTGTCACCCCCACCATGTTCCCAAGACCCCCCCCCCAAAGAACATGACATTGGGCATTTGATTTCAACATATGAATGACAGGGGCAGGGGAGGTACCAACATTTAGTCTACAGCACATTGCTTGTTGGAGAGAACTGGACACAGAGGAAGCAGAATAAAAAACTGCCATTAAATTCACTATGATATTTAAAAATAAAATACAGAAATTATCACTGAATTGACTCTGAGTAAGATGTTTATAAGTTTAGGTTCATCTAACTCTAACAACAACCTATCAAGTGGCAAGTATTATTCTATGCATTTTGTAGATGAAGAAATACAAAATCTCGAGAAGTAAGCTGCCAAGGTCCCACGCCCAGTTCAAGTGGTAGCAGCAGAACTTAAACCCAAGGCCAGAGCTGTTAACACGTTCACACTTCACTGCTAAGTGAAAGACTCTAATTTTACCCACCACAGGAAGCCCTTGAGTTGTGTCTACCACTGCCTGTGAGCTCAGGAGTAGGAAACTCTTAACCTAAAGTGTCCTCAAGCAAGGAACTCCATAAGGTGTCAATGATTTGCTCAATCCCCAGGATAACCACATGTTGCAGGAGTTTTTGGCTAGACAGGAGCCTTGTGTCATTCGGCAACTTAATTTTATTTTCTTTCTTGGCCTCAGCTACTTAATGAGATTAATTAGGATTTTTAGTCTATGAGGGGGACTGTGAGGATTAAATGAGCTAATTCTTGTCAAGAATTTAAAATAATAATTTTTTAATAAATATAAGCTGCTTTATGAACCTTTATATTAGTAAATCTGTTATTTTCTTAATGTTTTCATATCTGGTGATGTGCTGAAGATGGCCTCTGAAGGGCTTCCTTGTATTTTATCCTAGGGCTTTGGTTTACTTATTCTTCAGTCTTCAATTCATAAAGAATTTTGCTATATAAGTGAAAATAAAAATAATCCCCCTCTCCCCCCGCCAAAAAAAAAAGGAAAACCAGTGCTGTTTCCTGAAACAATCAAAGGGAAACACAGGCCCGTGACCTTTCCCTCCAAAGACTTCACTCAGCCCAGTTATGAATTTTCAACTATGACGCAAAAGTTCAAAAGGCAACCCCATGGGAGTCTCTGCCAAGGCTACAGTTCAAAAGCCTGTTTCTGCAGATCAAAGGCTGCTACTCACATCACAGAACACCACTTCACCCTTGCAGCCATCACATATATAATGTCAGATATAAAGCATATAAAGTTTCCATTATCAGTGCTTTACTTGAGGATTTAATTCCCAGTTAGGCAAGAAGTGAGCCTACTTAGTTGCTGTTGCTGTTTTACGTATTTTTGGTAAAGCTTTTATATATTCCCTTATTTTAGCCAAATAAAATAAAATATTTTGACTGGAATCTACTTGGTCAATACTTACTAACTAAGGCTGCATCCTCTAGTCCAGTGGAAGAGGAATGAGTCTGGGGTCAGAATGGCAGGCCACTATCTCTTGACCCAAAGCAGTTCTTTTTCCCTCTTTGAACCCGGCTGTCTCACCCAGTAATATGAGTGTTGATCTAGAATATGAGATCCCAGAGCTAAGGAGGATACTGTGGAATCCACCAGGAAATATGTTAAAAATACCAGCTCTTTGTTTTTGTTGAGTCATGTCAGTTGTTTGTATATCTTTGTGATCAGTCCCTTATCAGTTGTATGGAATGCAAAATTTTTTCCCTATCAGTGGGGTGTCTCTTTGTTTTGGTTAATGTCTCTTTTGCTGTACAGAAGCTTTTCAGTTTAATATAATCCCAGGTTTTTATCTTTTCCTTGACTTTCTTTGCTTTGGGGAATGTGTCTTGAAAGATGTTACTGAGATGTATGTCTTGTAGTGTTTTACCTATATTTTCTTCTATATATTTTATGGTCAGGTCGAAGATGTGTTATATATACACAATGGAATACTATTCAGATATCAAAAAAAGATAAACTCATGCCATTCACAGCAATGTGGATGGAGCTAGAAGGAATTGTATTCAGTGAAATAAATCAAAAGGAAAAAAAAAAATATCAGATGGTTTCACTTACAGGAGGAATACAGGGGAACCAAACAAGACATCAGTGTAAAAAAATAATAACAATACAAAACACAACAAGGTAAAAACAAACGATTATAAATCAGAGACATCCTGCAGGGGAGGAGGAGGGAGAGGGATTAGAGGGAAGGAGGGAGGAGCACAGGGGACTGTGCACTGCTGTCTAGCAGGTGCACAGGTGCACTGGTGAAAGAGTTCTTTGAGGACTAGACCTGAGGGAGTGGGGGGAAGCAAATATTGTTTTAAAATGAACAATGATGTAAAAAATAAATTTTAAAAATGCCAGCTCTCCAAATCCCTGACCAGGCAGGACCCTAAGGTCCTTCTAGTGCTAACAACCCATGACTTTCTGAAATAAGGCTGATTAGATAAAAATAGAACAACTTCCCTATAAGTGACTGGTTTCTGAATTTCAATTCCCTTATGGAGTTAGTGTGAAGTATGGGCAGCTCAACACTTGATAGAGAAGTTTGCTCAGCATTGGGAAATAGCACACATAGGATCAAGAGAGAACAAAAGAGCCAAGAGCTTGAAATATATGTTCCAAGCTGCCTAGTTAGTAGAGGTTTAACCAGACAGGCAAATGATTTTCTAAATCAAGGGATTCTTTACTGGGCCCATAAACTCTCCACAAATATATGTGAAATTTGTGTGTAGAGAGGTGTTAGTTTTATTTTAATGGAGAGAAGGTCCATTGCCTTCATTTGGTTAAGAACTTCAATTCTGAAGGTTGCTCTGATGAAACTCTCACACAGGTGGCCATAAGGAATGGGTTGAACAGGGGAAATACACAAATTAATCAACCACAAGGCAGAAACAGAAAAACACTTTACAAGGGGTGCTGGCAAGAATTTAGGAGTTGTAAGTGTGTGTCTCCTTCCTGCTCAGAGGAAGCTGGCAGTTATGCTGGGCCTGGAAGTACGGAAAGAACTATTTTTAAAAAATATATAGAAGGGGGCCTCCCCGGTGGCACAGCGGTTGAGCGCTGGGCTGCGAAGCTGCCCACAGCCTCTGCAGCGCTGGTTCGATCCCCGGCTGCCAGCGAGGGTCCCACATGGTGCACAGACCTCTCCTGCCATGCCCACTGCTCCCCTCAGCAGTGTATTTCATCAGTCTATCTGTTCTGCTACCCGCCTCTGGCTCTGGTGAATTCGCTCACCCTCCCGCACTTCTGACTGTACCCAGTGCTTGTATAAATAAATAAATAAATCTTTAAAAAAAAAAAAAAATATATATATATATATATATATACAGAAGGGCCTCCCCAGTGGCGCAGCGGGTTCAGCGCAGCGCTGTAAAGCTGTCCTCAGCCTCCGCGGCACCAGTTCAATTCCTGCCCAGCCTGGGGAGATTCCCACATGGCATGACAGACCTCTCCTGTCTCGCCCGCTGCTCCTCTCAGCAGTGTATTTCGGTCCTTCTGCCTGTTCTTCTCCCTTCTCTGTCTCTGGTGAATTCTCTCACCCTCCCATGCCTCTGGCCTGTACCCCAGTGCTTGTATAAATAAATAAATCTTTAAATATATATATATATGTAAAAATGAAGATGGTGGGGAGGATGAGCAGCATTGCAGAGGTTGTGTTCACTAGCTCAATTCCAGAAAGCATTTAGCATAAATGGTATAAAGAAAGTAGTTCTTTGATACTTATTAAAATAAAAGACACAATTTCAATTATATCATTCATAATGTGGCTGTGCAGTTAATAAATAATAACTGTTTCTTAGGTAATGGGTAAGCACAGCTGGCAATCAACAGTTCTCCATAATCTCATGTAAGATAAGGCCATATTCTCTCATTCCAAGAACACAATCTGAAATCAGACTAGCTGGCCCACTATCCTTTGACCTAACACATATCTTTCTCCCTCTTTGAACCTGGCTGTCTCACCCAGTAAAATAAGAATGCTGGCCAAGGACAGAGGATCACAAAGTCAAGTAGGTCACCCGTCCTACAGAGGAACACAGCACAAACCCCAGAACCTATAACTGTAATCACTAACTTGGGGAATCAGGACGTTCTTTGCACATATCCGTGGTGAACTTCAGAGTTCACTAGATGGGGTAGGAGTGAACAGTAGGAAACAACAACTAGGAAACAACAACTAAGAAAGTTAAGACAGTAAAGAAAGTTAAGTAAGTCCTCACAGTAAGTCAGCAGGTGTTGGAAACATGTAAGGAAAGCAGCTCCTCTCTTCACATCATTTCCAGGTTTCCCACTGTTCCAGGGGAACATCTTCATTTACTAGGTGCCTGGAAATTGCTGGATGACATAAGAAGCTTCTCCTGAAAAACTACATAAAACGGACAAGAACAGGGAGGGTGCCAGAAAGGAAAGCAGTTGGCTGGGTAATGTGTCCTGTGGCTAAAGCCTGAGATCAGAAAATCCTCCAGTGGCCTCCAAGTGAGCTCTACACAAGCAGAAGGACTAAAAATTGCTCACCATATAGCTTTTTTTAAAAAAAAAAAAAGATTTTATTTATTTATACAAGCACTGGGGTATAGGCTAGAGGCGAGGGAGGGTGAGAGAATTCACCAGAGACAGGGCAGGGAGCAGAACAGGCAGACAGACCAAGAACACTGCTGAGGGAAGCAGTGGGCGAAACAGAAGAGGTCTGCCACGCCATGTGGGTATCTCCCTGGCTGGCCGGGAATCGAACCCGTGCTACAGAGGCTGCAGATAGCTTCACAGCGCTGTGCTCAACTAGCTGTGCCACTGGGGAGGTCGCTCACCATACAGCTTAAAATTCGAGTTCCTCAGGAAGTATACTACTGATAAATGAACAATGGAGATGAGGCCAACAAGATGGCCAACAGAAACACCAATTTAACTACTATCCTTTGTTACAGTCACTGAACCCAGAAGCAAAGGTGGCAGCACTCCAGTAGAGCACAAAAACTGAGGAGAAGAGCCACACTAAAAAGAGGTAAGAGCAACAGTTTCACTTTATGCCTATAAATGAATGTTCTAATGATCTTAAGATGACTTGCAAATAGTACAGATATGGCAGTACTGTGTGTATTCAAAGCATTAATTTCTTAAATGACAAGCAGACAGAATATGCATATCCTGTTGTGAAATTCTTTTTTCAATATATGGGAAGCCTCCAAAAATGGAAATGAAATGCTATATATCTAATGTCATAAGCCAATGTTATTTCAAAAAAAAAAAAAAAAAAAAAAAAACTTTTTAAATGAAGTGGCTCATGTTTCTTGGGTTCTGAGTTTATTTCAGGCATTCAGCTGATGGTGTCCTGGCAAAGCAAAGCAAGGGAGAACTACAGCCAGAAAACACGGGAGCCCAGGGACAACTTGGCAGCTACTGAAGAATGGGAGTCTAGAATGATTCTGCAGTTTCCAGTCCTGGTCATTTGGAGGACAATGGTGTTATTAATAGAGGAGGAAGTCAGGAGAGAAATGGTCTTAGAGAGAAGAAGATATGTTCTTTCAGGTGTGAATTTATATATTCTTTATATCTACTTAATAGTCTTTCTATCTACTTAGCTTCTATGGACCAAAGAAACCCCACTGATAACTGCTCCTGAACTGCGTGAAGGGCACTGAAGAAGCTCAGCTCCAGGCTGGGCTCTGGAGCATGGAAATTCACAGGTCAGAGAATGCAGCTCTCAGGAAAACCACAAATCCCTTTAGATAACTGAGTCTTTTCTCACAGATCGCCTTTGAAATGGCTCTCTGAGCTTAGCTCACAGCAGTCACTGATGCCCAACAGGAAGGCATCTGCAGAAAAGAGGAGGAAGGTGGGGACCTCAGGTCGTACTAGAACCAGATTTACCTTGGAGCACCCTCAGTCTGGTTCCCACTTCTTTTATTTATATATATATACACACACACATACACACATACATACATATATACACATATATACATATATATTCTTTTACATAATATATATATTACATCATTGTTCATTATTGTACAATGTATGCTTGTATGCTTTCTCCTTTTGGGTGTAGTCCCCATAAAATTCCCACCACCAATTCACCCGTGAACCATCACCATAGTCCCTTGAGCTCTTCTCTCCCCTGTTTTGATCTCACATCTGAAGACCAAGTGTAGCTTCTGTCCCACCCCACACACCCCTGGCGAGAGGGAGGGAAGGCGGGGTGGGGAGAGGGAATGAGCATGTGAGGGAAGGTGGAGTGGAGGGAGAGAGAATATAGCACCTAACACCGGAATGTAATAGGGACTAAAAAGGAGAAACTTGTGTTCAGCCCAGTTAGTCAACTATGTACACAGGTGAAGAATCTGAAGTCCACAAGGTATAAAGCACACAAGTCCTTAGGGGCAGATCGAGAACTAAGGTCTCCCGACACTTCTTCCTACCACCTGAGAGCAAATCAGGAGCCATGCTCCCTTTGCTCTGATTCCCCAGCACAGCCCCCCACCCCATCTCCCACTTCACCTCACTGCTAGTCACCATTTGCTTTCCTTGCTCAATGGAAAGAGAAGCCTGGAGGTGGTGAGAGGAGGATTATTCTCCCTTCAAGTATGTTTTTACTGGGGACCCCTGCATCTTTGAACAAGAATTCACATCACTAATTGTATTAATCAACTAAACACTTTACAAAGAAATAACACCAACAAAGTTTCTGTCATAGGGGATCTGAAATCAGTGTACAGTGTTAAAAAAAAAATAAAAGGAAGGAAACCAAGACCATATGATCACTCTGGAATTAAGTATGTTTTGCATATTTTGAGAAGAAAAAATAGAAGCCCTTCACTGTAACTCACTACTCGTTTTGTAACATGATCACAAGAAGGAAGCTTGATAGCATTTATCTATAAATCATAACAATCTTAAGTTGTAAATTAAATTTCAAAAATTACATTGGCTATCTAGGCCACTTAAGCATGTTAAAGACCTTTATTGTAGTTAGAATTTATGGGAGAAAAAAATGACAAATCAGATTATATTAAAGAAAAAGTAGGTATTGATACAAAGTTCACATTAACACAGAAGGCTTTTAAGTGTGCCTTAAATAATAATATGGGAAGGTACTGCGTCAAGGAAGGCCCTTCTGCTCATATAAAATTCTACCTGAAGAAGAAATAGTTACACAATCTCAATTTCCCAAGTAAAGTTTCTAGAAACAGAAAATATTATAGAATAAGCAAAATCTGGAAAGAAGATTGAATAAGGATCAGATTCTTATTCAGATATCTGTTTAACACTTTTAAGTAGCCTATCCAGAAATTCCCTAATGTGCAGTGGAAACCACAGCTTTGTTTGAATTATGACAGAGAAAGAGAAAGATAAAAAAAATAATTTGTAAACATAAATATATATAGTATTTTAAGCCAAAGCTATAAGTACTTTTATATATTCCTAACGAGAGTAACTGCCAGAACAAGACCGTGTGGAAAGCAACTTAACAATTTAACAATATTGTCAAATGACTAGTCCTCTGATCCAAAATTCTATTTCAGAAAATGTTTTATATAAACAAACTTGAACACACACAAGGTTATTTATAGCAGCAATATTTCCTGGCAGAAGACTGGAAATGCTCCAAATTCTCATTAACAGGACACTTATTTAAGAAATCATGATACAGCTATACAGGACACACTGTCTACAGAAATGAATGTTGAAGTGCTCAAAGTGTTATAAATAGGGAAGCAAGGGGAAATTAATTATCTACGGTTGTATTTATTTCCACAGATTTTTTAGAGATAAAGAAATTAAAGAGATTATGGAAGTGGATAATAGGATGGGAGAGAAGGAACTTCACAACATATCTTTCTATTCTCTTTTATATTAGAATATGTGAGTACACTACCCATTCAAAAAATTAAATAATTTTCAAATACACTAAGATTCAAAATATTTCATTAAATAATATACTTCCTTTAGCAAAGAAAGCAGATTTTTAGCATAAATTTAAACAAATTTGACCTTTGAACCTTTAAGCAAAAAATGAAATTAGATAATTCTAACCCTTACTCTTTTTTTTTAAGTTTTATTTATTTATGCATACAAGAACTGAGATACTGGCCAGAGGTGTGGCAGGGAGAGGATTCACCAGAGAGTGTGGGGAGCAGAACAGGTGGATCTACTGAAATACACTGCTGACCAGAGCAGCGAGATAGGAGAGGTCTGCTGTACCATGTGGGTTAGCTCCCTGGCCGCCCGGGGGAATCGAACTCCTGCTGCAGTGGTTGCCAATTGCTTGATAGCACTATTGGCAGATAGCGCTTTTGTCTAAAAATAATCCTTTCTTGGTGTTTTCAAGTTAAACGTGAACATGGTTACCCATTAAAAAAAAAAAAGTGCCTCCCTAGTGGCACAAGGGATTAAGCACAACACTATGAAGCTGTCTGCAGCCTCTGCAGCATGAGTTCGATCCCGAGCCGGCCAGGATGCCACCCACATGGTGCAGCAGACCTCTCCTGTCTCGCCCGCTGCTCCCCTCAGCAGTGTATTTCAGTCTGCCTGCCCGTTCTGTTCCCCACTCTGTTTCTGGTGAATCCTCTCACCCTCCTCACTAACTGGCCTGTACCCCAGTTCTTGTATGCATAAATAAATAAATCTTAAAAAAAAAAAAAAAAAAGACAGATTCCAGCAAAACAGCTACTTTTCAGGAGCTTTCCTATCTAGCCACAGAAAACACCCATACCTTTGACAGCATGGTTCTTCCTCCCATGAGGGATTCGGTGAAGGGTAAGAATATATCCGTCTTGCGTCTCAACTAAGTGGTCCTCACAAGGAAATCCCCAGTAAGTGATAATTTCACTCTATGAGAAAAAAGAACAGTGGAAATTCTATAAGCAGACCCCCCACACTAACAAGCAAGTAGAAGACATTTCAATGACAGACATTTTTGAAGAAATCAGTAGTGATTGAAACTTCAGTCTGCTTATCCTAGTTGCCAAAGTTGCATCACAAGAGCAAATCCTTCTTTGTTTTTTACCCATGAGTTCTACTCAGAGGTGTTTTGGTGAGATCTCAGTTTCATCATTCTATCATGTTCTACACCAAGTATGTCTAGTTTTACCAAGCTTTGGACCTGTTCCCATCTTTTGTGTCCACTGCAGACACAAATAAACATTCTTATTTCTTTATTTTTTTTCCTAAACATACCAGCTAATACTATAACCTATCACTTCACTTGTTATGAGGTCCCGTCCTGGAAACAAAACATAAGAAGCATTAATCCATTTTATCAATAGAATAATAAAATTACTTAGAATGTCAAGATGGAGTTAGAGAACAAGAAAAGGAAAAAAAAAAAAAGGAATTATGATCAAATTCTCTTCTCCATAAGGAAAGATCTGTGGGACAACTATTAATCAGGAGTTTAGTAGAATAAAGGTAACACAGTGATCCAGATTTCATGGAAATAAGTGTTCATTATCTCTTCTGCCATAAATACCTGAGAGAACTTAGTCATTCTTAAAGGCAAAAATTTAAAGGGGAAGAGCATAAAAGAAAAACTATGTGGCAAGAAATATTAGTCAATAAAATCCCTGGCATCAGGCCACAATTTCACGTCTCACTATAAATCTATCCCAGGCTCTAAAATTGTCTAAATCTGTACTTGGGGCACTGCATTGTCTGCTTTATGGTTGCTTTCTTTAATAATCTATATTTTCCCAGCAATTTATGCCTACAGGAAGTGTTCTCATATTTTATCATCTACTTAAGATTAATAACTTCAAAATGTTATAATTACTCAAGGGATTATTTTTGCTTATTTGTTCTAACAAAAATTGTCTCAGATACTTTCATTTTTGTATTGAACTATGCTCCCTGGACACAGTTAATAACAGTCTTTGTTCAACAAAGCTGTACCCAGTAGTAACATTCTTACAAAGTTTTATTTTCCTTATACAAATTCTGGGAGACTTAACACAATAGAGATATAAATATCATTTATCTTTTTAAGAAATAGTATTAATAGTAAAATGAGGCTTGTAAAATATGTATTACCAGGTGGAAAAGTCTTACAAAATGAATTTAAGATTCTGAGAACATGAAAAGAAAGCATAATGAGATATAAGCAATTAATTTGTGATTTCATGTGGCCACATAATGGGAGTTAAGAAAATAGTTAACATTTGGGACAGATGCAATTTAAAAGAAGGTGGCTTGAAAAACTTACCACATTCATATATGTTTCAGGATCCACAGGTGTCTTTCCAGCTGCCTGGACAGGCAGGGTCCCAAGGACCAAACAGACCACGAGCCCCAACAGCTGCATTTTAATTCTGCATAAAATAGTCCACTGTTAGTTGGCCAAATTTTACTTTTAAAAAGAAAGTTATGAAGCCAGTGTAGGGCAAGTAAAAGATAGATGACGGACAAATATTAAAGAAAAGACTACAAGAAAAGAGTCTCTTTTTTTGGAAATCTTCCCACTGACCACCCCCCGTTTATGAACCTATAGAGCCCAGTAAAATCCACTCGCCTGTTCTCACCATGAGGTTAAACAAATTGCTCCTGGGAATAAGTGAAGGGAGGGTTTAGCAGAGAATCAGTTGAGAAAAAAAGGAAGATCTTCAGAATTCTGGTCACTGTTAGCCTCCCAACTTTTGCCTCCTATTTTCAATTTAAACATTTTTAGGTTTGGCCAGTACTGGTGCTCACTGGCTCCACATCTATTCACTTCTGCTCTGGCACATATTACATGATCACCCAAGGAATAAATGAAAAGAAGCCTTCAAGAGAAACAAAGGGGAAGAAGACCACCCCATTGTCCTTCTGAGACCTTCCAACCATCAACAAGGGCCATCTAGCTTCTGGAAATAATGGCACAAAATTCACAGTGTAGCAAAGACCTTAAAGTCAAAGTAATGCAACTTTGACATCCAGACAGTTAGAGGCAAAGCTGGGACAACAGCCAGGCTTCCTAAACTTTTGTAAATAAATATAAACACTTTCAAAGACACATCATGTATGCTCATACAAAGACATGTACAAAAAATTCAAATGCCCCCAAAGAGTGACTAGATAATATAATTATATAAACATACCACTCAGCAGTAAAGACATGAACACATAACAACATGGGTGCATCTGCAAATCATTATCAAGTGAACGCTGCCAGACCAAAAAAAAAGATTAAATAGGACATGATTCCATTATATAAAGCACTAGAAAATGCAAGCAAATCTCTATTGACAAAAAGCAGATCAATGGCTGCCTGGAGAGTAATGAGGCAGGAGTTAAGCATTACAGAAGGGGTGCTTTACAAAAGGAATATTTTGGAGGTGATGAATAGGTTTATTACATTGAATACACCCATATAAACACTAAAACCTGCTCTATTATGTCAACTATACAATACAGCTGTTCTTAAGATGCTTGTTGTTAAATTGAGTATTCCACAAGAATTTGGTTCCTAGGAGACTACAAAATAACTGACTCTTCTGTTTGGTGTGATTCTTGCTGGTGCTGAAGCTTCCTCTCCAAGCAGTGGTGAACCTTAAACTTCTAGACAAGAGGGATGTTATCTTGAGTCTGCACTGGCTACTTTTACTTACAAATTTGTATTTCTTTATGGTGCTTATATTTCTTTATGTGCAGACCTGGGCTACCATTTATCATAAATAAACATCCCCAAAGTCCATTATTGCTAGGGAGTTAGAAGTAGATTTAAAAGAAAAAAATAAAAGGTTATAGGCTCAATTTAAAACCATGTGACTTTTCATTAAATGCCTAGGCGAGAGCCTGGAGCAGCTGCACACAGGGGAATATCCATGAGGGTAACAGCTGCAGACACACAACTGAAAATGTCCCAGAGTTCATCGTTCCTCCTAACACAACACCAAGAAAATTTCTCAACATACTAGTCAAATGATTCCCATAAGAAGTTAAACACTAAATCTGCTTTTCTGGGCTCTCTTAGCGACTTTGGCTCAGTTTTTTCTACATCGTAACAGTTCTGTTAAGTGCTTGTCTGGCCTTGTTTCATCCGAGCCTAAGGGAAGAACCAAAGTGTTATTCAACTTTGAACCCCTAGTAGATACACAATACAGAGTTTGAGCAATGGGATAGGGCGGAACAAAAGTTCAGTGACTGAAGAAAATAAAGCCCCACAGCAACTTGTCACTTAGTTTTCTAACAAAAACAATAATTTCAGCTCCCATCTAAGCTCCGCCTTTACTCCAGACATCCCAGGCAGAGCTTCCACATACTACGTTAATTACTACACCGGTTCTTTGCAGTGCCCTTAAGTCCTTTTTTGTTTTCCAGGAAACTGCCGTTCTTTTAGGTTAAGCACTGGAAACAAAGTGCCAACTGGTTAAAAAGAATCTCAGGGATTTTCACCAGGACCATGCCAGAGTCGGCTCAAGGCCAGGCCATTGGCTAAAGAGTTTCAAGGATGCAGCAGGCTGCCTCTGAGAGCTAATGGAAACAGGAGACAAGAACCGAGGGAAGCCGGTAATCAGGATTCTGGAAGTCGCCAAGTCCGAGGGCTCTGCCAGGAATTCAGGGGCATCCAGGGAGGTACGGGCTACTTCGGGGAGCCCCCGACTCCCTGGTCGTCTGCAGATGCCTCCGGTCACCACCTGCAGAAGTTCTCGCTGGTTCTCCAGGCAAGACGCGCCAGGGGCCAAGCGCAGATGGTGCTGCGGGTCTGCAGATGCGCCGGGGCGCTAAGACAGAGAACCGAGCACCCGCGCGCGGCCCGACCCTCGGCAGCCGCGCAGGCCAGCGGAGCTGCCGCAGCCTCACCGAGCAGAGCTGCAGGGGCCGCACTCACCTGCAGCGCCCGTGCCCAGCCGCGTCCAGGGCCTCATTGATCCCCCAGGCCCGCGCTGGGAGAGAGGGAGCAGGGGTGCGGACTGCCCGACGGGAGGGCGGGCACGCACACTCCGCTCCGGCTATTCGCGCCGCCAATCGGGGTTTCAGGCCGCCGGGCTGGCCCTGGAGACTCCGCCCCGGCCGAGCGGGGCATGCGCCGTGGACTGGCGGCGAGGCGCGGCGGCGATGCCTCTGCTTGCTGGGCAGGGCGCTTGGGGACCGGCAAGGTGGCTTGGCGACTGTGTCTGCGCTGTCTCTGTAGCTCTTGCACCACCGACACCCTCTGCTCCTCACACAGAGTACTTGGACACTTGAGGCAAACAATGTCATGCTTCTTATAATGCGCTTAACATTGTACCTGATGCAAAAAACGCCTTGTACATTTTGTGCTGTGATGTACAAGCATCAGTAAGACACTAGAGGTACAGCAGTTCCTGTTCTCAGACTTACTTTTTTTTTTTTAAAGATTTACTTATTTTTATACAAGACCTGGGGTATAGGCCAGAGGCGCGGGAGAGTGAAAGGATTCACCAGAGACAGGGCGGGGAACAGAACAGGCAGACTGACTGAAATATACTAATGAGGGGAGCAGCGGGTGAGGCAGGAGAGGTCTGCAGCGCCATGTGGATAGCTCCCTGGCCGGCTGGGGATGGGACCGCGCTGCAGAAGCTGCAGACAGCTTCACAGCGCTTTGCTCAACCCGCAGCACCACCAGGGAGGCCCCAGAATTACTTTCTAATGGGAAGATACACCATGATAATAAATGAGTAGCGGTATGTGTTATGAAGAACACATACACTCATATAATAAATAATTAGTGGTGTTAGGAAGAACAATATAACGGTAAAGGGGTAGTGGAGGGCACTGTGTTATTCGTAATCTGAAAATAACTCCGTTGAAGTGACATCTGAACAAGGAGGATGGGAAGATGATTGAGAGCTGCATGCATGCTGGAGAAAGTGCATTCTAGGGTGAGACAATAGTCAGTACAAATGTCCTTAGGCACGAATACTCCTGCTAGAGTCTAGGCAGCAAAATGAGATGAATGTGGCTGGAATTTGATGAGCTTGGTGGAGAACAAGAAGTCCTAACTAGCTGAGTATTTGGGGAGTCAAGTGTAAAGACTTTTGTTCTTGTGACCAAGGTGGAAAAGACATCACTAGAAGGCTTTCAGTAAACAGGTAACAATCTAGTTCACAATTTAGAAAGATTACTCTGGTTACTGTGGTCATCTGTGGAAGCAGAAAGACTGCTTAGAAAACTATTGCAGACAGCAATATGCCTTGGACCAGGGTGCTGAGAACAGTGGAGGTGGAGAAAATTAGTCAGCTGTAGGTCTGTTGATACGGCCAACCAAAAGGATTTCCTGGTGAAATTGGATAAGGGTATGAAGCGGATGCATGCAATGTAAGGATGGCAATGAATTCAGATGGAGAACGTGCAGGAAGAGTAGTTGGGGAAGTTTGTTTAAGATGTGTCCATTCTTGAAGTTTGTTCAAGATGTGTCCACTCCTGTCAAAGAACTTGATCAGCTAAGTCCTGTTCAGGAAACAGGACCCACTCTAGGTATTTATTCCAAACAGAGGAAATGTTTATTTCTGGGAAGCTAAAGAAGGATCAGGCAGGTCCTACTGAGATTAGCAACAGCAGGAAGGCGTGAGGTATTATTGGACAGTCACCTGATTCAGTGTAGTGCTCAGCAGCAACCTCTGCCAGAGACACTGCCCATCCTACCAAAAGAAATGTTGTGGTTTTCTGTCCTTCTGTCTTCCAAATTTTCCACCAGCCCCTTCCTTGGGTCAAATGCAGCCTGAAACTGGTGGACAAAGGAGGCTAAGAACTGAAACCTGCAGAGTCAGACCCCTCGACCTTTTACAACAGAAGATATAAAAGCTGAGAAGGCAGGAAGATTGAAGGGGAGCTAAGAGTATTGTACTTGACCAAGTGAAGAAAACAATTTTAATAAAGAGGAAGTGATCAGCCTGGGCAAGTGCTAATGACAGCACTGAGAAAGCAACTTTGGATTTAGCAGCTTTTTAGCATGTGCTAAGTCCTTTCCCTAGAATGTCTCATTCAGTCCTCAAAACCATCTCAATCTCGATAGCCTCAATTTACAGATAAGGAAATGGAGGTTTAGAAAGGTTAAATATATTGCCCCAAATCACAAACATAGAAAGTAGTGAGGTCCAGAATGCCACCCAAACAAATTAAATCCAGGTTGTCATCTATCAATGAGTGAATCAATGAAAATACAATCAACAAAGTCCCTCACCAGGTAAGGGATGCTTTGGCCCTTCCTACTTGGGGCCATTGTAATTCACAATGATTGACCCATTACTTGACCTTAAAGAGAAGGCTTCAAGAAAGGGAAGAGAAAGGGCCTCCCTGGTGGTGCAGGGGTTAAGCACTGCACTATGAAGCAATCCGAAGCCTCTGCAGCATGAGTTCAATCCCCAGCTACCAGGGAGCAACCCACATGGGGCAGCAGACCCCTCCTGTCTCTCCCGCTGCTCCCCTCAGCAGTGTATTTCATTCAGTCTGCCTGTTCTGTTCCCCACTCTGTCTCTGGTGAATCCTCTCACACACACACACACACACACACACACACACACACACACACACACACCTCTAGCCTGTACCCCAGCTTTTGTATGCATAAATATATAAATCTTTAAAAAAAGGGAAGAGAAAGCTTTAAAGAAGACAGGAGATACAGGGGTGTGTGGATATGTGGGTGTATATACCACTGCACTTTCTCCAGCATGCATGCGGCTCTCAATCATCTTCCCATCCTCCTTGTTCAGATGTCACTTCAACGGAGTTATTTTCAGATTACGAATAACACAGTGCCCTCCATTACCCCTTTACTGTTTTATTGTTCTTCCTAACACCACTACTCATTTATTACATGTTCTTCATAACACATACCACTACTCATTTACACACACACATACACACACACAGAGAGAGAGAGAGAGAGAGAGAGAGAGAGAGAGAGAGCAGCTTTATAAACCAGACTGGAATAAAACTGGTTTCAGACACTGGACAACAGATAGTAAGTATAGCAGAATAATTCCTGAAAAAATAAGAAAGCAGATGAAGTGAGCCCTACAACTGGACAAACAGCTGCCTGGAGAGAATCTCCAGGCTGCAGTTCAGGAAGAGAGGGACCTAGGCAAGATTCAGAAGTTACTCTGGATGGAGGAGACAAATGAGAAGAATTCAGAAAGTCTAAGGCAGTAGAGTTTACAGCGCAGTAGTGAAGTGGAGATAGCTACAGAGAGAGAGAGAGAGAGAGTTCTGGAGATCCACAAAGGGTTCCCCTCAAGTCTTGTGCTAAGTACTAACTGGAACTTGCATGTGAAGAAATTGCTCTAGACCAGGGAAAGAGCCACCTGAAGGGAACAAATGCGAAAATCCCCCAGGTTCACTGAGAAGGCCCAGCCAGAGTGGGAAAACCTGGTAATATACAAAGTCTAGGTGGAAGATTCCTAATGATATTGCTTCAGTATTGGAGCAACATTAGCCCTCAAATAAGGCTGCTTATAAAAGAAGGTCCTGACTGGATGGTTTCACTAATGATTTCTAGCAAACTTTCTCAACTGATGGACTAATACCTATCCTTGCAAAAACTCTTCAAAATAAATGAAGAAGAGGAAATCCTTGCAAAAATGTTATGGGACCAACATTACTCTGATAGCAAAAGCAAACAATGATATCTCCCCAAAAGAAAACTACAGCCCAACATTGATGCAGCAACAAAATATACGTGGCTTTTTCGAGCTAAATTCCAAACCTCTGGAACTTGCATGTGAAGAAATTGCTCTAGACCAGGGAAAGAGCCACCTGAAGGGAACAAATGGGAAAATCCCCCAGGTTCACTGAGAATGCCCAGCCAGAGTGGGAAAACCTGGTAATATACGAAGCGTCTAATTAGGGTCTGTGAACAGGCAGAATACAAAATAAGATATCTTACTTAACCTATCCTCTCTCTTGTCCTCCTGGTCTACGAATAAGGTGTTCTTTTGTCTTTCTTGGAAACAGGCTTCGTCTCAGGGGGGTCTGGCAGAAACAAGGACTTTGGGAAGCAATTTGACTTTTCTCTGCTTTTCTTTAGAATGTTCCAGTCCTGAGTCCTAGAGCTTTTGATAATGGCTAAAATAGGACACTTATTCTAGCATGTAAGGATTTTAACTCCGATCTCATATTGGAGACATATAAAAGTATATCAGGAAAGAACTTAACTAAAGGAGTGTATCAAACTTAACTTAAAAACCTAAGTTGTTTAGGGAATTATGCTATCCTTGCTTTGAAAAATGTCCATTCATCCAAAATCTCTTCTAAGAATTTAAGGAAAAATGTGGCCTTGAGAAATTAATAACAAATTTTCTGCCCCAGTTTCTTTCAAACCTAAATTTAAGGACTGTTTTCTTATCTGAAGCAGTTAGTAAAGAAGGACTATTTAAAAATTGAATGAAAGTTCTTGGTGTCTTCACAAATACTAGTAAAAGAACTGTTTTTAGGGCCTCCCCTGGTGGCACAGGCGGTTAAGTGCCGTGCTGTGAAGCTGTCCACAGTCTCACAGCACCAGTTCAATCCCAGCAGACAGGCGAGGGTCCCACATGGTGCTGCAGACCTCTCCTGCCACACGTGCTGCTCCCCTCAGCAGTGTATTTCGTCAGTCTGCCTGCTCTGTTTCCCCCGCTCTGTCTCTGGTGAATTCTCTCACCCTCCCACACATCTGGCCTGTACCCTGGTTCTTGTGTAAATAAATAAATAAATAAATAAATCTTTTTTAAAAATAAATAAAATAAAATAACTGTTTCTAAAAACTAATCCACATGACCAAAATTTCAAATGAAAATTAAGAGATCTCTGTGTCTGTGTTTGTCTTTGTAACTTTTACCGCTGGAGAGTTATTATGTTAGAACTAATTATAAATGGTGCCTATATAAATTCTAATATGATAAAAAAAAAAAACCAAAGTTTGACATCACAATCCAGAATTTTTGGTAAATAAGAACAGTTCAAAATTTAAAGATTTAATGAAGCATGGCTTTAAAAGTTATAATGTTGAGTATTAATGTTTTTATTCTGTATTTTGTTGTTACAGGAAATTTTTTTGCCACTTTGTGGGTGGAACGCTATGAGGGACACAGCAGTCGTGGAGCAGGTTTGCAAGGCAGGACTCTGCTACTTGAGCAGAAGTTCTTGTGCCATTTATTGAAAGCATAGAGGCTAGTAAAAGCTGATCATGCGGCAATGATGTGAGGAATAAGGTCCGGAGGGTGGGACAGGAATGGGGGACAAAGTTTTACAAGGGACAGGGCAGGGGACATCATGACCATACATCAAGAGACATTTGCATCAGCAAAGTATGATGTTATCACAGGCAGAGTTATCCGAGACCACCATGGAGATAGTCACATAATCAGGTCAACAGCGGCCTACGTGCCCCAGGCCTGCCTTGTGATACAGACTATACTCCACAGGTAGTCAAGGAATTTTCTGCTGTGATTTGTAAATAGCAAATAGGTCACAGTTGCCCATGAGTCACCAGCTAGTAGCCAGCCCATAGGAACCCACAGTGTTTAAATTAAAAATTAGTGCTTGGTATCCAAGGAAGAAAGGAAAAGTAACTGATCGGATCTATGTCAACATACATAGATTTGCTTAAAAATGAAGTTTTAAAGACTTGAAATAGATATCTCTGGCAATAACTAGTCTCTCAGAGATTTGTGGTAATTTTTAACTTTGAAAAAATCATGTCAAATAATGGATTAAGGTAAAAAGAAATTATTTTAGGTAAAATGGTCTTACCAGTTTAATTGTATGGGAGGAAAAACTATTACCCTAAAATATGCCTCTGGCAAGAGGTTTATTTCATGCATGAAAATTCTAGTCCTAAGGAGAATCTAAAGCTGAAATTGGTGACTCTACCTTGAATATGTTCCTGTTATCATTATTTAAGTAGTTCCCCAAATCTCATAAAAATTAAGGTTTACTATGTTTAACAATGGGAATTCATTCAATATCCAGATCATTTTATCTAAAATTACTGAATTTTTAGGTTTATTTTTGGGTCCTTATCGTAA
Source organism: Talpa occidentalis (assembly GCF_014898055.3). Classification (NCBI taxonomy): domain Eukaryota; kingdom Metazoa; phylum Chordata; class Mammalia; order Eulipotyphla; family Talpidae; genus Talpa; species Talpa occidentalis. Next base: position 62,586,718 of record NW_023605194.1, read on the forward strand.
GAAAATTAGAATTTTGATGTCATATGCCATGGGCTTTTAAAAATTGAAAAGTAATGAGTAATTCACCCAATCTAAAGGAATGATAGTATAATAAAATCTTACAAGCTAGAAAAAAATGTATCCTGTGTTAGATCCCCAAATGATTTTCACCAGTGTGGCAAGATAATTCTGTGGGGAAAAAACATTCTTTTTAACAAATGGTGCTAGAACAGTTGAATAACCATCTACAGAACAATAAACCTTTACTCTTGCTTCATATCAGTCTGTTTTTCACTGTCTCTGGTGAATCCTCTCACTGCCCCCCCGCCACACACACACACCTCTGGCCTGTACCCCAGTTCTTGTATGCGTAAATAAATCTTTTTTAAAAATGTGGTGCAGGAGGCAGGGAGTTGGGAACTGTCCGCCGGGAAAGCCTAGGTTTCCCGATCTAGAGACAAGAAGCTAGGTAGGTGTGGAGAAAGACGCTCAACTGAGTCTTTGACTATTAAAACTGAATGTTGTCTTACCCTTTATTGCCAGTAGGTGGCAGAAATTCCCCCCAAGGAAACTCCATAGTTCTACCTTTGGACCTCACAAGAGAAAGCTTGTCTCGTTCAGATTCTAAGAGCCTCAGTGTCTCACAGGCCTTTGGCCGTGTTTTTCCTATCCCACCCTTCCCTCCCCATAACCCCACACACACTTCAATGCCGAGATTCTGGCACTATCTATCTCTGTGTACTCGTAAATGCTGGTGACTGCCTTACCTCCCAAAAGAAGGTAATTTAAATATATCTTGATTCGGCTTCCATTGGAGGCTCTGCTAACATGTCGGCATGCAGCTGAAAGTGCCAGGTGAAACAGACTTGTGGATGCTCAGGTAGAATCAATGGAGTTCAGGAATCCAGGCTTTGACACAGAGAAGGTCAACAAGGGCTGCGTCTTGCCTTTCCTATTCTGGCCTTCCCAGCTAATTGATAGTTCCATTACAAAAGGCAAATGGTGCCCCCTAGTGGCACATCCCAACACTAGAATTTCTAGGAATAACTATAAGAAGCCATTATTGCCTGCCCATTATTGCCTTTGATTCCCACTAGCAATATCTATGGACACTTACTAAAGACCAACACAGAGGTCACAGAAATGAATAAGTAAAAGCTTTTAGCACCCATGTGATTGTGAGTAGCTGGGCATGATGACTAATCCAGAGGTTATCCAAAAGCAGTGTTTTCCAATAACTGATTTTTTAGGCCTTAAGATGTATGGTACACAGGTAGTTACCATGCAGGTCCTTCTATAACTTTCACTGTATCTTTTAGCGATTGTTGTTCACTTTTCAGATGTTTCAGCAGCCTTGAAATAAGGCTGCCATCTTTTCTTGACTCAGTTTCCTCATCTGTAAAATGAGTATTATTCAAACACTCATCTAATAGGACTCTTAAGTATATTAAATGAGTTATTTATTCTCATGTATTATATTTAATTATCTGTGGAAAGTATTTAAGCAATGGCAAATACTAATTACTCATTTGTTAACCGTTATTATCTGTTTTCTAAATTACATAATGGTCTGTAATTGCACAGTAAAAGCTACCGCTGTTTACTTCTAATTATGATGAAGTAATCTCACTTTAAGAAAAGTTGCATTAAGAAGAACTAAATACTTTGCATGTGGTAATTCAAACACACAAGTATTCTGGAACACTCATACTGTCATTTCATGATGGGATGATGAAAGTTATTTCACATTGCTTTTTTTTTACAAATGGTAATATAACATTTTAAAAAGAATTTTGTACTTCCTAAATAAATAAATGATATAAAACAAAAACTCACTTCCAAGAAGAAAAAAAAGAGAAGGAAGGGGAAGAAGAGGAGGAAGAGGAAAAAGAAAGAAATGTTGCATTAGAAAACATCCTGGCAATTCCCCAAAAGACTAAACAAAGAGTTACTATATGAGCTAGTAATTCCACTCCTAGCTACATACCCAAGAGAAATGGAAACTGATGTTCACACAAAAAACTGTTCATGCACCTTCATAGTGACCTTAGTCACAGTAACAAAAAAATAAAAAAATAGAAACAACCTAATGTCCATGGACTGATGAATGGATAAATAAGATGTAATAAATCCACATGCAGTCGTGAGTCACTTAATGACAGGGATACATTCTGAGAAATAGATCATTAGGGGATTTGATCTTTGTGTAAACATATAAGAGTGTCCTTACACAAAGCCAGATAAGATAGCCTAGCCCACACCTGGACCATATGGTACTGCCTACTGTGGTCACCGTCGTATATTCATCATTGACCGAAAGGATGAGGTGCACATTAATGAATAGATAGCTGTTTGGCAATGAGAAGGAATCGCATACCGACCCATTCTACAGTATAGATGAACCTTGAAAATGCCATGCAAAGAGAAAGAAGTCATTTGTGATTATATATATTATGTATAATTTATATAAAATGTCCAGAATAGGCCAATTCAGAGAAACAGAAAGTAGACTAGTGATTAGCAGAGAGTATGGGCAGGGGATGTAGACAGTGTGTATAAATGGGTACAGGGTTTCTCTTGGAGATCATGTAAATGTTCTGGAATTAAATAAATTGCATAGCAGTGTTGGTGTACACTAAACTATTTAGTGAATATGCTAAAAACCACCAAAATTGGCACATGAAATGGGTGAAGTGTAGTATATTAATTATCACTCAATAAAATTGTTTAAGAGACAATCTCTGATGTGGGAATCTGAGCTTTAGGAGCATCAGGGTGTGGTCTGGAAGTTTATAAGTTTTATGAGTAGGATATTTTAAAGTCATGATTTCTGTTTCACTTTTCCCCTCTCTCTTAACAGTCTGTCATCACACCATTTTTCACTTTATCACATAGAAGGGAATGATCAAATCAGACATGTAGAGATGGAGGTGGGAACCCAGCAAGTCCACAGTCCCAGCCCATCCCTGGTGTGTGCCACTGCCGTGGAGCCAACGGGTGGGACAAGGATTGGGCTGGGATGGGGGGAGTGTATCCTATATGGCCATGAATCCTATAAGTCCTTGTGAGAACTTTGGTTTTCACTGATTTAAATATGCATGTGTTCTTTATATTTTACCTTTTAGTTTATAATGAGGTACCATTGTTTCACTTCCCTGTTAATTTTTTGATACTACTGGATGCCCCCTTCAGGCGTGTTCACTGTAGCTCTCCCACTACCAAAGCACCCATAATCCTCCACCATAGTCTATTGTGCTCTCTTCCCTCCTCTCCCCCCACCCCCCAGGCCTCAGATCTGTAGTCAGCTTTCAAGGACTGGTTTGAATATTTACCTTTGTTTGACTCTGCTTGGTTTCTCTATATTCCACATATAAGTGGCACCATCCAGTATTTATCTTTGTGCTTCTGGGTTATTTCCCCCCTGCCCCTCTCCCTCCCCTCCTGGATGTCTTGTGTTCTTATTTTAGTGTGGTTATTATTGAAGAATTTGTGGTTGTCCTATAATACACTACAATGTTATTTTAAAATGATTGCAGGCTATGAAAGTGTACATTGATAGAGATTTGAACCTATAACTCCCAGAGCAGATACAAAGATGTAAAGCTACTTTACCTCAATAAACATAATTTGGGGAGAAAAATAATTCAATTGTGCTTATGTCTTGAAATGAGTTGTCTAGAGTGCCTTCTCTCTATCCCCTGGTTGAAGTATAATTCACAAATTTCTGTTGGAGTTCTGCAACTTATTATCATTCAAAAAGTGATCAGTGATTTAAACACACACACACCCTTCAGGGGGAGTTATTAGAGAGTGGGCAGTTATGCTTTTTGTCTGTACCATTCATGTACAGGAAAGGAGTCTAGGCCAAATCCCTAGGGCCCTCAGGAATAAAAGAGGGGAAGGGAGCCACCCAAGACCTGGGCAAAGTCCACAATAGGTTCATTAGCAAGCAGAGCTGGAGCTTCCCACAGATGCCTGGTTACCCCTTAAACCCTGGGACTATGGAAGCCAATGTTAGTTCTACATTCCAACCAATTATAGAGTCCCGGACCAGTCCAGTTATTCTCAATAAGATTAGCTTTTCCAGGTACTGAAGAATTTATTTACATGTTTGTAGAAGACACAGATTTAGACATAATTAAGAAAGCAATGACAGATGGAACTAACTAGCAGGGGCAGCAAGGGCTACAGAGATGCTCTATATCTTTATGCTTGTACCTACTGATTGTTCCTCATTTATTTAGACAACTTCCCAGAATTTCTCCTTACCATCCAACAATCTCCTGCAACACTTTCCCTTTCCTGTGTAAACATCAGCCTAAGTTATCAGAAAGAAAAGGCAATCCCTTAGTTCCATGAGGGCAGGGAGAAAGCTGGCTCTCGACCACCAGAGAGAGAAAAATCACTTGATGTTTTTCTTCAGTTCAAAGCAGACAAGACCTCAACTTTCCCCACCCATTATTACCTTTCCCATCTATTCTCATTCTTCCTTGTTCAAACCTGTGCATCCCATGCTAGTTCACACTGAATCGGCAGAATTTATTGGGGTACAATGGGAAACAACATTCTTTCTCTCCTGTTTCTGTGCTCCAATTCGCTACTTTTTAAAATCCCTCCCAATCCCTTAAAATCCCTTGGGCTCATCCCTTGCCCTGACCAGTCCAATTCCAATTTCAATTCTCAACTCAAGCTTGTTCCGCTTCTCCATCTCAGACCTGCCTTGAGAGGGAGTCCAGTCTCTGAAAGGAAGATGAGGGGTTCTGTTCTTTCCCTACACACCAAGCCCCAATCCTGCCTCTGGCTTCTCCAACTAGAATCAGATGTGGTCAAAGGAAAGGCTGTTTTTGTTTTATGTGACTGGTGCTGAGGATTCACATACCCTTGGCATCTCCATGGGCAAGGAGGCAGTTGCTTCCTCTCATTTCTTACACATCATTGGATGGAGTTTTCCCAAACGAAACTTCAGGACACACTACCTGGCCCACGCAAGCCCTCCTGTGGGAGAGGAAGCAGTCATTCCACAGCACAGGGTTTCAGGTTTGAGATCTCAGGTCACCAGAGATCTCAGTCCAGCGCAGAAGTCTGTTCACAAGCTCTTCTCTTTGCCCCTTTCTTCTCCATTCAGCGCCGGTGGGAGACTCTCTTTCCTGGTGTCTATGTCCCCGTCGTCTCAGGTTCCAAATGACCCTGCCATGAGCAAAGGGCAGTGCAATCTCAGCTTTTCCAAGTGCACTTTGAGAGTTTTGTTTCTCCATGTTGCTGATATTATCAGACCATCCCAGCCTTTATAATCTTGACATTGTCCATGGAGCACTCTTGGCATCACCAGGGAGCGTGCAAGAAGTGCAGATGTTCAGGCCTCACCCCAGACTGAATCACAATCTTTATGTGAATGAGAGTCTCAGGTGACTCTTATGAGGACATTTGAGAAGCATGTTTTACAAGATCCCAATTCAGGTTGTCATTTATACATTAAAGATAGTCATATTATTGCAGCCAACTGCATTCACAATTCCCAATTCTGCTCATATTAACAGAAAGCCTAAGGAACCCTTGTCCAGGGTCCTTTCTTCTTTAACTCTCACTCATGGGCAGTATAAGATGACCAGGCCAAGAAGAATAGTTGCAGCTATTGAAGTCACATTAAAAGATACTAACAAGTGACTGAGTGACCGTTGGCAGCTGAGGCACAATAAAGGGAAGGGGCCACAAGAGAGTCCAGCCAGTCTTCATGGATTTCTCCCCACCCCCCCTTTCCTTCCTGGAACTCCTCATCCCTGTGAGATAGAGCTCAGGGTATCTGCACCAATTTGGATTGTACTTTTCCTTCTCTTCCTCCTAATTGTCTTCCACCACCTTTTTTTTTTTTTTTTTTTTTTTTTAAGATTTATCTATTTCTACAAGCACTGGGTACAGTCAGAAGTGCAGGAGGGTGAGAGAATTCACCAGAGCCAGAGCAGGGAGCAGAACAGGCAGACTGACGAAATACACTGCTGAGGGGAGCAGGAGAGGTCTGCGCGCCATGTGGGACCCTCGCCAGGTGGCCAGGGATCAAACTGGCACTGCAGAGGCTGCGGGCAGCTTTGCAGCTCAGCACTCAACCACTGCGCCACCAGAGGAGGCCCGTCTTCCACCACCTTTGAGTCTCCCTCAGAGAACTATCCCATGCGACAAGAAAGGTCTGAGATCCGGCTGTGATTCATGAATGTGAGATGTCCTAGTCTGGGCCCCCTGCTGGCTGGGACCAATCTCAGTTAATCTCACTTGTGGGCTGGTGACCTTATTTTGATTTTCTGCCTTCAAAGAACTGTGACCTTGTAGCTTGAAAATTGTTTCAGGGGTCCTCCCTCACACAGTTTAAGGAAGGAACAACTAATATGCCCTTCTCTGGCGGGGAATGTGGTTGTGTAGTCAAATATAAAAGAGCATTTCCCTAGTAGGTGGTCAGGGAGCAGACACATAGGAGAGCAAGATGCAATTACACTTATCTACTGGAACCAAAGGTGGAGAAAATCACTGATGAAGGAGAAGAAGCTGAACCTGAGTAGAAAGTTCAGAATTGAGTCCTCCCTTCTAGCAACAGTGTGAGGACTGAAATTAAGCCCAGCTGTGACCTTTCTTCCTTAAATTCATTGACATGGTCACTTTTCCTATGAGTTGCTTGAGGAGCATTGGTTTAGGAAAGATTCTGCCTGATATTTCCACTTCCTCATCCTTTTTCTCCATTTCTCCCACCTGTCCATCACTTATCATAGGCCTGGCTCTTTTCTTTTAAACTCTTAAGCCATGACAAAAGCTTATTAAGTTTTTTATATCCGGGAAGGATGACTTTGATTTGAGATGTGCCAAAATAGTCTAACAACTTTAAACTAAAGAAAATCCATAAAAACAGTAGGAGGTTGTGTTATTCATACTGAGCTCTACTTATAAAATGTTCCATTTTGTGGGCAACTGTACCAAAGATCCTTTGGTGAATTGCTACCAAATAACTACAGATATTAGGGCCTCCCTGGTGGTGCAAGGGGTTAAGACACAGCCTATGAAGTTGTCGGCAGCCTCTGTAGCACAAGTTCGATCCCCAGCTGGCCAGGGAGCAACCCACATGGCAGCAGACCTCTCCTGACTTGCCCGCTGCTCCCCTCAGCAGTGTACTTCAGTCAATCTACCTGTTCTGTTTCCCATTCTGTCTCTGGTGAATCCTCTCAAACCCCTCTCCCCAACCTCTGGCATGTACCCCAGCTCTTGTATGCATAAATAAATAAATCTTTTAAAAAAAATAAATAACTAGAGATTTAAGTTTAACCTTCTTGGCTCTTCAGTTGGTTTTATGGTCAGAAAAACAACTAGATCTCTAAGATTCTTCCTATGTACCATGGTAGAAGTTATTCTTGTCCTCTAGCCCTGCTGAGTCTACCATGCAAAGGCAATAAATAAAAATGCACAGAAAATTATGACCAAACAAAAGTTGCTTGAGAAGCATAAATTTAGTTTGATAACTTCTAACAAAATATGAAATTAGTAAACACATCCTTTTGTGAAAAAAAAAAAACATTTTATAATAGGATGTAAGTAGCCTTAAACTACATGAAGCAAGAACTAGAGAAAAAATACTTTTGCTCTTGAGGACTTTAACTTGAATTATTTTTCTTTTACATTAAAAAAAAAAGTGTCCTGCAAGTCAATATCTATTGAAAGTTTAGGGTCGTATTAAACATTATGAGACTCATAAAAAACATTGTCTATGGATCTAGGTAAGTCTAGGAAGGGACTGTAACTGTAATAAAGAAATGTTTGCCAAAGCAAATTTGCCAATTCAAGAAGTGATCTTCCACTGAGACAGCCAACTGCTTATGGTCAAAAAGTAGGACACAGGATTCAGTGCCCAAATAAATTTTGTTAAATTGGGTACTTACACAGCACAGCATATGTGTCTGTGTCCCACTATTCAAAGCCTGACCCATAGAACGTACAGTAATGTTTGGTCAATTGACTAATTCCCCTGAGATTAATATACTTGGATTTCAAATAAATTCTGGTCACACCTTTTCTGTGTGTACAATGAGGTCAAAGGGATTCATAGGAATTTCTTAAAATGCAATGAAGGGGAAAGCAAGAGCCTGGGTAAAACTAGATAAACCCTGCAGTTTCTATTTCTAGTCCTTATAGCAGAGGACTTTATAAGTCTGGCCCTTAGATAAAATTATAAGAGATGTTATGACAGATAAATATAGATCAAATGGTGCATGGGGAGGAAAAATCATCCGATGGTAAACCTAATAGTTAGTCTGTATATTTATTCAGCTTATGGCTTATAGAGTTTCTCCAGTCTGTGGCTTGATGTCTTTTATTGGTTTTGGAATCATCCATTATCTTCAAATATTGCTTCAACCTTCCTCTGATCTCTTCTACTTCTTGGTCTCCAGTTAAACATGTAATGACCTCCTTACCAGGTTCTTTCTTGTCATGCTTTCCCCCCTCCCCAATATTTAATTTTTTTCTCCGTGTTTTGGTCTAGTAATTTTCTATTGATTTCTTTTACCATATTTGCTCCCTCTTGCCTTGATTATCTATGGACTTCTTGCATCTTTCAGTTCTACCTTATTCAACTGGGACTAAATCACCTTACAATACAGATCTGATTCTCTGGGTTGTAGAATCCCATCTTAAACTGACATATCCTTCAACCAGCCCCTGTGTCCAAAGCCCACCCCACAGCAGTCCCCAACAACGTAATGCGTACACCTATATTGTCAAAACCCAAGAGAGGGAAAAAACGTGGGAAAAGACTAGAAGGAAATACGGAATAAGAGACAACACGATTGTAATCCGATCGGAACTAACAATTTTGACTAAGAATATCCTACGAAGAAGGGACTCTGTTAGAAGAGGAAGGAGACAAAACAGACAACGCATTTGCAAAGCCTCCCCTGCGGCTTCAATGCTTCCCAGCTCCTTCAAACTCTGCTGCTTCCCAGCTGAGGCTGGAAATCGTGGCCTGAAGACATCAAGAGGTGGTGAGGAGCCCTGGGCTCCTCCGTCCTCCCGCGCTCCTGGGGCTCGCTCCCCCCGCGGCGGTTAGAATATTGGTACCTAAGCAAACCGCCATCTAGAAAGCAAGTCACTATTTGGATTTCCACCAGAAATCGTTCAAATATTGCAGAAGGACTGGATCTTATTTTGGTACCTACTTTGCCATCTGTCTAATGTTTGGTTGAATTTTAAAATGTATTCTTTACCAAAAGGTGAGACTACGGTCTGGTATCCAATCTGCAGATTCAAACTTGTGGGGGCAACTTGATGTGATTACAGAGCCACAGAGGTCTAATGGTGTGGGGATGTGGGCTTAGATTTTGAAGTCAGACAGAAAGGTTTGAATTCTGTTCCGATTTTAATTGGATATGTGATTTTAACCCCAATTTCTCCCTCCCGAAGGCAGTGCTCGGTTATGTCCATGCAAAAGGCTGGTGGATCTTGGTGAATGTGGATTGTTAGCATTTTCACCAGCTGGCCACTCCAGTTCCAGATGTCTTTTCAAATTTGGAACAAATCAACACATGTCCTGCCACTTGGTACGCATCTGTGAATCTGGTAAATACTGTGTTATCTACTTGTGTTAAAAAAAAAAAAAAATAGACCAACAGAAGCAATTTGCTTCCAGTTGGCAAGACCAGAAATCCACCTTCCCTGTCCAATCTCAGGCATATAGAATTCTCCAGTCCTCTGTCATGATTTTTCCTACAGGGACTGATCATTTCTTTATTTCACAATACCGGTCCACCATGCTCTTGTCAATGTTATGCTGATTTAGATGGTAAGCAGGCAGTTGCAACCATTCTGAACACTTTGATAAGACACCAGTGGGTGGGAAATAAGTCCCTTAAAAGTCAGAGTTCTGCTACCTCTGTGACATCCTGAGAGGCCAGTGTCTGGGGCATGCTGACTCTACCTTACCTTCCAGTGTAAAGGAAAATTATGGCATTTTCTCCCTTACCACTAAGAAAGAGGACCAAGCCTTAGTTAGCCCCCTAGGAGTTTGGAGACAACATATACCTCATCTGGGCCTGCTACTTTGACTCATTTTCTAAATAACATTAAAGGTTGCCAATTTTGAGTGGGCCAAATAAAAGAAGAGTCCGCAACAGGGCTGAACAGCAGGCAGCTGTTCTACTATATTTTCCTACAGATTTGATAGGGTCTGAATTGTCTGTGGCAAATCAGGATTCTCTGTAGCACTTTTGTCAGGTGAATCACAGCACACACCTTTAGGATCTTGGCTTGCAGCTATGCCACTCACTACAAATTACTGTTCTCCTTTGAGGATCAGTGTCTGGCGCCACTCACTACATAGCAGTGTCTGGCTTGCCCCTGGGCCACCAAGTTCTGTATGACTTAATGACCCATCTTCAGTTGGGTATAATCTGACCCATGAAACACAAAGTTAGACATGCACAGGAACCTCCCAACATCAAATAACAGTAACATAGATGAAATTGAACTCCTATAGGTCCTGAAAGCCACAAATCAGTCACATGAAGAAGATTCCCATGTCCCCTACTCCTACTACATTGTTTCATCTCTCTCAACCTGCATCTAGGTCCTCAGGGAGAGTTTAATGTGACATAAGCTGAAGAAGAGACTGAGCCAGTTTATAAATGGCTCAGGACAATATGCTTGCACGCTCACTGACCACAAAAGTAGACAACTGCAGTAGTCCAGCCCACTTAGAGGTAGTTCTTAAGAATATAGAGGGTAGACTTAGAAAAGTTCACCGAAATGTTAAGTTTCCATGGAAGGAGAACTGTCCAGAGCTGTGGCTCTACAATGACTTGAAGCTCCATTAACTTGGAAGCTGAAATTATTACATGGCCACTTTGGATTCCTGTACATCAACAGGCATTGGCCTACTAGGTCAAAGATTGCCAAATTCCCTGTAATTTCGCTCCCCACATCTACATTCACCTTTTATCTCAGAACCAACGAGGAAAACCAAATATGCTCCCCAAACCAATCATATAAGATGCCCCACTCTACTTAACCAGTCTCCAACTTCCCCATGCCCATAGCACACAGGGAGCTCCCCATTCCCCCATGCCCTGCCTGCCCCAACCAGGGCCAAAGGCAAGGGATAAGAACCAGCTCCCCCTCTAGCAAGCCCTGCATAAGTAGCCTCTGTTTGTTCCCACCAAACTGTATTTATTTTACAGAGCCAGCCCCCCTCCTCCCCTGAGATGTGGAAGAGACAATGCAGAAGAGCAAGGAAAGGAGCAGCACTCCAGAAACACACACCTGGCCCAGACATCAGTTTGGCGCAGCTGGCCGAGTACCAGCCTGCAGTTTGAAGTGGTGTCTCAGCTGTTGGCTCTGGCAGTTCTTCTTTTGGGGGCAATGTTGCTAAAGGTGACAGGTACAGGATCCATTTTTCAGGGCCAGGATTGGGAGCACACCCAGACTTTGCACTCTGCACTGGCCACCTGCACCACAGCCCTATCCCGCTTGGCTGCAAAAGCAGCTGTTGGCCTGGTGCCCACGTGCGTCTCCTGTATCATGTCATTGGGCTCCACCGAGCTGGTGATCTTAATGGGTCACCTGAAGTGTAGTGAGCTCAGCTTAGAGGCTAGAAATTCTTTAACTTTCTAAATCACAGCCTCCACTGCCCAGCTGTCAGGTGGAGTGTCTTCCCTCTGTCTTTGCTTTCAGATTCATTCAGGTTCCTTCGCAAACCTCCAGTGAATATTTCTTCCTGTAGATTTGAGCTTGAATTTCCCAAAGAAGTTCTCAATGGTCACCTGTCATAGGAAGTGACTGGGGTCTCCCATTAGGGGCAAAATCTCGGGTCTAGAAATTGCCAGGCCGCAAGCGTGGGCAGAATTCATTTTGGACACATCCGAGCTTCACCACATGTGCTGATTTTGTGGGTTGATGGAAAGCCACAGATATTCCTTGGGGGCCTGTGCGGGACAGAGGCTCCTCACAGATACCCTCAGTGGGACAATGCCCAGAGGCCTGACTGGGCTGCTCTGAGGTCAACTTGGATTCCTGGTGCAGGCAGCATGAGCTTGGGAGACTGTATCTGAGCAAGAGCCATGTGGGGCTCAGACCCTGGCAAGGTGACACTCTTTTTGCCATGAAGGTTTGGCCAAGGTTGGCTCTCTCTGGAAGTGGGGAATTACTGCTCTGATTTGTACTGGTAGAAGAGTTGTTTTTGACAGGAGGGCCTGGGTGGGCTTCATCCTCTGCAGGCAGAGTAGGGGATGGCAGGCACATTGCTGGGTTGTACCCCTCTGCCCTATTTCCTGATCCTTCTCGGGACCTGTGTTGCTCCTCTGAGGACTCTTGTGGAATCGGTTAAAGGTGGCTGGCAGGCTGCTGAATCTGTGCTGCTTGCAGCTGGCAGGTGCCCTTGTGGGGTGGGATGGAGTGCTGATGAGGTGTCAGGGTAATGGGGTGCCCCTCCAGCTCAGATCTCTCATAACCGAGAAGCAGATATGTAGCCATTATCTCTTGTATTTCTGGCCTATCAGCAAGTCCTGCATCTCTCTCTGTGTGTAACCCAGGAACCCAGCCTGTCAGGCATTCTCTAAGGCACAGAGTGGCTCCATGTAGGACTTCATTCCTCATATTCACAACGTGCGTCCGACCATGGATCCTGCGTGATTTGTTCTCATTTCAATGGAGAATCAGAAGTTTCTTGGGTAGATTTTCACATTCCATAACCTGTAGAAAGGAACATGGCATATTTTGTTCAAAACCCGCTCCCACAACTCTTCAAGATTCTGTCTTACAAAAGGCAGGGATCCACTGACCTGTGTATAGAGAATAACTTCCAGACGCCATAACCCTTTGGGTCTTACTTTTGGCCATGGCAGAGTTTTTAGGACAACATAAAGGGGTTGCCTCAGAAGGCTTGAAAAGGGTGAATTTGTTGCTAAAGCCAAAGTATGCAATCTTGCCATTCATGCCAGCAGCTGAGAGCAGTTTTCTGGCCTTTGAGTTTCTGTGGGCAAAACACTCCTTGTGATAATTTGCAGAGTAGACACCAGCAAATGGAATTTGCTTTCAGTCTCTTCTTTCCTACTGCTGTGAGCCACTAGGCTCTCACATACCCCTTTTCCACAGGGTTCTTCCTACAAGGAAGGAAATTTCCTGGGCCTCTGCCTCAATGGTTATTTCATTCCATTGGGATGATCCCATTTTGTGGCAGGTCTCTGGGAACTGGGGGAGTTGTGCTGAGCATCACTGAGAATCTTTCAGGCCATCACTGTGCCAGTTGGGATGTGCTGAGCCAACTTTACCTAAGTTACCTGGGTGAGTTACCTCATCCCTGGCCTAGAAGAGCCGGGAGCCCCGCATGGGTCTATCCTCAGCAGAGATGGCTTAGACGCCTCCTTCCTGCACCTGGATTGGGTTGTCCTCAAGTTGGATTTAAATTGGGAAAAGCTGGTAAGAAGCTTAAAGCAATCACTTCAAAAGAAAAGGGGGAGGGGGGAATGAAGAGAAAAAAAATGAGAAAAAGAAAACAGAAAAAAAAAAGACCAAATGTGAAGGGGGGACACATGTTAACTGTGTTCAAAATCTCTCCAGTCACTGAAAAGCAACTGCCCAAACTAGAAAGACAGCAAGCTAGGCTCAGCCAGACACTTGCAAAGGTGCGTGGAAGTCCACAAGAACAGCTCTGTGTGTATAAGGCCAGAGGAAGAAATGGATTTAAATACAAGACTGGAGATACCCCCATAATGATTTTCTCGTTTTATGCTCTCAAAATCCCTTACTCTTGTTTTGGAAAATGAGGGCCCCAAAGAGCTATTTGTTTACATGGGTTATAAGCAACTGATCTTTGCCTTCTCAGAAATTAAAGCCTGTAGGATGCTTCAGTGGCCTTTTCTAATTTGAAAAACTGTGTTAATTTGACTTGTAAAGAGCTCACATCTACGCATTTAATATAAGATGCCTTTTTAAAGTCTGAATAATTGGTCTCAAGACAATGCCATAAGTTAACTGATTTTATGACATTGTGAAAATGTTTTTTTTGTATCGGATACAATAAAGCACATCAATATTATAAACTTAAGGGGAAGATACATGTCACATTTTTATTTCTTTCTAGTGTGCTCAGGCTCTTTGGAATAGGTTCCTTCTTTTCCATACTCCCACCTCAGCACCAGCCCTGCACTTGCTCTTGGAATATCTCCTGAAATATTCTTTCCCAGAGATCCATGTAGCTTCTTCCCTCATACCATGTCTTTGCTCTAATATCACATTCTTAGTGAGGCTTTCCCGGATCTCTTCAGCCTTAAGAAAAAAAAAAATCCTTGCGTATCTTATCTGCCAACTTATCCAAGTCTTTTTTCTATGGACTATTTCAAACATACAAAAAATGGAAAAGCATAAAGGCCTTTCGTCATTTTATCTATCATCCAGCATCAATAATTAGTAATATTTTTTCAATCTTAGTTTATACATAAATACTTTAGTCTGCATCTTTAAATATTTTCATTTTAGAAACACAGACACTGTATCATTATCAAATCTAACAGTATCATATGTCAATATATGTCAAAATCTAACAGTATCATATGTCATATTCAAGTTCCCCAGTCATCTTAAAGATGTCTTGTTATAGTTGACATGTTTCATGCTTGACAAGGTATACATATTGCTTAATTTTTCCAAAGCCATATCACCATTCAAAACACTATATATTTTACTTAGATGCTTATTGTCTCATTAGAATATTAACTTCATGAAAGCAGAGATTTTTTATCCTTTGTTACATCTTCAGCACTGAGAGTGGTTCTTTGCATGCAGTAGGCATTTCAATAAATGTTTGTGGAATGTATGAATGAAGCTAGGATATAACAATCAAGGGGAATGCTGTATAAACCTGGTCAAATACATTCATTTATAGCTCTATAACATTAGGCAATTTTCCTGAGTCTCAGCTTTCCCATTTGTGAAAGGGAACCATAGCACCCACCAACTGTGCCAGATTATTTGCAAGTTTGTAGGGTTGTTGTAAGAATTAGGCAACATGTGTGGTGCCGGGCATGTAATACATTGTCAATGTAGCTTCTATTTTTATTTTTCATTAAGTTAAAGATCTTGAGATATTTCTGGATTCAGGAGAAGCCCTAAATCCAATGTCAGTGTTCTTATGACAGAAAAGAAGAAGACATAAGGACACACAAGGAAGACCACAGAAAGATGGAGGCAATGGCTAGAGTAATGTGACCACAGCCAAGCATCACCAGAAGAGGCAAGAATAGATTATCCTCTAGCATCTTCAGGGGGGACATGACCCTGCTCACACTCTGATTTTAGGCTTGTAGCTTCTAGAACAAGAAAGAATAATTTCTGGCGTTTTCTGAAAGATTTATTTATTTAAGCATACAAGAACTGGGGTACAGGCCAGAGGTGTGGGGGGTGAGAGGATTCACCAGGGACAGAGCGGGGAACAGAACAGGCAGACTGACGAAATACACTGCTGAGGGGAGCAGTGGGCAAGATAGGAGAGGTCTGCTGTGCCATGTGGGAGGCTGCAGATAGCTTCACAGTGCTGTGCTTAACCCCTTGCACCACAGGGAGGCCCAATTTCTGTTGTTTTGATCAGCCAAGTATAGGATGTTTTATTAGAGCTGCCACAGGAATCTCATACCCATTCCCCTACCCTTATATAACTGGCACACACCAGTTCTCCACCAATCAGTGGTTTGAGTGACTGACATACATTCTAGAGCAGCTACACGATACATTGAATGGGTTCAAAGTCCAACCCAAATTGGTTCTCATTCTTCATTTATCTATCTCAAGCTCTTGCCAATGTATGTCCCTATGCCGTCTTACTCTCCCATTTTTATGGTAGAGTTAGAGGCCCCAAAATGGGACCCAAACCAATTGGATTGACTATACTAATGTGATTTGATGCTGTACAAACATATTTTCTATCCTTTAAAGGGTCAGGAGGGTGGGATTGCTGGGTGTCAAGTAGAATGTGCTGGCTGAGTGATTGGAGATAGAAAAAAAGAGGCAAATCAACATGTGTGCTTATGCATACATGTGTGTAAAATGTGCGTGATGAGGCAGAGAAGCAGGATTTTGTCTTCAAACCTTAATCTGGGCCTCCTCAGTGGCAGAGGGGTTAAGCACAGCACTATGAAACTACCCGTAGCCTCCGTAGCACGAGTTCCATCCCCAGCCAGCCAGGGAGCTACCCACATGGCGCAGCAGACCTCTCCTGTCTTTGCCTGCTGCTCCCCTCAGCAGTGTATTTCAGTCAGTCTGCCTGTTCTGTTCCCCACTCTGTCCCTGGTGAATCGTCTCACCCCCCCCCTACACCTCTGGCCTGTGCCCCAGTTCTTGTATGCATAAATAAATAAATTTACAAAAAAACTTAATCTGTGTCCAGCTGAGTCTCACTCCACCATACCATTAGGGACTTTAGGGCCAACTGTTTCTGCTGTGCCACCTAGTGGGGTGGTAGGTTCAGAGGGCAGCGGGGAGAAAGTATTTGCAGAAATGATGGAGCATCTCTTGGGAAAGAATTTAAGGTAAGGGAAGAGAGAATGGGAGAATATAAATTTGTTCTAAAGAAAATGGCCCTGTGTAAAAGAAAGAGCAGGTTTTGTGCGTTTTTTGACTTCTAGATTGATCCCCCACACACCTATCCAGTTCACTTGTGTCAGGGTCATGAAAAGTGGAGACTGAGATTAAAATTCATTAAAGTTCTTCCATCACTGAATTTTCTATATGATGTAATTAAGCTCCCTGCAGAGAGCTAACATAAACCCCTTGTTCCACTTCACCGGGGAGCAGCAGCCTGACCAAGGACCAAGGAGCAGTGGCAAGAGAACTGCCAGACACATGGAGGAGGGAGGAGACAATTGTAACTCACTGTGGAACTCAGACACCTCTGGGAGTGGGGGATGGATGAAGGCTGATTCTGCTACTGTGGGTAGGAAATGGAGTTGGAGAAACAGAGTTTCGTTTCATCTGTTTCTCACATGAAGACCCTGGTTTTGAATCCAGACTGGAATGGCTTCAGAGACACTGGTGACGGTGCGAAAAGAGGCAGAAGGCAAGTCGCACATACGGAAAACCCATCCTTGCTGGAGCTCACTGAAACGGGCTTGCTCTTAAAAGCTGGTGAAAAGGGGCCTCCCCGGTGGCGCAGCGGTTGAGCGCTGGGTTGCGAAGCTGCCGGCAGCCTCTGCAGCGCTGATTCCATCCCGGCCACCAGGCGAGGGTCCCACATGGCGCGCAGACCTCTCCTGCCACCTGCTGCTCCCCTGAGCAGTGCACTTTGTCAGTCTGCCTGTTCTGCTCTCCTCTCTGGCTCTGGTGAATTCTCTCACCCTCCCACGCTTCTGACTGTACCCAGTGCTTGTTTAAATAAGTAAATAAATCTTTAAAAAAAAAAATTAATAAATAAATAAAAATGTTTAAAAAAAAAAAAGAATTTGTAAGAGTTGTTCCAATGTGGTGAAGTTGATCGTTAAAAATAATTTACTTTGCATAGATGTCAATAACGAACTTGAATTACAGAATAACTCTCCAGGATTGGAACCATGCAGGGCGTCAGATCTATTCCCATAATAAATGTGTGGTGCTATGGCTCTCCTGGCTTCTCTTGGTCTCTCTCATCCAGCTCTCAGATTTACTAGCCAGGATATTCCTGGTATCTGGGACTATTTCAGCCTCAGGCCTCCACTCACACAGCAAACTGGGGAATCCTGGAGATCAGCAAATCTCTCCAGGATGCTTTTCACTGCAGAAACACATTCAAGCTTTTCAATGAAGTGTAGATGGTTACTGAGCTACCATATGCAAGGCAGGGCAGGGAAATCTCCAGGGCTCCATGCAGCTTCTCCACCATTAGGAGCAATTTGGGGAAGAAAGCATACATTGAGACTAGAAAAGGAAGAAAAAGGAAGGCAGTGTCATGTAATGGCTTGGGCTCTGGAGTCAAAGAAATATGCAAAGTTCAGGTCTGCGGGAGTGAAGTTTTCTCAACTTAAGCCTCGGTTTTCTTACCTATGAAGTGGGAATCATAATCATATTTGTCTGAGAAGCAGAATCATATCTAGACTGCATGCCTCAGGCAAAATTTTTTGAGGTTCCCCGGCTCTCTGTATATTAATTGGGTCTTGGCAAAATGAGTAACCAGTAACCATTCTGGCAATCTAAGCTCACACCTTCCCACCAAAACAACCCTCCTTTCTGACAGCAGGAAGGATTTGCTAGTTAGGTCACCTTCCGGAACCAGGACTCAGAGTGCCCAAGCCAAGAAGAATGAGGCCTTGAAAAGGTCACTCACTGGGTTTTGGGCAGTAAAGGCAAGCTGCCCCCTATAAGCTCCCCCAGTTTTATTGAGATAAAATTGATATATTATGTAAGTTTAAGGGGCACAACATGATGATCTGATACATATGTGTATGTATTGCCAAATGTTTGCTATATACTAAGTTTAGTTAACATATCCTTCACCTCACATTGCTAACTTCCTACTGCTGTTTTGGTGAGAACATTAAAGCACTACTCTCATAGAAGCCTTCAGGTCTAAGATACAGTACTGTTAGGTATAATCACCACGTTGCACAATTAATCCCCAGAACTCATTCTTTAAACAACCTAAAGTGTATACCCTTTGTACACTTTCACCAATATCTCCCCATTTCCTTCACCTCTCAGATCCAGCAACCATTATTCTACTCTGTTTCTAGAGTAGATCTAGCGAGATCATTGAGTATTTGTCTTTGATTTATTTTATCTAAGATAGTGCCCTCAAGTTCCAACTATAGTGTTGCAACTGGCAGGATTTCCTTCATTTTTTTGCAGCTAAATAATATCCCATTACCATGGGAGATGTGTGTGTGTATGCAAAATATATATGTGGGTATTTAGGCTATTTCCAAGTCTTAATTGTTACAAATAATGCTACAAGGAACACAGGAGAGCAGATACCTTTTCAAGGTGGTGATTTCATCTCCTTAATTTTTTTCTTTTTCTGAGATAACTTTAGTTACAATGGTGCACATGTTTTAGAGGTATAAGATTCCCCTCCTTCAGGTGGTGTTACCACACCACACCCACCAAGAAAATACCCATCACCCACTACCGTAGTCCACTGTGCTTCCTCCCCACTTTGTCATTGCCCTTCCCACTCCCCCCCCCCATAGGCTCCATTCTACAGTCAGACTTCTAGGGTTGGTTATTATTTTGGCTTTATCTTAGCTTTTGTTTTGTTTCTCTGTGTTATACATATAAGTGACACCATCTGGCATTTGTCTTTCTTCTTTCGATTTATTTTTCTTAACTCAATCCTCTCCAGTTCCATCCACATTGCTGCAAATGGCAAGACTTTATCTTTTTTTATATCCAAGTAATATTTTATGGTATATATAGACCACATCTTTCTGATCCACTCATCTGTTTGCGGGCACTTGGCTGTTGTAAATATTGCTGCAATGATCATAGGAGTGCATATCCCTTTGAGTTAGTGTTTTTGTATTCTTCAGGTATATATCTAGGAGTGGAATTGCTAGGTCATATAGCAGATCCATTTTTAATATGTTGAGAAACCTCTAGACTGTTTTCCCCACAGGAGCTGGACCAGTCTACATTCCCACCAGCAGTGCACAAGGCTTCCCATTTCTCTACATCCTTGCCAGTGTTTGTTATTTCTTGGCTTTTTGATAACTGCCATTCTAACAGGTAGGATATGATATCTCAGAATGGTTTTGATTCACATTTATCTGAATAATTAGTAATATTTGTGTGTACCCACTGGCCATTTGTATGTCTTCATTGGAAAAATGTCTTTTCAAGTCCTCTACCCATCTTTGTCATTTTATTTTGCTCTGGAGCTATATGAATTCCTCACATATCTGAGATTTTTTTTAAAAATGTATTTATTTATGTATACAAAAGTTGGGGTACAGGCCAGAGATGCGGAGGATGAGAGGATTCACCAGAGACAGAGTGAGAAGCAGAACAGGCAGACTGACTGAAATACACTGCTGAGGGGAGCAGCAGGCGAGTCAGGAGAGGTCTGCTTCGCCATGTGGATTGCTCCCTGGCCGGCTGGGGATCAAACTCGTGCTGCAGAGGCTGCAGATTGCTTCATAGTGCAGTGTTTAACCCCTTGCACCACCAGGGAGGCCCATATTTGAGATATTAACTTCTTATAAAATACATGGCTAGGAAATATTTTTGCCCACTCAGTTAATTACCTTTGCATTTTGTTGATTGTTTATTTTGCTGTATGGAAGCTGTTTGGTTTAATATAGTCTCATTTGTTGATTTTTGCTTTCATTGCTCTTACTTCTAGTGTCATACCCCAAAAAATCACTGCCAAGAACCACATTCAGAAATGTTCTCAGCAAAGGCAATTTTAATACTCTTGAGTGGAGAGAGTTGTGAGGCTTCTCCACTAGGGGGCGTGTTTGATGAATTTGCAAGTCTGCCCTTGAGCTGGACAGAGGAGGCCCAGTCCCTAACCTTGCCTACAAAGGCCTTCCACACCCCCTTCAGAAGTGAGAGCTCTAAATTTAACACTGTTTTCATTTGTGTTTCTAATTTGAAAAAGCATACACAGAAAATTGAGGAGCTACAGAAAACAACAAAGAAAAAATTAAAATCACCCAGTCTCAAAACATTGGGATTACATTAGCATTTTAATATAGAAAGAGTTGAATTTTCATATGGACAACTAATCTTTGACAAAGGAGCAAAGAATTTGCAATAGATGGTGCTGGAAAAACTGGACCACCACATGCAAAAGAATGAAACGAGACCACTACCCCACACCATGCACAAAAATCAATGTCAAAATGGATAAAAGAATTGAACATAAGACCTAAAACCATAAAATATATAGAAGAAAAATTGGTAAGACATTATGTGACAAACATCTCAGTAACATCTTTAAAGACTCATCCCCCAAAGCAAAGAAAGTGAAGGAAAAGATAAACAGCTGGGATTGCATTAAACTAAAACACTTCTGTACAACAAAAGAGACATTGGGCAAAACAAAGAGCCACCCCACCGAGCCTACTGATTGGGAGAAAATCTTTGCCTGCCATATAACTGATAAGAGACTGATCACAAAGATCTCCAAAGAACTCACAGGACTCAACAAAAACAAATTAAACAATTCTGTCAAAAAATGGGCAGAAGAGCTAAAAAGACACTTCTCCAAAGAGGAAATGCAAATGGCCAACAGCTATGTGAAAAAATTGTCATCTCTCTAAGCATTTTGGGATAATTAGAGAAGAAACAGGCAACCTGGAGAAAGAGGACCAGTGACAGGGTGTGTCGGGCTGTTTCCTGCGATGGCCCCAACTAGAAGTGAGTGTGTATAAGTCTCTGCTCTTTTCAGTCCTGAAAAGTAACTCACGAGTGAAAGAGAGATCTCTGCATTGAACAACTGGGAAACCGAGGCAGGAGCATGTCTTTAGGAAGCTTGATTAGGAAATAAAAGGGAGATTTTGAAAAATATTTTTGACTGATGGCTATCTCTTAGCAGCCTGGACCTTGTCATCACTGATATATAAAATGACATGGTTTATTGCTATTGGAATCTGGCAAGGTGAAATGTATTTCCCCCGATCCTTGAATTATGACAATTATGAGTAAGAATGGGGTTTTGGTCTCCCAGAAGAGTCAAGACTTTCCTGGTGTGACGGGAAGGAGGTAACTTGTCTGGGTCTAGACTTTGTTGGAGTTTTCTTCCTCTCCCAACACACAGACACCAATGACTTAATATGTGGGTACAGCTGCTATTATTAGAAGAGGCATCTGGCACCATGACTTCTCCTGCCCTCACCCCAGAAATCAAGAATGCATTTTACTCTTTGACATTTTTCTAAGCTGAAATGTTGTTCAGTCTGGAGGGCACTGCCCAAATGCTCACACGACACTAACCCAGTTAGGCCAAAATGAAATAGAATTGTAAGCTTTGAGGATTTTGGAATTTGTTAACTTGACCAGACTGAACCTTTGTATCCCAGAATTTCCTTCTCCATATGTTTTCAGCCAGGCAGAGTTAGGAAACATTTTTTGCATCCAAGTTTGAGAGTAGAAAAGAATCAATTTCTCTCTCTCTCTCTCTCTCTCTCTCTCTCTCTCTCTCTCTCTCTCTCTCTCTCTCTCTTTTATGCCTGGAACATCAGTGAGGGTGGTGATGTAACCACAGACTATCGTTTAACACCTGAATCGACCCCCTGGTGTACCAGGCCTGTTGCTGCTCCATCTTTCCATGGCTCCTCCTTTAGTGACTCTAGTTGGTCAGGTGTGTGTTCACCTCCCTGATGAAGGGCACCAGCTTCTCCTGTAGGATCCCACATCATCAACATCAAAGGCAGTGAGAGCTGAATCAGAATTTAGTCCATCCTAGTGGGACTGCAACATGTGCAGGTTCTGGTCTGTTCCTCCATTTCAACTGCCTGCCTGGGCCTTAGCAGGATAGACCTGTGGTTGTGGTGTCCAGTATTAAACTCTACCATGAGACAGGAAGGCAAGAACCTCACAGAGGCCACTTAGCCAGCTCCCACAATTGCATAAAATCAAATTTCTCTATGAAAAATACTGATAAAGGGGCCTCCCTGGTGGCACAAAGGGGTTAAGACAGTACTGTGAAGCTATCCACAGCTACTGCAGCATGAGTTCGATCCCCAGCCTGGGACGTGACCCACATGGCACAGCAGACCTCTCCTGTCTCGCCCGCTGCTCCCCTCAGCAGTGTATTTCACTCAGTCTGCCTGTTCTGCTCCCCACTCTGTCTCTGGTGAATTCTCTTACCACCACCACCACCACCACCACCACCCACACACGGCCACACCTCTGGCCTGTACCCCAGTTATTGTATGCATAAATAAATAAATCTCTTTTTAAAAAAAGTTGATACACCTCCACTCTCTCATTGACTAATGCACAGAGATACTTAATGAAACTTAGAACTAGAAAGTTAGTAATCTAATTTTATTTCTTCCAATTCTGGTTCTGTCTCTTTATGAACATATTTTTTTAACTTTTTAGGCTCAGTTTCTTTAAAGTACAGGAGTTTTGGGCCTCCTCTGGTGGCAACAGCGGTTGAGCACTAGGCTGCGAAGCTGCCAGCTGCCTCTGCAGTGCCAGTTGATCCCCGGCTTCCAGCAAGGGTCTCACATGGCGCGACAGACCTCTCCTGTCTTGCCCACTGCTCCCCTCAGCAGTATATTTCATCAGTCTGCCTGTTCTGTTCCCTGTTCTGGCTCTGGTGAATTCTCTCACCCTCCCGCACTTCTGACTGTACCCAGTGCTTGTATAAATAAATAAATAAATCTTAAAAAAAAATAATAAAGTACAGAAGTTTTACCAACTAATCTTCTTACATCCTGTGGCAACTCCAGGACTGTCAAATGACTTGACTCTATGCTGAGGTAGACCAGATGGTTCATAAATAGCCCTCTCACCACAAAGTATAGAAATTACATTGTGACTTCATATTTCTACATTACCTTGAATTTTCATCTGCACAGCTTGTGTGACAGCAAAAATGTCAACTCAGGGGTGATTTTGACCTTTCTATTCCATAGTGTAATTTTGTAGAGAATTTTAAGCTGTTAAAGGCAGAATTTTTAAAATCTAGGTACAAGGACAAGGTAAGGTAAGGCAAGTGAGACACCACTTAAGGAGATACTATCAATGTTGTGCAAGTGGGAGTCAGTTTTGTATCATCCTGAGAGCAAGTCTTTCCTTAAATTTTGTACACTGGATTTCTCTCTCACCTCATCCATCCTGTTCTGGTTCTGGAACCAGACTACCCGGTTGAAGCAAAGTATGCAAGTTTATGGAAGTTATTTAATCTCTTTGAGACTGTTTCCTGATCTCCAAAATGGGACTCATAACTACATAACATAGAGATATATAGAAATGGAGATATAGAGGTATAAATACACATACAGATATGTCATTAAACTGTTGTGGAGATTAAACACAAAAATCTATGTAGAACAGCTAAAAACAGTTCCTGGAATATAGTTAAGGATCAGTAAATATTAATAAACTTTGCCATTATTTGTATAATATTCAAACAAAGGTATAGAGGAGTCAATAAATACTGACTGAGTAAATTAACGAATAAATAGAGATGGATGGATGGATGGATGGATGGATGGATGGATGGATGGATGGATAAAAGGATGGATAAAGTTCATATTCTGTCTGAGTTCATCTTCCTTGAATTTGTCCTCAGCTGTTTAGGAAAATACAGACAAAACAGAAGGAAAAAAATGCTAACAACTTCTTGATCATTTATTTTTATTTTTTTAAGATGTATTTTATTTATGCATACAAGAGTTGGTGTAAAGGCCAGAGGTGTGGGGGGTGAGAGGATTCACCAGAGACAGAGTGGGGAGCAGAACAGGTGGATCTACTAAAGTACACTGCTGAGGGGTCAGCAGGCAAAACAGGAGAGGTCTGCTGTGCCATGTGGGTTAGCTCCCTGGCCAGGGATCGAACTCGTGCTTGTAGTGGCTGTGGGTAGCTTTATAGTACTGAAACTTAACCCTTTGCACCACCATGGAGGCCCTATCATTTACTTTTAAATGGGGAAACTACTTAAAATAACCTCTGCCATCACGTTTGGGCTTAGAGAAGACATGGGGTTGGGGGTCAGTTAGGAGTCTTCTTTCATTCATTCACCTTCCAAGTAAACAGCCCAATTTGCACTTCGAAATTCTACATGTCTTTTACAAGATATTTATTTTTTTGTTACACAAATAATAGCACTCTTCCCATGCTTCCATGCCCTCATTTTTTGTTGATGTTTTGTTGTGCTCTTGGTGTTTATTATTTGTTTGTTTTTAACTAAACAGTCTCCCTTACCAGTATTATAAAGGTGACGTGAAAACACACTGCTTTATAAAGTGAGGGAAAAGAGATGACTTATTGACATGTTGACATGTTGAGAACTTGTTATTCAATCCTGTCTCTTGTTTACAGTCTACTTCTCCCTGATCAGATCAAGTTCTTTGTATGAATCAAGTTCAGGGCCAAGACTAACACCAGCAAAAGGGTGACACTGAGAAAAAGAACAATTCTTCAAATGCAATTGAACTTGAGGCATTTCACTCTGTTAGGAAATCATAAGTGAAGTAGTTTCGTTTTCCCAGTTCTATATTATATCTTTGTTGAAAGAAACCAAAGATTAGACTTGTGACAAGAGAGATCACAGCTAAACTGTCTCCAAAAGCTGAAGTCCACCCACGAACATCTGAGTCACGGTGCCGTGTCTGCAAACAAGACTTAGGACTGATAAGGCTCTCTGGGTGTGCCAGGGAAAACCACGTAATGACCTTGCAATAAATAATGTAACTAACATTTACTAACAGCTTACAACTTGCCAGGTAGCATTCTGGAATTTTTCTTGGTTTATTTCATTTAATCATTACCACAAACATATATAGTAGGAAGCAAAAGCGGTAAGAGGTTAAATATCTTCTCCAAGGTCACACAACTAGAAAGCCACAACCCTACTTTATTTTTGAGCTGGAGGATTTGATAATTAATATAATGTTAGTTTCAAATATTAGCCAAGATCAACTTATGAAGACAGGCTACCAATAGTTTATTATACTTTAGAAAAGCAAAAGATCCCATAAAATATTTTTAAAATGTAATATTTCACACTGAAGTCATTAAAAATTTTATTATTCTTCCATAGTTCATGCAGTTTCACGTAGAAAACCTCAGCCTCTTTTTAAAAATGATGAGTCAGTTCTCTTCATAAACTTTGCAATTTCCTATCCTCAGTTCTATGACAAACCTTTATTTCTAGAATATCTGTCAGTCCTTTACCTGTGAATTCCTCTGCCTATAAAGCAGTGTAAATAACACTTAAGTAAATAAGAAAAGACTTTAAAATGATCGTAATTAAAATCTGATTATAATAAAATTGACAAGGAAGTTTATCCAATTTTGTGATATCCAGTATTTTAACATAAACAGAATTGACTAATAACAATCTGCCTGAAAATGTCAGAATTTTAGAGTGTTTTACATAATTATAGAACTCATGTTAAAAGTTTTGTTTTGCTTCTCCATACTTAAGAAAACTTTTTTCCATTTTATTGAGTTACAACTATGACCTGCAGCTATGGTGTTAAGCCCTATGATGCATTTATAAATGTAATTCAATATTCCTTATGAAGAGGTCCAGAAAAGCAGGTTTTTTAAAGTGTATAATTATATATTATATCCTTAATTGTGTTTATGCAAAAAAGTCAAATTGATTGGAACTAGACTTAATTAGCAACTGAATTAGTTTTATTATGATGATTTGCTAGAATTAGAGTAAAGGTGGAGGGAAAATAGGCTTCAGGCTTCAGTAATATCTTTTTGTTGACAGCAGATTCTAATCCTCTTAATCATTATTGAGATTTTCGGTTTTAACCTGTGCTAGATTCTGAATTTTTCTTCTATCTGGCTAAGATTTTCCCAACTTATGTTTCCAGTTTTTCTCCCAATCTTTTTGGCTTGGATTTATTGAAAACTAAGACTACCTTTTTTCTATAACCACACAATCTGGCTGTAGGCACTTGAACAACTTCAGAGAGATCACCATGATGGCTGTGGACAATCCTCAGTACTTGCTCTTTTCCTAAATACCCGAAGATATCTAGCTGCAAATGGAAAACCACTATTTGCCCTCACCCATCCCAATATGCTGGGACCCCCAACATCTAAACCTCTAGAAATCTTCTTAACTGGCTTCCCTCAAGATGACTCACTGGATTTATGGTTTCTTTAATCCTTAACCTCTTTTTCTTTTGCTTCTATAAAAATGCCTCTTATTATTTGCACACAATAATGTCTCTAAAAATTGGACACACTATTTAATTGGACACAACTATTCTCAGGACTGAGAGACTGGCTCTGTGAAATAATTGAACAGCTCAATTTCTGAATTGTGAAACTTCTTCAGAAGCTCCAAAGGTGACACTGCAGTGAAGTAAAATTTGGGTTTCTGGTGAAAGTGGCTTTTGATATTTATACATATAAACTTCTTCTACAAGCCCTCTCTCAAGAAGAAGAACCTCCTTTTTAATGCAGAGGGCAGAACTTAAATGTACATTCTTTTGTTTTAAACTCCCTTGCTGAATTTTCCCTTCCTTCCCCACTTCCCTTATCTTAGCTTACTTAGTCTTGCTGGATGTTTCTCAAGTATACATGAGGTATACATGTTATTATTGAACTCCTACATATTTGGTTTTCTTTTATCAATTTGTCTTATGTTTGTCTGGCTACATGCCATCCAAGGACACCTATCAGACAGCTAGACCTGCCTGTTCCCCTAAGATGAGTGCAAGTGGAGGCAATCTAGTACTTCTAAACATGCAAGCAAGCAAACATCATTTGGTCACCAGAAAAAGAAAAATAAATAAAAATTCCTAAGGCACAACTTGTGATGACTGAACATTCAGGCAAGGACAACCTACCTCATGGATTTATTCAGTCCCAAACAACAACTTTCACAAACTGAGATAGGTGGGAAGAGTAAAAAGAATGTGTTAGGAATTACATATATCTAATAAAGCCCTGTGCGAGGACAATAATCAGCAAAAAATTAGCAGTTACAGAAGATTGAGATGCCTGTCCATGATCCCTCCAGAAGGAGGAACGGGTATTCTCACAGACGGGACTTGGTGAGCACAGGGTTAAAGAGCCAAGGTGTTCCCCCTGTTGGCTCAGGTGACCTTGTACACTGACCTCTTGATCATTAATAAAATCTAGATGAGTTAAGAATCATGTATGAGGGCCTCCCTGGTGGTGCAGGGGGGGTGAGCGCAGCACAATGGAAACAAAAATCAACAAATGAGACCACATTAAACCAAACAGCTTCCACACAGCAAAATAAACAGTCAACAAAATGCAAAGGTTATTAACTGAGTAAGCAAAAATATTTCCTAGCCATGTATCTTATAAGAAGTTAGTATCTCCCTCTACTAGGAGATATGGGCCTCCCTAGTTGCACAAGAGGTTAAGCATTGCACTATGAAGCAATCTGCAGCCTCTGCAGCAAGAGTTCGATCCCCGGCTGGTTGGGGTGCAACCCACATGGCGCAGCAGACCTCTCCTGTCTCGCCCGCTGCTCCCCTCAGCAGCGTATTTCTGTACATCTGCCTGTTCTGCTTCCTGCTCTCTGGTGAATCTTCTCATCCCCCGTGACCCTGACCTGTACCCCGCTTCTTTAAAAAAAAATTCATGTATGTAACAAACGCTCATGTTTTTCAGTCCTCCCCTACTGAAAGTAAAGAATGCTTGATAAAGCTGGTAGCAAGGAGTGGAGACCAGAAGACTCTGGCACAAGGAACAAAGACGTTCCTGAAGACTCCCTCCCAGCCTAAGCAATACTATATGACCCTCTATGAGACAGTATCTTTAGAAATGCTAGTTTCACTGCCTCTTTTTTCCTGTTAAAAAGAAATAACTACTTGTTTTCTGTGCAGTCTGTCCTGATAGTCTTTTATTCAGCCCAGACACCCACCAAAAGATCAGATTCATTGAGTTTGGTTACACACCAAGTCTGCTCTTACTCGTCTGTCAAATGGCCAGTTCTCACAAAAGTGTAGAGTGAAGTAAATTAGATGAGTCCAGTTATTCTCAATCAACGACTAGCTAGTGGTATTACTAGTGATAGTGTTACTGATGTCAAAAGATTTTTGTCTGGCGCTGACCAATTAATCCCCCAACAAATTTTGAAAGAGCTAACAATAGGTTTCAATGGAGGAATATTTATTGTGGACCACACACAAAAAGAGGGGTACCAAATGTCCTGAGCTACAGTCTCATCTTGAGAGCGGTGGGGGTAGGGGGGCCTGGTTTTAAGGAGTTGGTTACCAGGGTGGGGGTAGTGGGAAGCAGCATCGTAGCATGTTTTAGACTGGGCTACACTGGGACGTGTGCGAAGGGTTTTATGGAAAATATGCTTTTCCATATGTGATATTGGCATGTTAAGTCTTCACCCACAGGTGTGCATTTTAGTATGTTAATGAGTTCTAGGCCACTGCTAGGTCAGGTTTTCTGCCCTCTGTGCTAGACCACCAGCAGGTGTCAGCGGGCTTTGGAACCATTGTCTGAAGGCAGGAAACTTCTGCAGCGTTTTTTCACTGGTGATTGGTTAAGTTCCTATTAGCCTGAGGACTCAGTAACAGGAAGGTCAGGCAAGCAAGGTCTAGGTCCAAGGGATTAATAAAAGCAGCACTCTCCTGAAACAACCGTGTTCAGTGGTCATTGGAATTTCTAGTTCTCTGATCTATGTTCACTGGAAATAAAGTCTGAGTCACAGTTAAATGAAGAGTTCATTAGATAATCAAATGGAGGATTCAAGTGCAGGTAGCAGGCCAACAGATTTAACTCTGCAAGAACTGTTCCAACAATGCAAGCTGGAATTTAGTTCATGTTGGGACAGGAACTTTGTCGCCGTTTTGCAGCCGGAATGCAATGACAGACACAATAGTCATGGAGCAGGTTTGCAAGGCAAGACTCTGCTACTTGAGCAAAAGTTCTTGTGCCATTTTTTTGAAAGCATACAGACTAGTAAAAGCTGATCATGAGACAATGGCATGAGGAATAGGGTCCAGAGGGTAGGATTGGAATGGGGGACAAAGTTTTACAAGGGACAGAGAAAGGGATATTGTGACCATACATCGAGACATTTGCGTCAGCAAAGTATTTGATGTTATCACAGGCAAAGTTATCCAAGACCACCATGGAAATAGTCACAAAATCAGGTCAACAGCGGCCCATCCACTGGCTTGACTCGTGATACGGACTATACTCCATAGGTAGTCAAGGAATGCTCTGCTGTGATTTACAGATAGCAAATAGGTCACAGTTGCCCATGAGTGGCCAGTTAGTAGCCGACTCATAGGAACCCACAGTTTATATAGGTAGGAACAGTGAGTCACTGCTATTAAAAATGTAATTATTTCTTTTTTTAAAAGATTTATTTATTTATGCATATAAGAACTGGGATGTAGGCCAGAGGTGCAGGGGGGTTGAGAGGATTCACCAGAGAGAGTGGGAAGCAGAACAGACATAATCTACTGAAATACACTGTTGAGGGGAGCAGTAGAAGAGATCTGCTATGCCATGTGGGTCTGCTACGCCATCTAATTTGTGATGCAGTGGTTGGCGATAGCTTCTAGAGCTGTGTTTTTAACCCCTGAGTCACCAGGGAGGCCGCAAAAATGTAATTATTCTTGACAGAAGGGTTGCTAGTTCTTAATTGTCCAAACCTAATGCTATGCTAATAGCATTTTTTTAACTATGTGTCAGGCATCAGCAAACAGTTTGGTTTTTTTTTACAGATCTAATTGACTTTATTGAAAAAGTCTTGAATCAGGCAGTATCCTCCCTAGGTTGTAAAAGGGTGCTCTAAGAGAGGGGTTAGACAAATGGGAGGTATGTTTTTTGGGGGGTTTTGTTTTGTTTTGTAGCAGCTAATGATAACTTGAGTTTATTTTTTATTATTTTATTATTTTTTATTTTTTACATCATTGTTCATTTTTAATCAATATTTGCTTCCCCCCACCCCCTCAGGTATTGTCCCCATTGAGTTTTCTTCCCCAATGCACCTGTGCACCATCACCTCAGTCCCCTGTGCTCCTCCCTCCCTCCCTCTGATCCCTCTCCCACCTCCTCCCCTGCAGGATGTCTCTGGTTTATAATTATCTGTTTTTGCTTTGTTGTGTTTTATACTGTTATTTTTTTTTACACTGATGTCTTATTTGGTACCCCTATATTCCTGCTATTAGTGAAACGATCCGATATTTTTCTTTTTCCTTCTGGCTTATTTCACTGAGCATAATTCCTTCTAGTTCCATCCACATTGCTGTGAAGGCATAAGTTTATCTTTTTCGATTGCTGAATAATATTCCATTGTGTATATATGCCACATCTTCTTGATCCAGTCATCTATTTTTCGGCATTTGGGTTGTTTCCAGGTTTTACCTATTGTAAATAGTGCTGCAATAAACGTAGGGGTACAGGTTGTCTTTTGAATAAATGTTTTTGTGTCCTTTGGGTAGATCCCTAGGAGTGGAATTGCTAGGTCATATGGTAGCTCCATTTTTAGTGACTGAGGAACGTCCAAAGAGTTTTCCATAGTGGTTGGACCAGTTTGCACTCCCACCAGCAATGCAGGAGAGTTCCTTTTTCACCACATCCTCGCCAACAGTTGTTATTGCTTGTTTTTTTGTTTTTTGTTTTTTTGATATGTGCCATTCTCACTGGTGTAAGGTGATATCTCAATGTGGTTTTAATTTAAATTTCCCTTATTATAAGGGATGTTGAACTTTTTTTCATATGCCTGTTGGCCATTTGCAATTCCTCTTTGGAGAAATGTCTCTTAAGTTCTTCTGCCCATTTCCTTTTTTTTTTTTTTTTTTTTTTTAAGATTTATTTATTTATTTATTTATACAAGCACTGGGTACAGTCAGAAGCGCGGAAGGGTGAGAGAACTCACCAGAGTGGGGAACAGAACAGGCAGACCAACGAAATACACTGCTGAAGGGAGTAGCGGGCGTGGCAGGAGAGGTCTGTCACGCCATGTGGGACTCTCGCCGGGGATGGGGGATCACAACGGCACTGCAGAGGCTATGGGCAGCTTCGCAGCCCAGCGCTCAACTTCTGCGCCATCAGGTGAGGCCCTCTTCTGCCCATTTCTTGACTGGATTGTTTATTTTGTTTTTGTTGAGACATGTGAGTTCTTTGTATAGCTTTGTGATCACTCCTTTATCAGTTGACTGGAGTGCAAAGACTTTTTCCCAATCAGTGAGGTGTCTCTCTGTTTTGGTTAATGTCTTTTGTTGTGCAGAAGTTTTCAGT
The DNA here is from genome assembly GCF_014898055.3 of Talpa occidentalis. Taxonomy (NCBI): domain Eukaryota; kingdom Metazoa; phylum Chordata; class Mammalia; order Eulipotyphla; family Talpidae; genus Talpa; species Talpa occidentalis. Next base: position 62,618,563 of record NW_023605194.1, read on the forward strand.
TTGATGTAATCCCGGGTGTTTATCTTTTCCTTGACTTTCTTTGCTTTGGGTGATGAGTCCTTAAAGATGTTATTGCGATGTATGTCTTATAGTGTTTTACCTGTATTTTCTTCTATGTATTTTATGGTTTCAGGTCTTATGTCCAATTCTTTTATCCATTTTGAGTTGATTTTTGTGCACAGTGAAAGGTAGTGGTCTAGTTTAATTTTTTGCATGTAGTGGCCCAGTTTTCCCAGCACCATTTATTAACAAACTTTCTTTGCTCCATCGCATATTCTTTGCTCCTTTGTCAAAGATCAGTTGTCCGTGTAAGTGTGGTTTTATTTCTGGGCTCTCTCTATTTGGTTCCATTGGTCTATGTGTCTGTTTTTGTTCCAATACCAAACTGTTTCAATTATTATGGCTTTGTAGATATGCTAATGCTATCTAATGCAATATTTCATATCTTCCTTTCTAAAAAAATGCAGTGTAGGGATTCAAAGGCTGGGTACCCATTTTTAAATCTTGATCAGCTTCATCAGTCCTCCTCGTGTTAATAAAACTGGCTTTACCTGCAGGCATTAGATTTTGCATAGTTGTTTCAACCTCAAGTTTATACAGATGACCTCACCCTCCTGTCTCTCAGATCAGGGTGGGGTCCTCATAAAACATTTTACAATATGTTTATACCTGCTATATTTCAGATTCTCCCTCTAGTAAATTTTCCTCTACCTTGAACTTCCTTATGCATGCTTCCTCCAGACAATTTCATCCTAATTGAGTCTCCAACTAGAAAATCAAAACTCTCTAAAATCTCCTTTTCCCTTAACAGGAAACCAGGGTAGCTGATAGTTAGATGTGCTTGCCAGGATACAATTTCACTTCACATTTACAAGTACACAGAAAGGTACCTTCCATCAATAACTCTGTGCTTCTCACCCTCAAGAAGCTGCAGACAGCTCAGGTATTTTTCCCAGCAGTGAATCAGCCTTTGCCAGAACACTGCAGGATAGCTGGGCAGCGTTCGGCCATGAGGTAAAGTTTTTATTTCTTGCATTGATCCCTTAAAATTGTGTCAACGTCTTTGAAAACCCCAAGGCAATTTTTTCTTTAATGCTAGAGTTCAGCATCTGTTTAAATATTTAATGTACCTTAATCGAGACCAAAAATTGTTTCGGGCATTTTAAATTCTGTAGCAGCACTGGACTCATAGCATAGTCGCTTCGGAAGCACTGGACTCATAGCATAGTCCTAATGGAAGCTATTAGAAATCTTAATCAGGAAGTGACCAGAGGTTGGAACAAGGAAGGAATGATGCAGGAGGCATTGGAAGGTGGGGGAGGAGCAAATACCTTTCATTACAATGAAAGAAAATTTTCATCATTTAAGGATGCAAACCATGCAGAAATGGTCTTACAGGCCTTTTTGTTTGTTTTGCATTTGAAAGGAAAAGTCAGGATCTTGGAATTATTTAATTATAGAATTATAATTTTTAAAGAAAACCTCCCGCTTTATCAGAGGTCAGCTCTGGTTGTCCAGTGAAAGATGGACAAGCTTTAGCTAATTCTTTTCTAAATCAGAGTGTACATCTCTGAGGTCCCCCAAAGCCTCCAGGGAAGCCGGGTTTTTTCAGTCATAGTACCCACCCTCTCCTATTTTGTTTTGTTTTTATTCCTCAGTGTTCTTTTGTTACTGAATTTCTGGGTTCTTGAGTTCTCTGAAAAATAGAAATAATGGAGACTCTAATATTGAAGCAATCAAATAAGAATTTTTTTAAAGCTTATGTAATTCAGCATAAGAGAGTTAACATTATGCTGCTCCCTGAGGAACAGGTGGATGCTCTATTTAAGCAGTTTTAACTCAACATAATTAAAGGACAAGGGTCCTTTAATTTGCTCTTTTTCCACGAAGTCATTCCATCTTTCCCACTTGGGATTTCCTGTGCCCTCTTCATAGTAGATTCCCAGCATTAATTTAGAAGGGCTGCTAGCTTAAAGGGTTTGCTAGTGGTGAAAACTATTTCATCTAAATTATGTATTGGGGAGGACTTCCTTTTCAGAGACGATACCGTACGCCCACCTCAGGTTCCCCCACCCAGTAAAAGGAAACAGAGTTTGAGGAGAAGGAAAGTAGTTTAATTTGTCGACAAACTGAGGAGGGCAACAGACTCATGTCTGAAAGACCACCATCCTGCCCTTTGGCAGAGTGCCGGGGTATTTATACAAGGAGTAAAACAAAAGAGAAATAAACAAGGGTCAGCATGTTATTTTTTTAATTTTTTTATTTTTTTACATCTTTGTTCATTTTTAATCAATATTTGCTTCCCCCCACCCCCTCAGGTGTAGTCCCCATAGAGTTTCCTTCACCAGTGCACCTGTGCACCATCACCTCAGTCCCCTGTGCTCCTCCCTCCCTCCCTCTGATCCCTCTCCCACCTCCTCCCCTGCAGGATGTCTCTGGTTTATAATTGTCCATTTTTGCTTTGTTGTGTTTTGTACTGTTATTATTTTTTTACACTGATGTCTTATTTGGTACCCCTATATTCCTGCTATTAGTGAAACGATCCGATATTTTTCTTTTTCCTTCTGGCTTATTTCACTGAGTATAATTCCTTCTAGTTCCATCCACATTGCTGTGAAGGCATAAGTTTATCTTTTTCGATTGCTGAATAATATTCCATTGTGTATATATGCCACATCTTCTTGATCCAGTCATCTATTTTTCGGCATTTGGGTTGTTTCCAGGTTTTACCTATTGTAAATAGTGCTGCAATAAACGTAGGGGTACAGGTTGTCTTTTGAATAAATGTTTTTGTGTCCTTTGGGTAGATCCCTAGGAGTGGAATTGCTAGGTCATATGGTAGCTCCATTTTCAGTAGACTGAGGAACGTCCAAAGAGTTTTCCATAGTGGTTGGACCAGTTTGCACTCCCACCAGCAATGCAGGAGAGTTCCTTTTTCACCACATCCTCAACAAAAGTTGTTGTTGCTTGTTTTGTTGATATGTGCCATTCTCACTGGTGTAAGGTGATATCTCAATGTGGTTTTAATTTGCATTTCCTTTATTATAAGGGATGTTGTACATTTTTTCATATGCCTGTTGGCCATTTGCAATTCCTCTTTGGAGAAATGTCTTTTAAGTTCTTCTGCTCATTTCTTGACTGGATTGTTTATTTTGTTTTTGTTGAACCATGTGAGTTCTTTGTATAGCTTTGTGATCAGTCCCTTATCAGTTGACTGGCGTGCAAAGATTTTTTTCCAATAAGTGGGGTGTCTCTCTGTTTTGGTTAATGTCTCTTTTGCTGTGCAGAAGCTTTTTAGTTTGATGTAATCCTAAGACATACATCGCAATAACATCTTTAAAGACTCATCACCCTAAGCAAAGAAAGTCAGCATGTTCTTTTGATGAAGACATACAGATGCAAGATCTCAGGTGGGCACCAGCTTGCTTTGTTAACACCCAATGTTTAACTTCCTTAGATGTTTAATTTCTTTATTATCCTCTTAGGGATGGCCTTCCTTTTCCTTAGAATGCAAGAAGACAAACTTGTTAAATGCAACAGATAGGAATGTTTATCTGATGGGGCAGGAGGAGAGACCTGTCCTGTTTCACTGCATCGGAGATAGGGACAGAACTATCAGAGTGAGGGTAGGTGAACTTGCCTCCAATCTATAGTGGGAAAAATGCTAGGTTATAATGACTCGGTTGGCCTCAATCTGAGTTAATGTAATGGCATTTCCTGAAACTCAGAACCCTTTCTCCTAGCTAACACATTTTAAATCAAACAAGCAAAACAACTAGGAGCATTGTTGGGACTCAGATGATGAGGTTTGGTGGGTGGGGTTCTTGGGCCTCCTTAAGAAAGAATTCAGCAGACATTCCCATTCATCAGCACATGGCAAGTTTATTAAGGAAAGGCAAAAAAGGAAAGAGAGGTGCCTGCATAGACACAGGCAGGCAATCTTAAAAGATAAAAACTGTGTTTTGCCAGAGCAATGGGTAGTCTTTTATAGTGCTCTTTTATGCAATTATTATGGAAAGTATCCCATGGGGGTTAAGTTGGGTTGACCCCATCTCGAATTCCTGCAAACTTCCATAGTAGGATGACTAATCATCCCTACCCCCACCTCTGGTGTTTATCCTTGTGAGACCTTCCATCCTAAATTTTTCTACTCTTAAGTGTCCATCATTATGAAGTGCTTTTCTGAGGATAAAATATTATAGCGCACCAAAGAAACTTTGGAAAAATCCTGGCTAGTATAAGGGGGAAATTCACACCATCCATTATTTCACCAAGTAGAAATAAAGTATTTCAAAACTTCATATGTGACCTTATTTTTCTATAGGCTTAGATCTTTCAATTTCCTTAAGTATTTTAACCTGAAGATATGTTGACACTATCTATATTCAGGGAAGGCAAATGCTGGCTTTAACGGTGTTGATACCGTAATTTCAGGTTTACAGTTCTAGTTCCCCAGCCACGAATGGATCCCTGGCTGCAGTGGCAGCGCTAGTGTCTCAGGAAGCCGCAGCAGGAACTATGCTGACACTCAGGCAAGCAAGCGAAAAGAGGCAGATTTGTTTAAAGAAATAGATGTAAGGAAAAGTTTATTAAGGAGAAGGAGCAGAAAGTGGTTTCATTTCTCTTGGACTTCCTTGATTCCCTCCATAACTATCTTTTAATCTCTTGCCTGGAGGAAATTAACCTAGCTGCAGCACTTTGGATCTGACTAGGAAAGAAGAAGTGATTTCAAAGTTCAACATGCAGGGCCTCCCTGGTGGCACAAGGGGTTAAGTACAGCACTATGAAGAAATCTGCAGCCTCTGCAGCACGAATTTGATTTCCCCAGCTGGCCAGGGAGCTACCCACATGATGCTGCAGACCTCTCCTGTCATGCCGGCTGCTCCCCTCAGCAGTGTGTTTCAGTCAGTCTGCCTGTTCTGTCCCCACTCTGTCTCTGATGAATTCTCTCACTACCACAACCACCACCACCACCACCACCACCACCCACTGCCACACCTCTGGCCTGTACCCCAGCTCTTGTATGCATAAATAAATAAATCTTTTAAAAAAATCAACATGCAAATATTTATTTAACTCTTGCTTTCAGTGTAGTACCTCAGACTTTGAACTGTGCCTATAATCCCCAGTACAGGCCTCTCTATTTTATTTTCTTTATATGATAAACTTACAATCCTACCTTGAGGAGTAAGAGTTGTAAGTACTAGAAGCTGAGTCTATAGATATAGACTTTTCTGAAACTAACTTTTAACCAATCCTCCTATTCCTAGCTCCACTTCATCTTTTCACACACACACACACACACACACACACACACCCCACTTCTGCACCTGGTGCCACCAATTTTTGAACGTTTTGGGAACTCATCATTACAATTTTGGTTGTTTCTTAGATTTCCCCCACTGTTGACAGATTTAGCTTTTTCAGATTTAGAAAAAGCAATTAATTCAGCTTTTCTACAATTTTTTTTTGCCTTTTGTGCTATTATCTATCTTCTTTCCTTATGGATTTTAGTCTTCATAAACTATTATATATCATTTTAATAGGGCTTGAGAAATGACTTAAAATGACTCATTAAATTGAAATCCCACAATACCTTCAAAAATTTGTTATGAACCCTCATCTACTTTGTTTTAAATTTTAAGCTATTAAAATACTCCTGCAATGAACACCTTTTTATCAATTAAAGTTTAACCAAAAAAGCAGAAGGAATCAGAGACTCATATAAGATATTGCAAGATAAGATATCTTAAGATAACGCAAATATTCGTTTAGGCATTATGACACGTCTGGCTAGGCAAGTCCAAATTCATCAAGAAAGGTAAGCTGGAACTCAGACATAAACTACAGTTATTGTACACTGGCAGAATTTCTTTATCAGGGAAGCTTTACTTCTGTATTAAAACCTTTCAACTGCTTGAATCAGGACCATTCTTATTATCCAGGATAATCTTAAATAAAATTAGCTGATTATGGACTTTAATCATGGCTACAGAAAACCTTCACAACATATCTTGGTTATTGTTGGATTGAATAACAGGCACTCTAACCTAGCTAAGCTGACTCATCAAAGACCATAAAAACTTTGGCTGAATATGTGATATTCAGTATATTCTTTTTGTGTAAAGGTTTATTTATTTATGCATACAAGAACTGGGGTACAGGCCGGAGGTGTGGGTGGTGAGAAGATTCACCAGAGACAGAGTGGGGAGCAGAACAGGCAGATTAAAATCACTGCTGAAGCAGTAAATGAAATAACAGGTAGGTTATTTTATTTATCCACATATTTTTGAAGTATATTTTGATATAGAAGTTGCTGGGCATTGTGGTAGGCATACTAAGAGCTTGGACATAAAAATATGCTTCAAAAATATGTGGAAAAATAAAAATAACCTATCTGTTATTTCATTTACTGCTTTGATTAATTTTTTTCTGTAATGAATAACTTTATATGGCATTGAGCTATTGATTTTATTTACATATCTCTGATTTTTAGTGATAACTTTTTATATACAATGTTGGTAAATTGTAAACTGCCTGTTTCTATTAGTATTTTCTGAACATTGGAGGGGGACTTTTAAGTATTAAAAATGATGATTTTGTCATATAAGTTATAATCATTTATCTCTATTTGCTAGTTTGCTTTTTGAGTTTTGTGACCAGAATTCGCATGTGGCCTCCTGGTCATGTTTCTCATCTGCTCCAGAGTTTTCTCCATCTCTGTATGGAAATTGACAACTGTCTTTGTGTCTCTAGGGAGCCTAACCATTGACCACAGCAAAAGGGTGGAGGGTCATGACATTAGATGACACTATCCAGTGGGTAGCATTTGAGCATCCAAAAACAGAAAGAGGGTTCACCATAAGCTTACTTCTGTTGTTTCCCATCTTGGTATTACTACTGCCCACTAAGTTATTCAAGCCCAAAAATTTTACTATAATCCTAATTTCTCTCTTTATATAACAACACAAATCCAACCCACAAGTCTAGTTGATGCTACTTCAAAAACACACCTCAATGTGTCCATGTCTTTTGTTTCTTCTACTCTCACACTGGTCCCAGCCACCCCCACTCCTTGTCCGAACCACAGCAGTAACTCCCCAGCTAGTCTAGCCATTTCACATTTGACTTCTTAAAATCCATTTCCATACATAAAGATCTTACTCAAGTATTTATAAAATAAAATTACTTTTCTGCTTAAATTTCCTCCCTTTTTCCCCATTTATCCCACCCCATCCACACACCTTTGGGGGTAGTTACTTACCAAAGCAAATGTTTCTCTTTTGTCCTCTCCTTCACTGCTTCTGACTTTGTGTGCAAATGTGCTTTTCTTCCACACTCTCTCTCTCTCTCCTCACTTTTGTTCTTGACTGATGGGCATGCAATTAGAAAGACTGGCAGAAAGAATAAGTGTTCTGTCAAATTTAGGAACAAATCTAATCTGAGTGGGGAGAGGGAGAATGATCACTTGTCTATATGTGCAAGACTGCAGAACTAATTTTAGCCAGTGTTGTTCAGGATGAGTGCAGCTCCCCATGTTAGTATGGCAAGAACGTACCCTTTTCCCATGCCTGATCCCTCAGAATATCCTCACACCACTTCTCTAAGGCAACTTGAAACAGGCATGAAAAAGAGGTCCGGAGATTCATGACTTATGTTACCAATATTAAAGAATGGCTGAAAGACTACCAAGTTGCTTATCTTGTGTATATTTAATCTCTTCTCAGCAGAGGTCAAGGGATCAAGCCCAAACCTATGTGTTCACTCACATGCAAAATGTTCTTGTGTCTTCCCCTACAGCGAAATCACCAAAAATTCCTTGGAAAATATCTTACCACAAATGAAATGTCATTTTACCTGGAATTTATATGATGAAGAAAGTTCTTTAGATGATTTAGAAGACAGAGTGCATGATCAGGTAGAATTTCTAAACACAGATTCAAAGCAATCATGTACAACCTGTTTGCCTATGTTAAACACGTCCAAGGCCAGAACCAGGCTGCTCTGGAACACTTACACCAAGCAGAGGAGTTTATCCCACACAGGCAGGCCCACCAAGGCAAGATCAGAAGACTGATCACCTGGGGAAACTATGCCTGGGTCTATTATCATATGGGTAGACTTCCAGAAGCAACAGGCTTACATCTTCGAGGTGGAAATCTTTGCAAGACATATGCAAGCCCCTATAGCATTGAATGACCTGAGATTGACTGTGAGGAAGGATGGGCGCTTTTAAAATGGGGAGAAAAGTATTATGAGCAGGCTAAGGAGTGCTTCAAAGGCTCTGGGAAAAAACTTGCCAACGCAGAGTTTTCCCTAGGATTGGCGATCACATTTTATCGTTTGGGTGACAAAGCACCAACGGAGAACACCATGCACCTTCTGAGGCAGGCCATCCAGCTGAATCCTGAAAACCATATATTAAAGTGCTTCTCACTCTCGCTCTTCAAAAGCTCAAGAAGGAAGCAGAAGGAGACAAGCTGCTAGAAGAGACCTTGAAGAAAACACCGTGTCCAACAGATGTCCTCTGCAGTGCTGCCAAATATTACCGGAATAAAGGGATTGTGGACACAGCTATAGAATTGCTGAAAAAGGCTTTAGATCAGTGCCAAATAACGTCTACCAGCATCTCCAGATTGCATGCTGCTATAGGGCGAAAGTCAGACAAATACAGAGGTCAAGAAAATGGGCCACTAATGAGGATGAAGAACTACAGGAAATGATGGGAAATGCTGTGGACCATTTTAAGAAAGTTGTTGAGTTGAATGTCAACCTCCCCCAGGCCTGCTCAGACCTCGCCTGCCTCTACACCATTACAGATCAGTATGATGAGGCAGAGTATTACTTCCAGAAGGAATTCAGCAAGGACCTCTCTTCCGCAGAGAGACAGGTGCTGCATCTGCGGTATGGCAACTTCCAGCAGTACCAACGCAGGCACAATGATGCCGCCATCTGCCATTACTTGGAGGGTTTGAACATCAGTGGAACTTTGACCGAGAAGGAAAAGCTGATCACAAACCTCAGAAAACTTGCCAATAAATGGCTCTCACAAAGCACTACAGATGCAGTGGGTTGGCAACTCTCCAGATTCATTTGTGAACTGAATAGAAAAGGGTACCCAATATCTGGTGATGCTAAGAGAGGCCTGGGATGCCTGTTGGACCCGCCAGCTTCAGAGCCTGGCAAATGTGTCCCTGCACATGTCCATCTGAGAAGGGAGGTAAAGAAATGGCAGAGGCTGCAGGTGGGGCCCACCACTCATAAGAACAGACAGAACCTCTAAAGGGAGTCAATAGCCAAGATTCCAGACCTGTTGTAAATGATGCTATGAACATTGTGGACCATGTGGGTTTTTGCATTGACAGTTTCTTACTCTTTGGATAAATGCCCAGGAGTAGGCTTGCTGGGTCACACAGTATTAGTGCTTCTTAGTTTTTTTTAAATAAATCCACATTTCATTCCATAATGGTTGCACTATTGTACATTCCCATCAGCAGTATAGTAGAGTTCCTCTTTCTCCTCATCCTCTCTGGCACTTATTGCTGAAGGTCTTTTTAAGATGTGCCTTTCCCATGGGTGTGAAATGGTATCTGGTTCTGCCTTTAGCCTGAATCTCTTTTACTGGAATGATAAACATATTTTCATGTCTCTGGTCAAAACCTCTAATGCTAAGTTAAATATAACTGGTGACAGTAGGCATCTTTGCTTTATTCCTGAGGGCAAAGCTTTTAGTTTTCACCATTAAATATTATATGGGCCATTTATTTGTGACATACGGCCTTTGCTAATTGAGGTAGATTCCTTTTATTCCTGTCTTTTTTTTTAAAAGATTTATTTATTTATGCACACAAGAACTGGGGGGTACAGGCCAGAGGTGTGGGGGTGGGCGGCGAGAGGAGTCCCCAGAAAGAGAGTGGGAACAGAACTGACTGAAATACACTGCTGAGGGGAGCAGCGGGCAAGTCAGGAGAGGTCTGCTGCGCCATGTGTTTTGCTCCCTGGCTGGCCGGGAATTGAACTTACTGCAGTGGCTGTGGATTGCCTCATAGGTTGCGTCTTAACCTTTGCGCCACCAGGGAGGCCTCTGTTCCTGTCTTGTTTAGAGTTTTATCATAAATGGGTGCCGAGTCTTATCAAATGATTTCTATGCAACTATTGATATGACCATATGGTTTTTACCTTTACTTCTGTTGATGTGCTATATTAAAATAATTGATGTATATTAATTGTTTAATATATATAAGCAATAATAATATAGAACATATTAGTCTATATTGTATTAAAATAATTGATGTATATTAATCCATTCTTGCATCCCTGGAATAAATCCCATTTGATTATGGTGTGTAATCCTTGTGGAGTTAGCCAGTTTTGTCTAGTCTTTTAGATTTTTTTAAATCAGGAGGCCACAAAAATCACACCCAGATTGCTGGGGAAACAGGGCATCACCTAGAGATCCCGAACCATGAGCTGGGGCAATGATTGCCTTCATCCTGGGTTGACTCTCCTGGGTAAGGTATGAGTACATTCTGTGTTTGGTTTTTTTTTTTTAAAAGAAGATTCATTTATTTATCCAAGAATTGGGATACAGGCCAGAGATGTGGGAGGGTGAGAGAATTCACCAGAGAGAGAACGGGGAACAGATTAGGCATATGGACCAAAGACACTGCTGAGGGTAGCATGGGCGAGATAGGAGAGGTCTGCCGCACCATGTGGGAATCTCCCTGGCTGGCCGGAATCAAACCGGCGCTACAGAGGTTGTGGACAGCTTCACAGCACTGTGCTCAACCTGCTGCGCCTCCTCGAGGGGAGAAGGGGGCTGCAGAGTCACAGGATAGAAGGAGCCTGTGTCCAGGAATCACTGGGTGGAGGATCACTCTCAGCTGCCCAAGAGCACCACATTTGGACAGTCACCTGAGCAAGAAATAAACTTCTTTTATAGTGTTGTTTATATTTTTGAATTTCTTCATCAGAGCAGCTAGTTGTGTGGAAGCAATAATTCCTTTCTTAGGGATATATTTCCAAACTTGATTTTTCCCAACTCTGAAATATTTGGGGTCTGATTTTATACTCTTCTGCTGTTTGGGCAGTACAAGTATCCCTTTATACAGAATTCCTAGCTCTGCATTCTCTCAGTAAAATCCCAGGTTTTCTCTATGGCCAAGAAGGAAGATCAAGAGCATAACTGAATCTGAAATGGCAACCCATGTCAGCCACTTGACAACACAGTAGTTGTAGCCTCACATTAGCGCACAGATCACTTTTAGGTGAGTGACCCCTGACTAGAGAAGTAAATGCCTTAGTGGGCATTATTTATGTTCCAGGCACTCTCAGGATCTATATGTAATGGTCCATTTATCATCATAAAATGCTACGTGGTAAATATTAATGTAATTCCTATTTTACCAATGAAGAAACTGAGTTATAAAGAGGTTGCTACCTCTACCATGTAAGCATCTGTTAGACCTTAGCCTCTATCCTCCCCTAGTATATAATTCCTCTTACTGACGCTACTTGTTCTTTTTTTCTGTAGCTCTTATCACATACATCTAATTTTATTTACAAAACATATTATTTACAAATACTGTTGTAAATACTATTGTATTTGCAGATACTATTTATTATTTACAAATACTATTATATTTGTTGACTTGGATTGCCATAATAAAATATTAAACTGGGTAGATTACACATCAGAAATGTATTTTCTCACAGTTATGGGGGTTCAAAATCAAGGTGCCCGGCCTCCCTGGTGGCGTAAGGGGTTAAGTCTTAGCACAATGAAGCTATTGGCAGCCTCTGCAACACAAATTCAATCCCAGGCCAGGAAATAACCCACATGGCGCAGCAGACCTCTCCTGTCTCGCCTGCTCTCCCCTCAGCAGTGTATTTCAGTCAGTCTGCCTGTTCTGTCCCCACTGTCTCTGGTGAATCCTCTCACCGCCCCCACCCTAAGCCTCCGCCCATACACTCTGGCCTATATCCCAGTTCTTGGGTGCATAAATAAAACAAAATCTTTAAAAGAAAAAATCAAGGTGCCAGCAGAGTTGGTTTCTCATAAAGCCTCTTTTCTTGGCTGGCCTCTGCCAAAGATGGCCAAAGCCACCTTCCTGCCATGTCCTCCCACAGACTTTTCCTCTGGTGTCTCTTTTCGTTTTAAAGTTATCAGTTCTATTGAATGAAGGCCCAACAGTTGTGACCTCATTTAATCTGCATTGCCTCCTTGAAGGCCTTGTCTCCAAAAAACAGTCACATTAAGTTTAGAGTCAACATGTGAATGGGGTAGGGGTCACAATTCAGTCCATATAACCATATTGCCTTCTTGATAAGATCCAAGCCACCATAAAGATTAGAATCTTGGTGTACTAATGTATCCCAAGTTTATAATGGTACCTAACAGAGAGAAGGTATTCAATATGTATTATATGTTTTATTGAATATGTTATAATTTTATAGGTATGTGAACAAATGAATAAATGAATGAATGCAGCAAATATTTTCTTTTTTTTTTTTTTTTTTTTTCAAATATTAAATTTTTTTTATATTCCCCCATACAATTGCAAACGCCCCATTCTGACCCCAATCCTTCCCCTCCCGCCCCCCACCCCCCAAAAAGTGTCTCTGGTTCATAGTTTTGTTGATTTTGATTTTCACTTTCTTATATTCATTTTCCTGGTCCCTTATTTAAGTTTTCTAGATTCCTGCTATGAGTGAGACCATCCGGTATTTTTCTTTTTCTTTTTGGCTTATTTCGCTGAGCATGATCCCTTCCAGTCCATCCATGTTGCTGCAAATTGCATGTGTTTATCTTTTTTGAATGCTGAGTAATATTCCATGGTATATATGTACCACATCTTCTTGATCCAGTCATCTATTTTTGGGCATTTGGGTTGTTTCCAAAGCTTAGCTATTGTAAACAGTGCTGCTATAAACATAGGGGTGCAGGTGTTCTTTGGAATTGATGTTTCTGTGTCCTTTGGGTAAATACCTAGGAGTGGAATTGCTGGATCATATGGAAGCTCTATGTTTAGTAGGTCCAGAAATCTCCACACAGCTCTCCATAGTGGTTGGACCAGTTTGCACTCCCACCAACAGTGCACAAGAGTTCCTTTTTCTCCACATCCTCGCCAACATTTGTTGTTGCTAGTTTTTTTAATATGTGCCATTCTCACTGGTGTGAGATGGTATCTCATGGTAGTTTTGATTTGCATTTCCCTGATTACAAGTGATGTTGAACATTTTTCATATGTCTGTTGGCCATTTGCATTTCCTCTTCAGAGAAGTTTCTTTTTAGCTCTTCTGCCCATTTTTTGACTGGATTATTTTCTTTGTTGTTGCTGAGTCTCATCAGCTCTTTGCAGATTTTTGTGATCAGTCCTTTATCATTAGTGTTGGGTGCAAAAATGTTCTCCCAGTTGGTGGGTTTCTCTTTGTTTTCTTATTGTCTCTTTTGCTGTGCAGAAGCTCTTTAATTTGATGTAGTCCCAGCTGTTTATCTTTCTCTTCACTATCACTGCTTTGGGTGATGTGTCTATAAAGATGTCTTTGATGTGCAAATCCCGTAGTGTTTCGCCTATATTTCCTTCTATGTATTTTATGGTTTCAGGTCTTATGTCTAGTTCTTTATCCATTTTGAGTTGATTTTTGTGTATGGTGTGACAGTGGTCAAGCTTCATTCTTTTGCATGTAGCGACCCAGTTTTCCCAGCACCATTTATTGAACAAACTTTCTTTGCTCCAATGCATAGTCTTTGCTCCTTTGTCAAAGATTAGTTGACCATAAATCTGTGGGTTATTTCTGGATTTTCTATTCGATTCCATTGGTCTGTATGTCTGTTCTTGTTCCAATACCATGCAGTTTTGATGATTATGGCTTTGTAGTATAGTTTGAAGTCTGGGAGTGTGATGCCTCCATTTCCTTCTTTTTTTTTCAGTAGAGCTTTGGCTATTCGGGGTTTTTGGTGATTCCATATGAATTTCATCAATAATTGTTCTATTTCTTTGAAGAATGCCATTGAATTTTGATTGGAATAGCATTGAATCTGTATATTGCTTTGGTAGGATGGCCATTTTAATAATGTTTATTCTTCCAATCCATGAGCAGGGGATGTCTTTCCATTTCTTTGTGTCTTCTTCTATTTCTTTTAACAGTGTTTTATAGTTTTCTTTGTATAGGTCCTTTACCTCTTTTGTTAGATTTATTCCCAAATATTTGATTTTTTTGTTTTGATAATAAAAAGGGTGGTTTTTTTGATTTCTTCTTCTTCAGATTTATTGTTTGTGTATAGGAAGGCTACTGACTTTTGCGTGTTGATTTTGTATCCTGCCACTTTACTGAATTGATTGATGAGTTGAATTAGTTTTTCTGTGGAGATTTTGGGGTTCTCTATGTATATTATCATATCATCTGCAAATAGTGATAGTTTGACTTCTTCTTTTCCTATTTGGATTCCTTGGATGTCTTTCTCTTGTCTTATTGCTCTGGCTAGGACTTCCAGTATTATATTGAAAAGCAGTGGTGAGAGTGGACATCCTTGTCTTGTTCCAGATCTTAATGGAATTGCTTTCAGCTTTCACCATTGAGAATGATACTGGCTGTTGGCTTGTCATAGATGGCCTTTATGATGTTGAGGTATGTTCCTTGTATCCCAAGAATTCAAGGGCTTTATCATGAATGGGTGTTGCACTTTGTCGAAAGCTTTCTCAGCATCTATTGATATTATCATATGGTTTTTATATTTCTTTTTGTTGATGTTTGGATAACGTTGATTGATTTTCGGATGTTAAACCATCCTTGTGCCCTGGAATGAATCCAACTTGGTCGTGGTGAATTATCTTATGGATACATTGTTGGATTCTGATAGCTAAAATTTTATTGAGGATTTTTGCATCAGTGTTCATTAGGGAGATTGGCCTATAGTTTTCCTTTTTTGTGTTGTCCTTATTCGGTTTGGTATTAGTGTAATATTGGCTTCATAGAACGTGTTTGGTATTGTCCCTTCCTTCTCAATTTTTTGGAAGAGTTTGTGAAGGATAGGCACTAATTCGTCTCTGAATGTTTGGTAGAATTCATTTGTAAATCCATCAGGTCCTGGGCTTTTGTTTTTGGGGAGGTTTTTAATTACCATTTCAATTTCGCTGCTTGTAATTGGTCTGTTTAGGTGTTCTATTTCTTCTTTATCTAGCTTTGGGTGATTGTAGAGTTGTAGGAATTTGTCCATCTCCTCTAGATTGTTGAACTTGTTTCCATATAACTGTTCATAGTAGTTACTGATTATTCTTTTGATTTCTGCTGTGTCCGTTGTGATTTCTCCTCTTTCATTTATGATTCTGTGTATTTGTGCTTTCTCCCTTTTTTCCTTTGTGAGCCTGGCTAGGGGTTTGTCTATTTTATTTATTTTTTCAAAGAACCAGCTCTTGGTTTCATTGATCTTTGGATTGTTTTTTTAGTTTCAATTTCATTTATTTCTGCTTTGGTTTTTATTATTTCTTCTTCTACTGGTTCTGGGGTTTTTTGTTGTTCTTTTTCTAGATCTTTGAGCTTCGAGATGAGGTTGTTTCTTTGAGTTCTTTCTTGTTTTTTGATGTGAGCTTCTATTGCTATATATTTTCCTCTTATTACTGCTTTTGCTGCATCCCATACATTTAGGATATTGGTGTCCTCCTTGTCATTCAATTCAAAGAATTTTTTAATTTCTTCTTTGATCTCCTCGTTAGTCCAGTGGTCTTCCAGTAGTGTGGCTTTTAATCTCCATGAGGTAGGATAGTTCCTTGCCTTCTTTTTATGATTTATTTCTAGTTTGATGCCTTCGTGGTCAGAAAAGATGGTTGGTATGATTTCAATCTTGGTGTATCTGTTGATGTTTGTCTTGTGCCCCAGTATGTGATCGATCCTGGAGAATGATCCGTGTGCGCTTGAGAAAAATGTGTACTCCGTTTTTTTTGGGTTTAGTGTTCTATAGATGTCTGTTAAGCCCAAATGCTCTAGGTCCTTATTTAGAGCTTTAGTTTCTTTACTTATTTTTTGTCTTGTTGATCTATCCATTGTTGATAGTGGTGTGTTGAAGTCTCCCACTACATATGTGTTTTCTCTGATGTCTGTTTTCAGAGAGGACAACAGTTGTCTGATATATTTTGGTGCTCTTTCGTTTGGTGAGTATATGTTAATGAGTGTTATTTCTTCTTGAAGTATTGTCCCCTTAATCATAATGTCGTGACCATTGGGGTCTCTTTTTATTTTTTTGAGTTTGAAGTCTGTTTTATCTGATATAAGTATAGCTGTTCCTGCTTTCTTTTTTGGCCCATTTGCTTGTAGGATTGTTTTCCATCCTTTGACTTTGAGCCTATTTTTATCTTTTGTAGCTAAATGTGTTTCCTGGAGACAGCAAAAGGTTGGGTTTTGTTTCTTAATCCAGGCTGCAACTCTGTGTCTTTTTATTGAAGAGTTTAGTCCATTTACATTTAGAGTTAATATTGATATGTTAGCATCTGTATTTGCCATTATGTTTGTCTTTCCTTTGATTTTATTTATTTATTCTTTTAATAACTTTTTTTTTTTTTGGTCTTCTTTCGTTGTTATTCGTCCCTCTGAGGTTCTGGCTTTAGGATTCCTTGTAGTATTTTTTGGAGTGGGGGTTTAGTCGCAATGAAATTCCGGAGTTTCTCTTTGTCTGGGAAGGTCCATATTCTTTCTTCATGGAGGAAAGAGAGCTTTGCGGGATAGAGTATTCTTGGTTGGCATCTGTTTTTCTTGGAGTCTGTTGACTATGTC
Source organism: Talpa occidentalis (assembly GCF_014898055.3). Lineage (NCBI taxonomy): Eukaryota > Metazoa > Chordata > Mammalia > Eulipotyphla > Talpidae > Talpa > Talpa occidentalis. The sequence goes on from NW_023605194.1 coordinate 62,635,333, forward strand.
CCTCCACTCTCTCCTTGCCCGTAGTGTTTCTTCAGAGAAGTCTGATGTCAGCCTGATTGGTTTTCCTTTGAATGTTATCTGTTTCTTCCCTCTTGTCAGCTTCATTATTTTTTCCTTGTCCTGGATTCTTGGGAGCTTTACTATTATGTGTCTTGCTGTGTTTTTCCTTTCGTCGTGGAAGTTTGGTGTTCTTCTTGCTTCTTGTATATCAATTTTCAGCTCCTTCTTCTCATTTGGGAAGTTCTCTTCAATTATATCCATGAATATTTTCTCTGTTCCTACATCTCTCTCCTCTCCTTCTGGAATTCCTATAACTCTTATATTTCCTTTCCTCATGGAGTCAGATAGTTCCCGAAGTCTTTCTTCATTCTTTTTCCTTCGTACTTCTCTTTCCTTTTCTGTTTTGGTTCTTTTTATTTCTGTGTCTTCAAGATTACTTATTCGTTCTTCCATTTCATCTATTCTGCTTTCATTGCTTTTCCCAGAGTTCTTTAGTTCCTCCATTAATTCTTTGATCTCCTGCATTTCTCTTACTTCCCTCTTTAGGGACTCAATTTCCTTCTTCTGATCTATCACTTTTTTAATCATGGCAATTTTAATTCTCTTTCTGGAAGGCTCAGAAGTTCTTCCAAGTTGCTGTCGTTGCAATCTGGGGAGTGGTTTTCTTTTTGTGGTGTGCTTCTTTCCTGAGGAGTTTTTAGGTTGCGTGTGGTTCTTCTACTCCCTACTGTCTGTTTTCTAATTTGTCATATGCGTTGGGACACTGTGTTGCTCGGACTGACTGACATCTTGGGTGAACTTCTCCGCTCCCCTCTGGCTCTTCGAGGAGCCATCTCTGTCTTCTGGGGAGCTTTCTGCTGTTTTAGGCAGTTTTTACTGAAGAAATGTCCCTGTTCTCAAATGGCGAAGCGGGATGCAGTCCCTGCGCCTCCGGTTTCAGGCACACTCTTCTGCGCACCCGGTCTGCCCCGGACGTGGGTGCCTGCTCCCTCTGTGGGCTCAGACTGCTGGTCGGAAGGGGCCTGGCGTGGAATAACTTCCCGGCTGGCCACTGGGTCCTCCAGAAACCTTCTGCCCTTTTCAAGCAGTCTTAAGAAATGTCCTGTTTTATAGGGTGTTAGTGACTTTTTTTTTCCTGGTCGCTAGGTGGCGCCAGAGATCTCTCCTATTGTCCTTGGGGGGCTGTTTTTCGCCTCCCCCCACCCCGTGGGACAGAGAACAGAGCAGGAATGGTAGGGTACACCTCAACAGCTTTGGGGTGCTGTTCCTTGTGCCCCACCGTCATGGAGAAAACCACGCCCCGAATTTTCGGCCCCGGTCTCAGTTCAAAGCCCTCAGTTCCAGGACGCGGGCTGTAGCCCAGTTCAGTGGCGCGGGAATGGCGCCTTTTGAACCCCGCTCCCGTGCCTGGGCGCCTGGTTCCTGCTCACTCAGGGAGGGACCTTCACCTCAGTGAGGACCTCGCGCGCGTCTCCCCGCAAGCCTAGGTCGCAGGCGCGGGGACCTGGGCAGCGGCGATCCAGGTCTGCACTTGCTTTTCAAGCGCACCGAGCGCACCGCGTTTCCGCGCCAGCTTACCGGCAGCCCGGGCTGTGTGCGCGTCTCCCGGGTCTTTGTTCTTCTCTAATGCGCCCGGAGCCGTTCGCTCACCGCCGCAGCGGATCCTGCAGTGTTCGCCTCAGCTCCCGTTCACGGGGTGTGGTGGCTGCAATAGTTCCTTTCCACTCACACTCCCGCTTGCTGCGTAGTTTGTTCTTGTGGGTCGTTTTGGTTTGTTGTTCCTCCTCTCTGCCGGTCGGAGAGTGCTGCCTCTGTGGGCGGGGGAGGGGAGCAGGGTTCTGCGCTTCCCTCCCTTCTAGTCCTCTTTTATGGCCAGTTTCTTCTTCGGGCAATTCGCTGGTGTCACCCGTTTATCTTCCGTGTCCCGGTTCTCACTGGGACCTGCCGCTTTTCCTCCCTATTCACTTTTTTTTAATGGGAGATCTTACTCGCAGCGTCTCCTCGCCGCCATGTTGCTCCGCCCCACTTCTGCAGCAAATATTTCTAATGTACAAGAGGGATCCAAATTGTCCCAGCATAAGTTAACTTGGAGGATCTTATTTCCTGCTTATGAATATAGAGAACTGCTTACCTCCCACAGACTGTTCAAATGCAGCTGAAACAGCTGATACTGAAAAAAAATAATGTTGAATTGACTGTAAAAAAGAAATAGGAATAGGGAGCTATTGAATTAACTCTAGCAAATTTTAGAAGCCAAATTTTTTTAATTAATTAATTTATATATATTTTACACCGGTGTTCATTTTTAAACAATGTTTGCTTTCTCCCCCCGCCCTCAGGTGTAGTCCCCATAGAATTTCTTTCACCAATTCACCCATGCACCATCACCTCAGTCCTCTGTGCTCCTCCCTCCCTCCTAGAAGCCACTTTTAAACCAATTTTAATTTTAAGCCAATTTTAAAATATCATTTTAAACACACATCTGTTTGTTAATATGTACAGGAAGGAATGGTATGTTAGGTGGGAACATATTATTCCCAACTTGTAGACCCTTGTGGAGATCAAGAAAACCCATCAGGATATGTGAAAATTCTTCTAGCTGATATAAATACTATTGAATTAGCCATCAGCTATTCTGGATGGGCAAAAAAAGGAAGAGATTGTTTGGCCCACCTTTGGAATTTCTGATTCACTCCATCTAGGATGGAACCTGAGAATTTGCATTGCCAGCAGGTGAAGGTGATATTCCTGGTGGTTGATGACAATAATTTATACAATTTGTAGTCGATGCAGCCCCTCAGGAGACAGCAAACAAGGACTCTACCTTACTCTTGACTGACACAAGGACTGTCCTAGGTCTGTCCTCTAGGACAAAGACAAATATTTGTAACAACCAGAGTAATCAAAACTCGATAAGTTTCATTTTCTCAAGATAAACACTGCTAGGGAAAATTTGGTTTCTCTTTCCACTTTCTGTTTTGTAATCACAGGGCACATTCTCACACTAACCCAAGTGTGAGGACAGCGCAGACATTGCTACTGTGGCAGCAATAGCCACGGGCACTGGCCTTCCACATTTCTGAAGAGTAAATCAGTACCTCTAGGTATTTCAAAACAGCAATCATGTGGTTGCTTTGTGCTTCCTCCCAGCCAGTACTTTCAGTAATAAGATGTAAGCATTTCTATCCAATTCCAGTTTTGTAATGCAAATTGCAAAAAACAAAACTTAGTTTCCTGTTTCAACATTCTTGTGTCCCTTAACAGTTACTTCTATAAATTCACAGAACTATGACTAGAACTAGAACCTGTAACTCTTTTTTTTTTTTTTTAAAGATTTATTTATTTATACAAGCACTGGGTACAGTCAGAAGCGCGGGAGGTGAGAGAATTCACCAGAGCCAGAGCAGGGAGCAGAACAGACAGAGTGACAAGTACACTGCTGAGGGGAGCAGCGGGGCGGCAGGAGGGGTCTGTGCGCCATATGGGACCCTCGCCTGGCAGCCGCGGATCAAACTGGTGCTGCAGAGGCTGCGGGCAGCTTCGCAACCCAGCGCTCAACCGCTGCACCACCGTGGAGGCCCAGAACCTGTAACTCTTGAATGGATTTAAAACTAAGAGTTTTCAACTGCGATAAGCTTAGCTAATAAATAGGTAGCTTGTCAAGAAGCACAGCTTTCACATTGACTGCCCTAGGCAAAAAGATCCAAGGTATAATGTTTTTCTGCAAGACTGAATAAACTGCTTTAGCAATCTCAGTTTTCTGGAAAATAGTTACATCTTTGCTCTGTGTAACTTTGCTGGGGCCAGCCTCAGCACACTGTCGTTTCAGGGGTTTCCCTAAGGATGAGACTGCGTAGACGAATCTGAGGGATTAGTGGGAGGGGGAGTGAGGAGACACAAACACTTGATCAGGGTGCAGACATCATCCTGCTGAGGGTCTCAGCAGCCCTTTATTTATACATTGCAAGCAAACTGAGAGTACATAAGCATATGTATTAGAGTAGGAAGATAAGAATCTTCACATCTTCCTCTAGAACAGCCAGGGGTTTATTTGCCATTCAACAGAGGTCTTAACATTCTTTGTTTTGAAGAAGGCACAGTTGCTAAACACAAGTATTCTTAGAATAGTCATTTATCTTAAACCATTATTTTATTACTAGCAAAAACTTATGTGACTGAAACTAACATTTCTATGTTTATCATGGTGAATGATTAACTAAGGGCAAGGGAAGCAAAGGACAGGATGTTACCTGGGGGAAAGGAGACAAAGGGATATTTTCTAACTAACCTATAAAGTTTAGACTAACATATAACCATATGATTAAAGCAAAAAACAGAAGGCTTTTATATGGAAGTTATCATCTAATAGTATATTGTTTTAATAAGATATTGATTCAATATTAAGGAACCAAGGGCCTGGAGGGCGTCAATGCCAGACAAGCCGCACTGACTCTTCCCTAGCCCCAAGCTCTCAATTAAGGGAGGAATTCTCCTAATCTAACAAAAGAGTTTTTCTACCTATTACTCCTATACTTATTTAGTCAGCCTAGTTCCTGTATCTAACTTTAACATCAAGGGAAAATTCCTTTTTCTTGATTGTTGTTTTAAGGAACTACAAATATTTCATCAGAGGCAGGGCTGGAGATAGTTATAGCTTTTGATTTTCAGAATGGTTAATACATGATATATAAGTAGTTTAATGTTACAGGGCAGCCCCAATATAAAACGGGTTACCTGGCCAGAAAAAAACTGAAAGAATTCAAGCTAGGGATAAAACTGCTTAAGCTCATGGTTGAGGCCACGTTTGGGTCAAAAACACACCCACAAGAACCGTATGCACAGGAGAAAAAAGCAGACCTTTCAAGACGTGAAACAAATATTTCACTGCGAGTCCTGCAGACCTAGTGTGCTTATGGTGACCAACGCAAGGAAAGTTACTTTGGGCTGGTCAACCACGGGTGTAGCTTGGAAGCCACATTGGGTGCCAAACTGTTACAGGGCAGCCCCAATATAAAATGGGTTGCCTAGCTGTGGGTCCCCACCTGCAAGCTTAAAAGGGACTTATTAATACTCTCCTGCAGGCACACACAAAAAAAGGTTAATAAAAGGTTTATTTACAAGGGAAGGGGAAATGAGGAAATGTACAACTCAGGAAGAAAATAGGGAAATAAAGTCTTAAATGCTTCCTTCCCGATCCGCCAACCTGGAAACCCAATGGCACTCTGAGAGCTGGCCGAGAGCCAAGAGCTGGAGGAGAGCCCAAAGAAGACCCCCAAGGCCCACATGTCTGGTTTTATACCAAACCTGGCTGCTTAACTCCAGCCTCAGTTCCCAGCAACCTTCCCTTTGGTGGTGATGGGATTTGTCTTTCCCAATGTCCTGATGGCTTTGGTCTGGAGTGGGGGTGGAGTCCACAAAGCCTGTATGGAATTAGCTTAAGACATCCTTTTCCCCCTAACAGTAACATTGACTATTTTCAAGTGCATTATTTGTGCTGCCAAGGTTATTAGCTTAACCAGTCACAAAATTGTTGATGACTTATTCTTGAATACATACTCTAACAGCTACCATACCAACTGTCACTGAAAGGGAACTGTTAAGGAAAAGGGAACTATTAAGGAAAAGGAACTCTTTCCCTGCTAAAGAGCCATAGACATGGAAATGTAAGTAAAAGACAAGTTTGCTTCCTTAATAAGCACATCTAAACAAGGCCTGGCAGCCTGCTAGGCTGGTTGTTCTCCCAAGCCATTCTCAAAGATCTGTATCCTTCCCCTTTTCCTGTGTCAAGAATTTGTATGCTAACTAACCAATGTTATCAATGAATCATGCAGTGCCATTTGCTGTCAAATTGGTTATTCAGTAATTGATCAAACAGCATTTGCAGTTTTACTTTTAGACAAGATCGGGCGCGTTCAGGGTGGTATGGCCGTAGACTGCAGTTTTACTTTTAAATGCATATTTTAACAATGGTAGAAACTAGCCATAAACAAATGAGAAGAATCTAGCAAAAGTCAGCTAATGAGATTCCTGACTTTTCAGGAATCTGCGCCATACCTGGACCCTTGTCAGACAACATGAGTAGCATGGCTCCCAGCATCACTTCCTGACCTTAAAGTCAGGAAGCACCTGGTGCTTCCTTGGGTCTGTGGACATTATAATCCTTTTCTGATTAAAGAAAACAAAGTTTTTCTATCATAACAGACTATGGCTGCAAATTGTGATTGTGGTTGCTGAATACCTGGGGATTTTAAATGCTGTGGAGTTCAGAGAGCTGAGAATGTGTAGAAATGTTAGAAACTATTTGGTTTGGATTATGGAAGATAATGAATCCTAGAATATCAGAGGAGCTAAAGTCCTGGAAAAGGCAGGCATCAAAATTTCCCTTCTGACCTCTTTGGTTAATGATTTTAGTTATTAGTTACAGTAAAAACTAAGTTATTGTGTGCCAGGCATTTTCCTAAAGACACTTCATATATCAACCTATTTAATCCTCACAATACCATCACAAGTTGGTAACAGGAATATTCCCAATTCACAGAAGAGAAATTAAAGCGAAGAGACAAGTAGTCATTGACCTGGGCTCACAGCAGAATAAATAGACCCCGGTATCAAATGTGGATAGACTGACAACATACAGAGTCCTTGGTGCTAATCATATATTCATTCATTTGGCAACTACTTTCATAAAATAATTTTTATGGAAGAAATATTACATTATAAAATTATATAAATTTCATTATAAGCCAACCTCAGTATACAAAACGTTCCTTTCATACTAAAAGTCCAGTTTCATCCTTCACCACACAGTTGAATCCTTTTCCCTGATTTACTCGCCCTGCCCCCTTCTCCCTTTCTTGCTAATAACCATTAATTTGGTCTTATGGTTTAAAAGTTTATTTTTGTTTCATTCATCCAGAAAAGGAACTGCTAAGAAAAAGAAATCTTTCCCTGCAAAAGAGTCATAGACCTGGAAATGTAAAGTAAATAATAAGTTTGCTTCCTTCATAAGCATATCTAAACAAGGTCTGGCAGCCTACTAGGCTGATTGATCTCCCAGGCCATCCTGGAAGATCTGCATCCTTCCCTTTTCCTGTGTCAAGAATTAGTATGCTAACTAACCAACTTTATCAATGTAAAGTGGTTGTGTCTAAAAGAAACTCTTTGTCTCTAGACCAGCGCTCAGACCTTAAGGGACTACCCAAGTCTGAGACCTCATGCATGAGTAATAAAGCTTTCCTGACCTCACCATTCCTAAAGTACCGCCTGTTCTTCCCCTGCCTGGGTAAAAGGCAAGAATTTATTTCTGCAACAATCCATTTGTTTGATGTCTCTATATACCACATATAAGTGGAAATAATACAGTATTTGTCATTCTCCCTCTGACTTTTCTCACAAAGCATAATACCTCTCGGTCCATACATACCACATCTTCCTTATCCACTTTTTGAACACCTGCCATGCTCAGGTATTATTGCAAGGACATGAGATGCAGCAGTATAGACAACAGCAAACCCCTGCTCCAGGAAGGCTTCCTGGCTGCAGGACATACTGGCTATCAAGGCAGGCAGAGTGAGGGGAGGTTGACACTAAGGGAGTAAGGTGCTTTGTGAAGGTGTTCTTCTCTGGGCTCCTTGCTGTCAGTTCATCCAGAACCAGAGAAAATTCTACTAATTCATAGTTTGGTTCTTGCTCAAGATTCATTTCCCTTGGGAATGCTGCTGGTTTCACTTTCCAGTTTCAGTTTCTCTTTCCTCAAGTCAAGTGCAGAAAAAACAGTCAGAAGTAACAACGGATGTTTCCATAAATAGGCCTTTTTAGGATGTATTTGAGGTGGAGGAGGAAGATTGCTGAAGAGTCCAGGAAACTAAACTGCAGTCTTTCAGAAGAGCGTGATGATCATGAGGTAAGGAGGCTCCCTTCTTTGCTCGTATTGCCAATGACTATTCTATCTTGCCAGTCCCAAACAGTCAGGCCCCAAAGACCCTGAACTGTTCGGCGGCAGCAATGTTTGTTCATATAGCATCAATATGCTGCAGGTTGTGTATCTGTCTTCCTGGATGACATGTTTCCTCCTAATTTATTTTCAGACTCATAGTCAAGCCTCATAAGGCATCTCTCACCAGGGGAGCATGGAGCTGTGGGCAGAGTTGCTTAATCCGGCAGTTGCTTCATTTAAAGATGGGTTTGGGGAAAGTGCTCCTGTCACTCTTTTGTTCCTTATTTGAAAGGATTAAGTGAAAGATTTTAACAAAACTCTTTTTTTTCAATTGAGGTAACATAGAACTGGTAGCCTCAGTTCTATAGTCAGTTTCTAGGGTTAGTTCTTAGCTTGGTTTTCTCTGACCCTATGTTCGATTTCTCTAAATTAACGCCATCAGTGTTTGTCTTTCTCTTCTGACTTATTTTGCTTAGCAAATGACGTGAGATTATTTATTTTATTTTATTTTTATTTTTTTTTTTTTTTTTGCTAAATTCCTATGTAACAAAAGATCTCTTTTCAGTAGACATTGTGAAAGATGGACTGGGGATAGCAACCCATTTCATGTTGAGATGGATTTTGCTTGTGGCATGCTCATTCATCTGGATTTGCACTAGGACTGGTAAAACAACAGAAACATTTTTTAACGCTTAGAAAGCTAGAGTCCTTCTGTCTCAAGTATGAATGGGAGCTGGCTGGAGTCCTGGGAGAAAATAGTTCCCACCTCTAAAATCTTCTCGTATGCCAGAAACAAGCTTGCCCTGGGGAGGAAGTGTTAGCTCACTTGATAAGAAGGGAGCTTTCTGTTTTCTTCCTTTTTGTGGTGTGGGGGTTAGGGAGGGCAGCCAGACCTGATATTTAAGCTCAGTCCTGAGAACTCCTGAATCCTGAGATACCAGCTCCAGCACTTAATTCCTACAGGACACATTGCCTCCTATAAGTTTCCTGATCTCTCTTCCTGAAACAATGTTTTTTTCTGTTTGTCTGCATGTCAGTCTGATAGAAAGAAAGAAAAGACTTGAGATATTTACAGATGTCTGTTTCTGTAGTAATTCAGAATCGATAAAAAACCTTGTTCCTATATCTTAGAATATTAGCATGGTCTCGCAGGATCTTTCTCCAATAATACAGACCACTCAGTCCTTCTCATTTTCATTTATTCTTTAGGTGTACAGACGGTGACCAGGCATTGACCATGTGTGCTAAGATCGTGCTTCTCAAACTTGACTATGTACTAGATCTCCCTGGAGAACTGGCTAAAGACAGATTCCTGGGCTCAGTTGCCCACACTAGATTCTGATTTTCTAGTTCTCGCTTGGGGTTCAAGGATGTAATGGGATTTTTGGTGGTGCAATTACTACTCTGAGACACTGCGGTGCAGCTTTAGCTCTGCACCAAGAGGGCAGTCATTGTGGCTTTCACAATGGGTTAGTTTTTCACTAGGGTTAGTTCTTAGCTTGGCCTTATCTGACCCTATGTTCGATTTTTCCAAATTAACACCGTCAATATTTGTCTGATGGTGTTAGAAGCAGGGGAAGAAATTGTTCTTCCAAACTTGTCTGGGGTTCTGTTCCCATGGTTCACAGGACCCACACATAGGGGTGTGGTGACCCCAACAGTCCTAGAATAGTATGAGGTTAGAGGAACATGGAGTAACTTAGGCTAAAGGAACCTAGAGTGATTCAGGCTCTTTTTTCACCTTCCAGAGGCCTTCCAGACACTGAGCAGACTCAGCAAATTCAGCAGATAGCCCTTAACCTTGATGGTATCCTGCAAGCAAGGAAAAATGTATTAATTAGTTGTGTCGTTATGAGCACACAATTGGCCCTGAGCCTGCTTTGTTCTTTGTACAGTATAAAGGGATGAGAACTCTGCCCAGTGAGACAGTGGGTGTATGGCTACTGCCACCACCACCGCTTGTGTACCCAGCCTCCTGTTGCAACAATAAAGACATCATGTATGACCTGCCCAGGCTCCCTGACTTTTCTCCAGCTTGCTGGCATCTGGAACCTGGCCAGGTTTGGGGTCCTGGCACAACAAATAAGATGCTGGGGGCTTCTGGGACCAGACTCTGTTATTCCCATGTGTGTCCTGGTCTCTATGTGCAACATTCTGCACCACTCTTCCCAAGGGGTGAAGACTCGCTCCTGTGACCTCTCAGTTCCACATCCAGCTTGAATTTGGGTACCCAGACCTGGACCCATCAAATTGTGGGGTAAGGGAATAATATAAAAAGTGAAAGGGCACAGGAAGTAAACGAGAGGTGGCAGGTGTAATCTCCCACTTGGTCAAGCATTTTAAAAGTGATCCTCACCACATGACAGGACTTTCCAGAGATCTCTATTGGATGTCTATGTTGGAGTCCAAAATGTTTAGAATACCAATTCCTGAGAAGCAGGCTGATTAATATATACCATAAAAAAATTAAGTGGGCCCCCCCTCCCCGGTGGCACAGTGGTTGAGCGCTGGGCTGCGAAGCTGCCGCAGCCTCTGCAGTGCTGAGTCCATCCTCAGCCAGCGGTGAGGATCCCACATGGTGTGACAGGCCTCTCCTGCCACGCCTGCTGCTCCCCTCAGCAGTGTATTTTGGCAGTCTGCCTGTTCTGCTCCCTGCTCTGACTCTGGTGAATTCTCTCACCTCCTGCACTTCTGACTATACCCAGTGCTTGTATAAATAAATAAAGAAATCTTAAAAATAAATAAATAAATAAGTGAGAGAAAATGACATTTCAGGAACGCTAATACACAGGCAATGTAGTGAAACAATTTGAAGCAATGAATGATTTTAACCTGCTCATTCTAAAGCTCTTCAAGATAAGGTTTTGTCTATCTGTTTGTTGTTTCTTTTTGTGTGTTTGATTTTTTTGCTTATTTGTTTCTTGCTGTTTCATTTATTTGACCAAGACTGAAGGAAAATGAACTCTTTTCAAGAGTTAAAAGGACACCCTAATGGAAAAAGAGTATTTCCCAAAAAGGAGATACTAACATTGGCTGTGTGCCTTACTCCCTGTTGTGAAAGGAAAGCACAGGAAGGAAGAAAAGTTTCCAAAGCAAATTAGAACAATACGTGCAAAATTATTGAGATCAATTCAATGAGACATGTTAAGAACAGAAATCGCCTGCCTGAGAAGTGGGGGGAAGGGTGATTATATTTTGTTCCAAGATAAAATCTCAAGATATCGCTTATATAAAAATACTAACAAAAGATTAAGTAATACAAAAGCAGGGAAATGACTAAAAGTCAAGAATGGTTGCAATAAAATTTAAATGGTTTAAATAGAAACATTCAGGAAAATGAGAATATATCACAATAATAAAAAGACAAACAAAACTAATTAGATTATTAAAAGTTTATCTAAACAAAAAAGTCAATTAAAGATATATGAAAAGTTCAAATGATTAGATAGCAAATAGAAAATAATGAAGATTTTAAAAGACAAATAAGGAGAACAAAGGAATTGAAAATATAGTAGATAAATTAGAATTGAATTTCAGAGCGATAACCAGAAATCAAATATCAGGTTGAGGACATATTGAAATAACAGAAAACTATAAAGTTAATATTTTCAAAACATAAAATACTGAGTGAAAAAAATTTAAATATACTTACTTCTGAAAAGCTACATAAACTCAAAATATCACTGAAATCAATTTCTACAGATTTGTCGGTCCCTGCAGAGTTCCTTCCAACCAGAAAGCGGGGTCCAGTGCACCCTAATAAAACTGCTCTATTCTGAGGGAAACTTGCCTCAGGCTCAGAGATCTGCCCAATCTCCCTTGTTCTCCTGCTACCAACAATCACTCTATTGCTGCTTTGCCAGACATTTCAACATAATGCCAAAATATAAAAAGGAAAAAAAGGAAAGATTTTTCTCTCTTGATTGACAAAGATGAGAATCATCTTTGCCATGCTCTCTGGTTCTTGCTGCAGGAATTGATGCTATGTTTAAAATTGTTCATCTTCATTTTTCCTATAGTGAGACCAGGAAGAACTCCTTGGAGAGCAGTCTACAACAGTTAAAATGCCATTTCACCTGGAAGTTGGTAGAGGGAGAAAATTCCTTGGGTTATTTTGAAGACAGAGTGTGTAACCAGATTGAGTTCCAAAACACTGAGTTCAAAGCTACAATGTGCAACCTGTTGGCCTACATAAAACACTGCAAGGGCCAAACCGAAGCAGCCCTGGAATGCCTAAAGCAAGCTGAAGAGTTCATCCAACAGGAGCACACTAACCAAGCAGAACTCAGAAGTCTGGTCACCTGGGGAAACTATGCCTGGGTCTACTATCACCTGGGAAGACTCTCAGAAGCTCAGACTTATGTAGACAAGGTGAAACAAGTTTGTGAGAAGTTTTCAAATCCTTACAGTATTGAGTGTCCTGAGATGTATAGCGAGGAAGGGTGGACACGGTTAAAGTGTGGAGATAAGCAAAATGAAAGGGCAATGGTGTGTTTTGAGAAGGCTCTGGAAAGGAAACCAGAGAACCCAGAATTCACCAGTGGACTTGCAATTGCAACTTATCGTCTGGAGGACAGACGACTCCGTAAGAATCCCACTGAACCTCTGCATGAAGCCATTCGACTAAATCCCAACAACCAGTATCTTAAAGTCCTCCTGGCTCTGAAACTGCAAAGGATGAATGAAGAAGATGAAGGAGAGAGGTTAGTTGAAGAGGCCTTGGAGAATGCCCCGTGTGCAACAGATGTGATTCGCCAGGCAGCAAAGTTTTATCGAAGCAAAGGTGACCTGGACAAATCTATGGAACTGCTAGAAAAGGCTTTAGAATATATGCCTGACAATTCTCATGTTCATTTCCATATGGGATACTGCTATAGAGAAAAAGCCTTCAACATGGAAAATATGGGCATATATGAAATGTATGGAGAAAGAGAGAAGTTTCAGGAACTAATAGCACAAGCTATTTATCATTTTAAAATAGCTGAAGAGAGTAATGGAAACTATTTCTCTGTCTGCTCCATTCTTGCCACCCTCTATATAATAGCAGGTCAGTATAAAGAAGCAGAGAATTACTTTCAAAAAGAATTCAGCAAAGAACTTCATCCCATAGCCAAACAGAGGCTCTATCTGCGTTACGGCAACTTTCAGTTGTATCAAATGAAGTGTGAGCACAAGGCCATCCACCATTATATGGAGGGTGTGAAAATACACCAGCAATCCACTGAGAAAGAAAAAATGAAAACTAAACTGCAAAAAATTGCCAGGAAGAGGCTTTCTGTAAACCAAGCAGATGCCAAGGCTTTGTGCCTTTTAGAGTTCCTTCAGGAGCAGGATGGAGAAATGCAGCCAGCAGGTGACAACTCTGAGAGGGGTTGGGACTCTGGAGCCTCATCCCATTAGTGTCTTTAGCTGAGAAATGAGGCCGAGGGAGACGGCACCCACAGAGAGGTGGGAGGGAGCTGAGCCCCAACACCAAGTGAGATTCAACACATTAATAACTGGTATGGCAAATATATGGAGTAGACATTGGGCATGGGCTTTGTAAGACATTAGATCTTAATTATTCTTACCTTTAAAAAAGAAATGATAGCTATGCTATGTGATACAAAGATTATCATCACTACAGTGGCAATCATATTACAATATGTGAATGTATCAATCCACATGTCCGCCTTAAATAGACACAATGCTCTACATCACTACATTTCAATAAATACACATATACAATAACATTTTCATTAAGTAATGAAAGCAATGTCTAAAATTCAAGCATCTGAAAATTAAATTCCAACTACTGTATCACTAGTTTCCGTATTATTGTTGTATGTACTTGAGACCGTAAGTATTTATAGTATAAATTTTTGAAAAAAATATTGTAGATGTAGTTAATAAAACTCTGATGTGATGGAACATAAAGGAGTATTGTAATTTTTCTGAAATTGTGCTCTATTTAAGTCTTTCAGCACCCAATGATAAACAGTATTACAATGGGATGACATAGCTCCACTAATCCTGACTGGTCATAATCAGTGAACACAACAAAAACAGTTTCCTTTATATTCAGCTTATCCTGCACCCACCACCACTCACCCTCATGTGCACAACATCTGCCCAGCACTGACAAGAAGGCTGCTAACTTGTCTCTCACACATTAACATTTCATACATTCACCACATTCTTGTTCCTCTTCTGAACTCCATATTGAGAGATTAGGATGTATCACAGATTCTCTTTACACCCCATCCAGGAAGCAATAGGAAAGTTTTCCCAATTTACAATAGGAAAGAAAAGAAAAAGACTAGATCCTGCAGTCTCTTTTTTGTCAATTCCCTCTTGTCTCTTCAGATGAAAATAGAAGTCACTCAGATACAAAGGGAAACTCATTCCATTTGATTAAGTAGGACAATGTATGCCCCAGGAGAAGGTTGAGCTCACTTGACTGAGGTTCTTGTGACTGGATCTGCTGCCTGGGGAGGAAATCCAGAAGTGGTCTGAGTGCAAGGAAAGATGGGTAGGGCTCCTGGCCTTGAGAAAGGGCTACTTGTACTTGTGTTAAAAGCGTATATAGCCTTGCCCTTCTGTGTTCTGTCACCTAAACCCTTGCTGGAACAAATCCCTAGAAGGAAAAAGATGATGTATGGCATGTTATTCACTCACTATTTATTTGAGGCTCTAGAGACAATAAATGATTTGGAAATGATAAGGAAAATCATTTAAATGTGTGTGTTTGTGTGTGTACCTTTCACTCTCTCTGAAATCTCACTCTCCAGATATATAACAGAGGCACCACATTGACTACAATGGCTTGTAACTCCCCCGCACTTCACACATCTCCCAGGGCAGGACATTGGCCTCTCCTCACATACTCGCCAGGTGAATAACAGCTACCAGAATTTCAGTCATTTAAACAACATACATGGACTGAGTCATCACAAATAACTTGCTCTTCTGTCTTAAGTGACCTTGACCTCTACTTGAGACTGTAAATCAGTTTCATTTTCAGTTCTGTAAAGCAACTGCTCAGAGGCAGAAGGAAATGTCACCTGATGCACCACACTCACACCATCTCTATAAAGGTTGTTCAACATGAACTTGAGACTCACTAGGATGATTACCGAAGACCTACCTGCTTGGACACCAGCTATCAAAACAGCCTGGAACCAGATGGCCATCATGAGGTGGGTGAGACAGAATTGCTTAGCACGCTTAATACTGAATGCAAGTTACAAGCTGAGCTTCTGGGGTGCAGGCAAGCTCCTGTGGTGACCTGTTAAGTATGAACTAAATTTTATCAATTCAGGCAATTTTCTTCTGTACCATTTCAATATAAACAGAGAATCCCTAAACTTCTAGATCACTCAGGTTGCTGGGAGCCAGATCCAAATGAGAGAGGTTTGGCAGGAGAGCAGTTTGGCAGAACCATCCACAAATTGGATGGTTCAAGGTAGACCCAAGGAAAGTACTCTTCATGGACTTTGTAGCGGTTATTCCCTTAGTCTGAAGGGTGAAGACAGGCTTTCCTCTTGCAATTATAACAGGAATCATTTCTTTTCATTATGTATTAGTAAAGGTGGAATCGGAAAGGCTAACCCTGCTCACGTTGCGTTGAATTTATCCTGTGAAATATTTAATCATTTCCGGGTGGGGAGTTGAAAGGAACAATTACTATACATGGGCATTGTTCCATTTTAAAGCCAAAGCTTAGATTTTCTTGCTGTCATGAGAGAAAGTGAGCAGCAGGAAACAATTCTCTTCAAATCATGCTGACCTGATCTCTTTTCAAATACTAATGGGATCTCTAGCTTCAGGGAAGATCGGTTGCCTGGGGATGGTCGGGTGTCGGTTTGGGAATGACTAGGAGGGCACATGGGAAACTTTAGGATGATACAAATGGTTGATGGGGTGAGTCTGGTGGTGGCACTCAACTATTATCCATGTCTCAAAACTCAGCGAACTGTACCCTTAAACTGGGTGCATTTTATTGCATGGAAAGGACAATTTGTAAACTTCAGTTTTAAAAACACATATAGACCTGCTGGAGGTCTTTCATCAGCATGTCAGGAATGAGATACATTTCTTCTTGGAATTGATTTCTATTCTCACATTCCTGTGACCAGACAAGATACCTGACATGATTTCAGTCTTCTTTTTGTGAGCCAACATATGAACTATCCTGGAGAGTATTCCATGTGTCCTCGAGAAGAATGTGTATTGTGTTGCTATTAGCTGGGATATCTGCAAAGGTCTGTTGAGTCCATTTGGTCTAATGTACAGCTTAAGCCCAATCATTCCTACTCAGTTTTCTGTATGGGTGAACTATACATTGTTGAATTTATAGAAGTAAACTTGCCTAATAATATTTTATTGCTATGTCTTTCTTCAGGTCATTGAACATTAGTTTTATATGCTACAGTGCTCCTGTCTTGGGTGCATAAATATTTACAAAATAAAATACAAAATAAATGCGTTGTGTAGACATCAAATTCTAGTAATATTTTTTCCTTCAAGTTTTGTTTTTTGATTATTGTACTAAATTTACAAATTCTTTATCCACCAAGGCAAGAGCATTTTAGTGCAAATCTCCTGCACCTGGCTATGTTTCTTGTTGCCCCATCTCAGGACTAAATTCCAAGAGATAAACAACCATGGGCTTTCATATCTTATATGGCTCCTTCTAACCAGACTCAAACTTCTGGGGGCAGAGAAGGCAATGATAACCTTTGTTTTACTTAATATCCCTGAAAAATAAGAGAGTGTCATGAAGAGATGGTCCTGTAAAGGACCAATGGATGCCACAATGAAACTTATCTCAATAAATGAGGACTGAGAACTGATTTGCACAGAAGAAAGACCACATTTCCTTGTGTCATCCTCTCTCCTTCCATCCACCCCACCTTACCTCCTGCATATCCACACTCATAGTACATTCACCTGCTTTGTGTGTTCTTGCATAACCAGCTTAGAAAGATAAATTAAGGAAGTCAAAGGAAAGGACCTCATTTCTATCTAGTAAAACTTAAGTGTATGGAGTATTCGGGGTTGTCCAAAGGAACAAGGACAACCGAGGACCCAGAAAAGGCAACATATGGTGCTAGTCTGAGTCTGAAGGCTTAAGAACCAGGAGGGCTGATGTTATAAAACCAAATCTCAGGGAGAGGATCCATGTGCCGGCACAAGCAGCCAGTCAGAGACAGCAAACTCATCCTTCCTCTGCCTTCTGTTCTACTCAAGCCCTCAACAGGTGGGGTAATGCATATCCACCTCGGTGAGAGTTAGATACTTTATTTAATCGATGGAATTAAAGCTAATCCCATCTGGTGACACTCTGACAGCTAAGCACAGAACAAATGTTTAACTAGACTTTGGGTATCCCAAGTCCCAGGCACGATACTTGCTATGATTTCAGTCTTCTTTTTGTGACCCAACATAGGAACTATCCTGGAGAATATTCCATGTGTCCTCAAGAAGAACATGTATTGTGTTGCTGTTAGCTGGCAGTGTGACATTCAAAATTAAACTGTAATTGCATTCCTGTGCCAATGCTTGCAAATGCACATCACAGTAATGTTTATTTTCTCTACAGTGAGGACAGCAAGAGTTCTTTGGAGAAAGTACTCTCGCAGCTGAAATGCCATTTCACTTGGAACTTATTTAAGGAAAGCAGTGTGCCAAAAGATCTTGAAAGTCGAGTTTTTGACCAGATTAACACGTTAAATACTGAGTTCAAAGCTACAATGTACAACCTGTTGGCCTACATAAAACACTGCAAGGGCCAAACCAAGGCAGCCCTGGAATACCTAAAGCAAGCGGAAAAGTTCATCTAGCAAGCCCACGCTCATCAAGCAGAACTCAGAAGTCTGGTCACCTGGGGAAACTATGTCTGGGTCTACTATCACTTGGGAAGACTCTCAGAAGCTCAGACTTATGTAGACAAGGTGAAACAAGTATGTGAGAAGTTTTCAAACCCTGACAGTATTGAGTGTCCTGAGGTGTATGGCGAAGAAGGGTGGACACGGTTAAAGTGTGGAGATAAGCAATATCAAAAGGCAATAGATTGTTTTGAGAAGGCTCTGGAAATGAAACCAGAGAACCCAGAATTCACCAATGGACTTGCAATTGCCACTTATCGTCTGGATGAGAGTCTACCGTGCGAGAATCTCATTGACCGTCTGCATGAAGCCATTCGATTGAATCCTGACAACCAGTATGTTAAAGTCCTCCTGGCTCTGAAACTGCAAAGGACGAAGAAAGAAGATGAAGGAGAGAAGTTAGTTGCACAGGCCTTGGAGAATTCCTCATGTGAAACTGATGTACTTGAAAAGGCAGCAAAGTTTTATCGAAGCAAAGGTGACTGGGACAAAGCTATAGAACTGCTGGAAAAGGCTTTAGAAAACATGCCTGACAATTCCCGTCTGCACTTTCATACTGGTAGTTGCTATAGAGAAAAAGTCCTCCAAAAATTACCAGAAAAGAAGAAAATGTCTGATGAGGAAAAAAAGAAGTTTAGGAAACTAATAGAGCAAGGTGTGTCTCATTTAAAGAGATCTAATGAGATCAATGGTAATCTCTCCACTACCTGCCTCTATATTGGTGACCTCTATACTCTAGGAGATGATGTTGAACAAGCAGAATATTACTATCAAGAAGAGTTCAAGAATGCCGTTACTCCAATAGCCAAACAGAGGTTCCATCTGCAACGTGGCAACTTTCAGTTGTATCAAATGAACTGTGAACACAAGGCTATCCAGCATTATAAGGAGGGTGTGAAAATACAGGAGGAGTCAAAGGAGAAAGAAAAGATGAAAAAGAAGCTGCAAAAGATTGCCAGTAAGAGGAGCAGATGAACAGGTTTTGCTAAAATCCCTTCAGGAGCAGGATGGAGAAATGCAGCAGGCAGATGACAACTCTGAGAGGCTTGGGACTCCGGAAGCCTCATCCCATCGGCATCTTTGGCTGAGAAATGAGGACTAGGGAGACAGCACCCACAGAGAGCTGGGAGGGAGCTGAGCCCCACCACCAAGTTGAAATTTAATAGTTTAATAACTGGAACAGCAAAGATACGGACTTTTTAAAAAGAAATGAAAATTATACCATGTGGATCAAAAGCTATCATCCCTACAGTGACAATCATATTATAATATATGAATATATCAAATCCATACACACTTTAAACAAATGCATTGCTATAATATATGTTGCTATATTTCAATAAATTTACGTATACATGAACATTTTCTTTAAGCAATCAAATCAATTAAACTCAAGCATCCTCCAATTACTGTATCTCTGGTTTCCACATTAGCGTTTTGTGTACTGAGATCATCAGTTTCATGATACACATTTTTTTTTAAATGTCATAGATGTAATTAATAAAACCGATGTGATGGAACATAAATTATGTTCTGAAACATAATTATGACTGTGGCTTTTCTGAAATTATGCTGTATCTGAAGTCTTTCCCTCACCCATTGGCAAACAATATTCCAGTGGATGAACCGGCTCCACCTAAACCTGACTGGCCATAACCAGTGATCACAGCAAACATGGTTTCTTCTATATTCAGCTTGTCCCTGCACCCCCAACCCTCACCCTCATGCACACAACACCTGCCCACCACTGACATGTGGGGCTGCTGCCCTTCTCCCTCCTCTATCTTGTTAACATCCTGTACATGCATCTCTATTCCCTTTCCTCTTCTAAATTCCATTTTGAGAGATTAGGATATACCACAATTTCTGTCCCATGCAGGAGGCAATCTGGAGAGTTTCCTTAATATAGGGAAAAAGAGAAAAAGACAAGTCCAACAGGCTTTTGTTTGTCAATTCCCTCTTGTTTCTTCAAATGAAAACAAATCACCTCAGATGGAAAGAGAAACAAACTCATTCCATTTGATTGAGGGGGGACAATGTATTCCCCAAGAGAAGCTTGTGCTCACTTGACTGAGGTTCTTGTGACTGGATCTGCTGCCTGGGGAGGAAATCCAGAAGTGGTCTGAGTGGAAGGAAAGATGGATAGGGCTCCTGGCCTTGAGAAAGGGCTACTTGTACTTGTGTTAAAGGTGTATATAGTCTTGCCCTTCTGAGTTCTGTCACCTAAACCCTTGCTGGAACAAATCCCTAGAAGGAAAAAGATGATGTATGGCATGTTATTCACTCACTATTTATTTGAGGCTCTAGAGACAATAAATGATTTGGAAATGATAAGGAAAATCATTTAAATGTGTGTGTTTGTGTGTGTACCTTTCACTCTCTCTGAAATCTCACTCTCCAGATATATAACAGATGGTACCACATTGACTGCAATGGCTTGTAACTCCCCCGCTCTTCACACATCTCCCCGGGCAGGACATTGGTCTCTCCTCACATACTCATGTACTCAGGTGACTAACAAACCACAGGAGTTTCAATCATTAAAACAACATACGTGGAATGAGTCATCACAGATGACTTAAGTTTTTTTGGTTTTGCCTCTTCCTGAGATTTTAAATCAATTTCATAATCAGTCAACTTCTCATTCCTGCGTGCAACCACTCAGACAGGAGGATAGCATCAGCTGATGCACTACCCTCACACCATCTCTATAAAGTTCCTTCAACATGGACCTGACACTCACTAGGACTATTTCCAGAGAGCCTATCAGCTAGAACACCACTTATCAAAGGAGCCCAGCCGCCAACAGCCGTCATGAGGTGGGTGAGACAGAATTGCTTAATACTGAATGCAAGTTACAAGCTGAGCTTCAGGGGTGCAGGCATGCACTTGCGGTGACCTGTTAAGTATGAACTAAATTTTATCAATTCAGGCAATTTTCTTCTGTACTATTTCACTATAAACAGAGAATCCCTAAACTTCTAGATCACTCAGGTTGCTGGGAGCCACATCCAAATGAGAGAGGTTTGGCAGGAGTGGCACAAAGTGGATGGTTCAAGGTAGACCCAAGGAAAGTACTCTTCATGGACTTTGTAGCGGTTATTCCCTTAGTCTGAAGGGTGAAGACAGGCTTTCCTCTTGCAATTATAACAGGAATCATTTCTTTTCATTATGTATTAGTAAAGGTGGAATCGGAAAGGCTAACCCTGCTCACGTTGCGTTGAATTTATCCTGTGAAATATTTAATCATTTCCGGGTGGGAAGTTGGAAGGAACAATTACTATACATGGGCATTTTTCCATTTTAAAGCCAAAGCTTAGATTTTCTTGCTATCATGAGAGAAAGTGAGCAGCAGGAAACAATTCTCTTCAAATCATGCTGACCTGATCTCTTTTCAAATACTAATGGGATCTCTAGCTTCAGGGAAGATCGGTTGCCTGGGGATGGTCGGGTGTCGGTTTGGGAATGACTAGGAGGGCACATGGGAAACTTTAGGATGATACAAATGGTTGATGGGGTGAGTCTGGTGGTGGCACTCAACTATTATCCATGTCTCAAAACTCAGCGACTTGTACCCTTAAATTGGGTGCATTTTATTGCATGGAAAGGACAATTTGTAAACTTCAGTTTTAAAAACACATATAGACCTGCTGGAGGTCTTTCATCAGCATGTCAGGAATGAGATACGTTTCTTCTTGGAATTGATTTCTATTCTCACACTCCTGTGGCCAGACAAGATACCTGATATGATTTCAGTTTTCTTTTTGTGAGCCAACATATGAACTATCCTGGAAAGTATTCCATGTGTCCTCGAGAAGAATGTGTATTGTGTTGCTGTTAGCTGGGATATCTGCAAAGGTCTGTTGAGTCCGTTAGGTCTAATGTAAAGCTTAAGTCCAATCGTTCCTACTCAGTTTTCTCTAACGGGTGAACTATACATTGTTGAGTTTATAGAAGTAAACTTGCCTAATAATATTTTATTGCTATGTCTTTCTTCAGGTCATTGAACATTAGTTTTATATGCTACAGTGCTCCTGTCTTGGGTGCATAAATATTTACAAAATAAAATACAAAATAAATGTGTTGTGTAGCCATCAAATGCTAGTGATATTTTTTCCTTCAAGTTTTGTTTTTTGATTATTGTACTAAATTTACAAATTCTTTATCCACCAAGGCAAGAGCATTTTAGTGCAAATCTCCTGCACCTGGCTATGTTTCTTGTTGCCCCATCTCAGGACTAAATTCCAAGAGATAAACAACCATGGGCTCTCATGTCTTATATGGCTCCCTCTAACCAGACTCAAACTTCTGGGGGCAGAGAAGGCAGTGATAACCTTTGTTTTACTTAATATCCCTGAAAAATAAGAGAGTGTCATGAAGAGATGGTCCTGTAAAGGACCAATGGATGCCGCAATGAAACTTATCTCAATAAATGAGGACTGAGAACTGATTTGCACAGAAGAAAGACCACATTTCCTTGTGTCATCCTCTTTCCTCCCATTCACCCCACCTTACCTCCGGCATATCCACACTAATAGTACATTCACCTGCTTTGTGTGTTCTTGCACAACCAGCTTAGAAAGATAAATTAAGGAAGTCAAAGGAAAGGACCTCATTTCTATCTAGTAAAACTTAAGTGTGTGGAGTATTCGGGGTTGTCCAAAGGAACAAGGACAACCGAGGACCCAGAAAAGGCAACATATGGTGCTAGTCTGAGTCTGAAGGCTTAAGAACCAGGAGGGCTGATGTATAAAACCAAATCTCAGGGAGAAGATCCATGTGCCGGCACAAGCAGCCAGTCAGAGACAGCAAACTCATCCTTCCTCTGCCTTCTGTTCTACTCAAGCCCTCAACAGGTGGGGTAATGCATATCCACCTCGGTGAGAGTTAGATACTTTATTTAATCGATGGAATTAAAGCTAATCCCATCTGGTGACACTCTGACAGCTAAGCACAGAACAAATGTTTAACTAGACTTTGGGTATCCCAAGTCCCAGGCAAGATACTTGATATGATTTCAGTCTTCTTTTTGTGACCCAACATAGGAACTATCCTGGAGAATATTCCATGTGTCCTCAAGAAGAACATGTATTGTGTTGCTGTTAGCTGGCAGTGTGACATTCAAAATTAAACTGTAATTGCATTCCTGTGCCAATGCTTGCAAATGCACATCACAGTAATCATGTTTATTTTCTCTACAGTGAGGACAGCAAGAGTTCTTTGGAGAAAGTACTCTCGCAGCTGAAATGCCATTTCACTTGGAATTTATTTGATGAAAAAAGAATCCCAAATGATTTGGAAAGTGGGGTGCTTGACCAGATCAGCACCTTAAATACTGAGTTCAAAGCTACAATGTGCAACCTATTGGCCTACATAAAACACTGCAAGGGCCAAACCGAGACAGCCCTGGAATGCCTAAAGCAAGCGGAAAAGTTCATCCAGCAAGCCCACGCTCATCAAGCAGAACTCAGAAGTCTGGTCACCTGGGGAAACTATGCCTGGGTCTACTATCACTTGGGAAGACTCTCAGAAGCTCAGAATTATGTAGACAAGGTGAAACAAGTATGTGAGAAGTTTTCAAACCCTGACAGTATTGAGTGTCCTGAGGTGTATGGCGAGGAAGGGTGGACACGGTTAAAGTGTGGAGATAAGCAAAATCAAAAGGCAATAGATTGTTTTGAGAAGGCTCTGGAAATGAAACCAGAGAACCCAGAATTCACCAATGGGCTTGCAATTGCCACTTATCGTCTGGATGAGAGTCTACCGTGCGAGAATCTCATTGACCGTCTGCATGAAGCCATTAGATTGAATCCTGACAACCAGTATGTTAAAGTCCTCCTGGCTCTGAAACTGCAAAGGATGAATGAAGAAGATGAAGGAGAGAGGTTAGTTGAAGAGGCCTTGGAGAAAGCCCCACGGGCAACAGATGTGATTCGCCAGGCAGCTAAGTTTTATCGAAGCAAAGGGAACCTGGACAAATCTATAGAACTGCTAAAAAAGGCTTTAGAAAACATGCCTGACAATTTCCACTTGCACTTTTATATTGGTAGTTGCTATAGACAAAAAGTCCTACAGAAAGTTCCAGAAAAGAAGAAAATGTCTGATGAGGAAAAAAAGAAGTTTAGGAAACTAATAGAACAAGGTGTGTCTCATTTAAAGAGATCTAATAAGATCAATGGAAATTACCTCAATACATGCCGTTATATTGCTCACCTCTACATACAAGCAGGACAATATGAAAAAGCAGATTATTACTTTCGGGAAGAGTTCACCAAGGACCTTACTCCAAGAGCCAAACAAAGGGTCCATCTGGATTATGGCAACTTTCAGTTGCATCAAATGAACTGTGAACACGAGGCCATCCAGCATTATAAGGAGGGTGTGAAAATCCATAAGGAATCAAATGAGAGAGAAAAGATGAAAAATAACCTGCAAAATATTGCTGATAAGAGGCTTTCTGTAAACCGAGCAGATGCGAAGGCTTTGGGCCTTTTAGAATTCCTTCAGGAGCAGGTTGGAGAAACGCAGCAGACACTTGACAACTCTGAGAGGCATGGGACTCCGGAAGCCTCATCCCATCAGCATCTTTAGCTGAGAAATGAGGACTAGGGAGACAGCACCCACAGAGAGCTGGGAGGGAGCTGAGCCCCACCACCAAGTTGAAATTTAATAGTTTAATAACTGGAACAGCAAAGATACGGACTTTTTAAAAAGAAATGATAATTATGATCTTTCGAGGGGGCGGAGCAACATGGCGGCGAGGAGACGCTGCGAGTAAGATCTCCCATTAAAAAAAGTGAATAGGGAGGAAAAGCGGCAGGTCCCAGTGAGAACTGGGACACGGAAGATAAACGGGTGACGCCAGCGAACTGCCCGAAGAAGAAAGTGGCCATAAAAGAGGACTAGAAGGGAGGGAAGCGCAGAACCCTGCTCCCCTCCCCCGCCCACAGAGGCGGCACTCTCCGACCCGCAGAGAGGAGGAAACAACACACCAAAACGGCCCACAAGAACAAATGACGCAGCAAGCGGGACTGTGAGTGGAAAGGAACTATTGCAGCCACCACACCCCGTGAACGGGAGCTGAGGCGAACCCTGCAGGATCCGCCGCGGCGGTGAGCGCACGGCTCCGGGCGCCATTAGAGAAGAACAAAGACCCCGGGAGACGCACATACAGCCCGTGCCGGTAAGCTGGCGCGGGAAAGCGGCGCGCTTGGCGCGCTTGAAAAGCAAGTGCAGACCTGGATCGCGGCTGCCCAGGTCCCCGCGCCTGCGACCTAGGCTTGCGGGGAGACGACCTAGGCTTGCGGGGAGACGCACGGAGGTCCTCACTGAGGTGAAGGTCCCTCCCTGAGTGAGCAGGAACCAGGCACCCGGGCACGGGAGCTGTGCAAAAGGCGCCATTCCCGCGCCACTGAACTGGGCTACAGCCTGCGTCCTGGAACTGAGGGCTTTGAACTGAGACCCGGGGCACGAAAATTCGGGGCGTGGGTTCTCCACGACGGTGGGGCACAAGGCAGACACAGCACCCCAAAGCTGTTGAGGTGTACCCTACCATCCCCGCTCTGTTCTCTGTCCCACGGGGTGGGGGGAGGCGAAAAACAGCCCCCCAAGGACAATAGGAGAGATCTCTGGCGCCACCTAGCGACCAGGAAAAAAAAAAGTCACTAACACCCTATAAAACAGGACATTTCTTAAGACTGCTTGAAAAGGGCAGAAGGTTTCTGGAGGACCCAGTGGCCAGCCGGGAAGTTATTCCACGCCAGGCCCCTTCCGACCAGCAGTCTGAGCCCACAGAGGGAGCAGGCACCCACGTCCGGGGCAGACCGGGTGCGCAGAAGAGTGTGCCTGAAACCGGAGGCGCAGGGACTGCATCCCGCTTCGCCATTTGAGAACAGGGACATTTCTTCAGTAAAAACTGCCTAAAACCAGCAGAAAGCTCCCCCAGAAGACAGAGATGGCTCCTGGAAGAGCCAGAGGGGAGCGGAGAAGTTCACCCAAGATGTCAGTCAGTCCGAGCAACACAGTGTCCCAACGCATACGACAAATTAGAAAACAGACAGTAGGGAGTAGAAGAACCACACGCAACCTAAAAACTCCTCAGGAAAGAAGCACACCACAAAAAGAAAACCACTCCCCAGATTGCAACGACAGCAACTTGGAAGAACTTCTGAGCCTTCCAGAAAGAGAATTTAAAATTGCCATGATTAAAAAAGTGATAGATCAGAAGAAGGAAATTGAGTCCCTAAAGAGGGAAGTAAGAGAAATGCAGGAGATCAAAGAATTAATGGAGGAACTAAAGAACTCTGGGAAAAGCAATGAAAGCAGAATAGATGAAATGGAAGAACGAATAAGTAATCTTGAAGACACAGAAATAAAAAGAACCAAAACAGAAAAGGAAAGAGAAGTACGAAGGAAAAAGAATGAAGAAAGACTTCGGGAACTATCTGACTCCATGAGGAAAGGAAATATAAGAGTTATAGGAATTCCAGAAGGAGAGGAGAGAGATGTAGGAACAGAGAAAATATTCATGGATATAATTGAAGAGAACTTCCCAAATGAGAAGAAGGAGCTGAAAATTGATATACAAGAAGCAAGAAGAACACCAAACTTCCACGACAAAAGGAAAAACACAGCAAGACACATAATAGTAAAGCTCCCAAGAATCCAGGACAAGGAAAAAATAATGAAGCTGACAAGAGGGAAGAAACAGATAACATTCAAAGGAAAACCAATCAGGCTGACATCAGACTTCTCTGAAGAAACACTACGGGCAAGGAGAGAGTGGAGGGACATAGTCAACAGACTCCAAGAAAACAGATGCCAACCAAGAATACTCTATCCCGCAAAGCTCTCTTTCTCCATGAAGAAAGAATATGGACCTTCCCAGACAAAGAGAAACTCCGGAATTTCATTGCGACTAAACCCCCACTCCAAAAAATACTACAAGGAATCCTAAAGCCAGAACCTCAGAGGGACGAATAACAACGAAAGAAGACCAAAAAAAAAAAAAAAGTTATTAATAAAATCAAAGGAAAGACAAACATAATGGCAAATACAGATGCTAACATATCAATATTAA
Organism: Talpa occidentalis; assembly: GCF_014898055.3. NCBI lineage: Eukaryota > Metazoa > Chordata > Mammalia > Eulipotyphla > Talpidae > Talpa > Talpa occidentalis. Next base: position 62,662,217 of record NW_023605194.1, read on the forward strand.
CTCTAAATGTAAATGGACTAAACTCTTCAATAAAAAGACACAGAGTTGCAGCCTGGATTAAGAAACAAAACCCAACCTTTTGCTGTCTCCAGGAAACACATTTAGCTACAAAAGATAAAAATAGGCTCAAAGTCAAAGGATGGAAAACAATCCTACAAGCAAATGGGCCAAAAAAGAAAGCAGGAACAGCTATACTTATATCAGATAAAACAGACTTCAAACTCAAAAAAATAAAAAGAGACCCCAATGGTCACTACATTATGATTAAGGGGACAATACTTCAAGAAGAAATAACACTCATTAACATATACTCACCAAACGAAAGAGCACCAAAATATATCAGACAACTGTTGTCCTCTAGTGAAAACAGACATCAGAGAAAACACATATGTAGTGGGAGACTTCAACACACCACTATCAACAATGGATAGATCAACAAGACAAAAAATAAGTAAAGAAACTAAAGCTCTAAATAAGGACCTAGAGCATTTGGGCTTAACAGACATCTATAGAACACTAAACCCCAAAAAAACGGAGTACACATTTTTCTCAAGCGCACACGGATCATTCTCCAGGATCGATCACATACTGGGGCACAAGACAAACATCAACAGATACACCAAGATTGAAATCATACCAACCATCTTTTCTGACCACGAAGGCATCAAACTAGAAATAAATCATAAAAAGAAGGCAAGGAACTATCCTACCTCATGGAGATTAAAAGCCACACTACTGGAAGACCACTGGACTAACGAGGAGATCAAAGAAGAAATTAAAAAATTCTTTGAATTGAATGACAAGGAGGACACCAATATCCTAAATGTATGGGATGCAGCAAAAGCAGTAATAAGAGGAAAATATATAGCAATAGAAGCTCACATCAAAAAACAAGAAAGAACTCAAAGAAACAACCTAATCTCGAAGCTCAAAGATCTAGAAAAAGAACAACAAAAAAACCCAGAACCAGTAGAAGAAAAGAAATAATAAAAACCAAAGCAGAAATAAATGAAATTGAAACTAAAAAAACAATCCAAAAGATCAATGAAACCAAGAGCTGGTTCTTTGAAAAAATAAATAAAATAGACAAACCCCTAGCCAGGCTCACAAAGGAAAAAAGGGAGAAAGCACAAATACACAGAATCATAAATGAAAGAGGAGAAATCACAACGGACACAGCAGAAATCAAAAGAATAATCAGTAACTACTATGAACAGTTATATGGAAACAAGTTCAACAATCTAGAGGAGATGGACAAATTCCTACAACTCTACAATCACCCAAAGCTAGATAAAGAAGAAATAGAACACCTAAACAGACCAATTACAAGCAGCGAAATTGAAATGGTAATTAAAAACCTCCCCAAAAACAAAAGCCCAGGACCTGATGGATTTACAAATGAATTCTACCAAACATTCAGAGACGAATTAGTGCCTATCCTTCACAAACTCTTCCAAAAAATTGAGAAGGAAGGGACAATACCAAACACGTTCTATGAAGCCAATATTACACTAATACCAAAACCGAATAAGGACAACACAAAAAAGGAAAACTACAGGCCAATCTCCCTAATAAACACTGATGCAAAAATCCTCAATAAAATTTTAGCTATCAGAATCCAACAATGTATCCATAAGATAATTCACCACGACCAAGTTGGATTCATTCCAGGGGCACAAGGATGGTTTAACATCCGAAAATCAATCAACGTTATCCAACACATCAACAAAAAGAAATATAAAAACCATATGATAATATCAATAGATGCTGAGAAAGCTTTCGACAAAGTGCAACACCCATTCATGATAAAAGCCCTTGAAATTCTTGGATACAAACATACCTCAACATCATAAAGGCCATCTATGACAAGCCAACAGCCAGTATCATTCTCAATGGTGAAAAGCTGAAAGCAATTCCATTAAGATCTGGAACAAGACAAGGATGTCCACTCTCACCACTGCTTTTCAATATAATACTGGAAGTCCTAGCCAGAGCAATAAGACAAGAGAAAGACATCCAAGGAATCCAAATAGGAAAAGAAGAAGTCAAACTATCACTATTTGCAGATGATATGATAATATACATAGAGAACCCCAAAATCTCCACAGAAAAACTAATTCAACTCATCAATCAATTCAGTAAAGTGGCAGGATACAAAATCAACACGCAAAAGTCAGTAGCCTTCCTATACACAAACAATAAATCTGAAGAAGAAGAAATCAAAAAAACCACCCCTTTTATTATCGAAACAAAAAAAATCAAATATTTGGGAATAAATCTAACAAAAGAGGTAAAGGACCTATACAAAGAAAACTATAAAACACTGTTAAAAGAAATAGAAGAAGACACAAAGAAATGGAAAGACATCCCCTGCTCATGGATTGGAAGAATAAACATTATTAAAATGGCCATCCTACCAAAAGCAATATACAGATTCAATGCTATTCCAATCAAATCTCAATGGCATTCTTCAAAGAAATAGAACAATTATTGATGAAATTCATATGGAATCACAAAAACCCCGAATAGCCAAAGCTCTACTGAAAAAAAAAGAAGGAAATGGAGGCATCACACTCCCAGACTTCAAACTATACTACAAAGCCATAATCATCAAAACTGCATGGTATTGGAACAAGAACAGACATACAGACCAATGGAATCGAATAGAAAATCCAGAAATAAACCCACAGGTTTATGGTCAACTAATCTTTGACAAAGGAGCAAAGACTATGCATTGGAGCAAAGAAAGTTTGTTCAATAAATGGTGCTGGGAAAACTGGGTCGCTACATGCAAAAGAATGAAGCTTGACCACTACCTCACACCATACACAAAAATCAACTCAAAATGGATTAAAGAACTAGACATAAGACCTGAAACCATAAAATACATAGAAGGAAATATAGGCGAAACACTACGGGATTTGCACATCAAAGACATCTTTACAGACACATCACCCAAAGCAGTGATAGTGAAGAGAAAGATAAACAGCTGGGACTACATCAAATTAAAGAGCTTCTGCACAGCAAAAGAGACAATAACAAAAACAAAGAGAAACCCCACCAACTGGGAGAACATTTTTGCACCCAACACTAATGATAAAGGACTGATCACAAAAATCTGCAAAGAGCTGATGAGACTCAGCAACAACAAAGAAAATAATCCAGTCAAAAAATGGGCAGAAGAGCTAAAAAGAAACTTCTCTGAAGAGGAAATGCAAATGGCCAACAGACATATGAAAAAATGTTCAACATCACTTGTAATCAGGGAAATGCAAATCAAAACTACCATGAGATACCATCTCACACCAGTGAGAATGGCACATATTAAAAAAACTAGCAACAACAAATGTTGGCGAGGATGTGGAGAAAAAGGAACTCTTGTGCACTGTTGGTGGGAGTGCAAACTGGTCCAACCACTATGGAGAGCTGTGTGGAGATTTCTGGACCTACTAAACATAGAGCTTCCATATGATCCAGCAATTCCACTCCTAGGTATTTACCCAAAGGACACAGAAACATCAATTCCAAAGAGCACCTGCACTCCTATGTTTATAGCAGCACTGTTTACAATAGCTAAGCTTTGGAAACAACCCAAATGCCCAAAAATAGATGACTGGATCAAGAAGATGTGGTACATATATACCATGGAATATTACTCAGCATTCAAAAAAGATAAACACATGCAATTTGCAGCAACATGGATGGCACTGGAAGGGATCATGCTCAGCGAAATAAGCCAAAAAGAAAAAGAAAAATACCGGATGGTCTCACTCATAGCAGGAATCTAGAAAACTTAAATAAGGGACCAGGAAAATGAATATAAGAAAGTGAAAATCAAAATCAACAAAAAACTATGAACCAGAGACACTTTTTGGGGGGTGGGGGGCGGGAGGGGAAGGATTGGGGTCAGAATGGGGCGTTTGCAATTGTATGGGGGAATATAAAAATAAAATTTAATATTTAAAAAAAAAAAAAAGAAATGATAATTATACCATGTGAATCAAAAACTATCATCACTAAGGTGACAATCATATTCTTTTTTTTTTTTTTAAAGATTTATTTATTTATTTATACAAGCACTGGGTACAGTCAGAAGCGCGGGAGGGTGAGAGAATTCACCAGAGCCAGAGCGGGAGCAGAGCAGGCAGACTGACGAAGTACACTGCTGAGGGGAGCAGTGGGTGTGGCAGGAGAGGTCTGTCACGCCATGTGGGCCCCTCACCGGTGGCCGGGGATCAAACCGGCTCTGCAGAGGTTGCGGGCAGCTTCGCAGCCCAGCGCTCAACCGCTGCACCACCAGGGGAGGCCCTACAATCATATTCTAATATATGAATGTATCAAATCCATATACACTTTAAACAAATGCATTGCTATAATATATGTTGCTATGTTTCAATAAATTTACATATACATGAACATTTTCTTTAAGCAATCAAATCAATTAAACTCAAGCATCCTCCAATTACTGTATCTCTGGTTTCCACATTAGCGTTTTGTGTACTGAGATCATCAGTTTCATGGTACACATTTTTTTTTAAAATGTCATAGATGTAATTAATAAAACCGATGTGATGGAACATAAATTATGTTCTGAAACATAATTATGGCTGTGGCTTTTCTGAAATTATGCTGTATCTGAAGTCTTTCCCTCACCCATTGGCAAACAATATTCCAGTGGATGAACCGGCTCCACCTAAACCTGACTGGCCATAACCAGTGATCACAGCAAACATGGTTTCTTCTATATTCAGCTTGTCCCTGCACCCCCAACCCTCACCCTCATGCACACAACACCTGCCCACCACTGACATGTGGGGCTGCTGCCCTTCTCCCTCCTCTATCTTGTTAACATCCTGTACATGCATCTCTATTCCCTTTCCTCTTCTAAATTCCATTTTGAGAGATTAGGATATACCACAATTTCTGTCCCATGCAGGAGGCAATCTGGAGAGATTCCTCAATATAGGGAAAAAAAGAAAAAGACCCCCCAAGGCCTACATATCTGCTTTTATACCAAACCTGGCTGCTTAACTCCACCCTCAGGCCCAGCAACCCTCCCTTCAGTGATGATGGGATTTGTAGTTCTGGGTGTCTTGATGGCCTTGGTCTGGAGTGGGGGTAGAGTCTACAAAACCTGTGTGGAGTTTGCTCGGAACATCCTTTCCTGGTCACAGGATTATTCTTTCAAACATCAGAAAACAAGTATGTTAAACAAGGCACAGTTGTTAAATAAGGGAGGGTAAATAAGCAGCAATGCTTATCTGGTGGGGTAGGAAGAGAGACATGTCCTTTTATCACTGTGTTACCCATTCCCTCATGGGTAAATGCCCAGCCATACAGGCTCAAAACAGGGCTCAAATCAGGTCCACAATTCTAAGGCACCTCCTGGTGAGGAACCTTAGGAAAGGGGCAGAAGGGGCCAGATGAGTCTGGAAGAAAAAGAGCAAAATCAAAATCAAGATAAATGCTGCCATTGTTAACATTCCCATGGGCCTTTCACCCACATCTGTTTCAAATGTCTTTTTCCATGTCCCCCAAGTCCCTGGTACAAGTACAAGGCCAAGAATCAAGCACAGCTTCTTCACATGTCTCTCTGCTCCAGGTGCCTCCTCCAGGTCTCCTTCTTCTCTCCATCCTTCTTTCTTCCTTCTTCAGTCTCCTCTTCAGCTGCTCCTCCTCCCTGCTCAGTTCCACCCTCCCTTGGATGGGGCAGGGAACCTGGAATCTTGGCTTTCCCTGGGGATCCACCTGTTAGACTTGGACTCAGGCCCAGATCCCAGCCTTAAGTTTTCATTTACTGCTCTTGCTTTTAGTCAGTTTCACTTTCCATTTCTTCTCTCTAGTTGGACAAGCATCCACTCAGAAGCTTGAGGAAGAGCATCAGCTGATGCAGCTACACCCCCACCCCCACATATACCTTGCCTTTATAAAGCTCCTTCAGCATTTACTTCAGGCAGACTAGGAAGATTTCTGAAGAACAAGTCATCTTGGACACCAGCTTTTGAGAACAGCAGGGAAGCAGACTGCCATCATGAGGTCAGTGAGAAAAGAATACATAAGCATGCTTTCACCTTGAATGCAAATTGTAAGGCAGCTCCTGGGTTGCAGGCTAGTTCTTGAGTTGTCCTGTTAATTATTGTCTTAACTTGCCTCTATCTGCCTCTGTCTATTTCTATGACTTTTTCTGGAACCTTCACTTTCCTAGTCATATAGGGTTGGCTGGAAAAATGCCAAACAGATACAGGAAAGTTCTAAACTGGTGTAACAAGTTCTAAGCTACTAATACTCATCACTGAATGGTGCCTAGAGCCAGGAAATGGGGTAAAAGAGACCTGGCAGAAGGGATACCACTTTGTGATTCAAAGATCGACCCAAGGAAATGACCCTTTATGTGCTCTGTCCTTGTTTTATTTGAAAGAACAGGAGGTTTACTTCTCATAATTTTAAAAGGAAGCAATTTTTCAGCATGGATTATTAAAGATGGAATTGGTAATCAAACTTAATTCACATTGAAGGGGATTTTGCTCTGAAACATCTGATCACTTTACAGTGGGAAGTTGGAGGAAACAATTCTTATAGATGGGCATTTTTCCATTTCTTAAATGAAAACTAAAACCAAAACTTAGTTTATTTTTATTGTTCTCATGAGAGGTGATGAGCAGCAGAACATTCCTCTTCAAAACATGATGACCTGATCTCTTTTATAACACTGATGGGGTCTCCAGAAAGCAGAGCAATGGTTGCTAGGAGTGCTTGGGAGTGGGGTTGTGACTGACTAGAGAGAAAGTGTTAGGGGAAAAAGGCTGTCCCAAAGCTAATTCCATACAGGCTTTGTGGACTCCACCCCCACCCCAGTGTTAGGGGGAAAAGGCTGCCCCAAAGCAAATTCCATACAGGCTTTGTGGACTCCACCCCCACCTCAGGCCAAAGCCAAAGACACTGGGAACTCTACATCCCATCACCACCCAAGGGAAGGTGGCTGGGACCTGAGGGTGGGGTTAAGCAGCCAGGTGGATACAAAAGGCAGACATGTGGGCTTTGGGGCTCTCTCCATTTTGGGGCCCTCGGCCAGCTCGCGGCGTCCGTCTAGCTCTGAGAGTGACTTTGGGTTTCCAGGTCGTCGGATCGGGTAGGACGCATTAAAGACTTTATTTCCCTATTTTCTCCCTGAGTTGTACATTTTCCTTATTTCCTTTTCCCTTGTAAATAAACCTTTTATTAACCCTTTTGCGTGTGTCTGTAGTAGAGTATTCATAAGTCCCTTTAAAGCGCGCGGGTGAGGACCCACAGCCAGGAACCCGTTTAATATCGGGGTTGCTCTATAACAAAAGGAGCACAGGGAAAAGCTTGGGGATGATACAAATTGTCTGTAGGAGATAGGGGGTGTTTTGCCTGAACATTTGTCAAAACTCAAGAATCTGTACAATAAAATTGGGTGCATTTTAATGTACATTAAAGATAATCTTTGTAAACTTCATTATTGCATACAGACCTGTTAGAGTTCTTCCATCAGAGTCTCAGAAAAGGGAGCACAGGGAGAAAAACATGCCTTTCCCACCAAACACCTATAGGGAGAGACAGAGGGGTGAAAAGCTTAAGGAAGGGGGATCCTATTTGAAGGTTTTGGAGAGGTGTTGGTTAAACACTGGGAAAAGTTTCTCCAGAGTTCCCCTTTCAGCCCCACACAGTGAGACAGTTAAATCCAAAAGCGTAGGCTTGTTAGCAAAAGAGGGAGAAGAATAAAGGACGCTTGCACAGACACAAGTGGGCAGAAAGAGTTGCCCCTGAAAAGGGACAGGTTCGGTAAAAGAAAGTTCTGCATAGTCACAGGTGGGCAGCCTTAGGAGGAGAGCTGCCTCTGCTGCCTTGCAAAGGGAAGAGATCAGTGAAGGGGAGCACCAGCATGGTCACAGGTGGGCAGAAGGGCTGCTGCCCCTTGCCAGCGAAGAAATTGTACTGATAAAAGTCTTCTCTTTGGGAGGGGCTCATTCCTTTGTGGAGTTAACTTTTGTTAACCTAATTAGTTCTAGGGTGTGACTATGTTGATATGTAAGGACCAGTGATTCTCTATAACGCCCCTCCCCCATCTCCATATCCCCACCTCTGCTCTGCAGCTCTGTGATACTCGCTATAGTAGTCTGACACTTGCCATAGCTGTTGGCACCTAAGGATTTTTCATTTCTATAGGTGGTTTAATGACCACCTTAATCACTTCTACCCCCACCTGCAGCTTCTGGCCTTGTGAAAGTCGGTTTCTGGTCTTGTAGTGCCTCCTTTCCATATTTTCTACTCTTAACTTCCATCACTATTATCCTTCATAAAGAAAGGAAAAGAAGACCCCAGGAGTAAGGAAATGAAGCATTCTCAAATGCTTTGCAGGGTTATGTCTGGGGAGGTGGTGAGTGAAAGGAATTCACTGTCAAGTACCTCAGGTTACCCTTTTCCCTGTCGGAGTCCTGGTTGTAAGTGGTGTTAACTGTGCATAAATGAGGTTGACCAGAAATCCAGGCTCTTTCCAGTCCAAGCTTTGGTAATTTGCCTGCTGAAAGCTTTTACAATGGTCCATGCTTGAGTGTATGTCAAGTGCCACTGATATGCAAGGCCACAGACCCTTTTCTCTGGACTGTAGTCTCTGATCTATGCTGAACTAAACTCCACATGATACCTATTCCCACCAGCTGTAGGGACACAAGCACCCTGGGCTGCTCCTCCCCAGCAGTGCTAAAAATTACCAAAGAGAAATACCATCTGGGAAAATGCCTGGCAACTGCCCGCTGATGGAGGAACTCTGCCTCCCCCTTCAGATATTCAAAATTCACCTACAATATAAATAACAGTCTCTATGTGATCAGATATAAATAACAGTTTCTATGTGATCAGTAATTGGCAGTGTACTCTGTTAAGTTCTTTTTTTTGCTAAGATTTATTTATTCATGCATAGAAGAACTGGGGTACAGGCCAGAGGCGGGAGGGTGAGAGGATTCACCAGAACAGGCAAACTGACTGAAATACACTGCTGAGGGGAGGAGCGAGCGGGAAAGACCAGAGAGGTCTGCAGCACCATGTGGGATTTTCACCAGCTGGCCGAGATCCAAGTTCTTACCTGCATTCTCACCTCATCTTCACATTAATCTTAGGAAGGATTATTCATTTTTTATTCACCTCAAATTCTTTTTTTATTATTTTATTTTATATATTTTACATCATTTTTCATTTTTGTACAATGTATGCATTTTCATTTTGGTTATAGTCCCCGTGAAATTCCCAACACCCATTCACCTGTGTACCATCACCATAGTCCCTTGTGCTCTTCCCACCCCTGTTTTGATCCTGCTTCCTTCTCCCTCTTTGCAGAATGTCTCTGGCTTATAGTTGCTTATTGATTTTGATTTTTATTTTATTATGATTACTTTTTGTTTCCTGATCCCTTATTTGGATCCTCTACATTGCTCCTATAAGTGAAACCATCCGATATTTTTCTTTTTCTTTCTGGCTTATTTCTCTGAGCATAATCCCTTCTAGCTCCATCCACTTTGCTGTAAATGGAATGAGTTTATCTTTTTAGATTGCTGAGTAATATTCTATTGTGTATATATACCACATCTTCTTGATCCAGTGATCTATTTTTGGGCATTTGGGTTGTTTCCATAGCTTACCCATTGTAAATAGTGCTGCAATAAACATAGGTGTGCATCACCTCAAATTCTTGATCAGCAAAATGGGACTTAGAAGGGCAAAAGTCTAGGGCCTCCCCTGGTGGTGCAATGGTTGAGCGCTGGGCTGCGAAGCTGCCCACAGCCTCTGCAGCGCTGGTTCGATCCCCAGCCACTGGCGAGGGCCCCACATGGCGCGCAGACCTCTCCTGCCGTGCCCACTGTTCCCCTCAGGAGTGTATTTCGTCAGTCTGCCTGTTCTGTTCCCGGCTCTAGCTCTGGTGAATTCTCTCACCCTCCCAAGCTTCTGACAGTACCCAGTGCTTGCATTAAATAAATAAATAAATGAATGAATAAATAAATAAATAAATAAAAGAAGGGCAAAAGTCTTGCTCAAGTAGTCACACAAGAGCAAGCGTCAGAAATGGGTCCCTACCACTGAGGCACTGAGAACCTTCTAGCTCCATGCAAAAAGACCAAAATGGTTGCATTATGTTCACTATGCTCACGGTTTAGAGAGAAGGGAGAGGACTATTACGATAAGACTCTGAGGGCTCTGTTTGGAGAGTGAAGACCACTCTGGTGGTGACCCTCTCCTTACAGTGCCAGAGTCACAGTGTAAGTGAAGGCAAAAGTGGATATAGGAGAACTATTTCTTTAAAAAAAAAAAATTTATTCATGCATACAAGAACTGGGGTACAGGCCAGAGGTGCAGGGGTTGAGAGGATTCACCAGAGACAGAGTGGGGAACAGAACAGTAGATCAATGGAAACACAGGACTGAGGGGAGCAGGGGCAAGTCAGGAGAGGTCTGCTGTGCCATGTGGGTAGCTCCCTGGCCGGGGATCAAACTTGTGCTGCAGTGGCTGCAGTTAGCTTCATAGGTTGCATCTTAACCCCTTGCGCCTCCAGGGAGGCCCCAGAGAACTATTTCCTGAATCACATGCCTGAAACTCATTCTCCCACCCTTAGAATGGCCTGGAAAGAATTCCTTTCCTTCCTTCCCAATTAAAGGAACCCCAGGGAGAACCATTTTCCATTTCTCCACAAAAATCTTAATAGCACTCTATCAGTTTCTTTTTCTTTCTCTCTTTTTTTAAAGCACATACCTAAGAGCTAGCTAGCATCCTGGGTGGAAACCTGTTCAGCATTTTCTATTGATCCACAAGCAGAAAATAAAATCTACCTAAACCACAGCCTTTCAGAATTATAGAGAAACAGCTCACAAAGTAATTCATTCCTGTTTCTCAAATAAGAGGCTGAGAATTTCTGAGTACAATATCCCCAATTAGACTGACTCGTTCGTTGCATGCTTTCAAATCAAATATATATTTATCTAATTCAATGATAAATCGTTCCTACCAATTCATGCATTTTTATTTCTGTGACTCTTTCTCATTTACAGAGTCAGACAGTGTGAGGACCCAGAGGGAAGGGATCCCAGCTGAACTGGCAACTGGGAGCTGGGGGAGAGAAAGGAGCTTACTGGGGAGGTGGGGAGGAGGTATGCTTAAAACTTTGCAAGCAAAACCTGGTCAACAAGAGCTGGGGCCTGGAGGAAGTTGACCAGGTTCTGTTCCCTTTTTTTGTTGTTGTTTCTTATATTTGAAAAGGTTACATCAGGGCATTGTGAATTTCCCTGTGGTTATTTTGAAAGCATGCTTCCTTCTTCACAAATGTCCTCATGATTAACCCAGCATTGCAAAACTCCATTTCACAATGAGGGTTTTTCCTTGAAATTTGCCTTTTCAGATTTGGGGATAAATACTTGAATATTGTTACTTACCTGCTCGATATCCCATTTGAACTGTGAGCAGGGGAAAGAGGTGCAGAATCTCCCAAACTATGTTGCAGATACCCTCTATCACCCCCAACCTAAGTGATCTATCATTGTGAAAATTCCTGTGTCTTGCACTCTGAAATCCTGACTGAGTAGATCAGAAATAAGGTTCAGGAGAAAAATGCATATTAAAAGGGGACCAGAAATATTTCATATGTATACTAATTGTTTCCTGCATTGGATGTGTGTACATGTGAGTAGAAGAACCCCAAAGTGTGTGGAGATGTTAACATAAAGCAACGCTTGACTGTTCAAGGGATATTTTAGGGATGAGAAAGTGGCCTTGAGAAAATCACTGCCATGAAGTGAAGTCTTACCAGAGTCTTCATACTCACTGTGGTTCGATCCAACCTCACCTGAGAAGGTGTTAGAAAGGCAGCATCCCAGAACTACTGAATCCAATCTGCAGCTTTTTAAATTGAATTAACATTGCTTTATAATATTGGATAGGTTTCAGGTATGCATCATTATAAAATGACATCATGGGCCTCCCCGGTGGCGCATTTGGTTGAGTGCTGGGCTGCGAAGCTGCCCGCAGCCTCTGCAGCACCAGTTCAATCCCCGGCCACCAGTGAGTGCCCCACATAGATCGCAGACCTATCCTGCCGCGCCCGCTGCTCCCCTCAGCAGTGTATTTCGGTCCATCTGCCTGTTCTGCTCCCCGCTCTGGCTCTGGTGAATCCTCTCACCCTCCCACGCTTCTGACTGTACCCAGTGCTTGTATAAATAAATAAATAAATCTTTAAAATAAATAAATAAATAAATAAAATTGCATCATGGTCAGATCTGCATTTTAACAAGATTCCCACATGGTTAGGTCCATGTGCTCATGAAAGTGAAGAAGCACTGCTTTGGAAAATTCCTTGGCTCACATTTTGAAGCAATGGACTCCTTGGGTTGTAGCTATTCTGATCAATTAAGTGGACATGTGGTCTGTCTGTCCCTTTGTCACCATAATTTCAGGTTTTCAGGCCTAGTTTCCCAGCCAGGAAGGGATCCCAGGCTGCAGGGGCAGCGCTGAGTCCCAGCCACTAGACCACCCAGGGCTGGTGTCTCACAAATCCGCAGCAGGAACTTCACCGGTGTGCAAGAAAGCAAGCGAAAAAAGGTAGATTTGTTTAGCAAAATAGATGTAAGGAAAAGTTTATTAAGGAACGAAGGAACAGAAACAAAGTGGACTCCCAGGCCTGTGGAAACAGGCCAGGGAAGAGTAAAGAAGCCAGAGCAGATTCCTGCCTCAGGTAATATTCACCTTCTTTCCCTCATTATTCGGTCTCTTTGTGATTGGTTAGTTCTCAGTGGTCTCACTCACTCTGCCTCTGCTGAGAATGACCTCCTGCATCCCAGCCCTTACCTTGAGTCCCTTATCTTTATCATCCTTGTCCAGAAATGTCCTGATAGTCCTTCTTAGAATTTGCTGCCCTAGCAGACCTCTTCTGACTCCCCTCCGCAGTGTATTTAGGTAGATCTGCCCATTCTGCTCCCCACTCTGTCTCTGGTGAATCCTCCTACCATCCCCCCACCACACCTCTGCTCTATACCCCAGTTCCTGTACGCATAAATAAATAAAAATAAATCTTTTTAAAAAAATAAAAAATAATTTGCTGTGCTTATCTCTGGAGCCTCCCTTATTTCTTCCAGGCTTATACTGACTTTAGACACTATCCACTTGCGCTTCACTCGCCTTTATGTAATTGACTGGGACAAAAAGAAAGCAATTGTGGCACAAGCATCCCAGAAACTTCTCTGGAAACGCTTACTCTTATCTATTGTGCAGGGGTCTTGAAAATTTCGAGATACTACTCTAGTAATGGTTTTTGCCAGGGATGTGTGTGCAATGTCAACAGGCTGTTACCACCAAGACAAGGGAGCGTGAGAAGGAGGAAAGTAGGTTGATCTAGGGATTTCCTAAGGACTAGCAGTTCTTGTTTTCTCTGCTTTGGTCAGCAAAACCTCGGGACTGCAGCTTGAGGTCAAGAGAAATCTCTCCTTAAGCAGAGGGAACTCACCACTCACTGTTTTCACTAGATACTGACTCTCTAGGTAAAAATAGCATTCAACTTCCCATGTTTTAACCAGAGTTTGCTACTAGATACCAAGTCTCCAGTAGGAAGCACATTCATTCCCTGTTTCACTCTCCACCAAAGCTTACCACTGTTGTAGAGAATCCCCCTACACACAGACCCACATCTGAATCAGATTTAGAAAAAGCCTTTATTAGCCAGCCAGCTCCTGTCCCTCTGGTAGGGAGCTGCCCCCAGCAGAGGGTGACAAGGGTTTTTAAAACTGAAAACTGTAACCAGGAGTTTGCAGGCACCAAAGCAAACAAGAGTACAGAAGCAAAAAACAGGCAGTTGCAAGCAGTGAAGCCTTTCACCAGATGCTGGGTTTCCCCTACAAAGGATACATACATCTTGTTTTTCTGACGGCAAACCAGCCTCTATTGTTTTGGAGTGGAATTTTCCCACAGTCCTAATTTATCCTCCTGAGATGGCTCAAGCTTAGGCCTTGCATGGTCTGCTACATTTCACATTGCCCCTGTTTCACACCACCACCCACTCCAACCCACTCCCACTCCATCCCTACCCGCCACTACACCCTCACCCACCACCACCCCTCACTCCACTCCCGCCCCCTCAACTCCTACCCCATCCCCTTGCACATCCTCCCACACCCCACCCTTCATCCCCTCCCACACCCCCACCCCCACACCACCACCTTCTTTGCTTTAACCACCACAGTTTTCACGGAACCTAAAAGCTTTTCGTTGTGTTTTACAGGTTTGTTTGCTTTGGTTATATATAGTCCACAAATAAGAGAAACCATCCGGTAGTAGTCTTTCACTTTCTGACTTATTTCACTTAGCATAATCGCTTCAAGGTCCATCCATGTTGCCCCAAAGGCACTATTTCATCTTTTTTATAAAAACTGAGTCGTAACCTATTGAGTTTATATATCACAATTTGTTTGTCCAGACATCCGTCAATGGGCATTTAGATTGATTCCATGTCTTGACTATTGTGGAAAATGCTACTATGAACACAGGGGTATGTAAATCTTTTTCATATTAGCGTTTTCATATTTTTCAGATAAACACCTAGGAGTGGTATTGTTGAATTACATGGTTTTCTATTTTTAGTTTTTTGCGTGGGTTGTTTGTTTGTTTGTTTGTTTGTTTTTTTTTTAATAGAGGCATGCTTTATTTATTTGTTTGCTGGTTTGTTTGTTTGTTTTGTTTATACATGCACTGGGTACAGTCAGAAGCGCGGGAGGGTGAGAGAATTCACCAGAGCCAGAGCGGGGAGCAGAGCAGGCAGAAGGGCCGAAGTACACTGCTGAGGGGAGCAGCGGGCGGCAGGAGAGGTCTGCACGCCATGTGGGACCCTCCTCCAGTGGCTGGGGAGCAGCCGGGGATCGAACCGGCGCCGCAGAGGCCGCGCGCAGCCTCGCAACCCAGCGCTCAACCGCTGCGCCACCGGGGAGGCCCGGGTTGTTTGTTTTTTGTGGGACCCTCGCTGGCGGCTGGGGATCGAACCAGCGCTGCAGAGGCTGCGGGCAGGCTCGCAGCCCAGGGCTCAACCACTGCGCCACTACAGGAGGCCCTCTAGTTTTAGTTTTTTAAGAAATTTCCACACCATTTTCCACAGGGGCTGCACCAATTTACATTCCCACCCACAATGAATGAATGTCCCTTCATTTCCATAACTTCACCAACAGTTGTAGTTGCCATTCTTTTCGATATACGATATGGGCCATTCTCACAGGGTTGAGATAATATTTCATTGTGGTTTTAATTTGCATTTCCTTATAATAAGTGATGTTCAGAATTTGTAAACAGTATTTAGAGTAACTTTCAAAATCACATGGGGTAAATTTTGTATCCTGCAACTTTACTGAATTTTCTCTCCTTATAGAATCCTCGTCAGATTTTGCTATTAGCATAACTTTGGCTTCATAATATTATTTTTGGAAGTATTACCATCTCTTCTGTTCTTGAAAGAGTTTTGAAAAGAATTTTTATTAATTCACTAAATGTTTGCTACTCCACCAGGAAAGATATCTGGCCCTAGACTTACATCTTTTGAAAGGATTTTGAATATTTATTTAGTCTCCTTCTTAGTAATAGGTCTGTTCAGATTTTCTATTTCTTCATGATTCAGTCTTGGTAGGTGTGCATTTCTAGGAATTTATCTCTTTCTTCTACATTGTCAATGTATCGATATATAGTTGTTCATAGTGGTGTTTCCTTATATTTCTGTGGTATCAGCTATAATTTCTCTTCTTTTAGTTCTAATTTTACTTATTTGAACTCTTTCTTGGTGAGTCTAGCTAAAAGTTTGTAAATTATTTATCTTTTAAAAAAACCTTTGTTTAATCAGTTTTATTTTCTTTTTAATTTCAATTTGCTTTCACTCAGATCTTTGTTGTTTCCTAACTCCTACCCACTTTGAACTTAGTTTGAGCTTCTGATTTGAGATCTTTCTTTTTTCCTAAAGTAGGCATTTTATCACTACAAATGGCCCTCATAGAACTACGTTAGTCACATCCTACAAGTTTTGGTAGATGTCTATTTCCATTTTCATTTGTCTCAAGATATATTTTTTATTTCTCTTTTGATCTATTCTTTGACCCACTGGTTAGTCAATACATGTTGTTTAATTTACATATATTGGGCCTCCCTTGTGGCGCAGCGGTTGAGCGCTGGGTTGCGAAGCTGCTCGCAACCTCTGCAGCGCTGGTTAGATCCTAGGCTGCTCCCCGGCCACTGGAGGGGGGGTCCCGCATGGCGCGCACACCTCTCCTGCCGCCCGCTGCTCCCCTCAGCAGTGTACTTTGGTCCTTCTGCCTGCTCTGCTCCCCGCTCTGGCTCTGGTGAATTCTCTCACCCTCCCGCGCTTCTGACTGTACCCAGTGCATGTATAAACAAAACAAACAAATAACTAAATAAATAAATAAAATCTTTAAAAAAAATAATTTACATATATTACGAATCTTGCAGTTTTCATTAAGAATTGATTTTTAGAGTCACAACATTGCGGTTAGAAAAGATACTTGATGTAATTTGAATCTTCTTGACTTTATTAAGACTTTTTTCATGGTTTAACACATGGTTTGTCCTGGATAACATTCCTTGTGCACTTTGTTGTTTTTTTTTTTTTTAAGATTTATTTTATTTATTTATACAAGCACTGGGTACAGTCAGAAGCGCCGGAGGGTGAGAGAATTCACCAGAGCCAGAGCCGAGAGCAGAGCAGTAGACTGACAAAGTACACTGCTGAGGGGAGCAGCGGGCAGCAGGAGAGGTCTTTGCGCCATGCGGGACCCTTGCCCGGCAGCTGGGGATCGAACCAGTGCTGCAGAGGCTGCGGGCAGCTTCGCAGCCTAGTGCTCAACTCCTGCACCATCGGGGAGGCCCTAGATCTTATTCTTTACACATTCATTCTCTCTGTGTTTTTGGATTGAAGAATTTTATTTATTTTCATATAAAGTAATTATTGGTAGTTATGGACTGACCATTGTCATTTTGTTTATTGTATTCTGGTTATTTTGTAATTCCTTTGCTCTGTTCTACTTCTCTTGTTCACATGCTTTGTGATTTGATGATTTTTTGTAGTGGCATGCTTAGATTCCTGTTTCCTTATCATTTATAAATTTACTGGGGTTTTGTTGTTGTTCGTTTTGTAACATTTTTTAAACTGATTAAAAACTTTAGTTCTAGTGCATACTAAAGATCAACCATTTTTATTCCTTCAACATATTTAATATTTTTGATGTTGAAATTTATATTTTCATCTTATGTATCTACTAACAAACTGGTGTAAGTATAGTCTTTTTTTTTTTTTTTAAGTTTTGTCTTTAACCTTTATACTGGATTTGCAAGCAATTTATCCATCAAAACCTCCTGGACACTGGTGGTTTTGGATTAATATTTCTTATTATCTGGTCTCAGAACTCCCAGTCTAAAATATTTTGCTCAAAATCTTACTTCTAGGAGACATCAAGAATCTAATACCAATCCAATGGGTTTTAAGGGGAAGGCTTAGGAAAAATCAGGAGACCTGAATTTCAATTTTCTTTTCTTTTTTTTTATAGAGGCATGTTTTATTTATTTATTTGTTTGTTTGTTTGTTTGTTTATACATGCACTGGGTACAGTCAGAAGTGCGGGAGGGTGAGAGAATTCACCAGAGTCAGAGCGGGGAACAGAGCAGGCAGAAGAACCGACGTACACTGCTGAGGGGAGCAGCGGGCAGCAGGAGAGGTCTGCGCACCATGTGGGACCCTCCTCTGGTGGCTGGGGAGCAGCCGGGGATCGAACCGGCGCCGCAGAGGCCGCGGGCAGCTTCGCAACCCAGCGCTCAACCGCTGCACCACCAGGGAGGCCCCTGAATTTCAATTTTCAATCACTTTTATAATAATAAAGTCACATGCATAGTTGATTTTCTTACTAAATTGTTCAGTGTTACTCTAAATGTATTAGGTTGGCCAGCTTAGCATTGCTGAGCAAACACTTAGCAAACACAGTGTTTCTAAGATGTCCAGTGGGAGCTAGCTCATAGGTTTAGTAACATTGAATGACCTCTTCTACTTGCCCTACACTTTTTGAGTAATCAACATCTTCTGAACTTATATATGACAGGTTTGGAATATGTTGCGCCTTGAAGGGATGAAATTTATATCAATAAGTACTTAAAGGTTTAGTTTTATAAGATTCTTCTGGCTTACTGATTTACCAAAGCCTACATCCTCTCCTTTGTCACATCCACTCCAATCTTGCAAAAACACAAAGAGATAGTCACCAAACTCATGAAAGCGCTTCCCATTTCTCTTTTTCTCCTTTTTAATATAATATTGGTAAGAATAGATGATGCCATTTTTGGATGAATGTTCTTCCATGTCAATTTGTGGCAAATAAGTTGGCAATATATTATTTCAGTCATAACTTTTTTTTTAAATTGTACTACTCTGTGAAATCCAAAATTATGGATAACACTGGATTTAATGATTTTTGGAATTTTTTCCCAATCTTATGATGCCAATAAACTACTGGTAAAAAGAAGGAACACAAACTCAGTAAAACATATCCCAAACCCCAAGCAAATATAGATGTGAGAATAAACTTTTAGATCTTATGTAATTTATTTCATTAAAAAGGGCAAATGACAGCCCTTGGCATCTTCCAACTCAAAACACACACCTGTCAATGTTTATTTGTTTCTCAAAACCAATTCATTGCCTCTGGGGATCTAGTCTATGTCTGGAAGACTGCTTAAAATAATTGAAGATGAAGGGACAAGGATTAAATCATGTAGCATGGTAGCAAATATCCCTGGGCTTTCATGTCTAACATGGCTCCTTCTAACCAGACTCTAAGCTTCCGGGAGCAGAGAAGGCCAGGATAACCTTTACTTTACTTAGTATCCCTAAAAAAAAATAAGTGACACAAAGAGATAACCCTTTAAAAGGTCACTGAATGATTCAATGAAACTTACCAGAATGTGTGCATATAGAGAACTGAGTTAATAATTGTGTAGGACAAGAGAGACCAAATTTCCTTGTGTCAGCCTCTCTCTTCCTATTCCCCCCACCTCACCTTCTGCACATTCACTCACATAGTGCAAGCGACCTGTTTTGTAAGTTCTTGAACAGACCCTACCTATAGGAAAATGAATCAAAGGGGCAGAGTAAAGAACCTCCTCTTCTGTTTGAGAAAAACTGTGTGTAATAGTCAGGGCTCTCCAGAGAAACAGTAGGAAGCTTATAGAGAACCCAGGAAAGTCAATGACGAAGTTCTAGTCTGAATCAGAAGGCCTGAGAATGAAGAGGTTGTTGGTTTAAAATCCAGTCTCACAAGAAAAGGACCAGTCTCCCAGCTCAAGCAACCAGGCAAGAGAGAAAATTCATCTTTCGTCTGCCTTTTGTTCTACTCAAGCTCTCAATAAGTGGGATGAGGCCTATCATTTACTGAGGGAGATCTACATTATTCAGTCCATGCATTCAAATGCTAATACCTTTTGGAAACATCCTGAGACTTATGTACAGAACAAATGTTTAACTATATATCTGGGAATCACATGGCCCAGTCAGTCTGACATTCAAAATAACCTGTAATTGCATCATTGCTGCAATGCTTGGCAAGTACACATCACAGTGACCATGTTTATTTTCTCCACAGTGAGGACAACAAGAGTTCTCTGGAGAAAGTCCTCTCACAACTGAAATGCCATTTCACATGGAACTTATTTAAAGAAAATGGTGTCCCAGATGATCTGGAAAGTCGAGTGCTTGACCAGATTAGCACCTTAAATATTGAGTTCAAAGCCACAATGTGCAACCTGTTGGCCTACATAAAACACTGCAAGGGCCAAAACGAGGCAGCCCTGGAATGCCTACAGCAAGCTGAAAAGTTCATCCAGCAGGAGCACACTAACCAAGCAGAAATCAGAAGTCTAGTCACCTGGGGAAACTATGCCTGGGTCTACTATCACCTGGGAAGACTCTCAGAAGCTCAGACTTACATAGACAAGGTGAAACAAGTATGTAAGAAGTTTTCAAATCCTTATAGTATTGAGTGTCCTGAGCTTGAATGTGAGGAAGGGTGGACATGGTTAAAGTGCAGAGAAAACCAAAATGAAAGAGCAAAGGTCTGTTTTGAGAAGGCACTAGAAAAGAATCCCAACAACCCAGAATTCTCGTCTGGTCTAGCAATCTCTATATACCGTCTGGATACGAAACCACAAAAGTACTTTTCTGTCGATGTTCTGAAGCAGGCCATTGAGCTGAGTCCTGATAATCAGTATATTAAAGTTCTCTTAGCCCTGAAACTGCTGCAAATGAATGAAGAATCTGAAGGGGAACAGTTGGTTGAAAAAGCCTTGGAGAAAGCTCCTTGCCAAACAGATGTCCTTCGTAAGGCAGCCAAATATTACAAAATAAAAGGCAATCTAGACAAAGCTATTGAACTCTTTCTGAAGGCAATAGAATTCACACCAAATAATGGCTATCTGTATTACCAGATTGCATGCTGCTACACGGCAAAAGTCAAACAAGTTCAAGATACAGGAGAATCTGGAGTCAATGGGAATAGAGAGAAGATTGAAGAACTGAGGGAATATGCTAAAGCCTATTTGAATAAAGCTATTGAGAAGGGACTAAGTCCTCTGTATTCATTTTCTGATCTCACTGAGCTCCTAGAAACAGAAGAACATTATCAGACAGCTTTCAGTAAAGATGTCCCCAGCACAGAGAAACAACTCCGCGAGAGCTATTGCAACTTTCAGGAGAATCATGGGGAGTCTGAAGACACTGCTGTCCGAAGAGATTTAGTGAGTTTGCCCACAAGCAAAAAGCCATTTGAAAAGGAAAATAGGAAATACCAACAACAGAATATAGATGAAAGTCAAGTTCCACAAAATGCACCAAATTATTGGTATCATCAAGGATTAATTCACAAGATGAGTGGAGATCTGCTGCAAGCAGCCAAATGTTACGAGAAGGAACTGGGACGCCTGCTAAAGAATAGCCCTTCAGGCATAGACAGCTTGTTCCTGCAAACATAGCTTCTTCTGAGCTTGAAGAAGGCAGTGAGGAACTGGGTCCAAACACAGAGAGCTCCCTGACTCCTAAGCTGAAAAACATAGGCAGGAGAGGAACAGAGTATCCAAGAAACGTGGAATGATGACCATAAGGGCGGGATGGGAAGGCGGGAGTTATCCAGTCTGAGTTTGCCTTTTGCTTTAATGTACTTTTTTTTTTAGAAAGCTGTTTTCTTGCGTTCCTCTCCCTGTCCACACTCACCACACACAGTTCTCTAGTCTGTAGTTCTTCTAACAACTCGAGGAAACAGTGCTCTGAGCCTAGTTGACACTGCTCAGTTTTCATTTTTCACTTAGTTCCCCAGATACTCCCATTTCTGTCCTTTTTGCCAAGTGACATAACTGGTGACTTTACCAACAGAATCTCACATCCCTCATGCATTACTCTCTAGACCTTAAGACCTCCTGAAGGAATGAATAGCTATTGACTAACCCTGGAATATTCCTTATGTCTTGCTCTTGACATTAGCCATGTATTGATATGTATTCCTGATAGTGATACTGTGCTTTAACAATAATAATGTTACAATAAATTTTAAAATTGAAACTCAGGAGAAAGGTAATTGTGTGGTTTGCATGTGTGACTAAGAGTAATTTTTATTCCCCAAACTTCTTTTTCAAGGGACAGTGGGTGATCACTACACCAATTCACATTCACCTTAGCTCCTTGGAGCTAATACTCTCACTCCATAGCCAACCCATCTATAACTCCAAGGCTTAGCCAAAGAAATGGGAGCCTCAAGCTTCCAAGAATTGAGTGTCCTACATTCCGGCACTTCTGCTTCTTTTATAATGAAGAACTGTGGTCCCAAAAACTGCCGGTATTTACAGAGATGGCAGAATCTCACTAAGACAACCAACCATAATGTAATCATTAATGGATGGGACAGGACATATGGGCAAATTGAGTGCCCCCTAAACACATTTCTTTTGTGGCTCCCCCCTCTCAGTTCTTGGTAGCTCTGCCTTTCCCATTGCTCTGTAGTCTCCCAACACCTTCCTCTCATACTCCATGTGCTGTTTGCTGGAAAGTCTGGTTGATTCTGCCTTCAACCCATGTCGTATCTATGAACTATGGAAACTATGACTCTTATTCAGCCCACGTGTCTCACTTGAGTGCAATGCCCAGTTAGCAACTGCTACTGGTCTCTAGATTTTCTGTACAGCCAGGAAGACATGGACAATTGCCTCCCTAACAGAGCATAAGGGGCACCAGTACTAGGCTGCTTGTAGGGTCAAAGATCTTCACTCTCTATGATACATGAAAATATTTTTTTTTAAAGATTTATTTTATTTATTTATGCATACAAGAACTGGAGTGTAGGCCAGAGGTGTGGGAGGGGGTGAGAGGATTCACCAGAGACAGAGTGGGGAGCAGAACAGGCAGACGTTGAAATACACAGCTAAGGGGAGCAGCTGGCAAGACAGGAGAGATCTGCTATGCCATGTAGGTCCCTGGCTGGGGATCGAACTCGTGCTGCAGGGCTGACAATAGCTTGATATTGTTGAGACTTAACTCCTTGTATCACCAGGGAGGCCCTAAATGAAAATATTTTTTTTTTAAATATTTATTTTTATTTATTTATACAAGCACTGGGTACAGTCAGAAGCGCGGGAGGGTGAGAGAATTCACCAGAGCCAGAGCGGGGAGCAGAACAGGCAGAAGGACCGAAGTACACTGCTGAGGGGAGCAGCGGGCGGCAGGAGAGGTCTGCGCGCCATGTGGGACCCTCTTCTGGTGGCCGGGGAACAGCCAGGGATCGAACCGGCGCTGCAGAGGCTGCGGGCAGCTTCGCAACCCAGCGCTCAACCGCTGCACCACTAGGGAGGCCCCCTAAATGAAAATATTTAAGTATTCTCCTCCCAGCTGGGAAATCCACATGGATTGGGGAAAGAGGCTCCTTCTCTAACAAAGGGGCATAAAATAAAGATTACAGCAGCACCTAATGATTACATTAGTGTCCCCCTAAGCCAAAAGAAAAAAAAAAGCCACCAGAAACACTCTTCCAGGTTTGTAGGTTACAGTTTCACTGGCCAATGCCAGGAAGGGAATGACTTCTGACTGGCATGTCAGAGCTGGTCCTATCCCTAGACATCCAAATAAAATAAGATTCATTTCTTGAAGTCAAAATTCTCCATTGGAAATGTTTTGCTGTTTTTATTTTGAAATTATTACCATCCCATCACACTTAGGTGCATCTCAGCCTTTTTTTGTTCACATTGCTCATTTGTCCTTCCAGATGAGATTTCTCTCCTTCTCCTTCTTGTGGAATTTCATGGGGAACATTTCTGGTAGAAACTGTGTGTCCATATGTTACATTTGTTTCAGCATATCCAGACAGGATCTGCTTCAAAAGAATTTAATTATTATTCATTAATTATTATTCATTAATGTATAAAATTTTACACTGCATATATGTACACATATACCCACAGATACGCATAAAGATATTTGGAGTAACTGTCAAAAACACATAGAAGAATTACTGAGGAAACCTTGCTAAATGGAGTACCTGTTTTTAAAAAGACAATTTTTTTTACTCAATCAAGATTATCTCAAATTTATTTTTTTTTAGATTTATTTATTTATTTATACATGCACTGGGTACAGTCAGAAGCGCGGGAGGGTGAGAGAATTCACCAGAGCCAGAGCAGGGAGCAGAGCAGGCAGAAGGACCGAAGTACACTGCTGAGGGGAGCAGCGGGCGGCAGGAGAGGTCTGCGCGCCATGTGGGACCCTCCTCCGGTGGCCGGGGAGCAGCCGGGGATTGAACCGGTGCCGCAGAGGCTGCGGGCAGCTTCACAACCCAGCGCTCAACTGCTGCGCCACCAGGGAGGCCCCAAGATTATCTCAAATTTTCTTATGTATTCAGTTAAATATGTCAACATTATTTTAAGTATGTCAATTACATATGAATTCATCAATGTGCCAATTAACACGTAAAAAATGTAATGAAAATCTGAAGGGGAAAAAAATCAGTATTTCATGGCCCTAAACTGTATAAAAGAAAAAATGATACACACTACAAAGATAATTCATTTTTAAAGTTTCAATTTTAAAAGGCGGAGGGGGCCCAATAGGCTATAGGTACTTTAGTGGTGGGAATTCTGTAGTAACATACATTTGAAGAGGTATAAACCTATATTCCTAAACATATACAGTGCTGTAAACTGTTACCTCAATAAAACATGATAATAAAGTAAAATAAATGTACATACATATAGTTATATGCATGTACACATATAGTAGGAACTTCAAAATATATCCAGCAAGAAAAAATTCACTTTTCACTTACACAAATGTTTTCATTTTCATAACACAAATTTATATACTGCATTTGAACACTGCAAATTATATTTTAAAATAACATTTCAGGATAGTGGAGAAAAAAATTCAGATTTATTAAGAAATAGTTGACATGTAGAATCATAAGATGATTGCAAATTAAAGTGTATACACACACACACACACACACACACACATTATGAAAGGATGTCCCCAACTAGTCTTTAACACATCCATCACCCCATGTGTGTACCCTTTCGTTCTTATTGTTGTTGTTAAGAACTTCTAATCTAATAGCAAATTTCAGTTATATAACAGAGCATTATCAACTGTCATCAGTCACCATGTTTTACATTAGATCCTCAGAACTTATTCATCGTATATCTGAAAATGTGTACCCTTTTGCCAACCTCTCCCGATTTTTCCTGCTCCTTATCCCCTGCCAACCATCACTCTTACTATTTCTATGAGTTTAACTTAAGTCTTTTTAGATTCCACATTTAAGCGATAGCATGTAAATTTGTCTTTCTCTGACTTATTTCCTTTAGCCTAATACCCTCAATACTCATTCAGGTTGTTCCAAATGGCAGTATGTCCTTCTTTCTCATAGCTGAATACTATTCCTTTGTGTATAATAACCACATTTTCTTTAGCCATTTCATCCACCAATGGACACTTTTGTTGTTTTCATAGCTTGGATTTTATGAGTAATGTTGCAACAGACATGGGAATGCAGGTATCCTCTTTTATTTCCTACAGATATGTAGCCAGAAGCTGCAATGTTGGGTCAAATGGCAATTCCATTTTTTAATTTTTGGAGAAACTTCCATAGTGTTTTCCATAGTGGCTGCACCAATTTACATTTCCACCAACAGTGCACACAGGTTCCCATTTCCACAGACTCATCAACCCTTGCCATCTCTTTTTTTTTATATATCAGCCATACTAACAAGGGAGGTGATAACTCACTATAGTTTTGATTTGCATTTCTCTGATGAACAGTGGTGTGTGTTCCTGGTGGTCTTTGGTTGAAAGAAATTGATGGTGAAGGGCTCATCTCTACTGTCACCACTTCTCCATCCATCACCAATTACAGACCAACTAGAGATCCAAGAAAGACTGGGCACTCTTCCATCATCAGAAAAAAAAAAAAACCTGAAATAGTGAAAGGAATATCTAATCTGTGTGGGTATTTCAGTACACAATAACTAAAAATCTCATAGGAAACATTCCTGACCAATTGTATTCTCTTAGTGCCTTAACAATTGTTTATTTTATACAATTAAAGAATCAAAGTGCTGTCTAGCCCAACAAATAAGTTGAATTTCAACAGATCAAAGTATCTGAAATTTAGGAAAGTATTACAGTTTTAACTTTTCCTGACACTCTGTTATCACAGAGGAAAAGTGTGCAATAGAGAGAAGAGAAAGAATGTGGTTTCCAAATCAAGCCCCCAAAGACACCCATCCCCTCCAGAGCAAATGCCCAGCCAACAGGGTTGGCCCAAACCAGGACCAGTGAGGCCCAAAAGCTTGCCACAAGTCTAAGGCACCACCTGTGGGAACTCATAGAAAAGTGAAAGAAGGGGCTAGGCAAGTCTGGAAGGAAAAGGCAAAAATCAAAATCCAGATAGCAACTGCCATTGTTAACCTCCCCCCGTGTCTCTCACCCACGTGTGTTTCAAGTGTCTCCTTCCATGTTCCCCAAGTCCCTGGTACTAGTCCAAGGTCAAGAAGAAAGCACAGCTTCTTCACATGTCTCTGTTCCATGTGCCTCCTCCAGGTCTCTTCCTGATCTCCTTCCTTCCATCGCTCCATCTTTCTTCCAACTTCTCATCCCTGCCGAGCCCGAGCCTTCCTTAGGGTGGGGCAGGGAACCTGGAACCCCCCCTTTCCCTAAAGAAACCCTGTTATCAAAGGGAAAAATAGATATCCCTGATTGGCAGGTGGCTCTTCTCCATCCAGTGATTCAGCAATTAAGAGTCCCTCCATTTTTTTGACTCTATCATCTCTAATATGTTTGTTTCCAAATGTCCACACAAGAGAGAAAAGGAAATACAGGACTGCACATGGACGTTTTATGGGCACATGTAATGTTTGCCCATTTTTCATTAGTCAAAACTCAGGCACATACTTGACCACAAGAAAACCTGAGACATGTAATATAGTTGCAGACCCAGAACAAAGAGGAAACAGCATAACCAGGAAGTGTAGACCCAACACAGAAATCCAAGGGGAGTTCCTCAGTCTTGGCCCCTTCCCTTATCTTGGTCGGTTACTCCCTTCATAAGTAAGACACAAAATCTCATTGCATGACTCAGTAACACTTCACAAGAGAATTTTAGAAGCATCCATTTTCTAAATTTTCATATTGCTGCTCACCATGTAGACAATTACACCAGCCTTGGCCTCATAGGAAACTTTCATTAATCGTGAATGTTGTTGCACTTATCTTCTGGTGGTTGCTGCTTTCTAACAGGTGATCTAAAAATGAGTCAAAACAGAAGAAACATGGGAACAAAATGAATTTAGATTGAGTGAATTACGTGAATTCAGATTTAGGCCATTGCAACGTGGTTGTTGAACCAGTGATGGTGAGCAGTGAGACTATCAAAATAGCCCACATGCCCGGGCAGGCTCCTCTGTGCACTGAGTTAGCGGTAATATAAGTTACACCGCCAGAAGGTGTAAACAACAGGGAACTTGTCTCACAGACCAACAGTTCAAAACCCAGAGGGAGCCATCTTGCCTAACACAAAACACAGGCCTAAACATCCAAAACCTTATTCTGCATGAATTGACAGTGGCTTTCTACAGTGTTCCTTTGGGCATAAACCGCTGACCCTTCCACTGTAGACATTCCTGGAACCGCATGACTGGGTACATTGTGATAGTTCAACTTTAACAACAGAGTCTGCCACCTTCCACAAAAATCTATATCCCTGTCCTCCAGTGAGCTTTCCTCAGCTCAAGTGTCACTATATGGTCCAGAGATCTCTCTCCTAGACATTGACCTTTAGGGAATTTGCATATCAAAAGTGCTTCTCACAAATATCATCTCAGTTGGCACAACTGAGCAAGTGCTTATCATCAAGGCAGAGATAGCCCTTTCTAAGTTTTATTTCAACAAGATAGCTCCTGACAATTTCACTGGGTTTTGAGGGTGTGCAAACTAGTCTGGGGATCACCACCCAATCTGTAACTATCATGTTTATCTGAAAAACCCTAGGACTCTGTTGGCAAATTTCAAAGGGTGCCTCCCGCCCTGAACCAAAGCACTAGCTAGCGCCTGCTGTCTCATGGTGCCATTCGGGAAAGGCTTTCTCTGCTTCGTTGACCTTGTTTCTGTGTATTTTGATATCCAGAGCTCTATGCAGTCTCTTTCCCAAGGCTGCTGACTCACTGATGATTCTGCCTCTGACAGGCACCCTCAACCTAGTAACTGAGGAGTCTAACAAGTGGGTTATTTAAGGTGGGCAAAGTTCAGGGAACTCAGGAAAAGATGGTTCTGGGCACAGCACCTAACAACAGTGGTGACTTGACACCCTTAGGCCTGCAGGGACAAGAGGCCGTCAAACCCAGGGAGCTGCAAGGAGAGGACTTCTCAAGAGGCTTTTGGTGAAAAATTCAGCCACTGACAAACCAAAGCCTGACAGAGTGTGGGAGTTTAGCAATGAACACCCTGGCCCTCTCCTCTTTCTGTGCGCTATCCTCTGGCTGGTGCTACAAGTGGATAATCTAAAAGAAATTAAAAATCAAAGAGGTCAACTTCAGCTACACAGTTAGCTGCCACAAGCACACAGCAAGGTCATGAGGGCAGGACCAGAGGGGCAAAGGAGGAATACAAAACAGAAGCGCGCTCCCAACTGTCCTCTTACCAAGCCTGCCTACTCAGAGAATGGATGAGAAAGCTCTCTTATGGCCAAAGGAGATGGCATTTGGGTAGCACTTTCTAATAGTGACGATTTCCCAGGGGAAACCGTTACACTGTCCACCAGAGAACAATCAAAATGGTAGCATTTAGAACCTTTCAAGCAAATGTGATTAAATCCAAGTGTGAAAGGAAAAGTTTAAGGACGGCCATCTTCCTAATCTGATTCGGAGTCTTGTGATTGTCATGAAACTATGAAGTTGTGGTTACAAGCAACTTGCTTTTCACTAAATGAACTGTTCTCAAAGTATGGTCCACTGACCTGAAGCACCAGTATCACCTAGGAACTTGCTAGAAATGCAGAATCTTAGGCTCCTCCTAGACCTGCTGACTCCAACTCAGGGGTGTATGTATGTTATACATCAGTCTGTACGTTACAAGTCTTCCAGGTAATCATGACATGTGCTAAAATTTGAGAAGCCACTCTGCTAGATATTAGAAAATAAGAAATCTTATCGGGACTGTGATGTGTTCATTCCCAAAAATACATATTCCTTTCTTTCTTGGTTTGGTAAAAACTGGTGAAGTGCAGTAAATATTTTCTGCTTAAACGTATGTTGACCTATAAGAGTCCTCCTTTCAGATATTGCAGTCAGCAGGAGAGGAAGAGCTTACAATAAAAGGGGCTCATCCCTCAGCACACACGTATACCTTTCTCCAGAAGAGATCGCAAGCACAGGGTTTTTTCATATAATGGCTTCTGATCATAAAATGATGTTAATGATATCCACATCCGCACGGCTGATAGAAACTCTCCCTCTCCCCCAGCCCTAGCAGCAAGGTTGCCCAGGAGATTTTGCAGTGACCTCCTGACCTGAAGCAGTGTTGAGGGGGCTCTGGACTATGTTAGACTGAATAAAACCCACATCAAAATACCCCTGATCCTAGTGGTACAGGGACAGGAAACAGGTTGAGCTCTTCCTTCCTCTTATACTCATGGATTAAAACAGCTTAAGGGAAAAGGACTCAGGAAAATGCCTGACAGCTTAAGTGTATTTGCCACATCCATAGGTCACACACATGCACACACTTGGAATTTCATAATAATACTTACACTACTAATAATTACACTGTGTGCTCACTATATGACAGGAGGACTTTAGGTATTTCCATTCCTTGTAGAGCGAGGATGCTTTATAATAACTTTCTTTTCCAGAGTCTTCCCAAAGCACAAGCCAAGAAGGTAAAAGATGACACATATTGATGAATAACTACCTATTAGGAAGAGCAATAATTCTTTTCTGGCAAGTTGGCAGGGTAACCTTGTACGAATGGTTAAGTTGCACACTTGAAGTCTTGCAATCCCAATGCAGGCTAAAATCCAATGTACTTTCCACCCACTAATTCCTGAAGCCTGGTCCTGATTAGATCACCCAGAAGCAGGAGGGCCTCCTTCTGCTTCTCACAAATGTCCTGCTGGACAGAGATGCCGAAATTGGGGCACTTGTTTAGAAAGCCTGCGTGGCTCATCCCTGAACAACCTAGCAGCTCCCTTATCTCACGTAGCAAAGAGTTCTGCATGGGTGATGTCCCTGGGCAGTGTCTGTCCCCATCCTGCCGCGGCTGCAGCGGAGAAGTGGAGCATTTATGTCCCAGGCTCTTCCTGATTCCATGTCCTTTAAAGCTGGCAACTCTTTACAGTGACCACTCTTAGGAACAATAGTGATTATTCATCTCATCCCCTCCCCCACAACATACATGCACAAGCAAGTTTCATGGAGTCATCTTTCTGGAGTTTCTCACCTCAGTATTCTGCCACACAGTCATGCCTTGAAGCAAAAACAGACTCAGGTCAGGATGTCACCTCTAAGGATGGCGAGTGAAATGAGAGCATTATGTTGAGCTACAGCTGCAGGCAGTCGTATGCCTGAGAACCTTCTGCTCATTGAATGTTGGGAATTTTCTCCTCCCCTTTATTTTCAAATGGGAATGTTGCATAGGCTGGTTTTGTGCTTCTGATAGCATTACTGGTATAATGCAATGTTGTCACAGGGACACAGGGTAATATTTGACTATTTAAAGTGCTAGCTCCATTTCCATTAGACTAAATGTCCCTTAAAAATACAAATAATTGGGGCCTCCCAGGTGGCGCAGCGGTTGAGCCCTGGGTTGCAAGGCTGCCTGCAGCCTCTGCAGCTCGGGTTGGTTCCCCGGCCACGGGTGGGGGACCCACATGGCGCGCAGACCTCTCCTGCTGTGCCCGCTGCTCCCCTCAGCAGTGTATTTCGTCGTTCTACCTGTTCTGTTCCCCGCTCTGACTCTGTTGAATCCTCTCCCCCTCCCGCTCTTCTAACTGTACCCAGTGCTTGTATAAATAAATAAATAAAATCTTTTTTAAAAATACAAATAATTGTTTTTTTTTTTTTTTTTTACAGTGACGAATCAAATGGAACTCTCATAAAAGAGAGTTTAGTTCAACTGAGATGCCACTTTACATGGGAGTTGCAAATTCAAGACACTGAAATGACTGACTTAGAAAACAGGGTCTTTGATCAGATGGACTATCTAGACGTCCAGTGCGATGTGGAAATGCACAACCTACTGGCTTACATGAAACACCTCAAAGGCCAGCATGAGGAAGCCCTGACAAACTTGAAAGAAGCTGAAGACTTAATCCAGCAAGAATATGTCAATCATTCGTATGTGAGAAGTCTGGTTACTTGGGGCAACTATGCCTGGCTCTACTACCACATGGGCAGACAGGCAGAAGCCCAGGCTTACCTGGACAAGGTAGAGAACACTTGCAAGGAGCTTGCAAGTCCCTCCAGGTATACACTGGCGTGTCCTGAGATGTACTGTCAAGAAGGATGGGCTTTGCTAAAATGTGGAGGACTTCATTATGAACGGGCCAAGGCCTGTTTTGAGCAGGCTCTGAAAGTGGACCATGCAAACTCTGAATCCAGCACTGGGTATGCAATCACCATGTATCGCCTGGATAACATTAGAAAAACAGGACATACAAGTCTGCGCCACCTGAAACATGCCATCAGGCTAAACCCAGAAAATGTGTATCTTAAGGCTCTCCTTGCCCTGAAGCTTCAGGAGACAGGACAAGAAGCTGAAGGAGAAGTGTGCATTCAAGAAGCACTGACCAACATGTCCTCTCACGTCTACGTCCTTCGGTACGCAGCCAAGTTTTACCGAAGAAAAGGTGATGTGAATAAAGCTATTCAGCTCCTAAAAGAAGCCTTGAAAACAACACCCGATTCTTCCTTCCTGCACCACCAGATAGGACTTTGCTACAAGTCACAAATATTCCAAAACAACAACGCTACAACCTGGAGGCATAGAGGACAGCCTAGAGAAAATGTTGAAAAATTAACAAGATTAGTCATATATCATTTGGAATATGCTGTGAAAATAAAGCCTACTTTTGTGCTTGCTTATGTACACCTGGCAAATATGTATGCAGAAGCAGGTAGCCACAGCAAAGCTGAAGACATCTATCAGAAACTGTTAGGCATAAACTCATGCACAGAAGAAGAACGGCTAACGATACATTTCAACTATGGCAGATTTCAAGAACATCACAAAAAATCAGAAGTCGACGCACTTGTCCATTATTTAAAAGCAATAAAAGTAGGAAAGATATCATATATTTGGGATAAAAGTATCAGTTCTTTAAATAAATTGGCTTTAAAGAAACTCAGAAATAACAAATTAGACCTGGAAAGCTTGAGCATCCTTGGGTACAGCTACAAATTGCAAGGAGACTTGGACAAGGCCTTACAGTATTATGAGCAAGCCCTGGGTCTGGCTGCTGGCCTTGAGAACTCTGAGGGATATTGACCCCAGGCACTGAAATCTTAGGGACCACTTGCATACTTCACTTAATTTTAGGTTAACATGTACTAATCTTTTCTGCTCGTAGCTTTTAGAGATATGTTCCATGCACTGTAAAGTTGCAATATTTGAACAATTACTAAAACTTGATAAAATATTAGTTGTATTCAGAAAAAAAGTGAAACAGAATGTCTTTATATCTGTTTGTGAGCTATTTAGTAAAAAACAGTCTGTTGATTATATTTGTAGCAAATAAAACACTGGACTTACATAAAATAAAATGTATGATTCATTTATTTTATTGGCAAATGGTTTTCTTTCTTTTTTTTTTTTTTTTGAGGGACCCTCGCCGGTGGCCGGGGAACCGGCGCTGCAAAGGCTGCCGGCAGCCTCGCAGCCCAGCACTTAACCACTGGGCGGGCCACCAGGGGAGGCCCTCTTTCTTTTTTTAAAATATTTATTTTATTTATTTATTTATTTATGCATACAAGAACTGGGGTACAGGCCAGAGTTGTGGGAGCACTGAGAGGATTCACCAGAGAAAGAGTGGGGAACAGAACAGGCAGACTGACTGAAATACACTGCTGAGGGGAGCCACTGCCAAGACAGGAAAGGTCTGCTGCGCCGTGTGGATCAGTTTCCTGGCCAGGGAATGGAACTCATTCTGCAGTGGCTGCGGATAGCTTCATAGTGCTGAGACTTCACCCCTTATGCCACCAGGGAGGCCCTTGGCAAATGGTCTTCAGTGCTAGACACCCAAGGTACTATGGTAATGTAGGAAAGGAAAAAATAATTTACCCATTTTAGGTTTATTGGCTGGCATACCATAAATTAAAACTGAGAAAAAACATTAACAGAGAAAAACAAACAGTATATTAAGACTTGCTTCAAGCATACACTCATTACCCAGTAATGAGTAACTCAAAGGGAGGGTTAGAACATGGACTGATGTAGCATATTAACAAATAAATTTTTAGAGAGTGATAAGACAAGGAAAAGAACTTTGAATTTCTAGGGTGCTAAATTGTGGGAAGGTGAAAATAGGGGGAAACTAATGAAAGCTACTTAGTAACATTTATCATATAGATTCCTTAGGTTTTGGCTCTGAACTAATATGGATTATATCAGGCAATTAATTATATTTATTGAAGTAACATTATATGAGTTTCAGGTCTGCATCATTAATAATTAAGTGGTAACATTAATGTGATCTGTATTTAGGCAATTAACTTCTTTCCTTCCTGGTAGACAGGGGAGGGTAGACACCTGTTTGAATATCTGTCCTACTTGGAGACAGATAAGGAGAGGCCAGAGAGTTTTTCACAGATCTTTTTTTTCAATCGCCTTCAGCTCAAAATAATCTTTATGCCAAGGTAGCATATTCTGCTACCGCAATAGCAGAATTTTCATCAAACTTCATGCACCTTGCAATCTATCAGAGAGACAGTAAAACAAGTCCACATTCAATGAAAGGTCAGTTTGAAGCTGAGGATGTTTGAAGGTTAATCCATTATCAAGTTGTTCCAAGCAGCTTCTCTTATTTTATGCCACTGTGTTTGAAGAATTATTTATTCATTCATTTGCTGGTATTGACCCAGTTAGATCAAGAAATATGAAACAGATGCTATATGATCTGAGAAAGCATCTTTGCTCACCTCTGATTATGACATTTTATTAAAAGGCAATGCAAAAAATAATATTTTTTAAATGAAAAAAGCAAACAATGCCATTGCTTTACATTTATGTTTGGGGGAGGGATTTATAAATGTATTATTATGGTTGTAACAAATTTTCACAAACTTGGTGGCTTAAAATCACACAAATTCATTATCTTGCAGTTCTAGAGGTCTGCTATCTGAAATCAAGGTTGGGTATAGCTATACTCCCTCCATAGACTCTAGGGAATAATCCTCTTTTGTACATTTTCCTGCTTCTAGATGCTGACTGTATTTCTTGGTCAGGATCCTTAACCCATGACAGTACAAGTCCCCAAATGATTCATAGAACTATTGAACAGGACTTTTCATTTCTACTGAAATTCTATAGGAATCAAAGTGAACAGAATTTATATCATGAAAGGGTAAGCATCAGGTTTACATAGAAGCAATCTTCCCAAATTCCTTACCACTAAAGCAGGAGAGTCATCAGATTTAGCAAAACAATAGCTTCAAGTGCTTGTATTTGGAAAAGGAGGCTGTGTGTTGCTAAAATATGTCAAATCACTGCAAACTTTCCCAAAGTCAGAAACATTCAAAGTAAACCACTTTTGGATAGCTGATTGATTCTCTATTATGCAATTCTTCCCAACTATTGCTATTAATAATTTGTACCCAGAAAACAGAGCTGGTTAACGTATAATAAATCACTGGTTATGTAATGCATTTGCGTGAGGTGTGATTGACAATCCACAGAGATCACGGTTACTTGGTGTGTCTTTTAACCCAGTACTGCCTCTCTGACCAACCAACAGCTCCCACCACTAACTATGATAGTAGATGCTCCAGCCCAGGTCTTTGCTAGTTGTGGTATACACAATCTAGCTCCTTGCAGATCCCTGTGGCCACCTGTGTCTCCATTCTCATGGTCTGCTAAACCTGGAACTGCATTGGGACAAAGGGCTTCTACCTAGAGTCTGCCCCACCTTGGATTATCCACCCTGAGCCTGTGTCCACAGAGCTGTGTCTTGTCCCCAGCCAGAACAAAAGCAATAAGCCACCTCCCCTTTGGATTCCATGCTACCTGGCTTGGCCAACATCAATAAGTCCTCTGGACTCTGGACTCAACAACAAACTCTATGGACTCCATCTCTCCTCCAGTATGACACAGCACATTGGTGCTGCCTCTACATCCAAACACGTAGCTGCCAACAAGCCATGCTAATCTGCCAAACAACTCTTCATTTGCCCTTTCTTCCTCTCGCCTATACAATACAAAGGGGTGACATGTGGGTTTCTATGGACTGGCTACTAGCTGGCCACTCATGGGCAACTGTGATGTATTTGCTTTCTGCAAATCACAGCGGAGCATTCCTTGACTACCTACGGAGTATAGCCTATATTATGATGCAGGCCCGGGGACACCTAGGCCGCTGTTGTCCTAATTACATGACTATTTCCCTGGTGGTCTCGGATAACTCTGCCTGTGATAACATCATACCTTGCTGACACAAATGGCTCTTGACATATGGTCAAAATGTTCCCTTCCCTGTCCCTCGTAAAACGTTGTAACCCCCCCCCCCCCATTCCTATTCCACCCTCCGGACCTTATTCCTCATACCATTATCACATGATCAGCTTTTACTAGCCTGTGTGCTTTCAATCAATGGCACAAGAGCTTCTGTTCAAGTAGCAGAGTCTTGCCTTGCAAACCTGCTCCATGACTGTAGTGTCCCTCATCGTGTTCCTGTGACAACAAGGTTCCTGTCACAACAAAGTGGCGCCCAAACAGGGACTTCATCAGTGACCCACTGGCCCAAACTGACCAGGGATGGATTGACCAGGGATCTTGAGGGATTGACCATTTCTCAACCTAGTGAAGGGCAGGACGTCTGCTTCAGCTGCATTATAGCCCCATGGGCCTTTGAGTCTACAACAGAACAGCATTTATGACTTTCTTTCATTCTTTCACACAGCAGTTGTGCTATCTTTTCTTCCTTACTCTCCTATTTTCTTTACAAAAAGTAGGGTGGGAAGGCCAAATGCCGTTTGTTTTAAGTAGGCCAGAAAGGCTCACCTGGCAAATGTTTTTTTCTTTTGTTTAACATCACCTATATCTCAGAGCCAATTAAGAGGCCAATAAAAAAGGGCACCGGTCAGCCAATTAAACATTAGGTGGCTGCCATTAGACTTCCATGACAAGATGCAAAGATCTGGCACCAAAAAAAAACCACCCCAGCTTCAGATCCCCTCTCAGATATCTAAGTGGCTCGTCTTGTCTCTTTTTTGTCTTTCCTTATCTTGGAGACAAGTTTAACTTTTGCAAAATGGGGAATACACCAATGTATGGGGAAAAACAACTTAAAAAACCATTGCAGCTCCCTATGTTTATAGCAGCACTATTTACAATAGCTTAGCTATGGAAACAACCCAAATGCCCCAAAATAGATGACTGGATCAAGAAGATGTGGTACATATATACCATGGAATATTACTCAGCAATCAAAAAAGATAAACACATGCAATTTGCAGCAACATGGATGGAGCTAGAAGGGATCATGCTCAGCGAAATAAGTCAGAAAGAAAAAGAAAAATACTGGATGGTCTCACTCATAGCAGGAATTTAGAAAACCTAAATAAGGGACCAGTAAAAATACTAATTAATACAAAGTAAAAGTCAAAATCAACAAGCAACTATAAACCAGAGACACACTACGGCGGGGGGGTCGGGGGGAAAAGAATGACTAGGGTCAAAATAAGGGGGGGGGGCAATTGTATGGGGAATAAAACCAAAATGAAAATGCATACATTGTGCAAAAATGAAAAATGATGTAAGAATTATATAAAATAAAATATTAAAAAAAAAACAATTGCAGGAACTCTTAAAAGTGGCCGGCTACACAGTAACAAGGCAACAGTTTAAAAATCTCTTGATAACCATCAGAAAGAGATGCCCCCAGTATTCTTATAAAGAAACCTTAAATTTAAATAATTGGGGAAAAGTAGGGCAATGAGTAAGGCCATCAGCTAGCAGGTAAAAACACCTCACCTTTCCATATGGAATCTCTGTGGATTAGCACTAAGACCCATTCAAGGGGATAAAAAGATATTACATCCAAGTGGCCCAGGGGCTCCTGCCCTAACTTGCCCCCCCCCCCCCACCCCGCCCCACTGCACTGCCACCATAGTTTGGGTACAGTTGAGATCCAAAAGGACTACTGCCTGCAACAGATTTTGAGCCACTCATAAAAAAATGTTTTCATAAAATACTAATGGAGGGAAAAATGCACCAACCTTTTCCAGTTATTTGAGGAGGAGTCCAGGGACCCTGACACAAGAGTTTGCCATTTGTTGTTTCTTAGTAATTAAAAAAAAAAAAAAACCCGTATTTCTAAAAATGGTATTCAAAGTTCATTTACCAAAAAAATTGTTAAAGTTATTTTAAAAATAGGTAAAAAATAACTGCATGGGGCTGGAAGGTTCTCATCAAAACAGTACCAACTTACTGTAGCTGGCAGTGGAGGGCTAACTGGCCTCAGCAAGCAGCTGTCTGAAACTTTGCTCCAGTGTTAAGATCATTGGCATGTCTCTACTTCCAGCTGTGGGAAAACTGGGCTCTCCTTTTGTCTACCTTAACACACTGGTCTGTTATGTTTTGTGGGTAAAAAATTCTATTTCCCTTTGTTTTCCTACAGAATGCTTATTGGTTGAGTAAAAACTTTTAAACTTCTTTTTCTTTCTGGTTTATTTCACTGAGTATGATCCCTTCTAGCTCCATCCACGTTGCTGCAAATTGCATGAGTTTATCTTTTTTGATTGCTGAGTAATATTCCACTGTGTATATGTACCACATCTTCTTGATCCAGTCATCTATTTTGGGGCATTTGGGTTGTCACTCATAGCAGGAATTTAGAAAACCTAAATAAGGGACCAGGAAAAATACTAATTATAATAAAGTAAAAATCCAAATCAACAAGCAACTATAAACCAGAGACACACTACGAGGGTGGGGGGGAAAGGAGGATCAAAACAATGGGGGATGGAAATTGTACGGGGAATATAACCAAGATGACAATGCATACATTGTGCAAAAATGAAAAATGATGTAAAAAATATATAAAGTTAAAATAATAATAATAACAATAAACTTTTAAATTTCTTATTGGGCCTATAAAAAGTTAAGTTTCTTATTAAAATTAATTAACCTGGTAAAAACCATAAAGTGAAAAAACAACTTTCTTTGAGCTAAATTTCAAACTTGTGATTTCTGATAAGAGTCTAGGAACAGACAACCATAAAAGAAAAAGAAAAAAAAAAAGATGTTAATCTCTGTCTTCTCCTGTCCTCAAGGAAAAGTATCTTTTGTCTTAAAAATACAAACTCAAAAATGTTTTCCTGTCTAAAAAGGTTTATAAAAACTACTGGTCTTTATAATTATTATGGTCTTGAGCCCTAGGTCTTTAGTAATGGTTAAAATTGGACATTTATTCTATATAAGGATTTTAGCTTCCATTTCATTAGAAATCTCCTTAATATAAAAAAGGACATTACACTGTTGGTTAAATGGATGTGTCAAACAAATTAAAAGCTAAGTTCAAGCCAAAGAGTCACTCTTAAAAATTTAAGACATATTACTCAACAACAAAAATTTAATCAATTAAAGTTTCTCAGTATCTTCACAAATATTGATAAAATAACTAATTCTTAAAATTAGTACAAATGGTCAAAATTTTAAAATTAAAATCAAAATCTCTGTGTTTGTCATTGTCTTTTGCCTCCAGAGGATTAACTATAAATGGGCCTATATAAATTCTAACAAAATCCCAAATTTTGAGATCATGATCTAAAATATTGCTACAAAAAAACTAGTTCAAAATTTAATGGTTTAATTTAAAGCATGCATGCCTTAAGGTTATAATGTTGGGGGGAAACTCATGGTATTCAACAAAAAAGAGTAATTAACCTGGGGGACGGAGCAACATGGCGGCAAGGAGACGCTGCGAGTAAGATCTCCGAAAAGCGGCAGGTCCCAGTGAGAACCGGGACACGGAAGATAAACGGGTGACTCCAGCAAACTGCCCGAAGAAGAAAGTGGCCATAAAAGAGGACCAGAAGGGAGGGAAGCGCAGAACCCTGCTCCCCTCCCCCGCCCACAGAGGCGGCACTCTCCGACCCGCAGAGAGGAGGGAAACAACAAACTAAAACTGCCAACAAGAACAAACGACGCAGCAAGCGGGACTGTGAGTGGAAAGGAACTATTGCAGCCACCACACCCCGTGAACGGGAGCTGTGGAGAACCCCCGCAGGATCCGCGGCGGAGGTGAGCTCCGGGCGCCATTGAAGAGAGACCCCGCCCAGGAGGAGACCAGGACCAGCACACAGCCCCGGCCGCCCAGTAAGCCTGCGCGGAAAGCAGCGCGCTGGAAAAACAGATGCGATTGGGATTGCGCGGGGAAAGCGGCGCGGATCGCGCTGAAAAGCAGTGCGGTTGAAAAGCAAACGCGGGTCCGGATCGGATCGCAGCTGCCCAGGTCCCCGCGCCTGCGACCTAGGCTTGCGGGGAGACGCGCGGAGGCCCTCCCGGAGTGAGCAGGAACCAGGCGCCCAGGCAGGGGAGCGGGATTCAAAAGGCGCCATTCCCGCGCCACTGATCTGGGCTACAGCCCGCATCCTGGAACTGAGGGCTTTGGAACTGAGACCTGGGGCATGAAATTAGGGGCGTGGGTTCCCCACGACGGTGGGGCACAAGGCAGACACAGCACCCCAAAGCCGTTGAGGTGTACCCTACCACCCCTGCTCTGCTCCCTGTCCCACGGGGTGGAAAATCAGCTCCCCAAGGGCTCCAGGAGAGATCTCTGGCGCCACCTAGCGACTTGAAGCCAGCACAGGCTCCTGAAGGAGCTAGTGGCCAGCTGGGGAGTTAGCCCACGCCGGGCCCCTTCCGAACAAGTAGTCTGAGCCCACAGGGAGAGCGAGCACCCACAGCCGGGGCAGACCAGGCGCGCAGAAGAGTGTGCCTGAGACCGGACGCGCAGGGAGTGTGTCCCACATCACCAGTATAGAATAGGGACATTTCTTCAGTAAAGACTACCTGCAGAAGGCTTCCTCAGGAGCCAGAGGTGAGCGGGGGAAGTTCGCCCACGCCAGACCCCCTCTGGCCTGCAGTCCAAGCCCAGAGGGGAGCAGGAACCCACCCGGGGCAGACCAGGCGCACAGGGGAGTGTGTCCCCACATCGGCATTTTAGAACAGGGACCTTTCTCCAGTAAAGACTGCTTGAAACTGACAGATGACTCCTGGAGGAACCAGAGGGGAGCAGAGAAGCCCACCCAAGATGCTGGCCAGTCCAACTACACAGTGTCCCAACGCATACGGCAAATTAGAAAACAGACAGTAGGGAGGAGAAGAACCACACGCAACCTAGCAACTCTCCAGAGAAAAAGCACACCACAAAAAGAAAACCAGCCCCCAGATGGCAACGACAGTAACTTGGAAGAACTTCTGAGCCTTCCAGAAAGAGAATTTAAAATTGCCGTGATTAAAAAACTGACAGAAGTCATAAAGGAAAACAATGATAAGGGAAAAATAATCAACGATCAGAAGAATGAAATTGAGTCCCTAAAGAGGGAAGTAAAAGAAATGCAGGAGATCAAAGAATTAATGGAAGAACTAAAGAATTCTGGGAAAAGCAATGAAAGCAGAATTGATGGAATGGAAGAACGAATAAGTACTCTTGAAGACACAGAAATAAAAAGAACCAAAACAGAAAAGGAAAGAGAAGTACGAAGGAAAAGAATGAAGAAAGACTTCGGGAACTATCTGACTCCATGAGGAAAGGAAATATAAGAGTTATAGGAATACCAGAAGGAGAGGAGAGAGAAGTAGGAACAGAGAAAATATTCAAAGAGATAATTGAAGAGAACTTCCCAAATGTGAAGGAGGAGCTGAAAATTGATATACAAGAAGCAAGAAGAACACCAAACTTCCATGACGAAAGGAAAAACACAGCAAGACACATAATAGTAAAGCTCCCAAGAATCCAGGACAAGGAAAAAATAATGAAGCTGGCAAGAGGGAAGAAACAGATAACATTCAAAGGAAAGCCAATCAGGCTGACATCAGACTTCTCCGAAGAAACACTACGGGCAAGGAGAGAGTGGAGGTTCATAGTCAACAGACTCCAAGAAAACAGATGCCAACCAAGAATACTCTATCCCGCAAAGCTCTCCTTCCTCTTTGAAGAAAGAATATGGACTTTCCCAGACAAACAGAAACTCCGGAATTTCATTGCAACCAAACCCCACTCCAAAAAATACTACAAGGAGTCCTAAAGCCAGAACCTCAGAGGGACGAATAACAATGAAAGAAGGCCAAAAAAAAAAGTTATTAAAAGAATAAATAAATAAAATCAAAGGAAAGACAAACACAATGGCAAATACAGATGTTAACATATCAATATTAACTCTAAATGTAAATGGACTAAACTCTTCAATAAAAAGACACAGAGTTGCAGCCTGGATTAAGAAACAAAACCCAACCTTTTGCTGTCTCCAGGAAACACATTTAGCTACAAAAGATAAAAATAGGCTCAAAGTTAAAGGATGGAAAACAATCCTACAAGCAAATGGACCAAAAAAGAAAGCAGGAACAGCTATACTTATATCAGATAAAACAGATTTCAAACTCAAAAAGATAAAAAGAGACCCCAATGGTCACTACATTATGATCAAGGGGACAATACTTCAAGAAGAAATAACACTCATTAACATATACTCACCAAACGAAGGAGCACCAAAATATATCAGACAACTGTTGTCCTCTCTGAAAACAGACATCAGAGAAAACACATAAGTAGTGGGAGACTTCAACACACCACTATCAACAATGGATAGATCAACAAGACAAAAAATAAGTAAAGAAACCAAAGCTCTAAATAAGGACCTAGAGCAATTGGGCTTAACAGACATCTATAGAACACTAAACCCCAAAAAAACGGAGTACACATTTTTCTCAAGCGCACACGGATCATTCTCCAGGATCGATCACATACTGGGGCACAAGACAAACATCAACAGATACACCAAGATTGAAATCATATCAACCATCTTTTCTGACCATGAAGGCATCAAACTAGAAATAAACCATAAAAAGAAGGCAAGGAACTTTCCTACCTCATGGAGATTAAAAACCACACTACTCGAAGACCACTGGACTAATGAGGAGATCAAAGAAGAAATTAAAAAATTTTTTGAATTGAACGACAAGGAGGACACCAATATCCTAAATGTATGGGATGCAGCAAAAGCAGTAATAAGAGGAAAATATATAGCAATAGAAGCTCACATCAAGAAACAAGAAAGAACTCAAAGAAACAACCTAATCTCGAAGCTCAAAGATCTAGAAAAAGAACAACAAAAAAACCCCAAAACCAGTAGAAGAAAAGAAATAATAAAAACCAAAGCAGAAATAAATGAAATTGAAACTAAAAAAACAATCCAAAAGATCAATGAAACCAAGAGCTGGTTCTTTGAAAAAATCAATAAAATAGACAAACCCCTAGCCAGGCTCACAAAGGAAAAAAGGGAGAAAGCAACAAATAAACAGGATCATCAATGAAAGAGGAGAAATCACAACGGACACAGCAGAAATCAAAAGAATAATCAGTAACTACTATGAACAGTTATATGGAAACAAGTTTAACAATCTAGAGGAGATGGACAAATTCCTACAACTCTACAATCACCCAAAGCTAGATAAAGAAGAATAGAACACCTAAACAGACCAATTACAATTAGCGAAATTGAAATGGTAATCAAAACCTCCCCAAAAAAAAAAAAAGCCCAGGACCTGATGGATTTACAAATGAATTCTACCAAACATTCAGAGATGAATTAGTGCCTATCCTTCACAAACTCTTCCAAAAAATTGAGAAGGAAGGGACAATACCAAACACGTTCTATGAAGCCAACATTACACTAATACCAAAACCGAACAAGGACAACACAAAAAAAGGAAAACTACAGGCCAATCTCCCTAATGAACACTGATGCAAAAATCCTCAATAAAATTTAGCCATCAGAATCCAACAATGTATCCATAAGATAATTCACCACGACCAAGTAGGATTCATTCCAGGGACACAAGGATGGTTTAACATCCGAAAATCAATCAACGTTATCCAACACATCAACAAAAAGAAATATAAAAACCATATGATAATATCAATAGATGCTGAGAAAGCTTTCGACAAAGTGCAACACCCATTCATGATAAAAGCCCTTGAAATTCTTGGGATACAAGGAACATACCTTAACATCATAAAGGCCATCTATGACAAGCCAACAGCCAGTATCATTCTCAATGGTGAAAAGCTGAAAGCAATTCCATTAAGATCTGGAACAAGACAAGGATGTCCACTCTCACCACTGCTTTTCAATATAATACTGGAAGTCCTAGCCAGGGCAATAAGACAAGAGAAAGACATCCAAGGAATCCAAATAGGAAAAGAAGAAGTCAAACTATCACTATTTGCAGACGATATGATATTATACATAGAGAACCCCAAAAACTCCACAGAAAAGCTAATTCAACTCATCAATCAGTTCAGTAAAGTGGCAGGATACAAAATCAACACGCAAAAGTCAGTAGCCTTCCTATACACAAACAATAAATCTGAAGAAGAAGAAATCAAAAAAACCATCTCTTTCGTTATTGAAACAAAAAAAATCAAATATTTGGGAATAAATCTAACAAAAGAGGTAAAGGACCTATACAAAGAAAACTATAAAACACTGTTAAAAGAAATAGAAGAAGACACAAAGAAATGGAGAGATATCCCCTGCTCATGGATTGGAAGAATAAACATTATTAAAATGGCCATCCTTCCAAAAGCAATATACAGATTCAATGCTATTCCAATCAAAATTTCAATGTCATTCTTCAAAGAAATAGAACAATTATTGATGAAATTCATATGGAATCACAAAAAACCCCGAATAGCCAAAGCTCTCCTGAAAAAAAAGAAGGGAATGGAGGCATCACACTCCCAGACTTCAAACTATACTACAAAGCCATAATCATCAAAACTGCATGGTATTGGAACAAGAACAGACATACAGACCAATGGAATCGAATAGAAAATCCAGAAATAAACCCACAGATTTATGGTCAACTAATCTTTGACAAAGGAGCAAAGACTATGCATTGGAGCAAAGAAAGTTTGTTCAATAAATGGTGCTGGGAAAACTGGGTTGCTACATGCAAAAGAATGAAGCTTGACCACTACCTCACACCATACACAAAAATCAACTCAAAATGGATTAAAGAATTAGACATAAGACCTGAAACCATAAAATATATAGAAGGAAATATAGGCGAAACACTACGTGATTTGCACATCAAAGACATCTTTACAGACACATCACCCAAAGCAGTGATAGTGAAGGCGAAGATAAACAGCTGGGACTACATCAAATTAAAGAGCTTCTGCACAGCAAAAGAGACAATAACAAAAACAAAGAGAAACCCCACCAACTGGGAGAACATTTTTGCACCCAACACTAATGATAAAGGACTGATCACAAAAATCTGCAAAGAGCTGATGAGACTCAACAACAACAAAGAAAATAATCCAGTCAAAAAATGGGCAGAAGAGCTAAAAAGAAACTTCTCTGAAGAGGAAATGCAAATGGCCAACAGGCATATGAAAAAATGTTCAACATCACTCGTCATCAGGGAAATGCAAATCAAAACTACCATGAGATACCATCTTACACCAGTGAGAATGGCACATATTAAAAAAACTAGCAACAACAAATGTTGGTGAGGGTGTGGAGAAAAAGGAACTCTTCTGCACTGTTGGTGGGAGTGCAAACTGGTCCAACCACTGTGGAAAGCTGTGTGGAGATTTCTGGACCTACTAAACATAGAGCTTCCATATGATCCAGCAATTCCACTCCTAGGTATTTACCCAAAGGACACAGAAACATCAATTCCAAAGAACACCTGCACCCCTATGTTTATAGCAGCACTGTTTACAATAGCTAAGCTTTGGAAACAACCCAAATGCCCAAAAATAGATGACTGGATCAAGAAGATGTGGTACATATATACCATGGA
This sequence comes from Talpa occidentalis, assembly GCF_014898055.3. NCBI lineage: Eukaryota > Metazoa > Chordata > Mammalia > Eulipotyphla > Talpidae > Talpa > Talpa occidentalis. The sequence goes on from NW_023605194.1 coordinate 62,707,074, forward strand.
ATATTACTCAGCATTCAAAAAAGATAAACACATGCAATTTGCAGCAACATGGATGGCGCTGGAAGGGATCATGCTCAGCGAAATAAGCCAGAAAGAAAAAGAAAAATACCGGATGGTCTCACTCATAGCAGGAATCTAGAAAACTTAAATAAGGGACCAGGAAAATGAATAACTATAAGAAAGTGAAAATCAAAATCAACAAAAAACTATGAACCAGAGACACTTTTAGGGGGCAGGGGCGGGAGGGGAGGGATTGGGGTCAGAATGGGGGCGCTGCAATTGTATGGGGAATATAACAATAAAATTTATTATCTAATAAAAAAAAAAGAGTAATTAACCTGGTCTATGCTAACAAAGATATAGTTGCCTTTAGTTTATACCAAAATTCTCTTCATAAAGTCCTCTCCAGGAAGACTAATCCACTCATCTTTTCCCCTTAAAAAATTACTTTTTTTCCCAGTAGATGCCCTAACATCTTTCCTCCCCTAGCTAAGAAATTCAAGATGACATCTAAAGCCATGAGCTACTCAGCCAAACTAAATCTCTCACAAGTATACAAAAAGTTATTATCTATTAAATCTCTCTGATGTTTCTTGCTTTTATCAATCTATCTAATGCAAACCTTTAAAAAAAGTCCAAAAAACTAAAGCTGCTTTCACTAGCTTCCCACAACAAAATGAAGACTGTGTAGGTAATCTAAAAATCTTGGTGTTCTCTTACCCTCAGATACCTAAAAAAATTCTTATCTTATCACCATTGCTGAGACCCATTCTTAAAAATCCTTGTCACTCTAAGTAACTATTTTATAAAAATCCGTAAGTTTGGTTAATCCTGAGACAACTTCCCTGACATCAAAAAAAAAAATCTAAAATATTAAAATCTTTATCTTAAAAAGACTCCTAATACAGACAATAAAAATGTTTCCCTTGTATAAAACAATTTAGATCAATCTGGGTACATTCATACCTCATGAAAAACATTATTATAAAAAATTGTTACACCTTTTCTACATAAATGTAAACTAATGGGAGTATTGTAAAAATACATAAGGCTTCTTAAAACAAATATATCTGGGGCCTCCCTGGTGGCGCAGGCGGTTGAACGCAGCGCTGTGAAGCTGTTTGTTAGCCTCTGCAGTGCCATTTTGATTCCCACCAGCCTCGGAGCAACCCACATGGCGCTGCAGACCTCTCCTGTCTCACCCACTGCTCCTCTCAGCAGTGTATTTCGTCAGTCTGCCTGTTCTGTTCCCTGCTCTGCCTCTGGTGAATCCTCTCACCCTCCGGCGCATCTGGCCTGTACCCCAGTTCTTGTATAAATAAAAAAAAAAAAAACCTAATATATTCTGGTAGATTCCAAACACTGATCTCAGTGGAGTTCACAACTCCAAGACTTGGTCATAGAAACAAAAAAAGTGATTATCTTCCTCCTTCAGGGCATACATAAGACAATTTTTAAGCTAGTCGATTATAAAAATCTGATAAAAGTTATGCAGAAACAAAAAATCCTTAAATCACAACTTTTAAATCAAAAAAGGGAGACTCTAGAAAGTAACTTGTCCCCTTAGAAACAAATATGCAAGGCTTTATTTACTTTTAACTTTTTAAATTGTAGTTCCTCCGGGCGAACAGCTATTGAACAACATTTCATTCATAATTCTTCTGGCCTCAAGGCAGAAAACAACATTTTATCCCTTGAGAACCAAGTCCTAGGCCCTGGGTTTTGTATTGCCACCCATTGTAAGGACCAACTTGGCTGGGACCTATAGAAATTTTAATATGGGGGAGAAGGTATGTTTCTGTTTTATCACCTACAGGACCTCCTTGGGCTCCACTGAAAGCAGTACACTCCTATCATGAGCTGGCATCAAGGAAAGACCAATCCTATTCCAGAGCTCCAGCTGTTAAGCGATTCAGTCACCACCAGGAATGGATCCCTTTCCATTGACGGTGAAGTCCTCCAGAATCAAGACTTGATGCCCTTGAGCCTGCTGTACTAGCCTCTGCTTTCAATAAGCGGCACGAGAACTTCTGCTCAAGTAGCAGTCTTGCCTTGCAAACCTGCTCTACGACTTCTGTGTCCCTCATCACGATCACATGTCCCTTTGCGACAGGACATGCGGAAGGGAATACGCATTCTCTGGCATTCCCTCAACAGCTACCCTTTTGCTTAGGCCTCCTCTAGGAAAATGGAACTCCAGAAGCATTCCCACACTCTTGATCTGTATTCCTGGAACCCATCTCCTTGCCCTTGCAGGATGTGCTGAGAGGGCTACTAAAAAAAAAAAAAAAGGAAAACACACAAAGGGTACTATTTACATCAACGATTCTCAACTTAAGAGGATGGGGATAAGAGGGAGGAAAAGGAGCAGTGTGTCCCTAGAGACAAAAAGAAGTTGCATTTGGCCAGAATTCTAGTTGTCACAACTGCAAAGTGCTACTGACATCTACTGGGCATACACAAGGGTGCTGCTCAAACATCCAACAATGCACTGAACCGCTTCCCACACAAATAATCCAGTCCAAATGTCCACGATACCAAGGTGGAGAAACTCTGACTTGCCTCCAGTCCCTGGCAGAGTTACTGAAAGTGAGTGTTTATCTGAAACACTACCTGAGGGAGTACCTTCCCTATATTTGAGTTTCAGTCTCCCAAGCAGGTTTTAGATCAGCTACCATGTTGAAAGTTCCACTGCTCTTTTTCTCTTGTCTTCCTGAATTTGAATTCCTAAACAATATAAGTACATAACCAGGAATTTTTTCCTTTGATTTTTGCTATTGATTGCTTTGTTGCTATCCATTTAAACCATAGCAAGCAAAGGCTATCTCTTGAAACAGATACAAGCAAAAAAAATTTTTTTTTTTTTTAAAAAAGGGAAAGTAGTAGAAACAAGGAGAAAAAACAAAGTCAAAGCACTGGAACATTTTTCAAACATTGAAGCGCTATTAAATGTTTCCATAGTAAGGAGGAAAGTCCAAAATATATCCACCAGCACATTTTCTGAATTGTGGCTTCCCACTTAAGATAAATATTGCAATAAACTACTGGCCCAGCATGCCCACATTACCTCTCTGACCTTATTTCCCACGACTTTTCCCTGCTGTCTCCACTCCAATCACTCCATTCCCACACAGCAGGTATGCTCCCATCTTCAGGCCTCTGTTCTTTATGTCTCTTTATGTCTCGCTCTTTCCCAGCCCCCTAACCACACTTCTCTCTCCTTCACCTCCTTCAGATCTTTGCTCAGTTGCCATTTTCTCAAGTGAAACCTTCCCTCACCTACGTATTTATAATAGCAAAACACCCGGGGTGGGGCAACCTTCTCTATGCTTCCCCCCCCCCATGTTTTATTTGTTCTTAATCTCCCACAGTAGAAATTCACTCCATGAAAGGAGGTTCCTTGTCTGCTTTATTCATTGCTAGATTGATAGTGTCCTAAACAATGTCTGACTCTTAACAGCTGTTCAGTAAAATCTGTTGAAGGAATGAGGGATTGAATACAAAGGAAACAAAAAAATTAATGAATGGGTGTCTGGCATTTTCTGCTTAGATTCTCAGCACCCCCTCCATCTGAACTGGGACCTTAGTACAGAAAGCATGGTTGGCAACTGCGCAGAGGGCAAACATCCTCATACGGTTGCAGGTGGGGCGCGTAATTCTCTTTGCAAAGCTATTCAGCGGCTCGTATCCTAAAGTGAAGTTACGTATATTTTCACCCAATTTTTTCTCTACATGTACCCAATGGAAGTAATAGCACAAGTGCACATCACTGCCACGTTGTTTATTGAATCCAGATTGAGCTGCTGTTTCAGCTCAGGATGCAGAGGCTGGAAAGAGTATCCGTGCCATCCTTACAACAAAAAGAACGCTGAGCAATCTCCTGTCGTTTTACTTTAAAAAATAAATAAATAAAGGAGAAGTGAACGGCACGCGGTCTCAGCGAAGCAGGTGAAACCAAAACCAGGGGTCTAGCTACCCACTCAAGTCCCAGCGACCGTGCGCTCCGCGATGGTCTCCCCGGGGGGCCCCCAAGCTAGCGACACACACAGACACACACTCTAGGCTCCTTTAGAAGTTTCCGTTTCCTGGAGATGGACTCCGCCTAGTCAGGGATCACATTCACTTTCTAGTTTCCCTTCCCGCGGGGGTCCGGCTTTAACAAAGACCGACGCCTGGACACCGACCCTGCGCGGCCGTCGCCGGGGCCCAGCGCGCGCCCCGCCAAGCGCGCACTCGCCCGCGCGCGCCCAGCCCCGCCGCCCGGGATCCGCGGTCGGGAGGAGCAAGCGCGAGGGGTCCGCCGCCTCCCGGGAGCCCCCAGAGCCCGCCACCATGAGGTAAGGCTGACCCCGCTTCTCCTCCCACGTCTGCGCGGGTCTTTGTTTCTCACGGTGCCTCTTTCATGCGGTCCTCGTCGCGGGGCTGTGACCCTGGAAGGCGCCGAGCCCCTCGCGCCGGGCATCGGCCGGGCGTCCGCCTCTGGGAACCTCCCCTGGAGCCCCGTCCTCCTGGCCGAAGTCGGGCGCGAGGGGGAAGGTGGCGGAGCGGACCTTGCCGGGGTCCGCGCCCCCCCCCCCCCGGCGTGCGCAGCGGGACTGTCAGCGGGTGGCGCGGCGACGCGCGGGGCGGGCTGCCCGGCTCCCTGCGGCTCCTCTCCGCCCGCGCGACGGCCACCAGGCTGGGTTCGCGGCCGCCCCCGGGGCCATTCGGGGCGGCTTCTACGTGGCGCGGGTCCCCTTCGGCCTGCCACCTCCTCTTCTTCCCAAATCTGCAGCTGCCATCCCCTGCGTGGGCAGACGCGGCTCGCCGCAGCGCTGCAGGCGTCGCACACGCCCTCCACTGCCATCTTGCCTTTTTGATTTGTGGGTCCGAGTTCTCCACCTTCCCTGACCTGCCTTTGTGTCGCGTACAGATGTGTATTGTTCGACCCAAAGCGCTGTGTGGTGGGATTTCTTTATCGGTCTCCTTTATCAATTTATGGCGGTGGGTCCTTGGCTCACCCATTTTGGACCCCCAGAGGCTAGCGCTCTATCCTTCTCCCCCGTTTAATTAGTCGAGGAATGAATGATGAAGATCTGGGGCTCCGCATGCAAATAGCCCTTTTTTCTAAATCCTGAGCTGAACACCGCCTGGTTGTGTGATCCAAAGCAAAATTTATTAAACTCTGCGAGACTCTCCCATCTGTAAAAATTGATGGCATCCGTCTCTTAGGACCAAGAAAGGGTTAATTGACAGTTTAGCACATATTATTTGTGGACAGTGGTGATGATGATGATGATTACCAAAAACTATTTTTAATTAGTGGCTCACTTGTAACATATATAAGAAAGAAGGGGGAAGGTATCCTAAAGGGGTCAGAGAATCCAGGAGGAAAATGCAAAACATGAATTATATATTTGTATGCAAAATAGGGTCGGAGAGGGCTGGACCTCACTGAGAACTGTATCCCAAGGAGTAATGAAAGGCTAGTTCCAGGCAAAAGAAAACAAAATTACCTAAGATAAAGCTTGCCTCTTCAGAAACAATAGCTTCTCTCTGCCAACTTCCCAGAGACAAAAGTTAAAAAATAAAATAGAAACAATTTAAAAAGTAAAATTTCTCATATATCCAGTTGTGTGTAAATTCCACAGAACTTGGACAAAGCACTTCAGTGGCTGACAAATTGCCCCTTTGAGATCTCATGATCACATTCATAATACCTGAGATAGTATTCTTCATGGTCCTTCATTGTCTGAAGGTAGAAACCTGCAGAAACCTGCAGAACAGAAGAGATGTTCATTTTGCTCTACAGATATCCCCCAACTTGTGTATCTGGGCAAGCTGTTACGGGCATAGCAAGTGTTGCCCATGATTCTGGTGCAGTTACACCAGAGAAAGGAGAAACTGCCGAGGGCAGTCATATCACATTCCTAGTCAAGACCTTAGGAAACAATTCAAAACCTATTTTTAAAATCCAAACATGGGACCTCCCTGGTGGTGCAAGCGGTTGAGTGCAGCGCTGTGAAGCTGTCCGCAGCCTCTGCAGTGCAGGTTCCATCCCAGTCAGCCAGGGAGATACCCACATGGCGCTGCAGACCTCTTTTGTCATGCCCACTGCTCCCCTCAGCACTGTATTTTGGTCAATCTACCTGTTCTGTTCCCTGCTCTGTCTCTCGTGAATCCTCTCACCCCCCACACCTCTGGCCTGTACCCCAGTTCTTGTATGCATGAATAAATAAATCTTTTTAAAAATTAAAAAAAAAATCCAAACATGAAGCCAGGCAAAAAAAATATATATATATGCCAAGGTATAAAAGAAAGACAAACAGAACAGTGAAGACTGATATGAGAAATTTTGGAACCATTAGCAGGAAAGGAAGAACTAGCAGGAATTCTGTCATCTAGAATCCAGGGGCTTTTTTTTTTTTACCAGCCCTGTTCCTCTAGGCTGGACATGCCACAGCTACCAGTCTGTAACTGCATTCATTCAACAAATATTTATTGAGATTTTATGGTATTCCTGGAATAACAAATGCTGAGGACACAGTGATAGAAAAACAAAATCAAAACAAGGTCCCTATTCTTATGGGGTTTACATTTAAATAGGGGAAATAAATAATAGTAAGTTAGCCAACAATCATTATTTGGAAAATAATAAGAACTATAAGAAAAATGAAAGTGTACTAAGAAGGTGACCCAGAATGATGGGGGGCTATTTTAGATAACTTCTAGCCTCTTGAGTGTGGAATATTTGAGCGGAGTTATGGGAAAGAACTAGTTATGCAAAAGTTTAGAACAGAGCATTTCAACTAGTCTTTCAATTAGTACAAATGTCCTTGAACTTGGTATGCTCAAGATAGGAAGAAGGTCATTGTGTCTAAAATACAATGAACAATGAGGAGGTTAGTAGGAGAAAATGTTGGGTGAATAGATAACTGATCCTTTGGGGATATATAGGACATGGCAAGGTTTGGGTGAATACCTAAGGGTGTTGGGAAGTCATTAGGAGATTTTAACCAAAAGAGTAACATAACCTGGTTACATTTTCAAAAGTGTGGATATAAGGAGACCAGATTTTTTTTCCCGCAACTCAAAGGAAAGGTAATTGTGGTTTAGATTAGGAAAATTGTAGTGTAAATGGAGAAAATTGGGGTTGGATTTGAGATTTATCTGGTGATAGCATTAATAGGTCTTCATATTGGATTTGATGAGGAGTAGAGAGGCAAAAAATCAAAGATTACTCCTAGGTTACCTGGCTTTTGTAACTAAGAGATACCAAATAAAGTGGGGAAGACTAGGCTCAAGGAAATCAGATTTCTGTATTGGACATAATTATTTGAAATGCCAACTGAAATTGAATTAAAGATGTAAACTACAATTACATTAACCTGGAATTCAGAAGAGCGATCCAAGAGAGAGGAAATATACTGGAAGGTTATAAACATCAGAAAATCTTTAAATTGTGGCAGGGAACATATTTTAACTCATTTACCTTAATAATGATTATATCTTTGATAAGTAGCATTCTTATCTTTCCTTCAAATCAGATCCTTTAATATATTTTTACCTAGTTCTTTCATTCTTTCAGAGAATCACTAATCACCCCCAAAATAAATAAATCTCTGTCACTCTGTATCTGAAGCACTCTGCACAGCACGTCCTGGTAAGAAGTAGCTGCATCTCAGAACAACTTCAGCAATGTAGAATGTTGTGACTTGAAATTGAGGGTCATATTTGAAGCCATTGTTTTCTTAATCTGAGACCTTTAAATATCTGGCATGTCTTTCCAGTAGGCAGTCACACAGACCTCTTTTTTCCTCTTGAGGTTGCTCTAAAATCTCTTCATGTTTTCTCATCAGGTTCTCCCAAGACAAAATGAAGTTTATATACCTTAGATATAGCCTATATTTTAAAGCAAGCTATTCTTAAAAATAAACTTCCAGTGTTTATAGTAAAGAGGTATTATAGCGGTATGGTTGAAAATCATAAGCTTTTGAGTCTGGCAAAGCTGGGGTTGATTCTTGGCTCAGCCATTTGATTGCTGTGTAATTTTGGACTTGTAATTTAAACTGTCTGTCACCCAGTCCTCATCCATAAAAATATGAAAATGCTGAAAGGTTTTTATAAATATTAAATGTAATTTGAATAAAATATTTGACACACTGCCTGGCACGTAGTAAACTATCAATGAATGGTAGTTTTATTAATATTTTGGAATGCCCACCAAATTCTAGATAGTTTATATAAATTGTATAAAATTTATACTGAATCTGCATTGAGGCCAGGTCATATGCATAAGGCTGTTTTTTCAAAAAATATTCTTGCTTGCTGTTTAATTTAACTCTTCACCTTGAATAAAATAGCAAAAATTTCCAGTTAAAGGAGAGCTTTAACCTGGTGGGCATAAGACTTTTTACCCATGAACCCTGTTGACCCATTGTCTCCAACTCTCCTGCCCAGTACAGTAGCCACTAGTCATGTGTGACCATTTAAATTAACTAAAAACAAATAAAATTTAAAATTAAGTTCCTCATTTGCACTAACCACATTTCAACTGATCAGTGATCAGCAATGGCTAGTGTGTCTACCATATTATACAGTACAGATAAGAACATTTCTGTCATGACAGCAAGTTCTGCTAGAAAGCTCTGGTCTAAAATCTACAATGACTAAAAATTTGGCACCTGTATATATGTGTGTATACATACACACAAAATGACAAAGAGAGAAAGAGAATATAAATAATTTTTATACAAAGAATTTAAAAATATAAAAATTGATGTTAATAATTATAAACTAACTTTAATGTCTACCAAATATAATATTAAGCTAACGATTTATGTGTAAGTTTAGTATTTATAAAAATGGGAAAACATTTACTGGACTAGATTATAAATAGGAAGTAGTTTTATTTTTTCAGCCACTACTACTAATTGTACAATTAATCCAGCTCTCTAACTTCTTGTTACTTTGAATATTAGGACAGTTCGTTCCAGTTCCTACAGACTTAGTCCAATTCAGTTTAAAGCCTAAATATCACATTTGACTAAAGTACTCTTTTTCTTCTTCCCAGCTCCCAACAAATATTGATATATGTGTAATGAGTAACAGGAAAATGTAATAGACTGTAGCATGACTGGCAAGATGAGGATGCAGCTTTAGCTAAGGTGATCTTTGAAGAGTGGACATTTGAGCCAATTAAAATAATTATGAGAATAAATAAGCCCTAGAATTTTCTTAAGAAGAGTTTACAGAGCAAGAAAATAAAAAGCAGGTGCATTACTAAAGTGCAGTGAGTGAGAGGAATGTGGTCCAAAATGAGACTGAGAAATAGACAGGGGCCAGATGATACAGGGCGTAGCAACCGTGGCTAGGAGTGGGGGCTGGAGGTAAAGAGTTGAGTATTAGCAATGTTGCACAGCTTTGCTTCTGCTTTTTATTCCATCTTTCTTGCAATTATCCTCCTTCTCACCCCCAAGCATCATTTTCTCCCTCAAGATTGGATATAACATTGCTATTATAAATATCCTGATTAAAAATTTTTTTGACAGCTCCCACAGCCTCCCTCCAGCTGCAGCTTATTTCTCTATAGCCTTCATAGTGAGACTCCCTTAAAGAGTGGCCTGTAGGGTCTCCCTGGTGGTGCAAGGGGTTAAGCACAGCACTGTGAAGCTATCCGCAGCCTCTGCAGCACGAGTTCAAACCCCTTGCCAGTCAGGGAGTCACTCACATGGCGCAGCAGACCTCTCCTGTCTCACCCGCTGCTCCCCTCAGCAGTGTATTTCCATAGATCCTCCTGTTCTGCTCCCCACTCTCTCTCTCTGGTGAATCCCCTCACCCCCCTCACCTCTAGCCTGTACTCCAGTTCTTGAATGCATAAATAAATAAATCTTTAAAAAAGAAAAGAGTGGCCTGCAGTTCCCTTGTCCACATCTTCACCTCCCACTGTCCCCTCAGTCCACTACAGCAATGGTTTCATCCCTGCCATTCTAGAAAAATATTTACAAGGTCCCCCTCAACTTTACTCCTGTCAAAGCAGCAATCTTTTCTCTGTCCTCTTATAATCATTTTACACATTTAATATTTATCTCTCTTGAAACAGATATTTTCTTCCTTAGGTTTTCATGACACTGAGTTTCTGATTTTCCTGCTCCCTTACTGACTAATTTTCTTGGCCTCCTTTCCCAGTCTTTCTGCTCTACTTGACTGAAATGTCTTGCAGCTTAGTTGTTTTGTTTTTAAGTTATAAATATTTTATTATTTATTTTAAAGACTTGCCACTAGTTTCCACAACTATATCATTTTGGGAGTACAACCTCACACTTCCATATATGACCACACCTCACCCTCCACTAAAGTTTCAGTGACACTAACCTGTCATCTCCGCCTCTATACCTTTCTGCCTCCGCCCCCAAGCCCATTCTCTATGGCATAGAACCATATTTTTCATAAGGCCTAAGAATTATTGTTGTTTTGCCCATTTGCTCTCTTTGGTTGTGTATATTCTACAAATGAGTGAGACCATGGAGTAATTCTCTCATGTTCTGACTTGTTTCCTTTAGCATAGTCACATGAAGCTCCATCCATTTTGTCCCAAAGGGCAGTTGTTTTTGTTTTCTTTAAAAAAAAAAAAAAACAGCTGAGTAGTAATCCATTAAGTATATATTCCCATAAATTCTTTATCCAGTCACTGTCAGCAGGCATTTAGGTTGATTCCACATCTTGGCTATGGTGAATAATGGAGTGCATAAATCTTTTTGTATCAGTGTTTTCATATTCTTTGGGTAAATACCTATCAGTGGTACTGCTGGATCATATGGTATTCCCTTTTTTAGTTTTTTGAGAAATCTCCATATCATTTTCCATAGAGGCCGCTCCAAGTTTCATTCCCACCAATAGTGGATGAGTGTACCCTTTTCTCCACATCCTCACTAGCATTTGTTTTCTGTATAGGCCATTCTCACAGGGTGAAGTGATATCTTATAGTTTTGATTTGCATTTCACTTGTAATAAGTGATGTTGAGTTTTTTTCCATGTGTCTGTAGACCATCTGGATGTCTTGGAGAAGTGCCTATTTCAGGTCTTGGCCTATTTTAATTTTTTCTTAATTGAAGTACCATTGTTTTATATCCTTGTTAGTATTTTAACTATATAGGATTTACCCCCTCAGATGTAGGAACCACAGCATTCCCATAGAATTCTACCATAGTCCATTTATCTCTCTCCCTTTCCCTCTCCTTCCCACCCCTCCACCTCTCCCTCTGGATGCCTCAGCTCTGTGGTCAGCTTTCTAGGGTTGGCTTTAATTTTTTTCTGACCCTTTGTTTGCTTTCTCTATATTCCATAAATAAGTGACACCATCTGGTATTTATCTTTCTCCTTTTGGCTTATTTAGTTTAGCATAATCACTCCCAGCTCCATCCATGTTGCTACAAATGGCATGAGTTTATCCTTCTTGATTGCTAAATAGTATTCTATTGTGTATATGTGTATATTACATCTTGATATACTTTGGCTTGATCCACTTGGGCTATTTTTTGATTGGGTTTTTGTTGTTGAGTTATATGAGTTCTTTATATATTTTTATTTTTTTTTTTAATAATAAATTTTATTGTTATATTCCCCATACAATTGCAGCCCCCCCATTCTGACCCCAATCCCTCCCCTCCCGCCCCCGCCCCCCAAAAAAGTGTCTCTGGTTCATAGTTTTTTGTTGATTTTGATTTTCACTTTCTTATAGTTATTCATTTTCCTGGTCCCTTATTTAAGTTTTCTAGATTCCTGCTATGAGTGAGACCATCCGGTATTTTTTTTTTCTTTTTGGCTTATTTCGCTGAGCATGATCCCTTCCAGCGCCATCCATGTTGCTGCAAATTGCATGTGTTTATCTTTTTTGAATGCTGAGTAATATTCCATGGTGTATATGTACCACATCTTCTTGATCCAGTCATCTATTTTTGGGCATTTGGGTTGTTTCCAAAGCTTAGCTATTGTAAACACTTTATATATTTTTAAAACTAACCCCTAACCAGACATGTAATATAAAAATATCTTCTGCTAGCTTGTAGCCACCTTTTTGGGTTTTTTTTAATATATTTTATTATTATTTTTTAAAGATTTATTTATTTATTTATACAAGCACTGGGTACAGTCAGAAGCGCGGGAGGGTGAGAGAATTCATCAGAGCCATAGCAGGTAACAGAACAGGCAGACTGACGAAATACACTGCTGAGGGGAGCAGCAGTCAGAGCAGGAGAGGTCTGTCGCGCCATGTGGGACCCTTGCTGGTGGCCAGGGATCGAACTGGCACTGCAGAGGCTGTGGGCAGCTTCACAGCCCAGCGCTCAACCGCTGCGCCACCAGGGGAGGCCCCACCTTTTTGTTTTTGTGGTTACAACTTGTTTTTTTACCTTCTTCTCTGTCTAGGCTCAGTCCTTAAGTAATTTCATTCTATACCTTGTGTAGTCAGACTTTGCCTGAATGTTGATGACTTCCAGTTTTATGTCATTAGTTCTTATTTCTCTCCTCCTCATCTCCAGAATTTTCTTCATTAATGTCCAGCTTCATACTTGACATCTTCACTCTAATGTCTAATAGGCATCTCAGAATTGACATTTCTAAACAGGCCTCTTGATTTATCCACTCAGTTCTTGAAATCAAAAGGAACTATCCTTGAAATCATAAGAACTATCCTTAATTCTCTTTCCCTCATGGCCCTCCCCACACCCAGTAATCCACCAGAAAGACCCCTTAGTTCTGCCTCCAGAATATAACTATCAAATCCTCACTAACCCTCGACAGCCAACAAGTTGCATCATCTCTCCTTGGGTTCCTTCAAACTGCCCTTTTGTCTTTCTTAGGAGACTTGCTCTAGCCATACTATTTAAAAAAAAAAAAAAGTAACTTTTTTTACATAACATTATTTTACAACACTGTGTATGATTTAGGAGAATAGGTTCTCACCTCTTTAGATGTGTGTCACCACACCCCTGCCACCACAAAAACACCCAGAAACCACCGCCACAGTCCACTGCGTGCTGTTTAGACTTAACTACCTCTTAGACCCTCTGCCAGCCTCCCAGTTCCCTTTTCCTGCTTTATTTTTGTCCTTAGCATTTATTTCCATCTCACATACTCTATATTTTCATTTTTCTTATTTTTTGGACTTTTTATAGCACACCCTGTCCCTCCCCCTACCCCACCCCCCATTACAGTGTGCACTACATGAAGACATGAAGTCAGGCTGTTTTTCTTTGTTCACTGCTGTATCCCCTATGGTTAGTGCCTTGCAATGGTAGACTCTCCAGAAATATCTGTTAAATAAACAGCTTCCCCACCAATTTCCCTTCGTGACTGCCTGGCATCCATTGGTCACAGAGCAGCAGAGGGATGTTTTGAAGCCTAAATCATTTCCTTATTTAAAATTTCCCCCTCTAATTGTAGCTACAGTAAAATAAATTTTCCTTATCATGGCCTAGCAGGCCTGCCTACATCATCTGTCCCTACCCGCTATCATGCCTCCTCTCCTGCTAACTCTCCTTTTAAAAAAAAAAAAAAAATTATTTATTTATTTATACAAGAACCGCGGTCAGGCCAGATGCGCGGGAGGGTAAGAGGATTCACCAGAGACAGAGCAGGGAACAGGACAGACTGACGAAATACACTGCTGAAGAGAGCAGTGGCCGCAACAAAAGAGGTCTGCCGCACCATGGGGGACCCTCACCGGCTGGTGGGGATCTAATGGCGCTGCAAAGGCTGCAGACAGCTTCACAGAGCTGCGCTCAACCGCCTGCGCCACCAGGGGAGGCCCTAACTCACCTTTTTGTTTAAAACTTTTCAGCAACATTTATCTTCTGTCCCCCGTACAGTCCAAGTGTTCCATGTCAGGACTTTCATACTTGCTGATCCCTTCAAAAAAAAACCAAGGCTCCTCAGCCTTGGCATTATTGACATTTTGGCCCAGATAATTCTTTATTACTGGCCTGTGCATTGTATCATATTTAGCAACATCCCTGACCTTGACCCAGTAAATGCCAGTAGTATCCCTTCAGTGGTGACAAACCAACTTGTCTTCAACCATTACCAGATGTCTGGGAGTGGGCTGGCAACCCTGATTGAGAAGCACCGGCTTCGGCCATGCTGTCCTCAGATCTCTTATGACTCCATCCTTCTCGTTGAGATCTTTACTTCAATAGCCCCTTTCTACAAAAATTTCTCCTCGACAGTAAGTACACACAAATACCCACACAGAACCACTTAATCCTATTACTGATTAGTTTTTCTTCTTAACACTATTTACTGTCTGAAATTATGTTGTCCATTGATTTGTTTACTGCTTATTTTCTGTCAATTCCATTTGCTCCCCCTCTCTCAGAATAGAATTAGCATCACAGAAAGGACCTTTTTCTATCTTGTTCACTACTCCTTCCTTTGCAACTAGAATATTGCTTGAGAGTATGGCATAAGGTGATCAATAAATATTTATTGATAATAAGTACTATATAAGTACCTAATTCTCAAACATTTTACAAGTATGTACTTAGAGTATACACACAAAGGGGGGTTCTGAGTACAGCAGAGAGGGAAAGACACATGCATAAGGACACTCTTCACCTCATAATCAGAGCATTTCCCTCTTTGAGAGGTGCCTTAAAAAAATTTTCTGTACATTTGTTGTGAACCTTAATTATGACCAATGGCAGATTGAGAAAGTCTTTCCTGACTGCCTCACCACCCCCCTCAGCAAAACAAATGAATAAATAAAAGTAGGTATATTAAGTACAACATTGTCAGTTATAGACAGCGAAAATCCATTTCAAACTGGCTTAAGGTGAGAGAGAGAGAAAGAGAGGGAGAGAGAAGAGAGAGGAGAGAGAGGGGGGAGAGAAAGAGTATTTGCTTAGGTCTAGGGGTGATCAAGGTGAACCAGGTAGGTTCTGGATTGGATCTAGGTATTTAGTCAACTCTCTCTCTCCCAGTCTCCCTTCCTGTCTCTGCTTCCCTCTCTGTTAGAGTTTTGCTCGGGCAGACTCTCCCCAAGAGTCTGGGAGGATGACCATCAGCAACTCCAAGCCTGGACTATCTCTGAAAAAAATCCGTGAGCCCAGGGAATGGCTGGAAAATCTTATGCTTCCCACAAACTGGAGTGGGAAGGGTGGACAAGCCCATCACAAATGAGATGATTTGAGATGATGGAGAGAGCTTGTTCCACAAAGGAAAACTGAACACAGGGATCCTGACCGAGTGAAAGCCACAGAAGTCCACAGCCTTGGACAATATACCCATCCCGGGTCAATTGGTGAAACTTTATTGGAATGTTGATTTGTCATTGACTGTTCCTTATAAGCACCTTATAAGCAAGGCTGTGTCTTGTTCACAAACCCCGGGCTGATTCAGAAGCTCCTGCACATGAAAGGCTCTCAGGAAGATTAAATCTTTCCTGTTCCCCTTTCCCCTTCATCTTTCTAGTTCAAAGACAGCGCTTCCAGTGGCCCCTCAGAGATTGTACTATGCCTCATACAGGGGAACCCAACACATATTTTTTGAAGTGCAGTGAATATTAAGGGCAATGATATGTCAGTAACAGGTGTCCACCTTTGTGGTGACCCACAGCCCCAGTGGTCAGGATGGGCACTTACAAAGCCTAGTAAGCCTCCTTTTGCCTGTTCCTCGTCTTTCTCTAAATTGGCTACCCTCCTTTTATCCACCTCAGCTTAAGCTACTCCCCATCTCTTGGTATATCTGCTCCTGTCTGTTTCTGTGCTTTTTCTCACTGGGTTTTCTGCCTTCCTCTCTTCTTCCCTTCCTTTCTTTACACCAAAAATAAATTCCTGTGGCTTCTCTGTCTCCTTCAATGTGCTTATTTTTCTTGTTTCTCACCTTCTGTCTTACTATACTATTCATACCATGGAAGTAGAGTTTTATGTTAATTATTAACTGTGTATATATTTATTATTCTTAATTTTCAATGTTTGTAAAGAAAACGTTTTTAATTCCCCTCTCTGAAAATAGGTGGTTCCATGGGTTACCAACTGCCAACAGAAATGGATACTCTGTAACTTTGAAAACCCTGTCATCTCTCCAGAACTGTTTCTTTTTTTAATTTTAATTTTATTTTTATATTCCCTATACAACTGCAACCCCCTTATTTTGATCCCAATCCCTTCTTTCCCCACCCCCCGCCCCCCATAGAGTGTCTTTGGTTCATAGTTTTGATTGATTTTGATTTTCACTTTCTTATAGTTATTCTTTTTCCTGGTCTCTTATTTAAGTTTTCTAGATTCCTGCTATGAGTGAGACCATCCGGTATTTTTCTTTTTTTTTCTGGCTTATTTCGCTGAGCATGATCCCTTCCAGCGCCATCCATGTTGCTGCAAATTGCATGTGTTTATTTTTTTTTGAATGCTGAGTAATATTCCATTGTATATGTACCACATCTTCTTGATCCAGTCATCTATTTTTGAGCATTTGGGTTGTTTCCAAAGCTTAGCTATTGTAAATAGTGCTGCTATAAACATAGAGGTGCAGGTGCTCTTTGGAATTGATGTTTCTGTGTCCTTTGGGTAAATACCTAGGAGTGGAATTGCTGGATCATATGGAAGCTCTATGTTTAGTAGGTCCAGAAATCTCCACACAGCTGTCCATAGTGGTTGGACCAGTTTGCACTCCCACCAACAGTGCAGGAGAATTCCTTTTTCTCCACACCCTCGCCAACATTTGTTGTTGCTAGTTTTTTTAATATGTGCCATTCTCACTCGTGTAAGATGGTATCTCATGGTAGTTTTGATTTGCATTTCCCTGATTACAAGTGATGTTGAACATTTTTTCATATGCCTGTTGGCCATTTGCATTTCCTCTTCAGAGAAGGTTCTTTTTAGCTCTTCTGCCCATTTTTTGACTGATTATCTTTGTTTTTGTTGAGTTTCATCAGCTCTTTGTAGATTTTTGTGATCAGTCCTTTATCATTAGTGTTGTGTGCAAAAATGTTCTCCCAGTTGCTGGGGTTTCTCGTTGTTTTTGTTATTGTCTCTTTTGCTGTGCAGAAGCTCTTTAATTTGATCTAGTCCCAGCTGTTTATCTTTGCCTTCACTATCACTGCTTTGGGTGATGTGTCAGTAAAGATGTCTTTGATGTGCATATCATGTAGTGTTTCACCTATATTTCCTTCTATGTATTTTATGGTTTCAGGTCTTATGTCTAGTTCTTTAATCCATTTTGAGTTAGTTTTTGTGTATGGTGTGAGGTGGTAGTCAAGCTTCATTCCTTTGCATGTAGCAACCCACAGAACTGGTTTTTTAATAAGTAATGAGAATTTAATGATTGTTCCTGGGATATGGAGGAAATTAGTATAAAGTTATAGGAGCCTAGTTTAACTTTAAGGTCAAATAACAGAATTGGTTATTATGCAAAGAACACTAAGTTTTGAAAATTAGTTACTTCCTATTTTTCTTCAAAATTAAAAAAAGGTTTTGTCTTTGACAGTGAAATTCCTCAGGATTCCTTGAAGACCATTCTGTTGGAATTAGAATGTCACTTTACATGGAATTTATTGAAGGAAGACATCGATCTGTTTGATGTAGAAGATACAATTGGGCAACAACTTGAATTTCTTACCACAAAATCCAGACTTACTCTTTATAACCTACTGGCTTATGTGAAACACCTAAAAGGCCAAAATAAAGATGCCCTAGAGTGCTTAGAACAAGCAGAAGAAATAATCCAGCGAGAACACTCAGACAAAGAAGAAGTACAAAGTTTGGTTACTTGGGGAAACTATGCCTGGGTGTATTTCCACATGGGTCACTTTGAAGAATCTCAGAAGTATGTAGACATGGTGGGGAACACCTGCAAGAAACTGTCCAGTCCTTCTCACTACAAGTTGGAACGTCCTGAGATTGACTGTGAGAAAGGGTGGGCACTCTTGAAATTTGGAGGAAAGTATTATCAAAAGGCTAAGGTGGCTTTTGAGAAGGCTCTGGAAGTGGAACCTGACAATCCTGAATTTAATATCGGCTACGCCATCACGGTGTATCGGCTAGATGATTCTGACAGGGAAGGCTCTGTAAAGAGCTTTTCTCTAGGCCCTCTAAGGAAGGCTGTTACCCTGAACCCAGATAACACCTACATTAAGGTTTTTCTGGCACTGAAGCTTCAAGATGTACATGCAGAAGCTGAAGGGGAGAAGTATATTGAAGAAATCCTGGACCAGATAGCATCCCAACCTTATGTCCTTCGTTATGCAGCCAAATTCTACAGGAGAAAAAATTCCTGGGACAAAGCTCTTGAACTTTTGAAAAAGGCCTTGGAAGTAACACCAACCTCTTCTTTCCTGCATCACCAAATGGGACTTTGCTATAGGGCACAAATGATCCAAATCAAGAAGGCCACTCGCAACAAACCTAAAGGAAAGGACAAGCTAAAGGTGGATGAGCTGATTACATCAGCTATATTTCATTTTAAAGCAGCTGTGGAACGAGACTCTATGTTTGCATTTGCCTACACGGACCTGGCCAACATGTATGCTGAGGGCGGGCAGTACAGGAACGCTGAAGACATTTTCCAGAAAGCCCTGCGTCTAGAGAACATAACTGATGATCACAAACATCAGATCCACTACCACTATGGCCGCTTCCAGGAATTTCACCGTAAATCAGAAAATACTGCCATCCATCATTATTTAGAAGCTCTGAAGGTCAAAGACAGGTCATCCCTACGCACCAAACTGACAAGTTCGCTGAAGAAATTGGCTTCCAAGAGACTTAGTCACAGTGGCTCAGATAGGCAGAGTTTAATTGCCCTTGGGTTTGTTTATAAACTGGAGGGAGAGAAGAGGCAAGCTGCTGAGTACTATGAGAGGGCCCAAAAGATAGATCCAGAAAGTGCAGAAATCCACACGGCTCTCCGTGAGCTTCGAATTTCTATTTAAAAACACACTCTAGGAAATTAGTACTAAGCTTTCCCATCCGTTTTGGGTTCTATGATTTTGTTTATTGTTTCAATCCATTGTCATTATAGAATCAATTTTTATTGAATGGTTATTGTATACCAGGCATCATACTATTTCATATACAATTTTTGATGTTTTCCCTTTTTTTTAATTAAAATACTATAATCCATTGAGAAACAGGAACATTTCAGCTGTTGCAACTTTTAAAAATGACATGACCATATGACTTTGTGTCCTTTATCTCTGCTGTTTATAATTTTCTGATTAAATTCCCATAATAATCATTTATGAAATGAATATAATCCTACATAAGCCTATGACAACCGATGGTAGGAGCACTTAGAAGTGCAAAATTATATCAATTAAATTTTTAACTATGTAGTTTGGGAAAGCTACAAATTAAAATTGCTCTGACTTTGATGAGGATCTTTAACCATCAGCCTGATGTGACTTAAAGATTCTTCTTTGCTAGAAGGAAAGGTCCATTATAATTAAACATTTGTCATCTCTGATGACTTCAATAAAAAGAGAACATGAGGGGGGCAATGTCTTCAAATATAGAACTTTAGGGACCCCTGAGGAAATCAAAGTATTACCTCCCAAGATATTCGTTAAGTAGCTAGAAACAGTCATGAGGGGGGGAAAAATGAATAATGGAAGATATTAGTCTCAAGTTTCTCTGGTTCTTTTAACTAGAATGAATCTAAATGAATGAATCTAAAGTGAATCTAGATGGAATTAACTTTATTCCTTCCAATTAGAATTAAAGTATTTTTAGGTTTATATAGAAAGCAGACCTACTGAGAAATTGTGAGAAGTAATAAACAGATGAGTACAGTAGATGTCCGTAACCTACATCCCTAGATTACCAAGATTCAGTAATTTAATTTTGGCATCTGGACTGGGTAGAGTTCTCGTATCTCCTAGTTTCTGTCCCTTATAACTGTTTTAGTATTACAAAGTCACTTCAGTGAAGCATTTTCTTTAGTCTGAAGTTTTCAGAGTGACATGTTTTTCCTATAGATCCTCCAAGAAGACTTAAGGTCTGCTTTCACTTTTAATATTCACCTTGAATAAATTGGGATGCTGCTAACATGGTTTCTCTAATGTTTCTTTGATTATAGGTTACATAATTATGTTTACCAACACAGTATTAGTGGAAAAGTGTACCATGTGATTTAATTCTCCATACCTCCACTGTAGCTATTAAAATTAGGGTATAATTTTTTTTACCTTTTGTTACTATTTTTATTGTAAATTTCTATTGCAGTTTTGATAAAAGTAACAAATTTTCATTGTAAAATTCCAAACAATACTGAAGTGTTTGAATTTAAAACTAAGAGCAGTCCCCTCACTCTACCAATTCCACACCCCCATGGTAAACTATTAACAATTAGTTATGTACCCTGCCAGCTTTTTTTTTCTATGCATATTCAAACATACATATGTGTACAGCAATGTAGCTCATTAATTAAAGTTCTTTAAATGTTTGTTTTATGTAAGTTCCTGCTGTTTTTATTTATTTTGCTCATTTTTTTTTATTCAAAAAGAAAGAACAAGGAAGAAAATGATCTGTATGTAAGCATTTATTTGAGTAGATTCAGGACTGAGGTACTGAAGCATTTTTCTATTTTTGGAGCAAATATTTTACTTTGCAGCAAGCCATTCTCCCCCACTGGGAATAACACAGTAATGAAGGTTCTATTATCAAGTACAGACTTAACATGAAATAAAATACAGTTACAATATCAAAATTAAGATACTACTGAAAGCCTCATATTTAAATATTTGAGCTTAAAGTTCATTAAATGACTTTAACATTGACTGTATATTTAAAATACCAAAATGTATAAGACATAACATACTAACAAATGTAAAATCAGTGTATGAAAAAAATACAACTATTAAATATTGAACTGAAATGAATATAATAACCTTAAATTTTGTTCACAACTGTGCTTGCCTTCCTAAAATTTAACTATTTAGAGAATTTCATAGACTCGGGTTTAAAAAACCACAGACTTCACCTTTATCAACTATCAAAACTTGAAGCTTGAATTAGCTTCTTAAATGAAAACTTCATCTCCCTAAAGTATTTATTCAAATTTTGTTCCTTCCATTATCCTGAACTGGCCTATGGTTTTGGTCTGTCTCTCGAAGCCCTAAAGATGTAATAATCCTTTTTGTATCAGTTGACTCCTATTGCAAATGACAAAGAAAATCTGCTGTAACTGACCTAAGCAAAAATGGGAATAGCTGACGTGATTTAATAGTCCAGGGCAGTACTAGTTTCAGGTAAATTTGAAGACATCAGTCACCGAATGCAGACTAGTGGCTCTTACTGAAAGTCAAGTGATGCTGAAAACCAAGTATCTTAAAGTCCTATGTATGTCTCAAAGTGTTTAAGAACAGTTGCCCTTTATCTGTCCCCTAAGACTGCTTTAAGTTAAACACCACTATCTTTCACCCCACCCCACAAGACATGTTGAAGCCCCTCCCCAATATGGACAATTTGAATTCTCTCTAAATTGTCTTAAGTCTTTGCTAATGGTTTATGTGGAATTCATCTTCATACCCAAAGTAAGGTTTTTAAGACTATGGCAAAATGGTCTCTTCTTTTTTCTAAGAACTATACTTCTGTTAATGTAGCCAAAATCAAATGATTCATCTGGTATATATTCATGCGTGTGTTTTTCCACACATGCCCATTTAAGGCATTTTTTTACATACTTGCGCATTTGGCTTTTAAAAGTGTTTTATGTCACCTGGTAGCATTCACTTAATCCCAATAAACCATACCTCCTGAAGAAGTTGTTTAGGGAAAGCCCCTGAAAATAACAGGATAATAGAAAACCCAAATTAAAGTGTCTTTAAAACACTTACAAAAGTAAGTCTTATTTTGAAGTAAGACTTAATCTTGTTTAAGCAGTGTGACCAAGACACAATTTCTCTCTGCTTGTTAGCTCAAATTTTTCCAATTTGGCTCCATTCTGAGAAAGCTCTTCCTTTGTGCCTTTCTAAGACGACTGCCACATGCACTCTTATCCCTATGTGGTCAAAAAGAACATATCCCCTCCAACCATCTAAAAAGTGAAGTTCAGGTTTGCAGTCTGATAGGACCATCTTCGACTACAAGGCCAATCTCAAGTCAGTCATGCTCAGGGAGGAAGGTATGCTCATTAGTTGGGCATGAGCCACACAGCTGGCTCTGAAAGCCAGGAAGGAGGAGAAAGTTGACTCACATGGCAGCATATGGCCTGCAAGATTCAGAGGTAGAATTATCAAGAAAATTGGTGGTAGATACTGACAACCCAAAACACCAAGGGTATGTAGACTCAAATCAGTGCTTTCTTCATCCACTCCATATATTTCTCTGTAACAGGTCTACAAGGAGCTTGAATCATTCTTAACACGAAACCCCGAGAAAACTTATTCTGCTGGGATTTCAGGTTCTGTGTCTCCTCAGCTTGGTTCTCTTACTCCTTTATGCCTTCAGATTGCTCTCCACCTCAGCATCACCGAGAGGGAGCAGCCTGCTGGGGGGGGGGGGGGGGGAAGGGTGTCCTAAGGGTGGAGGAAGCTAGAGCAAGGGGGAAAGTTACATTCACATTGTAGCAAATGCTACCAGCTATAATTTAGACAACTTCAGAAACTAGAACAATCAGAGGCATTGTGGCCTGCTAATGTGAATCTGCCCTACCAAAGACAGCTGTGTTGACTAAAATAATGACCTCTATCCTGTAAAGCTGAGCAACAGACCCTGAAGACACCACCACTGTCTTACTCACCAGCTGCTGTGAGGTCTACAGGCCTTGAATAGTTCTAGTCCAAATTCCAAGGTGGATGGTAACAGTAGGCATGGGATGATCTGGAAATCAGCAACTAAGCCAGACTATTATCCCAATAAAAGCCTGAAAAAGCCACTGAGGGCTCCAGAACTCCTTTCCCCATCTGCCCAATCATAGAAAACCTGCTCTGTGGCCTTCCTGCCGTGCAGTGATTCTGAGGATCAGTCAAATAAGGAAATGACTTGCAACCTATAATCCCTGCAGTGGGGTACATTGCCAGTTCCCCCCTACGTGTTCCTTTTTAGAGAAATGCTAAGGGAAAGCATGTGTAAGTAAAAGTGCGCAACAGTCCAAATTTAGACACAGTCACCCTGTTATATGGAAGCTCTCTGAATAAAAAGGTAAAGAGAAATAAAGAAAAACAAGAATAATGGAGAATCCAAGGTTTGAGGAGGATCTTAGCTCAAAATGTCAGGCCAACTAACAACTCTGGAGCCTCATTAACTAACAGTATATGGGATAATCCAGGATTACCACAAATCTCTTCCCCAAATTCTACTTCACCAATTATATGAAGTGTCTCCTCAAAATCCACCAGAGTTGCCCACTACAAAGAATATATTAATATCTCTTGACACAGCACAAACGCAACATACTGTAATGGCAGGAATGGACACAGTGCAGGTTTTCTGATCCAGCAGACCGGGTAAAGGAGGAGTCCTGGAGCCCTCGGTGGGTTTTCAGGCTTTTATGGGGATTTACCGGGTACATGGCAAGTTGGGGTGGGGGCTGGGAGGCCTGCCAGCCTCCCAGCACTCCCAGCAAGTCTTTACTCTTTCTGGGCTTTCCAGCCTTCTCTGCTTCTACTTTCTCAGCTTCCGCTGGCATCCCCGTGATGCCACCCTTAAAAGCCCAGTCTTAGCCCAGGTGAATCCCATCTACCTATGCTCACACTCCAGGTAGCCGCCATGAGGCATGCATTCAGGACCCCAGGGCTCCGTCATCTATCCTAATGGTGGGAGGACAGAAAAGCCTGACACTTTTTACCTTACCCTACACATACCTTTGCCCTTTACATTGTGAAATTGGATTTTCAGGTTCAGTTCCCTCTCTTACTTCCCCTTCCCATGTGTAAGGGCAGGACTGGACACGGTGCAGGTTTTCTGATCCCATGCAGACCGGGTGAAGGAGAAGTCAGAGTCCTCAGTGGTTTTGCAGGTTTTTTATTGGGGTTCAGCGGGTACGTGGCAGGCAGGGGTGCTGGCTGGGGGCTGGGAGGCTGGCAGGTCTCCCAGTCCCCAGCAAGTCTTCACTCTATCTGGACTCTCTAGAGTTCGTTCTGCTGCTTGTCGGCTTCTCTTTCGGCTTCTGCTTCGGCTTCTACTGCTGCTACTGGTGCTGCTGCTGCTACTGCTTCTGCTGGCGTCCCCATGACGCCGCCCTTAAAAGCAGTCTTAGCTCAGCTGAATCCCATCTACCTATGCCCACACCCTATTCCAGGTGCCCGCCATCAGGCATGCATTCAGGACAAGGATCCATCATCTATCCTGATGGCTGAAGGGCAGAAAAGCCTGACATTTTCTTTACCCTACACCATGGTCTTTCTCTGGTGACTTTACATGAATTGTAGGCAGCTGTCTGAACTTTTACCTTAAAGTACATAGATAACTCCAATATTTGCTGCATAATTCAGAAAACTCTCAAATTCAGGGTCATTCAGAGCGTGAGTCACAGAAAAGATTGCACCTTCGACTAACTTGCTTTGAGAAATCAGCAGACAGAGCTACCTTAAGCAGGTTTTCTTTGGTAAACTGCTTACCACAGCACTTCTCAAACTTAATGTACATGCAAATCACTTGGGAATCTTGTTAAAAGACAGAGTCTGACTCTGTAGATTCACCAAGAGCCTCAGATTCTGCACTTTAAATAAGCTCCCAGATAACAATGGCATTGCTGTTCTGCTGACTGCATCGTGAGTAGCGTGGTTCTACAAAATTGCTCCACAGACTTGGCCATACATTGAGTCACCTGAGAAGTTAAAAACTCAAACACTGTCGTGAGGTTCCATCGCAGAGACCAGTTTAATTGGCATGGAGTGAAGACCAGGTCTCATGATTTTGAAATTTCCCGGGTGATACTACTGTGCAACAATGCTTGAGAGCCACTGGTCTGCAATATGGAAAACATAAGCTGAGAATAAAGCCAATCAAGATAGTAGCCTCAAGCCAGGAGATCCTAAATTCCTCAAATACCTGATTAGTACTTGAATCTCTCAACAGAACTTGTTAAAGCTACCTAGTTAAAGCTACTTGAGAGCTGACCTTGCCAGTTGACTCAAAATCTCTGAAGTACTAGGTCCAAATTTTACTAGATAAACTCATCCTCTAGGCCTGATGAAGTCCAATGATACCAGGCCCAAGTTCTTTTCCTTGCCTATATGACAAGCCAGAAAATGTGCCGTGGTTGTGATTGCCCCTCAGTATTATTTGACCCTTCAGGAAGAGAAAAAGGGCTCTTTCCCAAATTTCAAAGGTACCTTCGGAACCAATTTTGTTCAGCACTAACGCTATGCTTCATACCTCACAAAAGCTGAGAAAAACCCTTTTTATAAATAAATCAATAACAGTAAAAATAATTAAAAAATAAAAGTCACAAAGTTTTCTGAAAAGAAAAAAGGAAGACGTCAGGCCCAAGTGAGTCACTTCTGCTAAGCCCCAGGTCACCAAATTGAGACTTAATGATAGTTTTGGGCTGTCCCAGAAGTGGAATCTTAACCAAGTTGTTCAGGAATCACCTGGTTTGTGGTTTGCAAATGCTAAATTGAACTTTCATTCCAAGAATAAATCCCATTTAGAAATAAATTAATTAGGGCCTCCCTGGTGGCGCCAAGGGTTAAGTTGCAGCACTATGAAGCTATCCGCAGCCACCACAGGATGAGTTCAATTCCCAACCAGGGAGCTTCACTACCCACGTGGCACAGCAGACCTCTCCTGGCTCACCCGCTGCGCACCTCAGCAGTGTATTTCAATCAATCTGCTTGTTCTGTTCCTCACTCTGTCTCTGGTGAATCCTCTCACCCCCCACGCCTTTGGTCTGTACCCCAGTTCTTTTATATATAAATAAATAAACCTTAAAAAAAAAACAGAACACAAATCTTTCTTAACCTAGTAAATCTTAAAACAGCATCTAATTACTAGAAAGTTTCACAGAAATGGCAGGTACATCTGTTCTGAACCTAGGATTCCTTCATACATGATGGACTAGAATTCCCAGTGATTCCTTTCATGATGGCTCCTAGGCAGGGTAAGCAACAAAATGATGGTGAGATGTTTTGGCATTGGGGAAGCCATCCCTCACAGGGGCACACTGGTCCCCCTGATAAATTCAGAACAGATTGGATTTGGGTCTGAACACTGAGGACATGGAGCACAAAGTCCTGAGAAATAGCCCTTTCTGTCTAAGTTTCTTCTGTTCCTACATTGAGGTGGGGGGAGGGGAAGAGAGAGGCTTTGCATGAGCTGTGCTTTCCAGTCACCAAGTATAGAATTTAATCCTCAATAAGGTGTGGCCCCATTATAATGTTTAAGCCACACAATAAACCAATCTATCAAGGTTATAGTTATTTAATATAATTTGATATAGTTTATAATTTAAAATGTTTAGTATAAAGGGAAATAAAAGCTGTAGAGTTTATATTAATGTCTAAAATATAACAATGTAATACCAGCAAGCAGAGGGACTTTAGAAAAAAGCTTTAGAGAAGACAGGATATACAGGTGCTGTGTGTGTGTGTGTGTGTGTATGTGTGTGTGTATGAGAGAGAGAGAGAGAGAGAGAGAGAAAGAGAGAGAGAGAGAGAGAAGGCAGGCACAAGGTTCAGAAGTGAGCCTATAGACCAGTTCCTCTATACGTGTCTCCAACTCACGGTCACACTGAAGCAAAGCCCTAAGGGAGTGCTGCTTTCGCCACATCTATTGACTCTAGTGACACATGAAAAATCACAGCTACCTTTCCTTTACATAGTGTGTAATATGTACCAGGTACTGTTTGAAGTGCATTGTATTAAGCATAAAATCCTCAGAGTTCCTATAGACTTTTTTACATTTTACTTTTACATGAAATTTAGGGATTAAGTAAGCCCAAGATCACATAGCTGATAAGAGATGGGAGAAGGATTCAAAACCTGGATGTCTGGCTCTAGAATCTAGTACTTCACCATTTAAGTATTTTCTAACTAGCGTTAACATTAGGAATGCAGGACATTGGTGCTGTGATCAAAAGCTGCTCTGAAACCTCTGGGGAAAATGAAAAGAGAAATTGAGAGACTCAATCCAAGGGGAGGACTTGTGTCAAGTGTTGGATGTTGGAAATCAGAGCCGTGGAATAAATTCCTCCAAAAAAGGAAGTAAACCTATTTTTGGAGGACTGAAGACCAGTAAACAACTAAAAACCAGGCCACCCAGTTTTTGTCTTTGGGAAAAACCATGCACACACCAACCAACACTGGAGCCTTTGCCAGGCGTGAAGAGCAGCACAGGAAGGGCCGCAGGGCGAGCGCTGTGACACAGCTAAAAAGCAGAGGTAGGCCAGACTCTCCTCCCACATGTCCCCGGGCTTCGCTTGGGCTCTGGAAAGTGGCTCTGAGCCCCTGATTCCATA
Source organism: Talpa occidentalis (assembly GCF_014898055.3). Taxonomy (NCBI): domain Eukaryota; kingdom Metazoa; phylum Chordata; class Mammalia; order Eulipotyphla; family Talpidae; genus Talpa; species Talpa occidentalis. Next base: position 62,734,446 of record NW_023605194.1, read on the forward strand.
GAATGTCAATTTAGTTTAAGAGTAGCTTCATCTGTCTTCATTGCCTTCCCTTTTACATAGCACATTAACTCCAGCTATCTTGTCCTCAATCTCACCAAAACTAACAGAAGCAACAAACCTAAAATTGGAATCAAAAATAAAAACTGGATTCAGAGTCCAGAGTGCTAACCATATACACAATGGAATATTACTCAGCAATCAAAAAAGATAAACTCATGCAATTTGCAGCAACATGGATGGAGCTGGACGGGATCATGCTCAGCGAAATAAGCCAGAAAGAAAAAGAAAAATACCAGATAGTCTCACTCATAGCAGGAATTTAGAAAGCCTAAATGAGGGACCAGGAAAAACACTAATTATAATAAAGTAAAAATCAAAATCAACAAGCAACTATAAAACAGAGACACACTACAGGCAGGGGGAGGAGGGTGTAGGATCAAAACAAGTGGGGTGGGAATTGTATGGGGAATACAACCAAGATGAAAATGCATACAGTGTGCAAAAATGAAAAACGATGTAAAAAATATATAAAATAAAAATAATAATAATTAAAAAGACAAGAGAAAAATAAATAAATAAAAACTACTTAAAGGTCATTTGTGTGTAAAAGTCCTTCCAGAGAAGGCTTCAGGAGAGAAAACCTACAACCGAAAACTTCATATTAGATAAGCCCTGTTTCCTCATTTTTTTTAATAAAAGGAAGAGGGAGAGAGGCAGAGAGGAGGGGAAAGGAAGGGAGTTGTGTGTGGGGGGGGAGAGAGAGAGAGAGAGAGAGAGAGAGATCAAGGGATGGAGGGAGCAGGAAGGGAAATCCCTCAACCATTTCTTGCTATTCCTACCTCTTCCCATGATTCCAGTCTTACTTCTTTCCAGTCTCCACTATTCTCCCTCTGAAATAAGACCCAATGCCTCCATTTTCCTTAAACAGAGCAGCTCAGTCCTCCCTGTTAACCTCACAGTCAACCACAGACCCACTCAGGCATAACCACGTTCATCCAGTTTCTTAGTTCAACAAAGAATCTTTGATTTTTAACGTGATATAATCTCATCAATGCAATTATTGTTGTATGTAGTATCCCCTTCACAATCTCTCAGGAATTACACATTTTAAAGTAAATTCAGTCACTAAATCTGTCATAATTTGCATCTAGTATAGTAAGTTTGTTTTCCGTTTCCAAATTAACACAGCATATACTCACCTTTATCATTTGGCTTCAGTAGTCCTCAAAATCTGACCTCTAATATATGTTTGAGATTCTGTCTCACACTTTAACTTAAAACTTCATGAACTCATATCAAATCAATAATACATCAGTAGGGAACTAAGAGAGGGACCCCGGATGACAAACTGGATTCCCAAGGAAGAGATGCCCCCCCAAAAAAACTATTTACATTAAATTTTATCAGTGGTTCCCTACTTAAACCTATCACAATCATCATTCATACTAACTCTGATACTCCAAAACTGACCTACACAATCAAAACGCTGAAAAACAACACAGCATCTTTACACTGTGTGGATACTTGTAAGAAGAAGACACTAGGGCCTCCCTGAAGTTGGATCCCCCATCTCCCCGTATGGTCCCCCTCCCCCCAGCAACCCACTTGGCGCAGCAGACCTCTCCTGTCTCGCCTGGACTCCCCTCAGCAGTGTATTTCAGTCAATCTGCCTGTTCTGTTCCCAACTCTGTCTCTGGTGCATCCTCTCACCCCCACACCTCTGGCCTACACCCCAGTTCTCCTACGCAAAAATAAATAAAATTTTTTTAAAAAAGACTTATTTAAAAAAAAAAAAAAAGATGCAGCCTTCCCAGGGGCATATTTTGATACAGAAGTTGCAGGGCATTGTGGTAGGCATACTAAGATCTTTTGACATAAAAATTTGCATCTTAAGAAAATACCAAAAATCGGGCCTCCCTGGTGGCACAAGGGGTTAAGACGCAGCCTGTGAAGCTATCTGCATCACTGCAGCTTGAGTTCGATCCCCAGCCAGGGAGCTACCCACGTGGTGCAGCAGACCTCTCCTGACTTGACCGCTGCTCCCCTCAGCAGTGTATTTCAGTAGATCTGCCTATTATGCACCCCGCTCTGTCTCTGGTGAATCCTCTCATCCTCCCCTCCACCCCGCACCTCTGGCCTATACCCTAGCTCTTGTATGCATAAATAAATAAAAATAAATCCTTTAAAAAAGAGAGAGAGAGAAGAGACTAAATGTGGGCTGGGTGATAAGCAAGGGCAGGGGCCATAAAAAGAAGGAAACAGTGACAATCTAATGCTTGTTCTAAGGTGGGCCTTGCCCCGGGCACTCAAACTAGAGGCGCTACAGCCTTGGAGCGGGAGTCTCACTTGTTCCAGCAGATGGCAGTGCTGCATAACACAGCGATTAAAATAAGTTCGTGGTGTTCTGGACCCTTCAAAAAGGAAAAGTGTACAAATGAGTCCTTCCTAGAGTTGAAAAGTGAATACAGAAGTAGAACTGCATGCCCTGAAACTTCTGGTTTTCATTTTAAAGAAGCCAAATTCAAAACAAGATCCTTACAACCCCCAAAGGCCCAGACACCCCTGTGGATACCTGCACCAGAGCAAGTTGAACATCAGAGTCAGTTGGTTTCTGCGTTGGCCTTGGTGTCCTCTGGGGCCTCAGAGAGCCACCCAAAGCAGCTGCCCCACATCCCGTCCCCATGGCTGGCTTCTTCCCCTGAAAAACTAGAAACTGATTCCAACCCTTTTAATCCCATACCTGGGTTCCTCAGAATTACCTCAAATGTCCCCAGCCCATAAAGAATTCTTCTCCTCCCAACCTCCAGAGGATGCAGCATCCTTAGCCTCAGTCAGCATTTAATAACTTGATGGTGGTCTCACCTGCGTAAGTTGCAATTTGCCAATAGGCAGTAAACTTCAAATAGGGGTGGGAGGTACTATTTTTAATTCCCCATTATATATAACATGGTGCCATTTTCTGATGAGCTCTTAATAAATAGTTGTTGGTTGATTAACTGTTCCCTCCTGATAAGAGCTGGTAAGAGCTCTCTTACCAGCTCTTCAAAGTGTTTGCCAACATGCTGCCTCATTTTTAGTAAAGCCCTGTTAGTTAGGGGCCAGTCACAGGCAAGGCAAAAGATTCTGCTTTCAGTGACTTCCACTCCTGGTATAGACTTTTACTTTTAAAGTAAAGCAGCCTGCATGGTGCCTGCAAATGAAATGGTATCTTTTCAAGCATGAGACACATGAGCTCCACCTTTTCCTATGTCCAGGGCTCCCCTGTGTGAGCAGGAATCCCATCTGCAGGCCTTGTGCTCCATTTGAGTACAACACAGCTGTCTGTGTTGAAGTCATTACCATTTTTATATTTAGTCCTCAAAATCAAGTTTTATTTATTTCTACTAAGTCTGCTCTTTGCCACCCTCATCCCACCCCCAACTCCCCCCAAACCTGCCCCATGCTATTCAGTACTCTGTAGCACCTGCTTGCTGTTCACATGACACCTCCTTTTGGGGTCCTCTTGACACTCACTGAAGTGGGAACCTCTAACATAACCTGTTCATTCTGGGCGTGAAATTTCCAGCAAGCCCAGCCCTTCCATCAGCTCCATCCTTGCTGTGTTACAATTCTTCTCTACAATTTATTCACTCATTCTTTTTTCATTCATTTATTTGTTCTTTTGTTCTTTTCATTCATTTATCCATTCACCATGTATTTGTTGAATCCCTACTATGTGTTAAGCGCTAGACTCAGTTGTGTATGTCCATATGACCATGACCACAATCCTCAGAAAGCTAGTGGTTTTGTGAAGGAGATAACATTTTACAATAAATGCACAATGACTATGTCATTATAATTAAAGTATGTTGTTCAAAGTAAAAGCCCAGGGTGCTATGAGAGCAAGGAATCCTGGGTGCAATGGTGAGGTGTGTAATTTAGATTTTGGCAGTGGTTTAAGAAGGACTCTTAGGGAAATGACATTTATACTGTGGCTCAAGAGGTGAAAAGCTCTTATACCTAGGGACCAACAAGTGCAAAATGCCCAGGGGAGCTGACAGAACAAGGCTTCTCGGTAGAATGAGCAAGTTCATTTCAGCAGGAGGTGTGCCCTGGACCACCTCGTAAGCCATATTCCAGTGTGTGTCCTGAACGTCAGCCAGACCTGAAACTTTTGTGATGCTGAAAAAGGCTTTCCCCTTTCCCCTTCAAACTGTTGCCAGATGCCCAAATTCTTCCACCTCTGCTGGGGCAGAGTAGCAAACTTTGAACCCAGAGGCCTGAGGTGCCTACTAGAGCTCCAGGTAACCACACATCCCCTTCCCAACTTCTTCACCACCCTGAACCACACCCAGACTCTGTTCTGGGCCCAGTTACAAAAACAACTCTCTGGGAATGAGAATTGGTATCCACTTTCCTAAACTGAGAACCTCTACCTGTCAGTGGAAAAGGGCACACCTGCCATCACAAAACAATTTATGGGAAAACTTTTAAAAAGGACTGAACTTTAGGGCCTCCCTGGTGGCGCAGCGGTTGAGCGCTGGGTTGCGAAGCTGCCCGCAGCCTCTGCCGTGCCGGTTCGATTCCCGGCTGCTCCCCGGCCACTGGAGGAGGGTCCCGCATGGCGCGCAGACCTCTCCTGCCGCCCGCTGCTCCCCTCAGCAGTGTGCTTCGGTCCTTCTGCCTGCTCTGCTCCCCGCTCTGGCTCTGGTGAATTCTCTCACCCTCCCGCGCTTCTGAATGTACCCAGTGCTTGTATAAATAAATAAATAAATCTTAAAAAAAAAATTACTCTTTTTAAAAAAAAAAAAAAAAAAAAGGACTGAACTTTAAAATACCACATTTAGTACCTTTTAATACCAATCAAATCTTAAGTGGACCAAACATTAACCACCCCAAAAATCTAGTGCTTTTTATTTGATTTTAGCCAAACACTAATTCCCAGACCCCTCAAAGAGGCTTCTGACACGTAAATAATTAACAGTAATTAATGACGGCTATCACCCAGAATTTAAAATCACTTTTCATTTATTTGATACATCCTTAAATTTCAAATAGGCAGATGCATGGGGGTTGGGGGAAGAAGGAGGAAGAGTTTTAACCTGCAATTCAGACATCCAAAGCCCAAAGCAAGAAAGGGGCCCAATCACTTTGTGATAACAGTGTGGCCCATTAGCAGGCAACACCAATCGCCCATATCCTCAGTAACACGAACAAATTCTTCTTGTCAAGGTCAATTGTTCCTTGACAGCTATAAGAAGACAAGTCCTGTCAACATACTTCAAATAGCTTCATCCAGGGGAGGGTAATGTGTATATTGTAGTTGCTGGTGGGTGGGTACAAGCTTATTTTATCTTTCTTTCTACTTTTGAATCTGTTTGGAAAGTTCCATAATAAAGAGTTTTGTTTTAAATGTCAGCCTTTAATCATTTTAATATTTTCCTGTTCCCTGCACCAAATATTTTTCTGTGTTATGGAGCAAATCCCAGTTATTTATCACTGAGAGCAGCTCTGGCAACAGAAAAATACAGGGGAAAAATGAATCTATTGGTGGAAAGACACAAACACACACACACGCACACACAAACAAGACTCCAACTCTGAAGTACGAGAACAGAAACTCATATCCTTACCTTGAGTTTCTATTATTTCATTTCAAGAAGCAATTTCAGAACTATACCCATAGGGAACAGGAAAGTAAATGCCAAACAGACATTCCTATCATCATCACTACTGGCCAATAGCGCAGACACTTCAGAAAGAACTCAAGTCCTATTAAGAAAGTAGACTTTGGTATGAGAAAAGTGGAAGTCACCTTTGGGACAAAGGGCATTCCCCAACACACACACACACACACACACACACACACAAATACTCCCCAAGAGAAGCTTGGATCAACAGATAGGAAATTAAACCCCTAAGCCTGCAAGTAGTGACCTTTCTAGAATCAAACTCTTGGGAAGATTCTTAGAAATTTCCAATCTAGAGTCTTCCCACCTGTACTAATTGGAAGATTGAAGCATAATCTAAAGTATTTTAACAGCCCAAGAGGGCCTGTTTCTAAGTGGCTTCTGGAAGAGGCTCGGAGTAGCCACAAAAGGAAAGAGATGGGCCCCCGCAAACAGCTTCCTAGTTCCACAGGATTCACTAGAGGCACTCAAGTGCAATGACCACTAAGTCATGTGCTGTGGGACCTGGTGCCTCAGTTTCCACATGTATGAAATGATAGGTAATGTAATATAGGTTATTATGGAGCTTGAATGCAGCAATGCATAGGAAGTGCACACACAGCAGCTAACACATTAGAAGCCCTCCATAAATGGCTGGGTTTTGTAAATTATGTGATTGCTTATTGCATCTTTATTTTTTTTTTTTAAGATTTTATTTATTTATTTATTCAAGCACTGGGTACAGTCAGAAGTGCGGGAGGGTGAGAGAATTCACCAGAGCCAGAGTGGGGAGCAGAGCAGGCAGAAGGACCGAAGTACACTGCTGAGGGGAGCAGCGGGCGGCAGGAGAGGTCTGCGCGCCATGTGGGACCCTCCTCCGGTGGCTGGGGAGCGGCCGGGGAACAGCCGGGGATTGAACTGGCGCAGCAGAGGCTGCGGGCAGCTTCACAACCCAGCGCTCAACCGCTGTGCCACTGGGGAGGCCCGCTTATTGCATCTTTATAAGACAACTACAACCTGACATAACCCAGACAGGTCCACACACCATCCAATCAAAATCCCTTGTGCAATAGGAAAAAAGGGTTTTCCAAACACGACTACAAATTCATTTTATTATGCTTTTGAAATAAGAAAATAGTAAGTATCTGATCCACTAGAGAAACTACAATCTGGCAGGGGAGAGAAAGGCTTGATGGTACAGTGTTTTTACGGAAGTTAGTTTCTTTTGCTTTTCTATTCAAAGCAGCAATATGAAGATAAATTTAAAGAAATTTAAATTTAAATTTAAATTTAAGATGTAGAATCATCCCACTACAATTTTGTTCTTAATTTCATGAAACACATCATTCTCATATATCCCTCCATTTTTAAATAAACAGTACAAGCACATGGAACCTTAACAGTAGAATTTTATGTAGATGACAATGGTAGACTCAAAGATTTACATTTTCCTTCCTATTAGTCCTGCTCCCAAAAGGAAAGTAAAAAATATAAATTTATGCCAGTATGAAGTAAAAATATCCCAAATAGCTTATACAAATTGTTAAAAGCTCTTATCTCTATGTTCATTATTCATGAATACTTATGATACTTCAGAGAACTTAAACTGCAGAAACACATACATAAAATTTTACTGTGATCATCACTAGGAAAAAGTATGTATAGTATTTATAACTAGTCATGTTCAAAAACTCTTTGGACTCTAAGATTCAAGAATTGACATTTAAATGTTACTGACAGTGCTGAAAAAATGAATGACATTAAAGCGTTACTCCGAACATATATAACTTCATTTTAACTTTGACTTTTTACAAATATTTTCAAACTTTATTTTTAAATTGTAAATGACAAAGTACATAGATTCAAAACTAAATTCTCAAACTAAGTAAAAGAGAAAAATAAGGAGCATTCAAATTTCTTTTTAGGAAACAACTGTGAAATACTCAAAATCGAGTCAGCGTTTCATTCTGAGAGCAATGTATTAATGTGTAATTTCATGAAATAGTCCAGTTACAGGCAAAAACTCTAGTTAAACATGTTCAGTCAGCCCAGGCTCTTCTTCCCAGTTATGTCTTTCCTCAGGGTGCCCCTGGCAGTTACGAGGGCGTTTGTGAGGCTTCTCAGGAGACAGAGGAGTCAATGGTCTTTAGGGTCCAAATATTTCCTTGAGGTGCAGACTTTAAACCTTTGAACAATTAAAGTCCCCATTCAATTGTATCACAAGCCTCCATTCATGGGTGTGACAAGACTTGGGATTTAGATTTACAATTCTGTGGACTTAAAATGGTTGGAAACATACTGGGGGTTCGTCCTTTCTCTTCTGTCTCCGCACCCTGTGACAAAAACATATCCCCAAACTAGAAAAGTAGAGCACTTAGAATAGGAGAAAACTATTCTAATCCGATGAGTATGTGAGAGCAATCCCTGACCAAAGCTCTACTTAACGAGAGGGCTTAGGACATGGAGGCTAACCCCTAAAACTTCTCATTCAGCTGAAAAAGTCCACCAAATTTTCAGTGATTATCTACAAAAAAAGATGAAGACCAGTGGACATTGGAACCATAATTAACACAAACAGAAAGGAATCTCTAGAAGTATATTTCTTCAGGCAAAACCACACACGTCTTTTTTAGCTAATGATGAACCTAAATGTCTGATCTGAAAAGAAAACACCAGAAACCTGTTTCAAGAACTGAATTCCTGCCCAGGTGGAATATTGCCAACGTTTTTCTGTTCCTAACAGGAATGTGTCTGCAATTTAAATCAGAGTTTTATTTCTAATGAAAAAAAAAAAAAAATGGAAAGTGTTGGTGTTAACATTGCAGGTAAGGGTGAGAAATTGCCCTTGTGACTTGCTACTTTTGCCTTAATTTAGAGTAAGTACTATAGGAGATGGTAACAAAAGTTAATGCCTGGGGCATAGTCTTAGGAAATAAGTTTTTAGTTTCCAGTGGACAACTTTAAAAAGATCTAACCAGCCACCCCTTAAGACCTCTTTCAGCCATGACAGTCCATGATTCTTTGGATTCTCAAAGTGGTATCTACCCATTGGCAGAGGAAAGGCTGGCTGGAAGAATAAGAGGGAAAAGAAAGAAAAACAAGGTGGAAAAGAAAAAATTAACAGTCATTACTGAGAAACTCCCCTATGGAAAGATTTTGACAGCTTCTCCTTCCAGCACCACAGCTTGACTCTCCTTCTGCGAACAGCATAATAAAGTAGCAAACCTGTATGTTAGCATTTCCTTTCACCTCCTAATGGTACAGGGACAATGGAGGGGCAGAAAGTTTGGGACAAAACTGCGGACCAGGGTCATCTACTTCAGTCATGTCTTGAAGCAGTGTCTAATGATCACTGCCCACAGCAGTTACATCCTCATGTCGTCCATGAGGTGCAGCTCATTGTCCAAAAGGTGTGAGTTGAATTTTGAGTCCAAGTCCCAAATGAGAAAACTCTGAGCGAGTCAAACTTGCTTTGTCATTTGCTATTTTCACCTATAGGCATGTTAACAAAATAATAATTTTCTTGAAAGGCAATGTTTCAGCCAAAATAAAATGCTTGGAAACATACAAATGTGTTCAGGCACATGGTCCCACCTCTCTCAGCCCTGAAGATTCATTCCCAGGCTCACGGCCATGGTCATATGGGGTTGTAGCCAGGCACTGGCGCAGCCACAGAGGCCCCATTTTTCTGATCTAATTCTCTCGCCACAGAATAAGCCACCGACCCATTGGTCCATGGCTGCAGCTTGGAATCAGATTCTTTGGCAACAAACCGCAGCTGGGGTTTTTTCATCTTCTTTACAAGTCTAGCAAAGCCAAGCAACACAGAACTAAATATCATCGAAAATCCACAGAGAAGAAATGCTGCAGTGTAGCTGCCAGTCGTGTCCACCAGCCATCCTGGAATAAGTAACAGTGGAGTTATATTGTTGAGTCAAAAATTCAATTATTTACCTCTCTCAGATCTGACAATTGCAAGGTAAGCACAATGGATTGCTAACACCGCCATTACAATGTTGACTTCTAAAATGGATTGTTGTTATTATGCTAAATTATCAGAAAAGTGTCATATTCTTAATAAGCACATGATAACAGTTAATTAGTATTGTTAATTCCATAAGATGTGACAGAAAAGATAAAAATAGCATCATTCAAATGATTGCTGTTGGGACCAGTTAGCAGGGTGTTGAGAGAATACAATCATACGGAATCCTAGTAGTATTCCCAACGTCTGTGCGCACTACTGTAACACCACATGCTTCTGGGCGAAGTGGAATACAAATATTCATTTGGATCCAGCCACTGTACCCCATCCGACTTGAAAATAGAAACTTCAAAACATTTTAGAAATTGCAGGTGTGGACTTCAGAAGACATAATCCTGCTATTACATCTCTCGTTGCAACAAATTAATCTCAGTATCTATTCAAGGTCTAAATTTTGAGGCACTCCAGGGCATATGCTATGTAAGACATGTGCCACAATGATCAGAGAGAGAGTCAAATGAGATAAAATTAGACCTCGACAAGCAATTATTTTGTGATTTAAAAGTTCTTAAAAATTCATCCAAACTTTACATAATGCCCAGAAAAATTCATCAGAGAAGCGTGTGGCTTCTCCCCTACCCACTTCAGTTCCATTGATTAAAAAATGGCAGGCAGACATTGTGATAAGCCTCACGAAGTTTCCAGCAATCCAAACTACTCTCAGTAGTTAATTTCAGTTATTGTATGATTTCCTTATGTGTTCCTGTAGCATCAAACAGAAGAGACTGAGAGTTTTTGTTTTAAAGGTAGCTAGCTAAAGGCAACATTTCAATAAGAATGCACCTCCTAGTCCTCTAATACCTGGTAATGAGTATAATATCTGATTTGCCAAACAAAAGCGGAGGACTGAGAAAAGGATCCTGGGAATCCCAATCCCATTTATGTATTGTGACTTTTTTAACAGAATTATATGGCTCCTGAAAGTTGGTAACGACAATAATTGACTATAGAGGGAGAGGATGACTACATTTCAAGTGCAGTTTTCAAAAATAAAGCACTAAACATATAGTTCTATTCTGGGGAGTTTTAACTGCTCAGGGAAGTCCATCTGCAACATTCAAGTGGCAGTGTCCCCTAGTTTTTTGCTTTAGCAAGTGCTGGAATTTGGAAATTACTGTAAACTATTCACAACAGCAACTGAAGCCGAAATCCTGCCTTCTTAAAAAAAAAATCCCTTTCTTCCTTCTACTCAAATGTGTAGCTTATTTCTCTTTTGCCTTTCATCAGAGACCTTCATTCACTCAGCTTTAATTTAGGAAGGAATCATCTGGACCAGCTGTTCAGTCTATACACGGGCATCACCAGAAAATGGAGTGAGACTGTACACACACCACTAGATTCAGATCACAGTAGGAAGGGCAAGTAATGTGCATTTTAACAAGGGCCCGAGGGGGTTCTGAGGCCTGATGCAAGTAGTTCCACCACCTCATTCTGAGAGACACTGTTCTAGACCACATACTCTGGAAGGAGGAACCAGTTCTGACCTGTCTACTGCTATGCTCACAAAGCCAGACACCATGTTGATGTACACAAGCAATAAATATTTGTTGAATTACTTGTTTAATCATGCTTTACATTTTGAATGCATTTTACAGTTTATAAGACATTCTAGATGCTTTATGTGATGATTCCCAAATCTGACCTTCCTCTAAAGCTTAGATTTCATCTTTAAACAGCTCTATTGAGCATTTCAGTGGGTAGTTCAGATATTTGAGTATGTCAAAACATTGAAGTCATTACTTTTTCTGGCAAAGATACTTTCACCAACTTCCCTTTTTCTTTCAACCAGGCCATTCTTTTCTGAGTTATCTCTGACTTCTTTCCCTCAATCACCTCCAGATGCTAAATTCAGTTGACTTTTCCCAAAACTGTCCCTTGCCCCCAGAGTCATTTCCATTTCTGCTGCATCAGCCCTAGTTCAAGACTTTATCAGTTTGCTCTTAAACTATGAAAATGGAATCCTGTTTTTCCCTGTAGTTCCAGATCAATTGCTAGATCACATTTTTTTTTTTAAATGCCCTTTACCACAATACTTCTGTGCATAAAAACTATACCATCAATAGTCTCTGAAGAATATAGGACCCCGGCTCCCTTGGTTGGCACTCAAGACACTCCACTGGGACACCAGTACTTAGTCATGCCAGCCTCACTGCCCACACTCACCAGCAGAATCCTGTACACCCACCAGGCTTCCCTCTGAATGTACCTGACTTATTCGTAAGTCTAAACAGCTGTTCCATTCCATTGTTCCCATCTTTAGTGTGGAATGAAATCAAGAACCCAATTTGGAACTTTCTTCTTTCAGGTGGTCTAAGGCCTCCACTTGATTGGGAGATTATAAAACAAGGATGTAAATGAGACCATGATGTGTTGGTGGCCTTGCATCGCTACCTCCTTCACTCTTTCCCAAGTCACATCCAAACCTCACTTGAGTTCAGGGTTCCCATATCAATGCAACAAAGAGAAGATCTGGGATTCTCTCTGGAAACTTACCTGCGATGGGTGGGCTCACCAAGTATGGCACTGCATGAAGGAAGTACACCACACCCAGTGCTGATGACAAAGAGGTGGTCCCCACGATTTCTGCAGTCACTACTGGGATTAAAGTCACGTAGGCACCGTCAAAGTAGCCAAAGGTACAAGAGAAAGGCAAAAGCAGGGGGAAACTCTGAAGCATCGGGAGACAGAGATAGCAGAGCCCATCTAGTCCCACGGCAAAGAGGTAGCAAATGCACTGGTAATTCTTCAGACACCTGTGGATTTGAAGAACAAGGATGAGTGCAGGAACCACAGGACCTGTCGGACAGCTTCAGAACTGTGCCCATGCAGCAGTGAGCAACGCAGTGACTTCTTGAAGTGGCTTCCCTATTGTGTGTTATCCACCTTGTCTGACTGCCTTTATTTCTATTTGTGTATGCAAATCCAAGGATTTATCTCCTGAAACAAAGTGTGGTAGAAAAGAATATATACTCTAAAATTAGAAATACAGGAGTTTCAATCCAGTTTTATCACCTAACTAATTGCCTAACTCTAACTTCAATATATGTAGCTATAAATGGGAGTGTTACCTATCTCATAGGGTCACTCTAAGGAGAGTTGTGAAATAACATGTAGAGCATCAGTGGACTAGTGTTTCCAGCAGTCCTCCATGCTGCATGACTTCAGAAACATTATCCCTTTGTACATGGCATATCAGACATGCTCAGTAACCCAAGGAATCATACTAAGGGGAAGAGAACTAAGTGTAACGTCAAGCCCTCCCCAGCAGTACTTCCTTTGCATTTCCCCTCAGTAACTCCAAACCCATCGTGATAGCAATTATTTCAGAGACTATATAACATCAGCACCAGGAGTTTGTGCTTTATAAACATTTTCCCACCCATTGTCCCATTGGAACCTCAGAAAATGGTATAAGACTAATAGGCAACTGTTACACAGGCCCATTTTACAGATGAAGACCCTTGAGGATCAGAGGATTAGGTGATTTTTTTCTCCTAGATTACAGAGATAATAAGGGACAGAGTTAGCACAAAAACTTAGGTTTTGTATATTTCAGACTAGAGAACCCAGTATCAGACCCATGCTGTGCTGGTTCTTGTTGAGTTATTTGACTGTAGAGATACCCCTTGCTCTCCTCCTTCTTCCTTAGCCATTAGCAATGTGGAATTAATCCTAAATTTAGCATTCATTATGCTAAAGAATGGCAGTTGGATCCTAATTAATTACTAAAGACATAAAATGTGAGGAACCAACTGGTCCCAGATCACAGCTCAAGTGCTATGAGGACATCATTTAAGAGAATTAGAGTGGCTTGTTCTCTTCAACCCAAGCAGACATGCTGAAGAAAATACTTAGTGCAGTTCTTATAACTTTGGCTTCTAAGCTTAAACTTATAATGAAATGATTTGCTATTTGCACTGGCAAGCATTATTAAGTAACTAAAAATAATGCATTTTTATTGCACCTGATTCTCTTGTCTCACTGGATTCTATTCTTCTTTCCATTGATAGTCTCTGGGGTGTTTCAAAAGAAACTGCACAATACCCAGCCAGAAGTCATCTCACCTGAGAACTAATTTAGGGTGGAATTAATCTCTCACCAGAACTTGTAGTTACTGTAGGCTTCTGCAATTTTGGCATACCCACCATGCGAAACCATCTAGAACAGGGGTTGACAAACTGCCAAAATCCAGCCCACCTCCTGGTTTTGTACTAACTGTGAACTAAGAATGATTTTTCAATTTTTGAATGGTTGGGGAAAAAGTTAAAGAACAATACTTTGCAACATGTAAAGACTCTATGAGAAACTCAAATTTCAGTGTCCAAGTCTTATTGGCATGTGGCCACCTGCATCTGTTCACTGTCTGTGCTGCTTCTGTGCCACAACAGCAGAGTTGGGTGCGCGTGATCCTAAAGTGCCCACAGAGCCAAAAATGTTTACTCTCTGGCCTTTGGCAGAAAAATTTTGCCAGCCTCTGACTAGAAGAACCTGCAAGGGAGTTGCCTCCCTTCAAGCAAGAAGACTTGTTAATATCCAATCGGGTGAGGAGGTGAGGGGAAACTCAAAGCTTAACGTCCCCTGGCAGGGAACCTATTGTGGTTTCGCAGGTTTTACCTCCTGTCGGTTAGCCATCCAAACGTGATATTGCCAACAATGTCAATCACCCCAAGCATGGACATAAGAAAAGCAGCTTGCTGGTGACTCACTCCGACACTCAAAGCGTAAGGCACCAGGTACACAAAGAGAGGGCTGCAGCCATAAGCCATAAACAGAACAGAGATGGCTAACACCACGAAGTCTGACATCAGTAAAAAGCTGTATTCCTGCTGCAAGGAGCAACAAGGGCAGGTCTGCGTCCATGCTTTGGTCAAAGTTGCACAGGGAGACTCCTGCTTACAGTCTTGCTTTGTAGCTGGGCACACATGACTCTGCTCTGGACTTATCCGGTCCTCTTTCAGAGTAATTGGCCGCATCAGGGCCCCGCAAACACAGAGGTTCAAAACAAAGCCCCCGAGGATGAGTAATGCTCCCCTCCAGGAAAACTGTTCGATGAGGAGCTGAACCACCGGGGCCAGGATGAAAGTGCCAATGCCGCTTCCTGACATGGCGATGCCGTAAGCGAGGGCTTTCCGTCTTCTGAAATACTTGCCAACCATGGCAATAGCTGGAGAGTAACAAAGTGCAAATCCAAGACCTGGGGATGGAGAGGGTTCTGTGAGCGTTGGTACACGGTCAACAGCCAGGGAAAGAAAACACTTCAGCTGAAAAGCTCACCCTTGACAGCTGACTACAGAACTGAGACACCAAGCGGGGAGGGATATGGAGGAGAAAGAGCAGAGAGGAGGGAGGCGAAGTGGTCTATGGTGCAATGCAGGGCGAGCTGGTGGTGGGTGCACTGTGGTGGGGAAAAATAACTTAAAGAGAGAAGGGGGAGGGGAGAGGTGGGCAGGGAAGGGCAGGGAAGGAGGGAAGGAGGGTAGGAAGAAAATATTTCAGAATAAAATTGAATTAAAGAGAATCAGGCCTTCTGTTAAACCCTTTTTTTTTTTTAAGATTTATTTACTTATGCATACAAGAACTGGGGTATAGACCACAGTTGCAGGGGGTAAGAGGATTCACCAGAGACAAAGCGGGAAGAAAAACAGGCAGACTGACTGAAATACACTGCCGAGGGGAGCAGCAGGTGAGTCAGGAGAGGTCTGCTGCGCCATGTGGGGAGCTCCCTCGCCGAGGATCGAACTTGCGTTGCAGTGGCTGCAGACAGCTTCATAGGTTGTGTCTTAACCCTGTGCACCACCAGGGAGGTCCTGTTAAACCCTTTTAAATCTGTCTTCCACAGCAAGCTGAAAATGAGTTTCCCCTCACCAGCCATCCACAATTCAGAAGGACAGCATAAATATGGCTTTTTTCCTTGGGTAGAAAGTCCTTAAGGAAATATGACTTCTTGAACAAAATGAAATAAGGAACTTAAAAACTATTCTACAACCTAATTTCAAAAAATCAGACAATCATCCCCAATACCTTAAATATCCAGAGAATTACCTCAACTTTTCACTACCTTTGAAGACACAACTCTGATAATCTGGACCACTCTGGAATTAGGGTTTAAATAGCACATATGACCCTATAAAAGTTCCAGAGTAATTTCACATAATTGGGCAACATCATGCCCATTTTACACATGAACAGAGTTAAGTGAAAAATCCCCTTAAAGTCAGCAGGAAACCTCTTTAAAGATTTTTAGTTCTTATTCTTTTTATTTTTTTTAAGGCATGTATTTATTTATTTATTTGTTTGTTTGTTTGTTTGTTTGTTCGTTCGTTTTGTTTATACATGCACTGGGTACAGTCAGAAGCGCGGGAGGGTGAGAGAGTTCACCAGAGCCAGAGCGGGGAGCAGAGCAGGCAGAAGGACCGAAGTACACTGCTGAGGGGAGCAGCGGGCGGCAGGAGAGGTCTGCACGCCATGTGGGACCCTCCTCCCATGGCCAGGGAGCAGCCGAGGATCGAACCGGCGCCGCAGAGGTCGCCAGCAGCTTCGCAACCCAGCGCTCAACCGCTGCGCCACTGGGGAGGCCCTCTTATTCTTTTTAAATCAAGAAAATCTGAAGGGCTCAAAACCTGGAATTGGTGGCATCTAAAATATCAAGGAAGAAAAAGGTGAACTGCCTTCAGCTCCTGTTCCCAACTGCAGAGATTCTCATTTTGATTCTAATTACATGATTCTAATTTGCTGGACTGAGAGTTTCCCAGATGTTAGACTCTCAGTGCTAACACCAGGACATGCTCTGCGAACTGGGATGATAGGACATACTCATTGTCAGGCCCCTTGGGCTACCTGGGACACACACAATTTTTAGCTGACAGCTAGATATGTAGCCTCAGTCTGCGATTATATCCTTTTGTGGCCTGATCTTGCTACCCTGATGACAGAGAGCAGTTAATTCTCCTCTTCCCACTCTCTGAGATGGAGCAACTGCTATTACAGTTCCATTAACCACTTCCACCTTGACCCTGTTAGGGGGGGAAATGATGTCCTAAAGCTAATTCCATATAGGCTTTGTGGACTCCACCCCACCCCAGGCCAAAGCCAAAGACACTGGGAACTCCAAATCCCATCACCACCAAAGGGAAGGTGGCTGGGACCTGAGGGTGGGGTTAAGCAGCCAGGTTGGTATAAAGCCAGACATGTGGGCTTTGAAGGGGTTCCCCAATTTTGGCTCTCCGCCAGCTCGCAGTGTCCGGCCAGCTCTGAGAGTGCCTTTGGGTTTCCAGGTTGGCGGATCAGGTAGGACGCATTAAAGACTTTATTTCCCTATTTTCTCCCTGAGTTGTACATTTTCCTTATTTCCTTTTCCCTTGTAAATAAACCTTTTATTAACCTTTTGTGTGTGTCTGTAGTGGAGTATTATTAAGTCCCTTTTAAGCGCATGGGTGAGGACCCACAGCCAGGCAACCCGTTCAATATCGGGGCTGCCCTATAACAGCTGGCGCCCAATGTGGTTTCCAAGCTTCACCCGTGGTTGACAAGCCCAAAGTAATTTTTCTTGCGTTGGTCACCATAAAGCACACTAGGTCTGCAGGACTCGCATTAAAATCCCTTGTAAATAAACCTTTTATTAATCTTTTGTGTATGCCTGTAGTGGAGTATTATAAGTCCCTTTTAAGCACATGGGTGAGGACCCACAGCCAGGCAACCTGTTCAATATCGGGGCTGCCCTATAACAACCCCGCAGGACTTATGGAAGGCAGACATGTTGCTTCTCTTCTACAAAGTTCACTCTGGTTCTCTGAAATATAGTTCTAGAACATTGAGAGAGAATATGTAGTACAGTAATATCCACAAGGGACTTTCTTTTCTAAATTGTAAAGCCCCATATAGTGGACAACGATACTCACTACAAAACAGGACTGACTCTGCTCGACAACATATAGTATTGCAATGTCTTGGCAAAGACATTGGGAAAATTATCGCTGCCGAAAGGGGCCATGGCTAATGTCTTGTTCTTTCTGAATACAAAATCTCAGCCATGCTCTGCTGCCAAAGGGAAAGCCAGCTGCCATTTTGCTTATTTAACTGAATGAAAGGAGTGAAGCTTTTTCATTACAGTAGTATAATCAAGTGCATTTCCAGCAGTTTTAACTGCCAGATAGGTAGACATAAGCTAAGTCAGCAAAATTGTGATCTAACAAAATTCATATTTTATGAATTACTTTTCTGTCGATGTGTGTGATAACTGCTGAATGGGGAAGGGTGACACAGTGGTACAAAGCACCCTTACCTGTAAGAATGCCAAGAGTGAGGTAGAGGTGCTTCAGGCTGGTGGCAAATGAGCCCAGGATGAGACCAGTAGATGCAAGCAAGCCACCCAGGATGATTCCCACTTGGCAGGATAAGTGGTTACTGACAAGACTCCCAAGTGGTGCTTCAAAAACAATGATAAACAGAAATTATTAAATAATAAATAGAAAGGCTTGAGGGCACTGTCAGAAGGCTACAGTGTTGCACAGGCAGAGCAGTGATGGATGAAACTTTAAATCATAAAGCCCACCCCACTCATTCTACAGATAAAACTATAGACAGGAAAAAACTTGTGCACAGTTACATGGACAGTAAGTAACAAAGATGGAGTTATGATCAAGTCTTCTGATTTGCACTCCAGTGCTCATTCCTCATTGACACTTCAGTATAGTCATGATTCCAAAATTAGGGGCTGTTTTTTAAACAGTGGGTAGATACTTTGTTTAAGTTATATGTCACTTGCTATGCCTTCTATGTTTCATATAGTATTAGTCAGGCACCCTTAGCAATAATTATGACCGTTAAAATGGTGGAAAAGGAAAGAGGGCAGCAATGTGGAGCCGGCAGCGTTACACAGAAAGAGGCTAGAGAGAAAGATCACAGATAAATCCCTGCTTTCAGGCTTTGGGAAACCCTGTGAATAAGAAATCAGTGCCCAGAAAATCTAGGAAAATGCTTGATGTCCACAGCAACATTATGATTGGCCCCATTTTATGGATAGTTTAAAATATCAGAATTATTCCAACTTCCAGGCTTATAGTTTAATTAAAGTTGGAAGAGACCAAGGAGAAATTGAAGGGAATATGATATGCCCAAGATCACCAAGAAGTATAGCTCAACACACCTGAAACCAAAGGCAGAGTTATTTCACCCTGTTACTGTGGCTTCTTGGGTCTCCCAGACTGATTGCAGGGGTGATGAGTGGGGAAAGTCCATGAATTTCTTTCTAAGGAACAATTCATGCTAATGCCAGTACTCCTGGTAACAAAGTCAGCAGAACCAATTCTTTAGTATCTGTGGTATATAATCTTTGTATTGATCGGGTTGAAACTGGGGCCTAACTCAACTCAAATGTGCAAGATAAAATTAGCCATCATTCTGATGTCTCCTGTCTCATTAAAACAGTGGCCTATCTAGTCTATAGACTAGGGGAATAGCAATCTCCTGTCTGGAGAATAGGAATCTCCTGAAATATATCTATTTATCCATGTTGTTGCTGCTATAGATATTAGAAAATGACAAATTTACACCAAACTCAACATTCACTTCTCTGTTCATCCCCAGTGGGTGTCCTGGGGGTGATGCTATGACCTCTGTCCATGCTCTGAGCTCAACAGGTGAGCAAGTGGTGACTGGTGACTGGGACAACAGGTCTCAGTCTTTGCAGGGAATTTAAATATGTTTTATCTAACATGACCCTGCGTTAGCTCAGTGTTTCACATGGTCATTGTGACCACATCGGTCACTGAAGGTCATTTATTTCTAAAATTATCCTCCAAAAGATAACAGTGACGGAAATGGGTCACCTGTACCCTCTGAGAAAGATGACATGGCTCTCTCAGGGTGCTCATACAAAGTTGGCTGTGACCAACTATGTCACCCTGAAAACCAAGTGATGGCCTTACTGTTAAAAAAAGAAAGAGGAATGATGGGTTTCTAAAATACTCAGGATTCAGCTCAATGAAATAATTAAATGGGTCTAGTCTGAAAATAGATCATTTCAACTTGACCCAATCTCAGAAACTAAGACACCAATTTAATAACTTTGGATTGAAATTTATAAAAAGAAAAACCCCAAGGTTAGTTTTCCTCTACTGTGAAGATGGAATGAGAGATTGCAGGAACTTCTAGAACATTCTGTGCACCCTAAATAGCACTTTTGAGGTTTCCAAGATAGAATAACAGCCATGGGGGCTGTGCTTCTCTTTTGATTGCATCATCCTATCAGTTCCCAATACTTCTCTGAGAATAAAGATTAATGCATGATAAATGATGAGATCCATGAGCCAATTTTTTAACCCTGTGGCAAGGAAATACAATGACAACAAGACTTGAACACAGCACACATATTTTTGACACAGCACATATATTTTTAAGGAGAGCACATAGAAATGGCTCGCTTTGTATCCAGTGACTTTTACATAACTAGAGACTTACAGGACCACAGCATTTGGAAGAAAGGAGCCAAACATATATTGTACAGTTAACTGTTTACAGAACCTGGACAAGTCCTATGATGCCCAGAACCTTATCTCTATATGGAAAGACAAAATCTATATATCTTTTCAAGAGTATGAACTACCCGTTCCGTCTGACATTGGCTGAAACCAACGTGTGGTTGGGTTTGGCTGAAGGTAGGACCAACATTTTCTTTATATATAATCTTTACCACTCACTCTTTATCATTGCCCTCTCCTTAAGAAAACTTGTAATCAAAAGCAGTAGAAGGTCATTGTCAGATCCAATTTGAGTGTAGACAATAATAGTGTGTCCCTGGTAAGTAATACTCACCACAGAGCATAGTCACACAGTCTACAATGGAATGGATCCAAGCTGTTTGCGCATAATCCTGAGCAAAGTATGTTTGGAACTCCACAAAAAAAATTGAAATACATCTGAAAAATAGAGTGAAAGTATTTTATACAAAAAAAATCTTGAATGGATTTGAATCAGAGTTTAAAATTTTGTTTCAATCAGCTATTCAAGTCTCTGGGTTTTAACTGATTTTCAGTGGTTTGCTGCTGGACCATAATAAGTAGGAATTCATAAGCTGACCATTGGACTATTATGAAGGATAAGAATAAGTGTATATCCATTATGGGAGCTGAGGAAGCCAAACAGATGTGAAGACCATTCCTATGGGGAAGATCTGATGGAAAAGAGGGCAGGTGGCACAAGCGGTTCAGCACAGTACTGTGAAGCTCTCCACAGCCTCGATCCCCAGCGGGCCAGGAAGCTACCCACATGGTGCAGCAGACCTCTCTTGTCTCACACTCTCTTGTCTCACCTGCTGCTCCCATCAGCAGTATATTTCAATAGTTCCGCCTGTTCTGTTCCCCACTCTGTCTCTGGTGAATCCTCTCACCCACCCCCTCCACCTCTGGCCTGTACCACAATTCTTGTATGCATAAATAAATAAATCTTTTTTAAAAAAAGAGGGCAGATCAAAAATGTGAATTCTTTTTTAAATTTTTGTTGGGGCCTCCCTGGTGGCGCAGCGGTTGAGCACTGGGTTGCGAAGCTGCCTGCAGCCTCTGCAGCACCGATTTGATCCCCCACCACCAGGCGAGGATCCTACATGGCACGCAGACCTCTCCTGCCACCCACTGCTCCCCTCAGCAGTGTACCTCGTCAGTCTGCCTACTCTGCTCTCCTCTCTGGCTCTGGTGAATTCTCTCACCCTCCCGCACTTCTGACTGTATCCAGTGCTTGTATAAATAAATAAAAAAATCTTTAAAAAAAATAAATAAATTTTTGTTGAAGGAACATTGGTTTATATAACTGCATAAGTTTGTAAGTTTCCAGCTTACAGCATTATACTTTAACACTAGTAAATACCACATTATGATCACCCCCCAACAGTTTACTTTCTGTCCTCCACCATATAACCAACCCCTTTACCTGTTTACCCTCCTCCACTTCTTCTCTGGTAACCACCCATTTGTTCTCTGTATCTAAGAGTTTGGTTTTGTTTTATTCATGTTTATTTTATTTTCTATGAATGAAAATCATATGGTATTTGTCTTTCTCCATCTAACTTACTTCACTAAGCATAATATGCTCAGGGTCCATACATGTTGTCACAATGGTAATACTTCATGTGCTCTCCATAACTGAATAGTGTTACATTGTGTATGTAATACCTCTCCTTTATCCATTCATCCCTGTCTTCATTGCAGCATTACTTGCAATAGCTGAGATATGGAAACCATCTAAATACCCATCAATGGATGGATTCTTCAATGTCTGTAACTTTTAAGAGGTTGTTAAACAAGTTAAACTTTGACAAGTTATACATCACCTAGTAATTTCAATTCTAGGTTTTAATAAAAGTTAATAAATGGATGAAGATTAGAATGAGATAAATATATAAAAGGATATATTCTGCAGAATTACTTATAAGAACCAAATATTGCAGCCAACCAGCAGACCATCAACAAGACACTGTTTAAATAAACTATGGCATAGCAATACAAGAAATGTTAGGTATTAAAAATTATTTTATCTGTATTTATTGATTGGGTAATAACTCCCAATATAATGTTAAGTTAAAAAGTAACTTACAAGATAGTTTAGAGAGTGTTTTGTTTTGTTTTGTTTTGTTTCCATATAAACAGGTCACGTAAGGGCTCTTCTTGACGGCCTAGGGGTTAAGTCTTGGGACTAGCACCACTGGGGCCTGAGTTCCATCCCCAGGGAGCTAACCCACACATGGTTCAGCAGACCTCTCCTGTCTCACCCACTGCTCCCCTTAGCAGTGTATTTTAATATATGCTTGTTCTGCTTCCCACTCTTTGGTGAATCCTCTTACTCCCTGCAACTCTGGCCTACACCCCAGTTCTTCTACACAAAAATTAAAAAAAAAAAAAAACAGGTCATGTAAATGGAAAAGTATGAAAGCATATAAACCAAAATGTGTCTAGTCGTTACATGTGACTAGTGAGGCTTTTGTCTCTATACTGCATTTTGAATTATTGACATTGAACATGATATTTTTTATGCAATCAAGAATTATGTGTGTGTATAATATGCATACACATAGGTATGGAGGGAGGCATACAGAGACAGATATTTTTATGTTGAAAATAGCTAATTAGTTAAGAAAAACAATGCATAAATGATTCAAAAGCAACAGTTTGCATCACTATACAACTCAGAATAAATCTCATAGAGATTAGTGTGATGTCCTAACTCAGACAGGAAGCTTTTAGAACTAAGTCATAGCAGGGGAAGAAATCACACCTGTGGCTTGGGGATGAGATAGAAGGTAATCAGTCTGTCCAGAGAGGGCTAACTTACAATTCATTGAGCTTCAGTAGCCCCTAGTAGCTTGTTATTTTACTCACCCTCTCCTCTCCAGTTGCTGTTGGATTGAAGATAAGTGATGAAGAAGTATAGAGGGAGGAGAATCAGCACAGGTGTGTTAGGCAGGACCAGCTTTATGAGAGTGCAACCTATACAGTTGCCCAGAAGCTGGCATTCAAATGCTTAAAACAAGGTTTAACTCAACTGTCACCATCTCAAAATGTCTAATAATTTGATCTTTGAATTGTGTTTTGTAAGTGAAGCCCAGTGGAACATGAAGTGCAAGGAGACAATAGAGCGTGCACATCACATGTGGCATTACAGAGGTCCTGTGAGCACGGGAGACAGGTGATGAGTGGGTGCTCAGGTACAAGGTAAGTGGGTGTCATCTGTGACTGAGTTAGCACTGGGGGGATGAAGGATTTCCCTCCCAAGAGAGGCCGTGCTTTCCTTTCAAATCAAAACTTGCTTTTAATGCAGAAAGGAGAAGCTGCTATTCTAGGAAACACAAAGGGCCAAGAATTCCTATTACATCCTTTCCTACTCATGTTACTTCTCTGTACTAGCCCATCACAGGCAGGAAAAGCAAAGATGGGCTTACCTGTAATATACAGGTGCATGGCAAGTTTGTGCTAGTAATTTAACACTTCTATTCTTCTTTACTGAGAATAACTCTAAGTAGCAAATTAAAAACACCAGGAAAAATCAAGAGACACTACTGAAAAAAAGAAACGCTTTTTATTTTAGTCCTAACAGCGTGTCTTTTTCTTGCTTTTTGAACAAGCACTTTGATTTTGCACTGGGTCCCACAACTGGTTGCCATTTCTGGTGACAGGAAAGAGTAAGGGGAAGGAATGGGGTGCTAAGTTGTCCCAACCCAGCAGATGCTGGATGGAGCTTGACATGCAGGGTATAAAGAATCTACACTTGCAGAAGGAAAGAGATGGAAGCAGGATTAGGGGAAGAGAGAGGTGAAACTGATACAGGCCTGACAAATCCTGCACTGATCCCTAATGAGATGGCGGGGCCTTTGTGTACCCCTCCGGCAGTCCTTGGAAGGCAGTAGGAACAGCAGCTCTCTGGAGGTGACAGGGCTCTGAGGACACTGACAGCCGCACCCAGTCTGCTGCTACTCACCCAGCAGCTAAAGCACCTACCTGGCCGCCACCCGTTCAGCTCAGTCCCATTCTTGTCTCCCACCCTGAGCACTGCACGAAACAGTTTCACTAAGTGGTCCTCTCTCCACTGATTTAAGAAGCCAGACAACAAGCTGCAGCAGATCTGATGCTATATGAATAATTGATTAGAGCTTGGAACGTAATCTGACTAACTAGCTGAAACATAATCTCAACTAACAATACAAAAAGGACAACATTAACCACTTGGCTGATGATGTAAATTTAAATTTAATTAAAATATTGCAGAAGTTTTTTTATAGCATGAATGAACTGCAACAATTTTAATCTGATGTTAATTCAGCAACAACAAAAAAGACTTTATGAGGTTTCTTAACCTCCTAAAGATCACTAGACTGGTAGTAAAATGTCTGCTATATTTTCCTAACCACTAGGCCTTCCATTTAAGTGAGGACTAATTTGTTGGATGTAGCTTCATCATCAAAATAGTTAAGTTATCCTTCATCCAGGGTTCCTCAACTGAAGCATTATTGCCATATTGGGCCAATTAATTCCTTGCAGTGGGGCCTGTCCTGTGCATTTTAGGGTGTGTAACAGTATCCCTGGCCTGTACTCAAAACATCTCCAGACACTGCCAAATATTCCCCTGCAAATAGAAATCAGCCTGGTTGAGAAGCACTGATGTAATCAGTTGTCAGCTTCTACTTCTCCTGCCTTATGCACATCTCTCAAAAGCCTCCACGTGTCTTTACCCACCTTTTCATTCATCATTCATTGCAACACCTCTCTTCTCTCCTGCAACCAAAACCCTCCTGAGTGATCTTTACTGAAATCCCATTTGGATCTTCAGTACATTCTACACTCAGTGGCTAGAATGTCCTTACTAGAACATAGATCAGATCCTCATCTTCCAGACTCTATCTAGCATGACTTGATAGACCCTTGTTAGACCCTACAGGGGTTGGCCCTTCTTATTGTCTCTCTTTTCTTCCCATCTTATTGTCTCTGCTTTCTTCACTTGAGACAGACTGAACTATTACTCGTAGCAAGCCACCCGTGCTTTTTCATAAATTTAAGTAATAAAAATAGATCTTTTTTCTTTTTAGAATGCCCTCTGAATCTTCTCATCCTTTTAATCTCAAGACACTAGTCAACTCTTCCAAGAAGGCCTCTCTGATGACCTCAGTCTGGACATAAAACCTCCCTTAAGTGTTTTCACTACATGCAGAACAGTTACCACACTGTATGGCAATTCCCCTTGTATTTCTTTACTAGTTGTTGCTCTGTGACAGCAAAGACCATGTCTTACACTGAATCCCAAATATCTTATTTTTATTAAATATATTTATTTAAATATATACATATTTTTTACATCATTGTTCACTTTTATATAATGGTTGATTTTTCCTTGCAGGTGTAGTCCCCATAAAATTCCCACCACAAAATTCCCACCAAGTCACCCGCGAACCTTTACCATACATAGTCTCTTGCACTTTTCCCTCCCCTGTTTTGGTCCCCCTCCCTCCCCCTCCCCTGTTATATGTCTCTGAATCCCAAATATCTAAATCCCATACTTTTAATGTACTGGGTGATCATTAAATATTGTTCATGGCTCAAGGTATGGAAGGAAGGAAAGAGGGAAGGAAGGGAAGGATTAAAGTTCGTCGAGAAGTAACTGGAAGATAAAGAACTTTAAATGTATAGGTCATGCATTCATTAAAAGTATGGGATTTAGATATTTTGGATTCAGAGACATATAACAGGGGAGGGGGAGAGAGAGGGACCAAAAGATAAACTCATGCCATTCGCAGCAATGGGGATGGAGCTAGAAGGAATTATGCTCAGTGAAATAAGCCAGAAGGAAAAAGAAAAATATCAGATGGTCTCACTTATAGCAGGAATATAGGGAAACCAAATAAGACATCAGTGTAAAAAATAGTAACAGTACAAAACACAACAAAGCAAAAACAGACAATCATAAACCAGAGACATCCTGCAGGGGAGGAGGAGGGAGAGGGATCAGAGGGAGGGAGGAGCACAGGGGACTGAGGTGATGGTGCACGGGTGCACTGGGGAAGGAAACTCTATGGAGACTACACTTGAGGGGGTGCGGGGAAGCAAATATTGTTTAAAAATGAACACTGATATAAAAAATAAAAAAATAATATAAAAATAATAAATAAATAAATAAAGTTTTAAAAATTAAAAAAAAGAATTTTAAATAGTTGTGTGCCAAATTCCAGAACACAAATGAGAAAGGGAAGAGGAAAACTGGATGCAAGCTACATAGATACATGTGACTACATACGGGAAAGTAGAGATGGGAAGAGCCTGCATTTATACACTGAGAGAAAGAATTCGTTAGGGGGAGATGCTGAAGCTGGAGATATGGAAGGACAGGGGGTGATAGGATATTTTGAAATCTTCACTCAACATTGTAGAGGATTTAATATTTGTGTTACTTTTTTTGTTATCTTCTACTGTTTTGTTTTCTCCTTGATGCTTTTCTTAACTGATTAAACCAGCCATATCAGTCAAACTTTGGTGTGAAAAACTCAAAAAACACCTGAGATTCTTCTCTAAACGTGTGAGTAGGCTTGCCAGAGGTTAAAATTTAGTGACTGTGACTTTCATGAACTAGGGCAAGAATTATTATATCACTTCCCATTTGTTCCCCACTTTTCAAATGGTAACTTTTCCTGATATATGCTTTCTAAACACAGACAGAATCTTGGAGAAAACAAATTTTGGGATTGCATTTGCTTCTCATTTCAGACATTACTTTTGCTATCTTTTAGAATATTTGTGATGTCAGGAAAACTGGATTCTGAGCTCTTATTCTCACACTAGGTAAATGAGAGTTTTGATAAAGCGTCTTAATCTCTCAGGGTCAGCTTCCTCATCTACTAAGCAAGTATTTAGGGAAGCATGGCAGTACCAGTCAGAATGGACTAGATCATGCCACCGCAAGGAACAACTCCTAACATCTTCAGCTTTTGATAGGCTCCCTCTCTAAGAATGTGGAAACAAACTATCATCTAAGTGTTATCTGCTATTAAATAATAGTTTCATAGATACTTTCTTTCAAGGGGCCAACATGCTTACTATTCCATCATGTGACCCCACTATAAAATTTTTCTTTGGTTCCCATACAGCAGGATGCTGCCAATATCTGGCATTTGGTAAAGACTTGTTTCTAGTTGATGAAGTTGTCCATTAAGTAAAGTATCCACTGGGCAGTATAGCTTAGTGATTAAAATACTGCCACTTAGTAATCATATAACTTTGGACACACTATTCAGCCTCTATGTGTTATTATGAAGATTAAATGATTTAATTGATGAAAAGTGCCTGGAACAATGCCAACAAACAGAGAGTATGTGCTCAGCTAACATAGGCAATTATTTACAGAAATCCAGCTAATGTTAAAAGAGATTCACAGTTCCACAGGACTCCAGACAATTATTGCAATTAAGTTAATTTGGACTCAGAAGACTGAGAGAAAAACAGATATAGGCACTCATGTTTCTTTAAACATTTAAATCAAACGGTGCTTTTCAACCATCAACTCCAACTCAATTTGCCCATTTACAAATAGAACGTTGGGCCTCCCTTGTGGCACAAGGGGTTAAGACACAACTCTATGAAGTTATCCGCAGCAACTGTAGCATGAGTTCGATCCCCAGCCAGAGAGCTACCCACATGGTGCCCAGCAAAGAAATAATTAATAAAGTGAAGACAGCTTATAGAACTGGAGAAAATATTTGCAAATCACATATCCAATAACCAGTTAATACAGAAAAAAATAAAGAATTTTCAAGTCAATATTTTTTTAAAAAGATCCAATTAAAAATTGACAAAGGACCTGAACAGACATTTTTCCAAACAAGATGCAGATATATGACTAGTATTCAGTCATAAAAAACAAGGAGATCTTACTGTTTTGCAACAATATGCATGGGCCTTCAAGGTATCATGCTAAGTGATATAAATCACACAGAGGAAAAATAAACACTGTATGATCTCACTTATATGTGGACTCTAAAAAAGAAAAAACTTACAGAAACACATCAGCCTTGTGGTTTCCAGATGTGAAAGGTTGGGGGTGGGGAATTGGGGGAATTGGAACGAAGTGGTAAAAAGATCCAGACTTTTGGCTATAAGATAAATAAATACTAGGGGTGTAAAACATAACATAATGACAGCTATAACACTACTATATGATATACGGGGAAGTTGTTAAGAAAGTAAATCCCAACAGTTCTCACCACAAGGAGAAAAGAAATTTTTCCTTTTTTTCTTTTTATTGTGTCTAAAAAGAAGACCAATATTAGCTAACCTATTATGATAATTATTTCATAACATAGGTAAATCAAACCATAATGTGCACCTATAACTTATATAGTGGTGTATGTAAATTATTTCTAAATAAAACTGGAAAAAAGAAAAGAATTAATTGCTCAATAGACCAATTCTCAGAATTGAAAAATCACACCATAGGCTGTTTTCCTCATCCTTGTCTCCAATTCTCTTGGTTTCTTCCTAGTTCATGACATTTAGAGTCCAATGCCAGCTGTGACTTCACACTTTTTGCTTCAAAGCTTATATTGTTCAAGTATCATCTTCCCAGCCCCTCCCAATAACCTCTGCTGCCACTTACAACCCTCTTTTCTGGTTTCTCGCAGTCCTTCTTATAAAGCATTGAGCTCACTTCCAGAACTTTCCCAGCATGGGAATAATGGAAGCTTCCACATTTAAGAACCAAGATGAAAGAGATTCCTTTGAACTCTACAACCTCCTCACACCCAGAACTCAAGATCCATGATGTAAAGGGGAGGAAAATCAGATTCAATGCCAATCACACTAATTACAAATCTATTGTTAGTAGTCAGCCAACCCTGGGGCCTCCCTGGTGGCACAAGGGGTTAAGAACAAACTATGAAGCTGTCAGCAACCTCTGCAGCATGAGTTTGATCCCCAGCTGGCCAGGGAGCAACCGACATGGTGCAGCAGACCTCTCCTGACTCGCCCACTGCTCCCCTCATCAGTGTATTTCAGTCAATTTGCCTGTTCTGTTCCCCACTCTGTCTCTGATGAGTCCTCCCAACCCCCCACACCTCTGGCCTGTGCCCCAGCTCTTGTATGCATAAATAAATCTTAAAAAAAAAAAAGTCAACCAACCCTATTACAGCAAAAAACAAACATCCTGCTTCTTTTCTGCATTGCATATTTGCTAAGAGAGGGAACATAAATGCTTTTATTGATGAGGCTATCAAATAAAGTTATTCATGCAAAGTGTTTCCCTTTGCTGCCAAGGGTATGTTACCAGAGAAGAGCTGCACAGCTTTTGATTTGAATGGAAGCACCTGGAGCAAAAAGAGTTAGCATGTGTGGATTTCAAGTATTTATTTAAAATATAAATGACAAATTAACCTCAAGGAACACTCCTCCCCTTAAGTATATTCAACCCTACACCCTTGGATAAAAGGGAAACAGAGGAGACCTGAATAAGCAAGCAAGAAAAGACTCCAAGTAATTATACTGTCACTCCCCTTCCACCTAGAACTCAGCCTCCACCATTAGAACCAAATGCAAAATGAAGCAAAATAATTTAAATTCTAGGTTTTAGTACAAGGATTCAGTATCTGGTGAGCCAAGAAGTCTGCAAGGACTATTTTGACTTTATTTTTTTTTTTCCTCTCTGGGATGAGCTGCTTAAGAAAACATGTGGCTGGAATAGCCATAAATTTAGTCTAAAAATATCCTAACACTCCATGTTTATGTGTCAGATATTACAGAAGAGACCCTCTCCAAGACTTTTAAGTGTCAGGAAATCACATTCCACATTGCAAAGAAAGAGGAATATGAGCACTCAAAGGAAATACACACACACACACTCAAAACCTATAATATATAATATACACATCTATTTTCACAATATCAGGCTCAGAAATAGAATGAAGCAGATTTTAAAAAATAATACAAGCCAGATCATCTTTCAAAATCAAGAATAAAATCCCACATACCTGGTTACTGCCCGAGTGCAGATGGTGACCAGGAAACAGCCAGCCACGATCATCCAGCCCCAGCCTCCATCTGGAGGGGAGGTAGACCGAGCTCTATTTACTTTTGCCATGGCTTCAATTCTTTTTTCTTATTTTCCAAATCACTCCAACAACCCAGTTATGATCTTGGAATAATTAGCTGTCCAGTGACTTCCTGTTGGTCTTCGAGATTAGCATAGAATGCTACCTGGTGTATGGATTACTGGCCATCTAAAATGAAAAATCGGGACATATTTGTATTTTATTGCCATATTCAATGGTTGACTTTTTGCATGGTTAAAATGATAAATACTACTGTTTACCTGTTCAATATGATTATTTATAATTATAAAACTGGACTGAGGCCAATTCTCCTTTCTTAAAATAACAGATTTTCTCAAGTTTTAGCTAACTCCACATGCACACACCTTGATATCATTTCCCTAGCCTTTCTTGAAGGTGAATGTGGCAACATGGTTTCATTTAATGAAAAGGAAGAGAGAAAAGTAATACATGCCACTTTTGATTCATCAGCTCAAAGGCACAGGTATGTTCACAGGACTTCCACCACCCCCTTACCCACAGACATGGAGGTAGAGATGAGACACTTTACACCAACCAGGACATTACCCTGGGGCTTGGAAGAGCCACAGGACAGAATGAGTGAGTTCTCCAAATGACCCAATGGAATCAGGACTTGATACATCTCTCACTAGTACAAGTTTTTCAATTTTATTTGAGCCTCTGTATTTTGAACTCTCTATTTCAATGGAATAGATCATATTCTTATTATTATACTGAATGATTCTGACAATAACCTCTTGGATATTTCTGATTAAGAATGCTATGATTTTTAAAGTGTGCAATTGAAACAAGAAGAGAATGAGAAATAAATGAAACCAAGAAAGCTCACAAGCTGATACAAAGTAACTCAATAAAACTTACAAGGAGGCAAAGATGGGTGAAGAAGAAAAGATTGCTCTCTCTGTCAAATTACAACTCTCCATTTAGTTGTTAACCTTCTATTGATAGATTAGCGTCAAACACATACACAAAAGCAGTAATTAAAAATCAAAGTGAAAATATAGGCAAAAAAGTAGAAATACAGGCAAGCACACATCTGATCTCTAGACAGGAGGATTCCTGAGATCTAAAGTAATGGAAGAGGGCCTCCCTTGGTGGCGCAGCGGTTGAGCGCTGGACTGCAAAGCTGCCTGAAACCTCTGCAGCACCAGTTCAATCCCCAGCTGCTGGCAAGGGTCCCACATGGCGCAACAGACCTCTCCTGCCGCGCCCGCTGCTCCCCTCAGCAGTGTATATCGTCAGTCTGCCTGTTCTGTTTCCTGCTCTGGCTCTGGTGAATTCTCTCACCTTCCTGCGCTTCTGACTGTACTCAGTGGTTGTATAAATAAATAAATAATTCTCAAAAAAATAAAACAAAATAATAAATAAAGTAATGGAAGAAACTAAAATTTTGTTGAAGCATCTAAATTAATTTTTAATATTCCTATACATCAAACATGTAATAAAACCAAAAGGAAAACTGTAGAGTTGGGGGAAAAAAATTTAAAAATACTTGATTTAAAGAAGTAATGCCTGTAACATTCATTTGTTCAGCTACCACAACGTGTGCATGTCTACCATGCATCACACACTGTGTCTGGGCACTGGGGATTCCATGGCAGCCGAATCGCATGGCTCCTGCTGCTGGACTGGCTCTAGGTCACCCCCTGGGGCCAGCCTTCTCTTGCTCTTGTCCACATGTCATCCCACTGCTACATCACGCTCTGTAAGTGTTTAGCCTCACTAGCAGCCTCCTCTTATTCTCCCTCAGGCCTGAAAGAAGCAAGTAGCCGTGTCACACCTGCCTATGGAGTGGCTGGGCCATGAGGTAGGGAAATGTGGAAGCCCATGGGTGCTGAGGACAGTCTCCAGGCAACAGCAACAAGCTAAATTGCTCCATCCCTTAGCACAAAGAAAATGGACTTACCAACATCCCAGGTAAGCTTGGAAGCAGATTTTTTTCCTTAGTCCAGCCTCCAATGAAGAGCACAACCTGGCCAAGACTTTGATTGCAGCCCGTGAGACCCTGAGCTGAGGACCCAACTAAACTGTGCCTGTATTCTAGCCCCACAGACACCATAAAGTGTTCCTTAAAGTATTCTTTGATATCAAATAGGCTTCATTATTATAGTTAGGGATGAATTTTTAAGGAACTAAACAAGAGCTTTGACAGATGCTTTTCCCATTGGATTGAGCAAACCACCCAGTTGTTGGTATAATTTTATTATGCTCACCAGAAGAAACCAATATTAATTAATTTATATTGATTAATTAATTTATATTGATTAAGTGAAACACATTTCAAATATGAGAAAACATGTGTTATTTAGACAACATAGGCTATGTACCACCTGGTAAGTTTTGTCAAACCAATCTGACTCTTTTTTTAATTTGCTTTAAAAACCAGAGTGGGGCCTCCCCTGGTGGCGCAGTGGTTGAGCACTGGGCTGAGAAGCTGCCCACAGCCTCTGCAGTGCCGTTCGATCCCCGGCTGCCTGCAAGGGTCCCACATGGCGCGAAAGACCTCTCCTGCCGTGCCTGCTGCTCCCCTCAGCAGGGTATTTCATCAGTCTGCCTGTTCTGTTCCCTGCTCTGGCTCTGGTGAATTCTCTCACCCTCCCACGCTTCTGACTGTACCCAGTGCTTGTATAAATAAATAAATAAATAAATAAATAAATAAATAAATAAATCTTTAAAAAAATAAATAAATAGATAATAAAAACCAGACTGGCGTCTTGTGAGTGTGCCTCTCTGAAGCCACAGGAACAAACTGGGCACCTGTGAGTTAGAGCAAATACACAGCAAAGAAAGACAGTGAGACCAAAGCAACAAGAGTGATTCTCACATGGACCATTTAGGTTGCTCACTTTCAAGCATGGGTCTCCCTCTTGGGTCTGTTGGGTCTCTGCCTGTGAATGTGGGGAGACTGACAAAGGACACAGGGTGAACAACTGAAGTAGTGCCTCATTTAACCCTCCTGACAACCATAGAAAGTAGGTATGACTAACCCCTAGTTTACAGATATAGAAACTCAGGCTAGAGAGAGTAATTTTCCCAATTATTTTTAGTTACTAAGCAGCAGAAATGGAATATAAGCCTGGGTCTTGTTACAAGTTTTTTTTTTTTTTAAAGATTTATTTATTTATGCATGCAAGAACTGGGTGTAAGCCAGAGGTGTGGGGGGTGAGAGGATTCACCAGAGACAGAGTGGGGACCAGAACAGGCAGATCTACTGAAAAACTACTGAAGGGAGCAGCAGGGCAAGTCAGGAGAGGTCTGCTGCACCATGTGGGTTGCTCCATGGCTGGGTATCGAACTCCTGCTGCAGTGGCTGGCGACAGATTGATTGTGCTGTGTCTTTAACTCCTGTGCCACCAGGGAGGCCCTTGTTGCAAGACTTCTTGTCTTAACACATGCCCTCATTGCTTCCACTGCATTGCCTTAATGTTTGATAAAATTCATTGGTATTTTTGTCTAATCATACACCTATAATTCTTGGGGTGGCATCAGTAGAATAGCATTAACTGCAGTTTAGCTGATGCAGTTAGAAATGCAGTTCTTTAAGTGGTGCCATAGGTATTTCCCTGAAACATTTTTGTAGGTCACTGCCTTGATCAGCCATGAAGTTATCTTTGCTTTCAAAGCAAAACCAAACTTCCAAAAGAATCATCACACTCAACTTCAGGATTAACCCCTCCCAAATCTAACTTTGTGTCATGGATAAATACTGTTTTAGTCAACTATTTTCTTCCCCAAAATGAAACACTCAAAGAAAATTAATTTTAAAAATCTACCACACTTGTATATACAGATAATTTGTCTTATTGGGCAAGAGTCTGAAAACTATAGCCCCCAAGCAAAACTTGGCTGCTGATGCTCTTAGTAAATAAAATTTCACTGAAACATACACACAGCCATTTGCATGCATTTGGTCTTTGCTTTTGTGCTGCAACAGCAAATGATGCCAAAGAACACGTGGCTAGCAAAGCCTGAAGTATCTACTGCCTCTCCTTTACAGAGGATGAATGCAGACCCCTTTTCCAGGGAGATGTGAGGCATTGTTCTAAAATTGCTGCTTTAGGAGACTGAGAGGGAGATGATCAATATCGATGACTATGGTGGCAGGGTGGTAGTGTAGAACAGTTGAAAGAATCGGCAATCAAAGAACGATCTGGGTCCTTCCTGGTCCTGACTATTTTATGGCAGCTCTAAGCCTCTCTAAGCCTCAGTTAACTCATTTATGTTGATAAAACGGCAGTAGTATTATTCTCACAGAAAGTTGTGCAATTAAAATTAGATGAAACATGAGTATCTGGTACAAAAACAAAGATGTTATTTGTCAGATGACTTAACCTGCTTCATTTATCCATCACTTCTCAATGCAATAAATATTTATTGAGTATCCAGTATGCACCAGAGCTATTCTAGGAGCAGGGCTTAGAGCAGTGAGCAAAACAAACAATGGCCCTGCCTTCAAGAACCTTACATCCCAGTGGGACAGGCAGTCAGTCAACTGTTGAATGTTAATTCCTGAGCTTTAGCTTGCTCATTTGTTTCACCACCCCCACTCTCATCACCCCACCCCCTCCTGCTTCATGGGATTATAGTTAGATTCAGATGAGAGCAGGCACAGGCTAATGGTCAGGAACAAATCAAACTTTAGAACACTTTTGTTCTACAGTCTTTCTAAAATGGTTGTATTAGTTGCCACATGTAACTATGATATTTACCTAATGTCATAGAATGAATGTGTTTCCCCAAATGCTAAAACCTTCTTCCCAAAGCAATGGCATTTAGACATGGGACCTTTGGGGTTATTACATCATGAGGACTCTGCCCTCATAGAAAGGAATTAGTGCCTTTATAAAAGTGACCTGAGAGCTTCTTTGTTCCTTCTGCCAACGAGAAGACAGTCACAGCATCTGCCAGCACCTTGATCTTGGGCTTCCCAGCTTCTAGAGTTATGAGAAATAAAGGTTTGTTGTTTCAGTCAGCCATTTTATATTTTTGTTGTAGCATCCTGAACAGACTAAGATATTTAAAAATCTGAGTTCCAAATTCCCTTGAAAGATCTGTGTTGTCCGACTCAGTTGCTGTTCCTTTCACATACAACACCTGCCCCTGGATGCAATAAGATTTTCATCTTCTGCCTACAGCATATTTCCATAAATCAAAGTTTCTTGAACAGCCACAAGTGAGTCACAGATATGGGATGCTTTGTGTCTCATGCTTTCTCTGACAATCTCAGTAAGACTGGCACTCCAGATTTCAGCGACACGTACATATAAACATACACAATGTAATAACTCACGAATGATACACAATTGAGTGATTAAGTGCCAAGAAATTATAGAATTGATTGTACACATATGCCAAAGCTTAGAAACCTCTGCCTTGGTATATAGTCCTATCCTCTTCATAAGTTTTTCCCTGAAAATAGCCCCAAGGTTAAACTGTTTTCCAACTTAAGGTGGAAAATCCACCTACCAATAACTGTCCAGCATAAGACCATCCTCACATACTGCTGTTAAAGAGCACTGAAGCAGGCAGGGCTGGGCAACAGCCCGGTCGAAAGCAATATAGTACAATGGATCAAGAATTTGAAAGTCCCTCATAGTCCTTAAAAAGTTGTCCCCAGGAAGAAGACAAAACGTGCAAGCTGACCATAAATCTGAGGCATACAGTAGGGAAGAGGGAGGGAGAGTGATCAAAACAGGGGAAGGAAGAGCACCAGAGACTGTGGTGATGGATCGTGGGTGCTGTGGTGGTGGGAGAAGTAGATGGACTGCATGTCAGGGGAGAAATCAAATACTGCCCCAAAATTAACAAGAATGTAAGAAAATAAATAAATTTAATTTTAAGAAAATCTTTCACACTAAAAAAATTAAAAGACATGATGGCAGGAAGAAAAAAAAAAAGTAACCCCATCTCTGGAAAGTTATCCTAAGAAAACATTTTAGAGACATTGAGCACTACAGGCAAATAATATAATAGCCCTGTTACAAATAACATAAGAAACAGAAACAACCTAAATGCTCAACCGCTGGGGAGTGTTTAGATACTTATGATACATTAAACAAATGGACTAATATATTATCCTTTAAAATCATTTTTAAAAGATCATTTTGTAATATGGGAAAATATTTACGATGCAATGTTAAAGCAAAAGGAAAACTACATTTCTGTGTACATTGTGAGGGAAGCTACGTAAAACTTCTGTAAAGTTGTATACTTGCAGTTGTCACCAAAAAAATGGAAAGAATAAGCAAAAACCAAATCTAATGGGGTGGGTATAATTAAGTTATAACTCATTTTGAAAACTGTATTCAATATCTTTTCATATATAATTCCCATAAACAGATTTTTCAGGTCTACTCTGGCAGTGTAAATATGAGCAGAGTAAATATTTTGCTGGTTCCTCAAGGACTAAATATGCCGGCATCGTTTATTGACACTGCACATTAAAAATTAGGTGATGACTCTGCAGAAGACACACTGTAGATAATAAGCCCCTGACAAAATAAAATGTTCTAGGTCTTTACAAAAATATGAAGCAACATTAATTTTTCCTTTGCTCCCACCAGAGGACTCCATTTTCATTTGTTTTACTTGAGTGATCTGCCTTCGACATTGCCACATTTTGTAAGAACTGATTTGTGAGGTCCTTTTGAAAAATACAATTACATAAATTCAAATTAGAAATCTAAGGGTCAAATCATAATAAACTGCGGTCTGTGTAGTGAGAGTGGCCCCAGGTAAAAACGACAGAACAGGGGCTGCCTCACAGCGCTCCGGGGGCGGGAAGTGACTTCTCCAAGAGCGCTGCTACACGAGACAATTATTAATAATTTCTCACCCGTAGTCGCCGTGAGCTTCTCTGGCCTCAGAAATGGGTGCTATTCCCCCCCACTTTCACGATGATGAAGCTGAAGTGAAGGGACTCGCGTGACAAAGCTGCATCTGAATCCAAAGGGAAACGAGTGACTCTGGCAGATTTTGGACAGTGCACTTGCCCATCTGCCTTCCAGATTTCAAGATTGTTATTGGGCGTCTCTATCAACAGGCATCCACGCAATGGTAAAGCTGAAGCACTCCTTGGTGTGGGTGATCGCCACTAAGAGAGGCGGGTACCCACAGGTTAACGTGAAGGCCTATAGCTGCTCACAAACCTCCTGTGCTTTTCTTTCAAAGCAGGTCAATTACTAGATTTGGACACACTCAGAAAAAATGCCCAGGTTAGACAAGGTTAACCTAGTCTCCTAGAGACTGCTGCAGTTTGCAGCTTCCCTGGAATATTAGCCCCAGCGTTTTGGTAAATAATTAACCCACCTGATGTTGTACAAATATAATGGAAAGTCTGAGTTCACAGTCTACCCAAAACTAGGAGCAAAGGAAGCATGTAGCCATCATGTAATTGTTTATTTTAAGCAGCCTCCAATTTCATTTTGACATCCTGCCACTAAAATATAATTACCTTCTGCATCTCACTCACGTTTCAGGGAGAAAAAAAGTTTGAAACAAGAGAGGCCCTATCTTAAGGTGTTCCTCTAAGATTATTCCCTAATAATACAGGTTGGGATATATTCTTATTTCATTTAATCCTCCTTCTTTTCAAAATTCTGTTTTGAGTTGACTCCAGGTGGTAGCATATATCTGTAGTTGATTCCTTTTCATTGCTGAGATATAATCTGAACTGTGAACTTACTATAATTTGTTTATTTATTCATCTGTTGATTGACAATAGGGTTGTTTCGAATTTTAGATCATTATGAATAAAATTTCATTGAGGATCTATGTAATTCTTTTTGTGGGCATGTGTTTCTGTTCTCTTGAGTAAATACCTAGAAATGAAATTGTTGGTCATATTTTAAGTGTTTAGCATTTACTTGAGAAGAAAATACAAAACTGGTTTTCAGGATAGCTGTATGATATTACAAATGAGAGTTCCAGTTGCTCTACTCTACAGTGGATTCCACTGTAGTTTCAATTTATACTTCCCTGCTAATTAATGATGTTCAGCATTTTATTTATTTTTTAAAGATTTATTTTTATTTATTTGTACAAGAACCGGGGTACAGGCCAGATGCACAGGAGGGTGAGAGGATTTACCAGAGACAGAGCGGGAAACAGAACAGGCAGACTGAAGAAATACACTGCTGAGGGGAGCAGCAGGCGAGACAGGAGAGATCTGCTCGCCATGTGGGACCCTCGCCAGTGCTGTAGAGGCTGCGGACAGCTTCACAGCACAGTGTTCAACCACCTGCGCCACCAGGGGAGGCCCATGTTCAGCATTTTAAATTAACATAAATCATGAAATTATTAACTATTAATATGCCTTCTTTTGTGGAGTCTTTGTTCAAAAATCATGCCCATTTTTAACTGGGTAGTTAGTCTTCTTATATTGAAATATAAGAATTCTTTGTAGGTTTTAAACACAAGTCCTTTGTAGATACAGGTATTGCAAATGTTTTCTCCCATTCTGTGGTTTGTCCATTCATTTTTCCATGGTACATTTTTGAAGGGCAGAAGCTATTAATTTTAATGAACTTGAATTTACTGTTTTTTTCTTTTATAATCAATTATATTTCTATATATTTGTGGCAAATAAAAACAGAAATTTTAAAATACTACTTTACAGTAGTATCAAAACTATGACATTCTTAGAAATAATTTTAACATAATATTTGCATGATTTTACACTAAAAACTACAAAGCTGTGCTAAGAGAAAAGAAGGAAGGAGGGACAGAGAGAGAAAAAAAGAGGAAGAGGTGGGGAAAAAAGGGAAGGAAGGAAGGAGAGACCACCTTCATTCCAAGGGAGACTTAAAGCTATAACCCCAGTTGATTGATAGTTTCTTTTTCTTTTTTAAAGATTCATTTATTTATACATGAACCGGGGTACAGGCCAGATCCGCAGGTGGGTGAGAGGATTCACCAGAGACAGAACGAGGAACAGAACAGGCAGACTGACGGAATACACTGCTGAGGGGAGCAGCGGGCGAAACAGGAGAGGTCTGTTGCGCAATGTGGGACCCTCGACGGCAAGCCGGGGTTGAACCTGTGCAGCAGAAGCTGCGGACAGTTTCATAGCACGGCGCTCAACCGCCTGTGCCACCAGGGGAGGCCCTGATTGATAGTTTCAACAAAATTCCAGAAGTCTTTTCTAATTGAAATTAACATCTGTTTCTAGTATTCATATGTAACTGCAAAAGAACCCACAAAATCCAGAATAAATTTTAAAAGAAAGAACAAGATTTGAAGATGTATACTAATTGATTATCAAAATTTTAAAACCAAAGTAACCATGACTGTATGATATTGGCATATTAGTGGAGCTGAACAGAGTCTAGAAATAGACCCACACATTTATTCACATGGAAAAAAAAATAAATCTCAAGTCTTACACAATATAAAAACCTAACTCAAAATGGAGAACAGATCTGGACATAAAAGCAAAAACCAAAACCTAGAAGAAAACATTGCAGAAAATCTTCATAATTTGAGGACAGGCATTGTTTTTTTTAGACAGAACATAAAAAGCAAAATGATTTCCCCATTCTTACTTTCATAGAAGCATATGAAAAAGTTTAGATTTATTATAGCAACAAAGACACTGTAATACTTTTTCACATCTACATCGTTATATGAGCAAGATTATAACCTCTAATAACTTACTAGAGAAAATTTCCAAGTGCACTCTACTATTGCCTCTGCAGTGGGAAGTCTCCTTCAGGGTACACCATGGGTAGCCCTTGGGGTGTCCTATCTGAAGCTCTGTTATCCAGACACTCACTCTGGTCTCTATAGCAACAGAGATACTGTTTCTGATAATGGAAACTCAGTGTCCTCAGCCACAATCTGTTTGGCTAAGGTCTGCCTGGTCCTATAATCAGCCCATATATAAGACCATCTCCTCAGCCAAATATCAGCCACATTCCCAGCCCATCATACCACTCCCACCTATCCTATGAGATTATAAACCTCTTGATACTTGCTAAAAAAAAAAAAAAAATTCAGACTTTACTTCTTACATGCTATTTCCTTTACCTTCAAATTCCTTCCTTCCTTCCTTCCTTATTCACTTCCCCACCTGATTTACCTATTTTTTCTGCTTCAACTGCCTCCACCCAGGCCCCATTCTTCCAAGTACTTATCTCTCTTTTACAGAATCTTGGAGCTGTCTGCACATGCCTGGCCTGACGCTTATCAAATTCACTACTGTGTCTTTCTCTCTCTCTCTCTCTCTCTCTCTCTCTCTCTCTCTCTCTCCCTCTCTCCTCTCCCCCCTTTCTCCCACCCCCAATACTGTTTAACTCCACAGAACAGAATAAAAACTACTAAGTCACCCTTCTATCTCTCCCCAATTTCCCCCACCACCCCACACACCAGTGCCATGCACACACACCTTGTGGCCTGATACAGAAGAGTGTCTAACAAATGAAAAAAATAAGTTCTGCATTCACCACAGAGAAATAGCAGTCACTACTTTTTAAATAGCAGTTCAATGGAAAGAAACATGAAAAGCACTTTCTCTTCATCAGACAAGTCTAATCTTCAGACATAAAGCAAGGAAATCAGCATTACAACTAGAATATGAAGAGTAAATTTAGCAGAGCCAGCTTCTCTTTAAATACCACACCCAAGGGGTGAAGCGTTCTTGCCACAGGGATACCAGCCAGTACTTGGAGCTAAGTCTCTAGCTCCTGGGCCAGAATAAGTCACAAAATAATAATTGTAACAAAAGTTGTTATTTAATGGCACTTAATCCACCAGGCTCTCTATTTGCTACTAAACACATGACCTCATTGTATCTTCATCCCAAACCCATGAAGGAGGTATTATAATTTCCATTCTATAGATAAAGTAATCCAAGATTCAACTTCAGCCTCTCTTCAAGGCTTTGGACTTACTGCTACATCTGGTTGATCTCCGCTGGCCTCTAGGCTCCATCACGGTGGAAAGTGGAAGCCATTACTGTCGTGTTCCATCTTGTGTCCCAGGGCCTTAAATGTATATTTGCTAAATAGTGTAGTCACACAGAAGCTTCTTGTGGAAGAGTGCCTTATTACTCTTTCTAACCAAAGATTAAATGCCTGGTTCAACCCTACCCCCCACCCCCCACCCCTGTTTTTGAGACACCACTGGTCACTCTGGCCTGTGGCTGGGAATCACAGAGGATGCCATGTGCACTAAAGGGCAACCTTCCAAGTGGTTCTGAGAGAATTGCAACACTTTATGCAAAGTCTTTATAGCAGTGGAGCAGTTTTCCAGCCAGGAGCCTAATAGCAACAGTGGGAAGTGGGAAGTCTTCAGAACTCAAGTTCTGAAAAGGACTTACCTCGGAGGAAAGTTAAAGAAACCCCTTTCCTCTCTACTTGGATTAGCATAATCTCTGCCCCACGAACCCAACTGTTTTCTTCCACTTGGAGTCTCTGGACTTTAGAGATAATACCATCTAATACATGTGGATTTATTTATTTTTGTTGCTCAGTGATATTTCACAAGCTAAGAAATACCATTACTTAGAAATGCCAAGAGAAAAAAAATTGTACTTAGATACACAAAGACTAGAGATTTGCTTTTTTTCCTTTTTTCCATTCTGCTTCTCTCTGCTTAGTCCTCAAAAGGATCCTAGTAACAGGGTAGTAAATAATTATCAACCTCAACCAGAAATACGGGGATGCCTGTCAGAAACCTTTGGGTACTAAACTAAAACACTGACCTTTGCTAAAGAAGTTACCAAAGCTTCTACAATGCATGTGACAATTTTGGGGATAGGACTACTTTATGTAAGACGGAGAGTAAACAGAATGACTAATATGGTATTTGGTCTCCAGAAAGGCAGAGAAAGCCACTCATGATTCACATAACAGGCAGAGTAGAAAGCAAGGTTTTCTCCCACCCTGTCAGCACTTAATCCACAGAGTCGCTGATGCCAGATAACATGAGAAAAATGTTTAATTCTGAGCCTACTAGTTTATTGACAGCACAATTCATAGCCAGGAGCTTGCTCCCCAGTTACCATTTTCTGCCATAATAGAGTTCTTTTCTCTCCTATTGGAAATACACATAAAAGAAGTGATAGTCCTGAGCTGTGGCCCTCCATGATAACATATAATCAGCAAGCAGTCCTGTTCCCCAGTGCCTAGCACAGGGTCCACATAAAACTGCTGCTAATATCTGTTTGGTTCAACAAATACATTTTTTGCCTGACTCAGTGGTGTTGCACTCTTTATCTCACACTCTTTCAATACATGGAATTATTTCGATCAGATTAAGTTATATGAGCACCTTCTTGACTACAGAGGACAATCTTGGGGTTTGGGATAATTTCAGAGTCTTTTCATAGTCCACTGAAAGCCTTTTATAAGCACTGCCTGTCTATACCCGCACATTTGTTTCTGTCTGTAATCATTGCTACTGCCATGTTGTTGAGGGTGGGGGTGTAGGCAGAGGAGCACAGGTCTGACTGAGAGTGTGAGTCTGAGAGGAGGGTCCTTGGACCACTCACCCCTCAAAACCAGCACACAATAAATACTTAGTGACTGAACAGCCCCAATTCCTTACATCCAGACATTTTCTCAAAATCACAAGATGAAAGCTTGAGGAATGGCGGTAAGAAATTGGCCATCCTGTTAGAAGTACTTTGGTGCTTCAAACATAGAGTTGAAGAAGTATGAACCTGTACTCCTAAAACATATATAGTGGTGTAACCCAAGGTTAGTTCAACTTAAAAAAAAAAAATTTAATGCTCAACATCCCTATAATCAGGGAAATTCAAGTCAACCCCACAATGAGATACTACCTCACACCAGTAAGAATGGCACATATTAAAAAATCTGGCAAAAACAA
The DNA here is from genome assembly GCF_014898055.3 of Talpa occidentalis. NCBI lineage: Eukaryota > Metazoa > Chordata > Mammalia > Eulipotyphla > Talpidae > Talpa > Talpa occidentalis. Next base: position 62,777,560 of record NW_023605194.1, read on the forward strand.
ACAATGGAAAAATGTATGGGGGACCCTCAAATTACTAAAAATGGATCTACCATATGACCCAGCAATTCCACTCCTAGGAATTTACCCAAAGGACCCAAAAACATTAGTTCAAAAGGAAACTTGCACTCCTATGTTTATTGCAGCACTATTCACAATAGCTAAAATATGGAAACAACCTAAATGTCCAAAAACAGATGACTGGATCAAAAAGATGTGGTATATATACACAATAGAATACTACTCATCAATCAAAAAAAGATAAACTCATGCCATTTGCAGCAACATGGATGGAGCTGGAAGGGATTATGCTCATCAAAATAAGCCAGAAGGTTATTTTATGCTCAGCAAAATAAGCTGGAAGGGATTATGCTCAGCAAAATAAGCCAAAAAGAAAAATATTGGATGGTATCACTTAGGAGGAATATAGAAGTACCAAATAAGGCATGGGGGGGGTGGAGACAAAACTAGCAGGTAACTATAAATAGGAGACACTCAGCAGAGGAGGGAGAGGGAAAAGGATTAAAACAGGAGCAGGAAGAGCACAAGAGAATATGGTGATAGTTCATGGTGAGTTGGTGGTGGGGATTTTATGGGATCTACACCTGAGAGGAGAAAGCCAACTGTACAAAAATGAACAATGATGTAATATATATTATATAGAGAGAAAAAATAAAATAAATTTTTAATTAAAAAACTTTTTCCAATATGTGAAAATAAACTAATTATTTAAAAAGGGAAAGAAAAAAGAAATTACCCATTCTTTCTTTGTTCTTTTGATCCACTTTCAACCTGACTTAAGCAGCCTTCCCAGCATTTGGTAACAGAGCCCGCAGGAAAATACCTCACTGAGTCCACAGGACAAGTGCAGGCCTTGACCCCAGACCAGGCCCAACCTGGAACCAGATTGGCCATCTCTCTCTTCTCCCTTCTGAGAGTGGCTAAATCCAAGGGTGGGTTGCTGGGAAGCTCACCTACAGAGCCTGGCATCCGGCCCACGTATGCCGCACGCCGCAGAGGCCATCACATTCCACAGGCCCTTAGAGATATTTATTTTTGTTCTCTGTAGACTCTGTTCACTGCTTGAGCCATGGCAGGTCACTCAAAGGACAAGGTGTTGCAAAGGCTGAGAATGTGATGTACTCTTTAGTGCAAGACCAAGAACCCAAATTTCTTCCTAAGAATTAATGAGTTAGAAATTATTTTACAGGGCGTCCCTGGTGGCGCAGGTGGTTGAGCGCCGTGCTGTGAAGCTGTCCGCAGCCTCGGCAGCGCGGGTTCTATACCAGCCGACAAGAATCCCACATGGCAAATCAGACCTCTCCTGTCTTGCCCGCTGCTCCCCTCAGCAGTGTATTTCTTCAGTCTGCCTGTTCTGTTCCCTACTCTGTCCCCGATGAATCCTCTCACCCTCCCATGCATCTGGCCTGTACCCTGCTTCTTGTATAAAAATAAATAAATCTTAAAAAAAAAAAATGATTTACAAAAATCCTTTCAAGACAAGGGTGGTTACCTTTTGTCTCTATCCTGACAGAAATAGGACAAATCAGTTCATTTTTGCCTTCTTGTTTTGGAGTCAATTTTGGTGAATTTTGAACAATAATGACCTTTCTGTATGTGAGTATATGCTATACACTTTTAAATATTTCCTCAGCAAACATGGCAAAAGTTATATATTTAATATATGTCATGTGCTATATATATACACATATATATTATATATAAAGGCAATAGTTAAGATGAATTTCACAGCATTTCAAATAAAGTTTTTTTATGAGTTCCCAAGGCACTTGTAAACATTTGAAAAATCATGATAACTGGGTAAAATATTATTCTGTCCACTGCATGGACACATGGATTTTCACACTCTGAACTTATTTCTTCCAGGTCCCAGATTCCCAGATTAGAAGCCCCTCTCTGTTTATGAAGGCACATCCTGGAGAGCATAAATCCCTTCTGGTTTAGTAGGTATACTATTCATTCAAATCCCAGTAGGAGCTAAGAGATTGAGGAGACTTCAGCAATGCCATCATATATGATGGTGCGAGCTGTGTTCACAACATCTAGCTAAGCTGGTAGAGCCACCTGGGGCTAATGACAGTGGGTGGTCACTGCCATCTGCCTAGGATAATGGGAGAGGACAGTTATTGAAACCTTCTGGAGCTACTATAAAAAGCCTTGGATACAGGGAAGCAGTCAGTCCACAAGAATCTGACAGTAGTGCCTCCCCGGTGGCTCAGCAGTTTGAGCGCTGAGCTGTGAAGCTGCCCCATAGCCTCTGCAGCGCCGGTTCGATCCCTGGCCGCCGGGTGAGGGCCCCACATGGCGCGACAGACCTCTCCTGCCGTGCCCGCTGCTCCCCTCAGCAGTGTACTTCGGTCCTTCTGCCTGTTCTGTTCCCTGCACTGGCTCTGGTGAATTCTCTCACCCTCCCGCGCTTCTGACTGTACCCAGTGCTTGTAGAAATAAATAAATAAATGTTTAAAAAAAAAAAAAAAAGACTCTGAGAGTAAAAGAGCTAAGGGGATACAAACACCAAACTCACATTCTTCCTGCCTTCAAGTCCCCGCAGTAGCAGATCTCAAGAGAAATGGAGTCAGTGCAGCCTCAAGAGGGCAGAGGACAGGATAGCAATGGATGGACAGCGAGCCTGGAGGGGCAAATAGAAACTGTCCCACATGCCAGCATAAGCTGTCTGCTGGCTCTGACATGCACTAAAACTGTGGCTAAAAGATGAGAGCACTTTCTGAGCCAGCGCTTAGCCTGGCCTTTCAACTAGATTAAGTCTTCCGGGTTACCAACTCAAACCTTTTTCATGTACACATACAAAATTCACTTGTTTTCATATACAAAACTCAACTTTGAAACCAGCCTCTTCTTAGCTCCCATACTTAAGGACTCCCTTAGTTTCAGGCCATGATCACTGTGTGTGTGTGTGTGTGTGTGTGTTTTATTCAATATCAGGAATTTATTAAAAAGAATGAAGCTTGTTACTTTCTTCAAATTAAGATAATCCTTGTGGTTCAATCCCAGTGACAGGTAATCCCCATCTCAAATCACTCTGCTGGGAACATTGGTATTTGATAAATACATCTGCAGAAAGTAGTTCTCTTCAAGCATTATCCCTTCACAAAATATGATCAAAGATTAGAGACTCGGGATGTTAGGACTCTGAACCCACCAGCCTCAAAACCTACTAGAAATTATCCAAATGAGGCGCTTGGCAAGATTCTTTTTTTTTTTTTTTAGTATGTAAATTATTTTATTTATTTTTTATGAATTATTTTATTTATAGAATTCTTACATCATTTTTCATTTTTGCACAATGTATACATTTTCATTTTGGTTATATTCCCCATACAATTGCACCCCCTTTTTCTGACCCTAATCCCTCTTCCCTGCCCCCCACCCCCCACCATAGTGGGTCTCTGGTTTATAGCTGCTTGTTGATCTTGATTTTTACTTTATTGCAATTAGTCTTTTTCCTGGTCCCTCATTTAGGTTTTCTAAATTCCTGCTATGAGTGAGACTATCCGGTACTTTTCTTTTTCTTTCTGGCTTATTTTGCTAAGCATGATCCCTTCCAGCTCCATCCATGTTGCTACAAATTGCATGAGTTCATCTTTTTTGATTCACTTGGCAAGATTCTTAACTGATTGTGTTCCTCGGAACACCTCCATTTCTATTAGAGGTAACCATGATACATTTATATCAGAGAACAAAACTGAAAATTTTCACTGATGTCAGGGAAGGTTACAGGACTCCAGGAAATGATAAGTGTTTCAAGAAATGCATGTTCATGGTCCATGCATCTGCTCGTTGAATGAGAAGCTTTTATTTTCATTTCTTGCTCCGTATCAGATGGATTCAGAGAATACCCATATATAAAAAATGTATTTTGAGGGAAACACATCTGCTTTTTTGTCTAGATGGAATGCTTCACACCTGTGTGTGTCAGCCTGTTCCAGGCTGTGTCATCTTCTGTATCTTTCCAGTTGTACTGTGTGGAAGCAAGGGCCACCGATCACTTCTAAATAAACAGCTCCCAAATCTGTATTTCTGCTGTCAATCCTGCTCCCAACCAGACTCAAATCCCAACAGACTATAAGGTACCTCAAAACTCACACATCCAGAAAGCACACTGACTGTTCTCTCTTGGAAACATGTTTTTTTTTGTTTGCTTGTTTTTAATGCTTTCACCATTTTCCAAGTAGGCATGCTAGAACACTTGGAGACCTGTCACTCCTCCCCAATTCGCATAACGAGTCCAACTCTTAACACTTCTGCTTGCTTCCCTTTCCCGCTCGCCCTTCCTTTATGATTTCCCATCACCTCGCACCTGAACTTACTCAGCACTGTCCTAACCAGGCAGATTTAAGTCTGACTGCTTCTTACAGGTGAACTGGGTCAACCTTTCACCATTTACTAACTTACTTGGTGAGCCCTCACTTGGTGCCTCAGCTTCCTCACCTGCAGGGTGGGTCGATGAGTAATACCTCCAAGTGTGGATCATTTTTGCTCCATGATTCCAGGTGGCAGGAACACAGAATTAGAGTTAACTTGCTAGGTCTTTCCTCCTCACTTTTTTCCATAGGGGAGGGACTGGAAGGTTTAAGAGAAACAGTTGCACATTCTCAGCTCTCATGCTTCTCTCCCCTTCTTTTCTCTGTAATCAGCCTGTTAGTAGACAGCACTCATCCTTCTCAGTCCTTCCATGTCGGAGCCTGCTCATGTGATTGTTTTGGGGCTCCAGGATTGCAACCGGGCTCATCTGACTTTAATATGGAGCAAGCACTGCAGCACTGCAGCCCTGCTTGGCTGGTAACTTTTTTTTTTTTTTTTTTACATCATTCTTCATTTTTGTACAATGCATGCTTTCCCAATTCGGTTATAGTCCCTGTGAAATTCCCACCACCAATTCATCCTTGAACTATCACCATAGTCCCTTGTGCTCTTCCCACCCCTGTTTAGATCCTAGTCCCTTCTCCCCCACTGCAGAATGTCTCTTGCTTATAGTTGCCTGTTGATTTTGATTTTTACTTTATTATAATTATTTTATTTTCCTGATCCCTTATTTGGACCCTCTACATTCCTCCTATAAGTGAAACCATCCAGTATTTTTCTTTTTTCTTTCTAGCTTATTTCACTGAGCATGATCCTTTCCAGCTCCATTCATGTTGCTGTGAATGGCTTGAGTTTATCTATTTTGATTGCTGAATAATATTCCATTGTGTATATGTACCACATCTTTTTGATCCAGTCATCTACTTTTGGGCAATAATACTGTTGTTTCCATAGCTTACCTAGTGTAAATAGTGCTGTAATAAACATAGGGGTGCAGGTGTCCTTTTGAATTAATTTTTTGTGTCCTTTGGGTAGATACCTAGGAGTGGAATTGCTGCACGTATGGAAGTTCCATCAGCTTTCCATAATGGTTGGACCAGTTTGGATTCCCACCATTGGCTGGTAACTCTAAGCTTCCCTAATGAACAATACTATTTGAATTTACAGTGACATTTTGATCATCAACTGTTTGATACCTGTTTCTACCACTAAATTAGTTTGAAATTAGGGAGATTAAGTATTTTTTATTGATCATTTCAAATCTCAATTCCCACATCATGAAATTGTTCAGAAAAAGAAATGAGGTGATCCACTATATCACAAAGCAAAAACCTGCCCATTGTAAACATTCAAATAAAATATTAGTTAATATCACTGTTGTTGCTGCTGTTACTACAGATTACATGCATGAGCTTTATGAAAAGTAGAAAGAAGTTAAAATTTTAATATACTATAATTATTATAATTTTTTTACATCAAGACAGTATGAGGAATGATAGTTACATCAAGTAGAATTTCATAAACAGCAAAAAAAGATCTATCACCATTCCCTCTACAAAGACTTCACATTGGTTCTGAGGCTGAGAATGAGAAATGTTTTAAAAGAGCATTTCTCTGAGAAGGAAGCTTAAAAGAGGCCCTCAGGCTATGGTACACTATAAATAATAACATAACTCAGAAAAAAAAACTAAGAAAAATGAAACCCACATTCTTTTAACAAGACACCCCTCTCTAAAGAATTCCAGAGCACTGATACACTAGACTTTGCACTCTACTTTTACAGAGTACTTATACTACTGAACTTTGAAGCTTTTAAAACTGTGCTACAAATATGAATACTGCATTGCATTTTAAGCACATAGAACAGTGCACTTGTCATGGGATCAGGTATTTGGCTTTGGAACCAAGCTCTGAGAATTATAACTCTATGACCTTGAACATGTACTTCACATTCTAATTCCCAGTATTTGCTGTGTATGTCAGGGTTAATAGTTTCTCCTTAATAGGGATTTTAGGGGCCTCCTCGGTGGTGCAGTGGTTGAGCGCTGGGCTGCAAAGCTGCCCGCAGCCTCTGTAGCACAAGTTCGATCCCCAGCTTCCTCCGGTGAGGGTCCCACATGGCGTGCAGATCTCTCCAGCTGTGCCCACTGCTCCCCTCAGCAGTGTGTTTTGTCAGTCTGCCTGTTCTGTTCCCCGCTGTAGCTCTAGTGAATTCTCTCACCCTACCGTGCTTCTGACTGTACCCAGTGTTTGTATAAATAAATAAATAAATCTTAAAAAAATAAAATAAAATCCCTATTTTTTTAAAGATTTATTTATTTATTTATACACGCACTGGGTACAGTCAGAAGCACGGGAAGGTGAGAGAATTCACCAGAGCTAGAGTGGGGAACAGAACAGGCAGACTGATGAGAAATACACTACTGAGGGGTGCAGCGGGCGGCAGGAGAGGTCTGCGCGCCATGTGGAACCCTCGCAGGTGGCCAGAGATCAAACCGGAGCTGCCAAGGCTGGGGGCAGCTTTGCAGCCCGGCGCTCAACCTCTGCGCCACCAGGGGAGGCCCAATAGGGATTTTAAAAGAATTAAAGGGGAAAGACACATACAAGCATGTAATACCTAACATTCGCATATTAACAAATATTAATTTCCTTCCCTGCAATACCCATCTTCATTTTCCCTTTCAGCTTTCCAAATTAAAAAATAAGACAATTGTACACACTGATAGCGATACAGTAGCATACAGCAAGCACTCAAGAAATGTTTTAAGTTAAACTTATACCATTTACTAGTTCCAGGAATACATGAATAGCAAACTATTTTACTAAATAAATATCCTAATCATAACTGAAAGCACACAATTTCTTTTTATAGTGAATCAAAAGAAAAAATCAAAAGTCAAGGGGAGGCCCAGCAGCTTCTTCTTTATATGTCAATTTTCTTTTTATTTTTTTTTTATTTTTTAAGATTTATTTATTTATACAAGCACTGGTGTACAGGCCGGAGGCACAGAAGGATGAGAGGATTCACCAGAGACAGCAGGGAGCAGAACAGGCCGAAGGACTGAAATATACTGCTGAGGGGAGCAGCGGGCGAGACAGGAGAGGTCGGCTGCACCATGTGGGAATCTCCCTGGAAGGCTGGGAATTTAACCAGCGCTGCAGAGGCTGCAGGCAGCTTCACAGCGCTTGGCTCAACCCACTGCGCTCACCCCTCTGCATTCAACCCTCTGCTCCCAACCCGTTGCGCCACCAAGGAGGCCCCGTCTTTTTTTTTAAATAAGTCTTTTTTTTTAATTTTTATTTATTTTTGCGCAGGAGAACTGGGGTGTATGCCTGAGGTGTGGGGGTGAGAGGATTCACCAGAGACAGAGTGGGGAGAACAGGCAGATCCACTGCAATATGCTGCTCTAGCAGCGGGTGAGACAGGAGAGGTCTGCTGTGCCATGTGGCTAAACTCCCTGGCTGGGGATTGAACTCACGAGGTGGTGATGACAGCGCTGAGACTTAAACCCTAGGCCACCAGGAAGGCCCTCAATTTTTCTTTATAACAGTAGAGTTAAACGGTTGAATGAGGGAGAATGGCAGAGAGAAAATGAGAGGGAAAGCAATAAGCCAAAGCAATACTATGTCCCTTGAACAGCTGGACTAATTTCCACTTCCTGACAGTGTTTACTCGGTTCTTGCTTTTGCACTGCACACTGAGATTCTCCCAGGCCAGTCTCCGTATAGCTGTTTCCACAACTTTAATGATTCTTCCCAAGTTGGACACAGATGTCCAACCCCTGGGTCATTAGAAGCCTTTACTATGACAGCCATGAGGACTATTGCAGCACAAAAATGCCTGAGCCGGACTAAACCATAATCAGAACACAAAATATATGTGATGAGTACAACTGCAGAAAATATGAACAGGGACAAAATAAGATCGAAATTCAGGAACAGAAAATAATTGTGTGAGGAAAGTCAAACTTTAAATGACCTTTGTCTATATTTTTTGATGTCTTGAAATACAACTATAAGGAAAGATGAAATGTTATTTACAGCAAAAATGGAAAGAGTTTAAGGGAATTATGTGCAGCACAGGAAGTCAGAATGATAGCCAATAGTGGACATTTACATTGCAGATATTTGACAAAGCAACATCCCTGTGAAAACTAGTGCTTGCTAAAAAACAAAGTGAGTTTTCTGAAGTTCAGAGGGAGGCAGGAGGGAGAAAGGACCCAAAGGGTATTAAAGATGGAGGTGGATAAATAAATTAAATTAATAAATAATACAAATGTACAATGCCTAAAAGTTCAGAAAGCCAAAACTCTTCCATATACTGGCAATGTGCACATTTTCCAGCAAGAGTAATCACTTACAGTTTATCTGTCTTAGTGGAATATTCTTGTTTTCTTGCAGAATCACTTGTTGATTACAGAGCCCCTGTTGGAGGGTTACAAATACACTCTCTACCCACAATAACAAACACACCCAGTACTAAAGATTTCCAGAAAGGTTTCAGTCACAGTCATTGTAGAATTAAGTTAAATTAACTAACACACTTCGAAAAATGCCTGGCACATATAAGTCACACACAAGCAGTGACTACTACTGTTGTTGGCATCGTTATTATTACCGCCGTTCTGTACAGGAGGAAACAGAGAAATCAAACAGCCCGTCCAAGGTCCCACCAGCACCCCGCACAGAGGAAGGTGGCCCCAGTCTGGAGCCAGAGGCTGTGCTCTCAACCATTGCACTGCACCATCTCCACAAGTTACAACACTGAACGTTCCATGTCTTAAAAAAGCAGTGTTTTTCGCTGAGCATGATCCCTTCCAGCTCCATCCATGTTGCTGCAAATTGCATGAGTTTATCTTTTTGATTGCTGAGTAATATTCCATTGTGTATATGTACCACATCTTCTTGATCCAGTCATCTATTTTGGGGCATTTGGGTTGTTTCCATAGCTTAGCTATTGTAAATAGTGCTGCTATAAACATAGGGGTGCAGGTGCCCTTTTGAATTAATGTTTGTGTCCTTTGGGTAAATACCTAGGAGTGGAATTTAGAAAACCTAAATAAGGGACCAAGAAAAAGACTAATTATAATAAAGTAAAAATCAAAATCAACAAGCAACTATAAACCAGAGACACACTACAGGGGGGTGGGGAAGAGGAGGGATTAGGGTCAAAACAAGGGGGATGGGAATTGCATGGGGACTATAACCAAGTTGAAAATGCATACATTGTGCAAAAATAAAAAATGATGAGAAATACATATAAAATAAAATTTTTAAAAAAGTGATGTTTTTATTTATAAAATATTTTTAGAAGGTTTGTCCATTTAAGATTGGAGATATTAGGAGCTTCGTGGAGCACAGGCTCAGCTACAAGGGGATTGAGTGCCACAGAATGACTAACAGGTAGGGGGAGGAGTGGGGGAGTGGCCTGCAGCAGCACCTCCCTGGCCCCTGGGATCTGACCAGAAGACCACACCCGATCTCACACAGTCATCCACATGCTGAATGTAACTCTGAGCTGGAAATTGGGAAGTGGAGCCTGGCATTAGGCTGGGACTGGGAGGTGCTGGGAGCCAGGGGTGGGGAGCCATTCTTCACCACAGATTTATACAGAGGAGCTGAGAGTGAGGCGAGGAGGAGGCAGCACCATGTGACCTGTGGTTGGCAACACAGGACAATTTGACTCTCCAGTGGGCAATGTCCAGAGACGTATTTTGTTGTACCAGCCAGGGGGCCTGTGTTGGCATGTAGTGGGGTACTGCTAATCATTGTACAGCACACAGAGCAGCCTGGGGGCGTGGGGCAGGGGAAGAAATATCAAACCATGGGCCCAAAATATCAATCATGACAAGGCTGGGAAAACCTGCTGTTGAGCAAACAACCAAGTGACACCACTTTGGTTCCGATGGCTCCCCAGGTCCTGACTGCAGCTCCTCAGATAGCCCTTGTAGCAACTCTTCCTGGTTCCCAGGCTCCACAGCAGCCCTTCATCTCACACATTCTTCCTGTTCGTCCATCATCCCACTAAAGTTCCTCTTTTCCTGACAATCGTTCAGTGAGTTTATGTCACCCGCAACCGGAGACCAAGACGGGCTTGGAGGAGAAGGGCTCAGGCACAGGGACCCGTATACGCAAAGCACAGAGGTAGAGATGAGACGGGACAGAGGGGGAGTGAAGGGCAGTGCGAGTGAGAGGGAAACATGAGTAAGGCAAAGCAGCAGCTTGAAGAAGCAGCAGAGAGCTTGCCTGGCTGAGGCCAGCAGGATGAGCATCATCTAATGAGTATTGTTAAATCTTTCTGGGGAAAAATAAAAAGCTCAAGCATGTGAATACGCAAGTCAATGACTGTGATCTGTCAGAACTAAGTCTAGAAACAATAAAAACAAATTAGGTAGTATGGAAACCGGGTGTCCTCCATAGCTTACTTCCTTTTCCCTCCTTTGCTTTCTCATATGATGATAAGACTCTGTAACAAGGTTGTTTCTGTTTTTGTAGGCCATAAGTCCTAGATCAGCAAACAACAGATACACAGCATTCCAGAGAAGAGGCCAGTGACTTCTTGTACTGACTAGACCCCTGGGGGTCAAAAGTCACTCATGATGAAATTTGGAACTATAGGGTGAAATGCATACCCTCCTGATGCCAAGGGCCAGTGGTTCAGGGGCTGATGGACAGCCACTGGGACACCCTGTCACCAAGACTAAGAAGAAGGAAACAGACTCTGTGGGATCTGTACAAAGGGCCAGATTCATCTGAATGAGCATGGCCAATGGCAAAAGGCAACAAGCTTCTCTAAAGGGCAGTAATATCTCACTGGCAAATTGGGTGTTTGAAAGAAACGCAAAGAATGGTGTGTCAAAAAGACAACTCAACATTTGTATTTCATAGATCAATATCATCATAATAGCAGGAGTTATTATTTTCTAAACACTCATCTGCAGGCCAGGCACTGTGCTCAGGCACCTGTGTGCATTACAGCCACTCAGGAGATCTGGGTACATCCCCTTCATCATCGGGGAGGGGATCACATTTTACATAGCGGAATTTCACATTCCTCTCTGAATTAATTCCATGCCTATAGAAGTGTTAATGCTTGAGAACCCACCCCTCGACTCTTAAATGGATGGGATGTGCAAGAGGTTCAATGAGGCTTTAAAATAAACTAGAAGGAAATTCTGTGGGGACTGCACCTGAGGAGGGGGGGAAGCAAATGTTGCTTAAAAATGAACAATGATGTAAACAATATATAAATAAAAGGAAAATTTAAAAAAATAAAAATAAATAAACTAGTTTAGGGTCTCCCTGGTGGCCTAGGGGTTAAGTTTCAGCGCTACCACCATGACGGCCCTCCTGCCACAAAGCAACCTAAGTTCGAGCCCAACCAGGGAGCTACCCACATGGCTCAGCACATCTCTCCTGTCTCACCTGCTGCTTCCCTTAGCAGTGTATTGCAGTGGATCTGCCTGTTCTGCTACCCACTGTGTCTCTGATGAATCCTCTCACCCCCGCACCTCTGGCCTACACCCAGTTCTCCTACTCAAAAATAAATTAAAAAAAAAAAAACTTAAAAAATGAATAAATAAATAGTTTGCATTAGTTGGCTTACCGCAACGTCTCTGCCTATGATAATGATGGGGTTTTTGGAGTTTGGAGTGCGGGGTCCTTGGGTTCACTCTGAGAAAGGTTTCCACCAGAGCTCCCCTTTCAGCGGCACACAGTGAGTTTCCCAGGTGAGTTTCTCCACAAGACAGAGATGTTAATTATATTTAAAGAACAGATTTATTAGGGAAAGAGGCAGGAGAGCAAAAGACACTTAAATAGACACCAGCGGGCAGGAAGAGCTGCCCCGAAAGGGACAGGTTTGCTGAGAGAGGCCTGCATGGTTGCAGGCGGGTGGCCTTGGGAGAGCTGCCTCCGCTGAGGGAGGTCAGTGAAGAGAAGTCCTGGCAGGTACAGGTCACAGGCAGGCAGGAAGCTGCTGCCCTGCAGAGGGAGAGAGTTGGTGAAAGGAAGCACCTGCATAGTCACAGATGGGCAGAGTGTTGTCCTGTTGTGGGGGCTGCGTTAGGTTTTATCATCTTCAGGGAGGGGCTCATCTTTGTGGGTGGATGGTCTGTGCCCCTAGAGTAGTCTGATAGTTTCTGGGTGTTGCGCCTCCTGATCCGGGCATTGATGCCTAAGGGTCTTGGTTTCTATAACTGGGTTGACGGCTTACACTAATCCCTTCCACCCTCACCTTTCCAGTTTTTCTATTTTTATCCTCCATCAAAAGTACCAGTGACATAGGAAGGCACTTAAAAGATGGGGATACAGTTGGGAGGGAAAGAGAGTAAGAGAGGACTCGCAGACAGGAAACATCTGGTCTGCTGGTAGGGAGTCCGAATGGATTACTGGCTACTTATGGTCCATTGTGTCTTTTACGCCTCCATCCCTTTCCCTAATAAACCTGTTCTTTAAATATAACTAACAGCTCTGCCGCGTGGAGAAACTCGCCTGGGAAACTCGCCACGTGCCACTGAAAGGGGAGCTCTGGTGAAACCTTTCCCAGGGTGAACCCAAGGACCCCGCACTCCAAAAAAATGACATCAATAGCAGGGGCAGCAGAAGCTGACAAGCATGACAGTTCTCCCATCAAATGATGCCTTAAATATCAGAAGAGAGTTGCTTGTTGATTTTGATTTTTACTTTCTTATAATTAGTCTTTTTCCTGGTCCCTCATTTAGGTTTTCTAAATTCCTGCTATGAGTGAGACCATCCGGTATTTTTCTTTTTTTTTTTTTTTCTGACTTATTTCACTGAGCATCCCTTCGAGTCCGGCAGGGAGTGGAGGGATTGGGGTCAAAATAAGGGGGGTGCAATTGTATGGGGAATATAACCAAGATGAAAATGCATACATTGCGCAAAAATGAAAAATGACGTAAGAAATACATAAAATAAAATATTTTAAAAAAGACAAAAGGGAAGAAAGGAAAAAAAAATCAGAAGAGAGGCTGGAAAATGGCAGTTACCCAGGCATCTGCCCATGAAAAGTAACCCTGCACCCCTACCCCCTTTCCTCGGTGACTCAAGAGTTTCCCAGGGACAGGCTACAGGCCTTGCTGAGGAAAGAGCTCCTTGAAGGCTTTACAGTCTCACCCCAAAAGGCCTCCTAATAGCAAGAGTCCATCAGCCCTGAGAACCCAGACCTGAGATGCAACCAGTCAGTGGAGAAATATCTACGCCTCACGGGTGTGCTTAGAAGGGACAAGCAAAAAAGTAGAAACAAATTAAAAAACAAAGTCACTCACTAAGCAAGGATTCAACAAATGTACATCCCACCTAAGATTGAGCCCTATTCTCCTCATCCCACCTGCATTGAGCCAGATCCTAGAGGAGTTTGAAGAAATGATAACAAGCTGGGAAAGAAGAAACAGTAAACTGGAAAAGAGATAAGGCTCATGCCTCCTTCTGCCTGTGGGAGAAGGTGTGCACTGACTTAGATTAAATCTAAGTTTCATTATTTGTATGGATTAAACACTCTGATTTCTAAGTTGAGACCGGGTTTGTGACTTGCAACAATAGGATTGTCTGTTACCCTAGAATGAACAGAAAGTTTCTGACCTGCCCAATATTTCAGGCAGAGAGGAAGCTATTCTCCAATGAACAAATGGTAAAAGGAAAATAGGAGGTGAAAAATAAAGTTGCAGTTGATGGCATTCCACTCCAGAGATAATACCAGTCTCTGGCACACTCTGGGGTTGTGATACACAGATGTGGACCCACTGGCTTCATTTGTTTAAACTGTCATACTTACACACAAACAAAAGATCAAGTTCAATGTTTTCAAGCTGCGCATATCCCAACTGGCTTAACCATTTGTCAAGATACTACAAGAGTGTAACAAATAAGGGGAGATTACATGTTCCCTGCCCCACCTAATGAAGGGTGGAGCTGAGCAGTGAGAAGAAGCAAAAGAGGATTCTTGGAAGAGTACAGAGAGAAGACTTGAGGAGACACATGGAACAAGGAGACATGAAGAAGAATCTGTGTCTGCTTCTAGGCCTTGGACTTGCACCAGGGACTTAGGGGACATAGCAGGAGACACTTGAAAAGAAATGTGGATGAGAGACCCATGAGGAAGCTGAAAATGGCAGCCATTACCTTGATTTGCAGAATTGCCTGGCCCCTTCTGCCTTTTCCCCTCCAGAAGGTGCCTTAGACTTGTAGCACATTTTTGGGCCACACTTTGGGCCAACCCTGTTTGGCTGGACATTTATCCACAAGGGGATGGGTAACTTTGGGTGTTTCATTGGAAACTATTTTCTTCTCTTCCTTCTATTGCACACTAATTCTATTAAAGTTCTTTTCTATTGAAGGCATTATGCACTGAGTTTGTTTTTTCTTTATGTATGTGGAGGATGGCAGAACCCATTTAGAGGTTGCAAGCTTAGGGGGTCTTGGGGTGCCCTTCATTCTGCCCACTGACACTTTCTCCCAAAGAGCCCTGCCCAATGAAAAATACAATGACTCATTCTGTTACAGGGCAGGGAGAGGGACACCTCACAGCCTCCAAAACTGCCTGCTCTAAATAGGTTCTGCCATCTGCCACATCAACACAAAACATATAAGACCTTTAATGGAAAGGAACTTTAATACAATTAGGGAACAATAAAGAAAAGACAAAGAATATAGTTTCTAAACCAAGCACCCACAGTTATCCATCCCCTCGTGGGTAAAAGTCCACCCAAATGGGATTGGCCCAGAGCAAGGCCCAAAAGCCTGCCACAAGTCTAAAGCAACTTCGGGGAGGGACCTACAGAAAAGGATCAGAAACAACCAGACAAGTCTGGGATGAAAAGAGCAAAATCAAAATCAAGATAAAAGTTGCCATTGTCATCCCCCCCCGCCGGTCTCTCACCCACATCTGTTTTACCCAGTCTACGACCAAAAGGCAAGTGCAGATTCTTCACAGTCTCTCTGCTCCAGGTGCCTCCTCCAGGTCCCTTCTGACTCCATCCTGCTTCCTTCTTTCCTCAGTCTCTTTTCCAACTTCTTCTCTTCTCTGCTCAGCTCCTTTGGGTGGGGCAGGGATCCTGGAACTTCCCCTTTTCCTGGGGACCACCCTGTTGCAATTCCGAGATTTAGGAATCAAACTAGACCAGCAAGCATCAGTCCTGGGATGCTTGCTGGGACAGCTGGGAAGATGTGCTTTCTTTGCATGAGATTCCATTAGAGAATGGAAGTGTACAGCTAGCTGGTGACCTTTATTTGCCTCCACGTGGAGAGGCCCTGTCTAAAACCAAGTCAACCCAGGAAAGGAGAGTGAGGGGTAGAGAAATATATATTTCTGAAATTGTTTAAACATCTGAATTCAGCTATCTCTAACTTCTACTCTGGGGGTTTCTGTTAAGTAAATGAGTTTGTTTTGAGTCACGCTGAGACTAGTTTGTCTCTTGCAAAAGTCCTAACTTTTTTTTTTTAAATATTGTTATTCTTATCTTCTAAATAAGGCACAGAGCTTATATGATAGTCCAAGTTCATGCAGTAATATTGGTTGAGCCAGCAGGCAAACTCGACTTGTAAAGCTCCCCGTCTGTGGCTCTCCCCAGTTCCTCAGCTTGGCTGTCTGTCCCTCATAGTATTGCCATCAGTACCTTACAGGCTCTAACAAACCTATTTTACCTCTTAGTACACAAACACTCAAATAATCAGGTGGACCAGGAGCCATATCAGAGACGGCCGGGGTCGGGGGTGGCAGGGGTGGAGGTGGTGGTCAGGAAAGTAAGTTGGTAAAATGAAGCAGATAAATGAAGGGTTCTCACTAATTTGTCAAAGAGATTATGACCAAATCAGTCACTCTTTCCTCAAATGCTAGAAGTTCTGGAAGTCTATGAAACTAAATTATTATGAGCCACAAGAAGACAGTAGAAATCAAGAATACCCAAGTCATTGCATTGGCTCCATCCCTGTTGATAAACTAATGTAATCACTCACACACTTAATTTTTTCCATGAAGAACTATAATACAGTCATGTTTAGAACTGAGGTTTTCACCGTTACCTCATAGAAAAGTCAGCTGAGATTATTAGACTGAGTGTTTTCATCTCCACAAAGAAATTCATCAATCAATACTCAGGGGACAGATGCTCTTGTCTAACTTGAAAGGTTCCTTTCAAGTTAGAGGAGAGCAGGACACTGATGCCCTGGGGCAATGGGTGTACATCTTGAGATAGGACCGGGAGAGCACAGGAGGCCATTGACTGATGTACTTTTGCGCCCAAGGACTGATCATTGTCACACCTTGTTAATAAGACTAGCGCCTTGGGTGGGGGTCGGGAGTATATCAGCAGACTCCCCCTCCCTGAAGCCCTAAATTCAGTTTTCAATTTGACCCACCCTTTTCTCTGTAAATAAAAAGGCCAGGATCTTGTTCTTGCCAACACCACCACCCCCTCCCAATTAATCTTTCCTTCTCTGGAAGAAAACTTATTACTCTGTGGGCTATATACTGTATTGTTCATACAATGAGGAAAACAGGGGTAAGGTGAGTAAGGTGAGACACCAGGTGAACACTGGGTGGGGGGAGGGGGTGAAAGGGGAAGATTAAGTGAAAATCACACCAAATGGTAAAACACCTTGTCCCCAAACCCTAGCCGCATTTTATCCCCAGAACACCAGCTGCCAGGCTTTAAGCTTCAGGCAAAAGACTGAGCTATACCTTTGGGGTAACTGACCAAAATGAGAGGAAATTCTCCGATGCTTTCAAGTCACGGGAACTAAACCCACCAAACTGTAGGCTGCAGAGCTGCTGATTCACATCGCAATCTGCCCATTCACAAACCCCTCCATGTGATCAGCTTTGCAGCAAATCATTCTAAAAGAATGAACAACAAAAGATCACCAGATCATTAAAAGCCACTAGTATAGGGCCTCTCTGGTGGCGCAAGGGGTCAAGACACAACCTATGAAACCACTGCAGCACAAGTTCGTTCTCCAGCCAGGGAGCAACCACCATAGCACAGCAGACCTCTCCTGGCTCGCCCTCTGCTCTCCTCAGCAGTGCATTTTGGTCAGTCTGCCTGTTCTGTTCCCCACTCTGTCTCTGGTGCATCCTCTCACCCCCACACCTCTGGCCTGTACCCCATCTTGTATGCATAAAAATAAAATAAAATCTTTTTTTAAAAAAAGCCTCTAGTATAAAAGCTGGGATACGGGCATAGGGAGAAGGAACTCAGAGAAAAGAAACAAGTCAGGGCGAAAGAATTTTCAGAAAATGACCCACTGTAGCCAGTGTCTTCAGAGACATAAGGAAAGACAGTGCATACTGAAACAAAGAGGAATGAAAAAGAAACACTCAGGAACTGAAAAAGAACCCTTGGAATGAAAAATATGACAGTAAGGATTTAAAATTTTAATAGGATTAAAAGAAAAAAATTTAGGAACTGTCTTTAACATGAATGGTGGTATTAAGATATTTGAAAGAAAAAATGTACATACAGGGAAAAGATGAGGATGGGTCAATGGGCAAAAGAAATGAAATGATAAAAAATAAAGCACAATAAAAAAACAGAGCAGAGGCCCTGTTGATGGTGTGCCGGAACCTTGGGGTATGATCAGTCCAATTCAAAGAAAAAAGGGTTCTCAAACCAAAATCATGTAAAATTCAACTGTTAACCCCATCACTGCCACAACATTAAAGAACATTTCTGATTGAGTCTCACCTCTGTGATGGTAAATACACAATCTCACGGCTAAGGACATTTTGAGGAGCCTATTTTACTTCTCTCCTTCCCCATCAATAGAAAATTGTTTTCACAGCTGCACAGAGAGAGCCACATAAAAGCCGCTTGGCCCAACCACCCACATCTCTACATCACTGGTTCAATAGCAGTCTCCAGTAAGAATATATTAAAATTGAAAAATTAATTCCCTCATGAGTTGATGACAGTGATCTTACCGTGTCGTTTTTAATTTCGTCTGTCTCAGTTGGAACTCACACAGTCCAATTCACAACTGCGAAAAGCCTTACCTCCCTCAGGGGAGTGCAGGGAGCAGACAGCCTACATAACCACCGCGCATGTTAGAACTCAGGCAACCGTGACGCCATGAAATACTCCTGCACAACTGAGAACTAGATCCTGCATGTGCTCGCCAGCTGCTGGGCAATGAATGCCCCTGAGCAAATTAGCAATGTGCCCAGGAGTTTGTAGCATTTTGGAGGCATGCACTGGAGGGCTACCAAAAATGTGTCAAGTGCCTTGAGCTCTTGGGATTAGAGAAGCCAATAAACATCAGTCATCTTGATTGTACATTTGCCAGGCATCCATAGAGTCAGTATCCCTTCCATAAGGAGCATGCACTTAAGTTCCCAGCTGCCAAGCCACATTGGCTGCCACACACTGGTACGACACGGCACTTAGAAATCTTAACTTGGTAGAAGATCAGAAATTCTCCAACTGCACAAGAATGAGGTCTCCCTCTGTCCGAAGTAGTCAGCAATTAGCTTTCTCTTATCTCTCCGTCAAAGACTGAAAAGATAGAGGGAACAATGAAGGGGAAGCTCATTAGGTATGTGCGTGCTCCAAGCACAGTCAAAACACCAGTCTGGGGTCAGGGTCAGGGGCTTCCTGTTTGGTAACAAGGACCTTGTCAAAACACACAAGCACTTAGTTCACGCTTCTTCAGTGAATATTCTCTAAAGCAGCCCCATGTCATTCAAAACAACAGGCATTAAAGAAGGTAAAATAACACTCTCTTCTTTACATAACAAGTCTTATCAGTTATAAATATATCAAAATTATTTATTTCACATTCAACTGGCTTCTACATTTTTTTTAACATTGCTTTCCTTTGGTATTAAAAATGCCTTACAAAAGTGATAGGTCCTTGATCAACCTCATTTTGTGAACATAACCTTACTGAAAAACAAGGATGAGAGTCACTTTGGCAAAGAAAGAACACCTAATGTAATGCCCTCTCGTCCTCAGTTGCTATCCCAGCCCCACTTAGAACTACAGAAGGTCCCTGTAAACCCTACTCACCTGAGAGGATGAGCAGAGTGATAAAGTATAAGAAAGATGAAATGATTTCACACCTTTGGGGCAGACAGGGAAGAGAAAATCCAAAAAGTGGACTTCCAGCTTTCCAGATGTGCCCAAAGAAAGAAGAAACACAAGCAGGAGAGTCATAAGCAGAGGCTTGAGAAGACCAGGGGTCAGGTAAGTGCGGAGGCCCCATTGTGTTAAGAGTACCTGAAGACAGAGCCCACAGTCAGACTGAGTGACTGGGAAAAACAGCTTGTGGGAATTTGCAATTGTCCCCAATCCAATCTGGGCCCCTAAGTTCTGTGCTAGGTTGGGTCTTCAGTGATGGAAAGGAGCAGCAGACCTCAGCAGTGGCCGTGGGATAATCAAGCCTGGAAGTGATGAGCAGGAAGAAATGTTCAAGGGAAATGAATGGCAATGTCTTTTCCAGACCTGACATGATTAAGAAACAAGTATTCTTGTGCCTCCCCAAGACACAGCTGTGCTCAGCTTCACCTCCTATGTCTGTGAGGGCCCAAACTTAACTCATCAGATCTTATCCCTCTTTATCATGTCCAAACTGAACTGTTCCAAAAGTCTCTATGACTTTGCCCTCAAACTAGCCAGAATCATCATGTTTAAAGAAAACAAAGCCAAAAAATGCTCCAACCAAAGGTCACAGAGAGTTGATTAAATCAATCAATCATGTGCAAGGGCATTTAACTAATTATCTCTTCTCATCACCTATCAGCCGGTTCATCATTGTCTCCATGAAAGCAAATATATTTTGTAACCCACCCTTTCACCTCCACATGGTCCTATATAGTAACTAAGAAATGAAAAGAATAACTTACATTATTGTAAACTGGACAGCCCTTATTTTCATAGTAAGAGCTTGGTCGACCAAAGGATTTCTTTCAGCTCTTTCTGAATGGGTACATATGGGATCATTACTGCTTTTTCAATAGACATAAAAACTAGCAGACAAGCCAGAGCAGGGGAGGAGAAGCGGGGAGGGGGGGTCAAGGAAGAACACAGGGGACTGTGGTGATGGATCACAGATACTGTGGTGGTGGGAGAACCATGGGGACTACACCTGAGTGGAGAAATCAAATATTGTACAAAAATGAACAATAATGTAAGAAAATAAAGTGATAAATCAAATAAATAAATACATAAATAAAATAAAAATTGAGAAAAAAAATCACTACTTCTTTCTAAACAGGCATAGACACTTGTTATGAGCCTTAAAACCTTTTGGGAAATTGCCATATGTATCATTTCACAGAAGAGGAAGAAAATGCCCTTCTCTTTCTTTGTAATCAAGTAAGACGACTGGTCAAAACCTCCGTGGATAAACGTAACCTGAAAAGGAGATATCCGTGTGCTGAAAAATGAAACAGGGGAGGAAAGTGGACCAGGGCAGCAGAGAGCCACATGCTGAGACCTGGTTAGTTTCTGTGGTTTCTGTAGTTTAATCCACTGCCAAGAACCCTGGTTCTGCTTCACTGGGCAGAGGGAAAGTGTGGCAGCCAGGCCTGCAGTCCTGGAGCCTCAACTTGGAGTATGGCAACATGACAGGAGCCATACCACGTCCACAATCAACAAGCCTGAGAACCCACATGAAGGTTGCACAGCCAGGGAGGCACCCTCAACCTCTGAACTGAGAAAGCTTGACTAAGTTTTAAGCATTTTTAATTCCTCATTATACGTGCTCAATTAAAAAAAAAGAGAGACTATAGCAAAAAGACATTGACAAAAATTGTCTACATCTTATCACCCACTAGGTACTGTCTATATTTGGAGTAAATTCTTTGGAGATTTTTTTCAATATAATATATATTATGTGAATACATCTTTAAAAAACAATACAGAGACTTCATACCTATTACAATGGTTATTATAAAAAAAAATAAAGAAAGAACAGGGGCCTCCCTGGTGGTGCAAGGGGCTAAGACGCAGCACTGTGACGCTATCCACAGCCACTGCAGCACGAGTTCGATCCCTGGCCAGGGAGGTGACCCACATGGCACAGCAGACCTCTCCTGACTTGCCCACTGCTCCCCTCAGCAGTGTATTTCAGTCAATCTGCCTGTTCTGTTCCCCACTCTGTCTCTGGTGAATCCTCTCACCCCATACACACCTCTGGCCTGTACCCCAGTTCTTGTATGCATAAATAAATAAATCTTTTAAAAAAAATAAAGAACATGTGTTAGCAAGGATGTGGAGAAATCAGAACCCTTGTGAAATATTGGTAGGAATGTAAAATGGTATAGCTGCAGGAAGGGAGGATGGGAAATTAATACTTAATAGGTATGAAAGTTATAGAGATGAATAGTGGTAATAGCTGCAGCACAATGTCAATGTAGCTAATGTCAGAGAAATATGCCATTAAAAATGGTCAAGCAGTAAATTTTACATTATATGTTTTACCAGAACAAAAAAAACTCAATCATTCTATCTGTAATTTTCTCTTTTCCCTTCATACTATAAATGTCAATAAATATATTCTAATAAATATATTCTAATAAATATATTATATTATAAATATAATATAAATATAAATATAATAAATAATATAATAAATAAATATAATAAAATATAAATATAATAAATATATTCTAATCATTCTAATGGGTACAAAGTATTTGATTATATGAATGTACTGTAATTGATTTTTTTAAGTTTTTTAGTTTTTTTTTACATGTTATTTATTTATGCATACAAGAACTGGGGTATAGGCCAGAGGCATGGGGATGTGAGAGGATTCACCAGAGACAGAGTGGGGAGCAGAACAGGTGGATCAACTGAAATACACTGCTGAGGGGAACAGTGAGGAGACAGGAGAGGTCTGCTGCACCAAGTGGGTTGCTCCCAGGGCCAGTGGGGGATTGAACTCATGCTGTAGTGGCTGGTGAGAGCTTCACAATGCTGTCTTTAACCACTGCGCCACCAACTCATTTCATCAGTTGGGTTGGTAGGCTCCCTCTCATTCCTGTCTCCCAAAAAGATATTATATGATTCAATCATGTCACATATTGGGTCATACTACATTCTTTTGATTTTTTTTTACTTTTATTTTTGCTTTTTATTTATTTTTATTGAGTTAGCATTGGTTTACAACACTATATATGATCTAGGGATATAAGGTTCACACTGCCTCAGATGTTTGTCACCACACTAAACCCACCACAAAGCACACACCAACCACTGGGCCCTCTCTCCCATAGGTCCCACCTCTCCCTTCCCTGCTCCCTCCACTAGCCTCAGTTCTGCAGTGGTGTTTCTAGGGTTTGTTTTGGTTCAGTTTTGTCATTTCCTTTGTTTCATTTCTCTGTATTACACATATGAGTGAAATCATCCACTATTTGTCTCATTTTCCTTCTGATTTATTTAGCATAATCCCCTCTGGTTCCACCAATTTGTCACAAATGGAAGGCATTAATCTTTTTTGTTTGCTTGAGTAGTATTCCATCACACACACACACACACACACACACACACACACACCCCACATCTTCTTACTCCACCTCTCTGTTACTGGGAACTTAGGTTGTTTCCATAACTTGGCTATTGTAAATAGTGCTGCAATGGACTCAAGAGGACATCAATCCCTTCAAATTATTGTTTTTGCATTTTGAGGGGTAGATCCCTATGACTGTATGCTGGAGCATATGGTGGATCTATTTTGAGGAGCATCCACACTGTTTTTCATAGGGATGGATCAGTCTATACTCCCACCAATGGTATAAAAGAGTTTCTTTTTCTCTACAACCTCAAAAATATTTGTTGTTTCTGGTTTTGGGGGTTTTTTTTCCCACTATTGGCCATTATCACAATGTTTTGGATTTCTATTTCCCTGATGATAAGTAATGTTGAACATTTTTTCATGTGGCTCTTGGCCATCTGTGTGTTTTTTATGGAGAAGTATCTAGTTAGCTCTTCTGCCCATTTTTTGATTGGGTTTCTTTGTTTCCTTTTGTTGAGCTGTATGAGTTCTTTGTAGATCTTGGATATTAGTCCCTTATCAGATGTATGAAGTGCTAATATTTTCTTCCATTCAGTAGGATGTCATTTGTTTTAATGATAGCTTCTTTTGCTGACCAAGGCTTTTTAGTTTGATGTCATTGTATTTGTTTATTTTTGTTTTTGTTTTACTTGCTGTTGGAGTTGAGTCTCCAAAGTCATCACTGAAGCCAATATTTTTTTTTAAGATTTATTTTATTTATACAAGATTCGGGGTACAGGCCAGATGCGCAGGAGGGTAAGAAGATTCACCAGAGACAGAGCAGGAAACAGAAGACAGACTGATGAAATACACTGCTGAGGGGAGCAGCAGGTAAGACAGGAGAGGTCTGCAACACCATGTTGGTTGCTCCGAGGCCAGCAGGGATCGAACCAGCACTGCAGAGGCTGCGGACAGTTTCACAGCACTCCGTTCAACTGCCTGCGACACCAGGGAGGCCCACTACAGCCAATATTTTGGAGTGCTTTGTCTATATTTTCTTCAATGTGTTTTATGGTTTCCAGTCTTACATCCAATTCCTTAATATATCTTGAGTTAATTTTTGTGTATGGTATGTGATAATGGTCTAGCTTCATTTTTCTGAACGTGACTGTCCAATCTTTTCAGCATTATTCGTTGAAGAGACTTTCCTTTCACTGTTCTATACTTTTGGCTCCTTCGTTGTAGATTAACTATACAAATAAATGTGGGTTTATTTCTGGGCTCTCAATTATATTCCACTGGTCTTTGTGTCTATTTTTAGTCCAATACCATACTATCTTTATTATTACAGCTTTGCGCTATAGTTTAAAATCTGAGAGCATAACACCTCCATTCTACTTCTTTTTGTCAAGATTGCTTTGGCTATTCAGGGCCTTTTGTGATTTCATGTAAATTTCAGTAATGTTTGCTCTATTTCTTTAAAGCATTCCATCAAAACTTAACAGGGATTGCATTGAATTTATATATTGCTATGTGCAAGATGGACATTTTAACAAGATTAATTCTTCCAATCCACAAGCATGGAATATCTTTCCATTTTCTTGTATCTGCTATTATACTATATTGCATTGTCTTCTTTCAACAATGTCTTATAATTTTTGTTGACTAAGACTTTTACTTCCTTCATTAGGTTTATTCCTAGGTATTTAATATTTTATGTTGCTGTACATGGGATTGGTTTTCTTGATTTATATTTTAGTTTATTACTTGCATATTAGGAATACAACAGACTTTTGTATATTGATTTTGTACTGTGCCACCTTACTGACTTACTGTTTCTAATAGTTTTTTAGTGGATTCCTTAGGATTCCCTATGTATATTATCATGTTATCTGCAGATAGTGATAAATTTACCTCTTTTTTCCAATTTGGATTGCTTTTATACCTTTCTTTTGACTAATTGTTATAGCTAGGACTTTCAATACTATGCTGAACAGGTGAGAGTGGACATCCCTGCCATGTACCTGATCTTAAAGGAAAAGCTTTCAGCTTCTCATCATAGAGTATGATGATAGCTGTGGGCTTGGCATATATGGCCTTTATTATATGAGTTATGTTACTGAGAGGTTTTATCATAAATGGAATGTGAATCTGGTCAATTGCTTTCTCTACATCTATTGATATAACCATATGATTTCTGTCTTTCCTTTACTGATATGGTGAAATACATTGATTTGCATATGTTAAACTGTACACTTTAATCCCTAAAATAAATCCCACTTGGTCATGATGTATGATCCTTTTAATGTATTCTTGAATTTAATTTCCTATTATTTTGTTAAGGATTGTTAAGGATTTTTGTATCTGGCTTAATTGGTTTTGTATATTGGTCTACAGTATTTTTTTTTTCTGGGTATGTGATATCCTTGTCTGCTTTTGGGATCAGAGTAATATTGGTCTCATAAAATGTGCTTAGGAGCATTCTTTCTTTCTCAACTTTTTGGAAGAGTTTGGAGAGGACAGGTATTAATTCCTCTTTGAAGGTTTCATTTGAACTTACTAGTAAAATCATCGTGGGCTTTTGTGTTTTGGGAGACTTTTGATTACTGTTTCAATTTCCTTGCTTGAAACTAGTCTGTTCAGGTTTTCTGTTTCTTCCTGATTCAGTGTTAGAATGCTGTATGTTTCTAAGATTTTGTCCATTTCTTCCAGATTTTCCAATCTGTTGTAATAAAGCTGTTCACAGTAGTCTCTTAGGATCATCTGTATTTCTGAGGTGTCTGTTGTAACTTCTCCTTTTGTTTCTGATTCTATTTATTAGCGTTTTCTCCCATTTTCACTTTGTGAGTCTAGCTAGAGATTTGTCAATAAGGCAGACAAATATCAAGTCACAGAGCATCTAGTTTTTGTCATGTACGTCTCTTTCCCTTTCATGTGAGTCCTCCTCCTCCATGAAGTTCCAGGCCCCTACCCCATTCCTTAATTCATTTTACTCAAAATACATTCATTTTGCTACATTGGCTTTAGAATCTGCATCCACGTAGATTCTCCCTATAATTAAATTTGTTCTTTTTTCCTCTTAATCTGTCTGAGATTAACTTGATTGTTTGACCAGTTATAGAAGAAACAGGGAGGTAGGTGGAAATTTCCTCTCCACTCCTATAGCTTCAACACACAGTCAGTCCCTAATAGCACTCATTAGACTTCATATAGATGTAAAGGTGCCCATTAGGTACTTGGTGGCAACTTCAGTGTATGATGTGATTACTTGAGGATACGAAATTCAACATAACAACCTACACCACTCCTGAAAAGCTTAAGGCCTGTAGGACTCTATTCCCTGCGTCTGAAAATCCTATAAATTGGGACTACTGAGGCCCTGACTTAGCAGAATTTCTCCACTCCCCCAGCCAAAAGAAGCAGGAGCTCTTAGACATATATGAAGAAAAGCTTTGAAAACAGGAATCTGAGCCAAAAACATTCACATCTTTAATATCTGTTAATTTGTTTAAAACAGCCACCCAGGTCATTCAAGACTGAACAGAACAGTCAGAATCAGAAGGTCAAAGAAGACTTCAACGTGCCTGCCTTTTCTCTCTCCACAACTATCAATTGTGCCTCACTTTGCTGGGCACCAGAAGTTCACCTGTCAACATTAAGATAAGCACAGTCACAAATGTTCTTATGCCCATTTTTCCACAGGAAGCTCAAAGAAAAGGCACAAAGTTTTCTAGGTCCAAGCTCCTAGGCTTGTTACTCTAGTGAGTCATCAGCGATATCACAGAAACCTTGCTCCAGCCTCTAGGCAGAAACCCAGGCCTTCAAGAGCCCCACTCCTTTCCTGAGGGTTCCCTGGGGGCTCCAGTCAGGTCACAGCTCCCTGGCCCAAGTCATGGAATCCTCCAACTGTCCCTCATTAATTTACCTTACTGTCATCACAACCAGTACAAATATGGATGGGATTGTTTACAATGTTTTGTGTTCAGTTAAACAGCAAAAGTGAATTAAATATCGTGCTGTAGAGTCAAATAACATTTTATATTTATGGTAATTTGGCAAATTAAGAAAACAGACCAAGCAGAATGCTAAAAATACCTCTACTCACATTATAATTACAGTACTCTTGCATCTCCAGAAATATCAGCTATGTGAACAATGACCTAAAAGCTAACAAAATTGAAATCTAAGCAACTAATTCACAAGAAAACACCAATGTGTCTGACTCATTTACTTTTTCTTTAGAGTTCATTCTTACTGGCTTAGTTAAGTGTTTTTAGGCAGCAACAAATTAGAATGTAAACTCCAGGAGGGCAGGGATTTTGCCAATTTTGTTCACTGTTAAATCCCTGGCACCAAAACCAGAACTTAATGATGAGAAAATGAACCTTTACGTGTTTTCAGTTTGGCTACTGCCCATCTGTCCCTATTTTGTTAACAATTGGGCTACTTTCCAAAAAAATTGTTTGTCTTGCAAGCCCTGGTTTAAGTACTAGGACAGACCATTTACTTTTATCTCTAAGTTACTGACATCATTTCTTATAGGAATATCTTTCTGTGATCTTGTTTCCACTGATTATTTGTAGTACCTTGTCTTCACCTGGCCAAGTAAATGTCCACCTTGCTTCAAACTAGACTGTAAATGTCAGACCTTTGTTAGGGCAAACTGGTTCAACTGAGCTAGAAAAGGGAATTTTAGCTCAATGCATAGCTTTCGCCATTTGCTTTCTCCAAACTGAACACCACCTAGACAGAAACAGACTAGTTGTTTTAATCCCACATATTACATGATATATCATAGGCATTTGGTGGCACTTTAATTTTCTATTTGATTCGAATTAATATTCTGTTTTCAAGTTACAAGAGTTTTGTGGCTAACCTGATATTTTCAGTGAGGGCCAAGAATCCACTATATTCTTGGAAGGTAAATAGTTCTTGCAAGGCCTTATTCAAGAAAAACTCAAATGCTTAAGAGTTGTGGTTGTTTGTGCTTTGTTTTTTGTTTTTTGTTTTTTTTAATCACAGAAAAATAGCTTATTAGGTCCTATTGGGGCAAGGGCAGATTAGAAATGTATGTTCTTATAACCTGGAACACTGATTTTATTGAGTGGAAGCCTGTCAATCCTTTTGTAATCAAGAACTTCCTGTCTAGGATGTCCACTCTCACCACTGCACCACTGCTTTTTTTCTTTCTTTTTTTTTTTTTTTTTTTTTTTTTGTGGTACCCTCGCTGGTAGCCGGGGATCAAACTGGTGCTGCAGAGGCTGCGGGCAGCCTCGCAACCCAGCGCTCAACCATTACGCCACCAGGGGAGGCCCTCTCACCACTGCTTTTCAATGTAATACTGGCAGTCCTAGCCAGAGCAATAAGACAAGAAAAAGACATATAAGAAATCCAAATAGGAAAGGAAGAAGTCAAACTATCACTATTTGCAGATGATATGATAACATACATAGAGAACCCCAAAAACTCCACAGAAAAACTAATTCAACTAATCAATCAGTTTAGTAAAGTGGCAGGATACAAAATCAACATGCAAAAATCAGTAGCCTTCCTATACACAAACAATAAATCCAAAGAAGAAGAATTAAAAAAAAAACCATCCCTTTTATTATCGAAACGAAAAAAATCAAATACTTGGGAATAAATCTAACAAAAGAGGTAAAGGATCTATACAAAAAAAAAAAACCTATAAAACACTGTTAAAAGAAATAGAAGAAGATACAAAGAAATGGAAAGACATCCCCTGCTCATGGATTGGAAGAATTAACATTATTAAAATGGCCATCCTACCAAAAGCAATATACAGATTCAATGCTATTCCAATAAAAATTTCAATGACATTCTCCAAAGAAATAGAACAATTATTGATGAAATTCATAGGGAATCACCAAAAACTCCGAATAGCCAAAGCGCTCCTGAAAAAAAAAAGAAGGGAATAGAGGCATCACACTCCCAGACTTCAAACTATACTACAAAGCCATAATCATCAAAACTGCCTGGTATTGGAACAAGAACAGACACACAGACCAATGGAATCGAATAGAAAATCCAGAAATAAACCCACAGATTTATGGTCAACTAGTCTTTGACAAAGGAGCAAAGAATATGCACTGGAGCAAAGAAAGTTTCTTCAATAAATGGTGCTGGGAAAACTGGGTCGCTACATGCAAAAGAATGAAGCTCGACTACTACCTCACACCATGCACAAAAACCAACTCAAAATGGATTAAAGAACTAGACATAAGACCTGAAACTATAAAATACATAGAAGGAAATATAGGCGAAACACTACATGACACGCACATCAAAGACATCTTTACAGACACATCACTCAAAGCAATGATAGTGAAGGCAAAGATAAACAGCTGGGACTACATCAAATTAAAGAGCTTCTGCACAGCAAAAGAGACAATAACAAACACAAAGAGAAACCCCACCGACTGGGAGAACATTTTTGCACACAACACTAATGATAAAGGACCGATCACAAAAATCTACAAAGAGCTGATGAGACTCAACAAACACAAAGAAAATAATCCAGTCAAAAAATGGACAGAAGAGCTAAAAAGAACCTTCTCTGAAGAGGAAATGCAAATGGCCAACAGGCATATGAAAAAATGTTCAACATCACTTGTAATCAGGGAGATGAAAATCAAAACTACAATGAGATACCATCTTACACCAGTGAGAATGGCACATATTAAAAAAACTGACAACAACAAATGTTGGTGAGGTTGTGGAGAAAAAGGAACTCTCCTGCACTGCTGGTGGGAGTGCAAACTGGTCTAACCACTATGGAGAGCTGTGTGGAGATTTCTTGACCTACTAAACGTAGAGCTTCCATATGATGCAGCAATTCCACTCCTAGGTATTTACCCAAATGACACAGAAACAGTAATTCCAAAGGGCACCTGCATGCCTATGTTTATAGCAGCACTGTTTACAATAGCTAAGATATGGAAACAACCCGAATGCCCAAAAATAGATGACTGGATCAAGAAGATGGGGTACATATACACAATGGAATATTACTCAGCAATCAAAAAAGATAAACACATGCAGTTTGCAGAAACATGGATGGAGCTAGAAGGGATCATGCTCAGCGAAATAAGTCAGAAAGAAAAAGAAAAATACTGGATGGTCTCACTCATAGCAAGAATTTAGAAAACCTAAATAAGAGACCAGGAAAAAGACTAATCAATGCAAAGTAATAATCAAAATCAACAAGCAACTATAAACCAGAGACACACTACGGGGGTGAGGGGGGGATTAAGTAGGGGTGGGGAGAGGAAGAACTAGAGTCAAAATAAGAGGGGGGGTGCAATTGTACGGGGAACATAACCAAAATGAAAATGCATACATTGTACAAAGATGAAAAATGATGTAAGAATTATAAAAAAATAAAATATTTAAAAAAAAAAAAGAACTTCCTGTCTGTATATCTCTGAGAAATAACCACGTAGGCATCTGGGCAATTTTCCGGTCTTTTATATTTCTTTAGCACTTTACTGTTCACCAGGAGAGTTATCAGGCATTATCCATTCTCCAAACAACTCAAGGGACTGATTGCCATGTTCCCACATTCCTAAAATAACATAAATTGTAAGTTACCCCCACTGACATCATCAACAGCTTCAAGAAGAGGGAAAAAAATACAAAATACTATTTTAAATATATACATCTAATGTCAACCGTGTCTTATTTCAAAAACTTTTAAATCGATGAGGAAAAATAGTGCCCCTCAGACTTGGAGAAACTGAAACTACTCTCCTCTAATCTTGAAGGGACTGACCCAAAGTCACCAAATGATTGACCTGCAGGCCTAGAGCTAGGGCATGTCCATTGCCCTCGTGCAGCAGGACCTGAGCACCAACAGATGCAGGCACTGGAAAAACATGAGCTACAGGTTCTGCTCTCTGCTTGGGCCAAGCAGAACAGTGCAAGGCAGAAAGCCAAAGCCACACAAACAGCTCCCCTTCCCCCAAAAGTGTTGGCTGCTGGGACACTTTTGCTACTAAACCTGGGAATGTCCTGGTTCAGAGCCCAGCTGCCACCATCCTCACTCAAGAAGTTCCCAGAGAGAAAGGACAGCACATTTCTGACCCCCAGTGTTGCATGCACAGTTACTCTGGCTTGCTGGAGTCAGGCGTACCTGGTCTCCTGAGGTGATTTTTGTGTGCGAGAAGGCGGCCTGCGAGCACACCTGCCTAACTGCCAGCTGTTGTGAAGTGTGGGGGAAGCAATATGCCTCTAATTCCATCTGTAAAGCCTGAATTATTTTAGGGGCAATTTTAGAGGTTCAAATCTCAAAAAAGAAACCAAAATAAGCAATTTTAAAAAAAGAATACGTGGTTTGGATTTATAAAAATTTGGGTTGAAATCCAGGCCTTGCCATTGACTTGCTGCACGGCCTGCTACAAGTGGCCTCCTGGGCCTCTATTTCCTATCACTTCACCAGATGTTCTTCCCCACCCCCATACTTGCTGCCCCCTTACAATTCAGTTGCTTCCACAGCACCCCTTCTTCCCCCACCACCACCAACCTGGTCACACTGTATCATTAGTTTGTCAGGCCCCGCCAGGTAAAGGTTGGTCCTACTTTTGTTTTTTTCCTATCATCACACCTGACTCATTAATGTTTAAAATGACCTGGGGAAATGGAAAGGCAGAAAATAAAAGGTAAATATGATTTATATCACATCAGAACTATGACATCTTACAAATCTATTACTGTGTAGCTTCATTCATCCACATGTCATGTACAGAGAGGAAGAGTTAGGAAGAATGTCAGGAATTGCTGAAAGATTTAAATGGGAAGTTGAGTCACATGAATGGAAGTCTTTCTACTCCCCCCACAATATCCCCAAACAAGTATTTTGTATTCACAATGTATCAGCAAAAGCACAGTATCTGTTTTTCCAACCAATTTACCTTGCAGATTGTTTAGAGTATAACAGAAGTTGAAGCACAAGGGCCAGAATCATGAATCAAAAGCAGATGTGTCTGAAAGATAGGTCTCAGGGAGTCCATTTGCCCATAGACTAAGAAGCCATATGAGAAGTAAACTCACACGAAGGGATGGATGACTTAAGATGTCCAATTTAGTTTCTCCCCAGGATTTGAGCAATTAATGGGGAGAAATGGGCATGACTGAATTCTACAGAATCTACTATAAACTAGGCCACAAAAACAGCCATTTTTGTTATAATTATGAGGACAGCCTGTTAGAAAGTAAGTTGCATGATCTTGGAACAGTTCAGATCTTCCGGAAATATTTCATGATTCTATGCATATAAAACATGAAAGAATGGGAAAATGCATGCTCCCCAAAGAACATTAGACATGAGTCATTTTCATTACTCAAAAAACTGTGGACTAAGGGCCAATTCATATGTCAACTATATTTTAAAAGCATAATTAGATAAAAGCTTGAATTTGAGAAATTCAACAGTAGAAAGTAAAGTAACAGTAGAAAGAAAGGCATCAAATGTTTTAAAAGTGTCTTTTCAAATCCCCTGCACAGTGAACCCTGAACTATTTATCTAAAAACAATCAGTGGCAGATAATTGGGCACAGGTCGAGGGGTCCCAGAGCCAGCTGCCCCCCCTCCATCACACACACCAAAAATAGTGAAGCCTCAGTGAAAGTGGAACTGTTCTCTGCCCCAAATGTTCCAGATCTCAGCTTAACTGAGAAATTAAGCGTTTAGTAGATTGTGCCTTGACTTTGACGGTTGCTTGATATGTCAGTGAGTCACGCAGAGAATGCATTTAAGGTGGTTGCAAGTGCCTGGATCATGTAAGTAGGCAGAAGCTAGTAGGTGTCACCATCACCATCAATTCATCATCATTATTATGGGCCTCTGCTGGTGGCGCAGCGGGTTGAGCGCAGCGCTGTGAAGCTGTCCGCATCCTCTGCAGCGCCGGTTCAATTCCCGGCCTGCCAGGGAGAAATCCACATGACCTGGCAGACCTCTCCTGTCTCACCTGCTGCTCCCCTCAGCAGTATCTTCGATCTGTCTGCCTGTTCTGCTCCCCGCTCTGTCTCTGGTGAATCCTCTCACCCTCCCACACCTCTGGCCTGTACCGCAGTTCTTGTATAAATAAATAAATCTTTAAAAAAAAATCATCATCATTATTAAATGAACAATTAGCATTTGTAGAGCTCCTTAAAGTTTATATAAAGTGGTTTCAACTTACACAGAAGCTCACAGAAGCTGATGATTTGTCCAAGTTCATACCGTGGCAAATGCTGGCATTGGGGACTTGACCACCATCCAAGGTTTCTTCCCCTTGACAAGGCTGGGATCTCATAATAATGGCCTTTAGCTTTCTCCTTCCATGGACATGATTTCCAACATGTCCACTCCCAAGACAGTTTATCAATAATTATGGCAGCCCTGTACCCCTGCCGGTCATGAACATGAAAGGGCAGTGACCCAGTCCTAGCTAATGACTCATGGAAGTCGCTGAGAGCTCTGGGACAGGTTTCCTCACTACTGAGGAGACGTGAAGACGTGGTTTCTCCCCTTCCACTGGGTGATTCCTCTCTCTACGTGACCCTTCTTGGGACCCTTCATGGTCCCTTGGGACCATGATGGGAATCGAGTTGAGAATAAGACCAACACAGGACAAGGACAGAGCCAAGAGACTCGCAAAGAAGCAGAGCCAGAGCCCAGACCTTCTGCTCCTGGACTCTCTGTAACACACATGAGTCCTTTTCTCATGAGGCCAGTCCAAGTTAGAGTTTTTGTGCCTTATATCCCAAAACATGCCACGTGAGCCATTATCTATCCATACCACCTATATATCAGACCCAGTGCACACTAGCCCTATACAGTAGCTCCAGATCTTCACTCATGAGGCTCTCTAAGCTTACGTCAGACCTAATTTTGATTTCCGGAAATCCTTCATAGGCAGAAAAGACGAGGAGACTGTAGTATGCACAGCTGTACAAAGGAAACAGATATTGCCAGTTCCCATCCCAGGGCTAACTATAGAAGCAGGGGACACTATACTGATTCCCACTGAAGTTTCCGGCCTCTCTCCCTTGGCCCCTACCCCCACACATCACAACAGGCTCTATATCTGGAAGCTTAATGATCTTCAGCTGCCTTTCTCTGCCCAGACAGTGGTGTCCTGAGTACTACCAGGAGACGAGAAAGAGGAGGGGAAAGGAAGAGGAAGAGACTTCATCAGAGCACTCTCCTGCCATGGTAATGGGTAATAACAACACTCTGGCTAAAGTTACTCGTGAAATGTGTAGTTTTGTCAACTGATACTTCAAGATTTTTTCAAAAACTATAGTGTAAAATACAAGCTAATCAATTGTTCTTTGACAATGTTCTATTGAGACCATTAAGAGATTTTTATTACATGCCACATCCCAGCTAATCTTTTGGCTCTTTCCCTCTAACCATAACATTCCTGTGTTGTAGCTTTCTAAAGTTCAGAGTGGTTTTTAGGGTCACTGGGCACCATCCTCCAATGAGAGACGGAGGGTCGTCAACCCCCACCTAACATCTCTGCTGATCTCACCTTGACCTCATCGTGTCCCACAAGATTCACCTCCATTCCATTCCACTCCAGCCACATACCCCCAAAGCCACCCGTGCCAACTCTTACTGCTGAAATCTAAGGTTGTGAGAATTAAGTATCCCTCTCTAACTCTAACTCTTTATCCTCCACCATCATCCAAGTCCCTTTGCTCCTGGTTTTCAACCTCCTGAGCCCTCAGGTCTCTTGATTCTCCATTTTCTTTCATTCCATCAACTTGTCCTTCCCCTTAGGAGCTTGAGAACATGATCCATCTTCAATTGCTCTCTTGCTGGCACCCCATCTCCTTCAAAGCCAGCAAACCCCCCTACCCACATCAGTCTAAACATTTCCACTCATATAACTGGTAAGGCAAGTTTTGCTAGAGGAACTCTGTCAAACCTGTGATGAAAGGCACAACACAATTAGGATTTCCAACACAAACTAAGCACTTGGAATGACTCAGCAACAATATATTTTACTTGTTTCATACGCACATTGGTTATTCAAAATATTTTTTTTGAAGCTTTCTCAAGATACATTCATTTTACCACAAAATTAAGAGGAGTCTTTTTTTCCCCTCTAGAATTGAAATTATTTTATAGTCATACAAATGGCACTTTGGAAAAGTGGCTAAAGAGTGTAACCAATAACCCAATTCCTTACTTACATGTTTTTTCATGTAAGGGTGAGCCTGGGATTCACCCTTTAGTACCAGTTTATAAAAAAACAAAAAGAGGGCCTCCCCTGGTGGCGCAGGCGGTTGAGCACCGTACTGTGAAGCTGCCCACAGCCCCTTCAGCGCCAGTTTGATCCTGGCTGGCCGGCGGGCAAGGGTCCCACATGGTGCTGCAGACCTCTCCTGTCGCTCCCGCTGCTCCCCTCAGCAGTGTATTTCGTCAGTCTGCCTGTTCTGCTCCCCGCTTTGTCTCTGGTGAATCCTCTCACCATCCCGCACATCTGGCCTGTACCCCAGTTCTTTTATAAATAAATAAATAAATATTAAAAAAAAAAAACAGAAAGAATAAAAAATATCTTTTACCACTTTCTTTCTTCCAGACCCAGTGCCTATCGCATGGGTATGAAGCAACCCTGGATTATCATTTCTGTGAGGCCAGGGCACACTCACTGAGAATATTGGATGAATTTAAATGAACCCTATAGAAATAAATAGCACAGATCAATTAGGAGAGAGGCAATGATCATTTAAGTCAAAATACCTACACTATTCTGTGCTATCCAATGCAGTTTTAGGAGGGGACCTGTTATCATAGATACAGGAGCTCCTCCACATGGATTTATACATTTCTTGCCTTTCTACCTTGATAGCACCAAAAGAGAGCACACGCATAAAGATGCAATGAAAAGAAAAAATAAGTTACAAGTTATACAGGGGCCTCCCTGGTGGCCTAGAGGTTAAGTCTCAGTGCTATCACTGCCAGGGCCTCAGTTTGATCCCCGGCCAGGGCTACCCACATGGCGCAGCAGGCCTATCCTGTCTCACCTGCTGCTCCCCTCAGCAGTGTATTTCAATTGATCCACCTGTTCTGCTCCCCACTCTGTCTCTGGTGAATCCTTCACCCCCACACCTCTGGCCTATACCCCAGCTCTTCTATGCAAAATAAAATATTTTTTTTAAAAAAAAAAAAGAAGTTATGCAAATGGAAGGAGTAGCTTTACTTCCTCCTGCTTGGGGTTATTAAAAAAAAAATAAAATGTATTTGCATGCTTTTTTTTTAAATTTTCATTTTATTTATATATTTTTTACATCATTGTTCATTTTTAAACAATATTTGCTCCCCCCCACCCCCTCAGGTGTAGTCCCCATAGAGTTTCCTTCCCCAATGCACCCGTGCACCATCACCTCAGTCCCCTGTGCTCCTCCCTCCCTCCCTCTGATCCCTCTCCCACCTCCCTGCAGGATGTCTCTGATTTATAATCGTCTGCTTTTGCCTTGTTGTGTTTTGTACTGTTTTTTATTTTTTTACACTGATGTCTTATTTGGTTCCCCTATATTCCTGCTATAAGTGAAACCATGTGATATTTTTCTTTTTCCTTCTGACTTATTTCACTGAGCATAATTCCTTCTAGCGCCATGCCAAAATCTTAAGAATTCCAAGTACCCTCAGATCCAGCCGTAGAGAATGACGGAGCCTTTTGTCTTGGTTATGCCTCTTGGCAGTTTCATAACCTCAGACAATTTCAACCCCTCAATGCTTGAGATGTGTCATTTGTAAAACTATTGCATTCATTTTTCCAGAGTTGTAGCAAGAAATGAAGGAGTTTATTCATGTAAAATGTTTTAACAAAGCTTAGAACATAAACTGTCCATAACATATTAGCTACTACTACTACTTTTTTAAGTAGTAGCTTTGGGGCACTGGATAAGATTTTTCTCTAAGTCCTTTCCTTCAGCTAATGCTTTCAGTGTTTTCAATACACAAACACCCTGGTCTCTTCCTTTCTCAAGGACAGATGGTCCTCATAGACTTAATTTCTCCATTTCATATCCCCTTTTCTCTCCTCTTATCTACACTTTGAACTCAACCTTTACATTATATCCTTTTTAACCTATAAATTTACTTAATATGAGAGTGAAGAATACAGAAGAGAAAGGAAGAAAAGAGGAGAAAACTCCTCCAGCCTTACCACCCTTCCTAGCTGTCACCAAGTACTTTCTTCCCTTTACAAACTCAGCCTCTTAAGGATCTGTCCACACTATCTCCTCATTCCTTTCCTCATTCCTACCTCAATGGAATGGAATTTGTCTACTTCCTCCCTTATACACCACCCCGGCTGTTTGGACATTATCACAAACGACTGCTTCCTAATTCCCAGAGGTGACTTTGCTGTCCTTAATAACTGTCCTCTCAAGCATCTGGTGCTCTCTTTTCAATGACCCCCCTCTTCCCTGAATTTCCATGACAGAGTCTGAGGTTATTTTTAACACAAAAATCAAAACACAAGAGGGGGAAGCTAACTGGTAACAATGGGTAAGAATTTTCATGAGTACTGAAAATAAAATAAGAACAAATCAGTTTTGAAATCGCATGTCACTCACCTTACAAAAATTTCTCAAAGACAGTAAATCCCAATGACACGGGAAAACCTCAAATTAGTGATATTTTGTTTAAATCCTATATGACAAGGTTTAAACTTCTAGCTTTCTTATCTGAGTACTGTAAATAGTTAGCATTTGAACAAGCCAGGTTTGAACTGCATGGGTTCATTTATACATGGATTTTTTTTTCAATAAATAAATGGAAAAAAAATATTTGGAGATTTGCAACAATTTGAATAAACTCTCTGAGAGCCACTCCACTTAGCCTAGAAATATCAAAAATATTAGGTATTCCATTAACACATAAAATATATGTGGATAATAGCCTATTTTATCATTTATGACCATAAAATATACACAAATCTACTATAAAAGTTAAAATTTATCAAAACTTAAGCACACAAACACATGGTACCATTGATAGTCAAAAGAAACGTAAGTAAATGGAAAGGTGCAGCTTTAAATCATAATTGCATAAAATCAATTATAGCTCATTCTGTGATAATTTTGCAGCCACCGCCTGCTGCTATTACAGTGAATTCAATAATCTCCATGTGAGCAGTTTTCAGTAAAAACTGATCTGCAGAAGTTTTTGGTTATTTTTCATCATGTTTAGTATATAAACCTGACCATTAGAACATACAAAATAATGTTAATTGACTATTGTGCTATCAGCAAGGCCCCAGTCAACAGCCAACGATAGTAGTTATGGTTTTAGAAGTCAAAAGTTAGGTATAGATTTTGAACTGCATGGGGGTTCGGACCCTTAAGCCTTATGTTGTTCAAGGGTCAACTGTAATATATTTCTTATATAAAAGTTCTATATTTTCAAAATCTATTTTGATACAATTAAATAAAAGGAAAACTACCCAGGGACATGTTTGAATGTTAAAATTGACAACTCAGTCACCTCAAGAAATATATAGGGGCTCCCTGGTGGCGCAGTGGTTGAGCGCTGGGCTGCAAAGCTGCCCGCAGCCTCTGCAGCGCCGGTTCCATCCCTGGCCAATGGCGAGGGTCCCACATGGCGCGCAGACCTCTCCTGCCGCCAGCTGCTCCCCTCAGCAGTGTACTTCATCAGTCTGCCTGTTCTCCTCCCCGCTCTGGCTCGGGTGAATTCTCTCACCCTCCCGCGCTTCTGACTGTACCCAGTGCTTGTATAAATAAATAAATAAATCTTTAAAAAAAAAAAAAAAGAAATATATAATAGTAAAGACACCGTCCGCAAGTTAGTATAGAAAAAACAGATCACTGTAGAGGAAAAGGTCAAATTATTGTCCAAAAGAAATATACCAATAAGACACCATTATCACCAAAATGCATGAAATAAATTGACCAACTAATTGTTTAGTTATCTACAATGATACTAATTTGGTTGATTTGACATAAATGATAAAATAGATGATTACATATATTTTATGCATAATGATATACCTAATATTTTTTTATATTTCCAGGCTGTGTGGCTCTCTGAGAGTTTTTTCAAATTGTTGCAAATCTCCAAAAATTTTTCCAATTTATTCTCTCAACCTTTGGGAAAGCATCCCATATAAAAAGTAGACACTGTTTAGAGAATGTGTAAAAACAATTAAAAGGAGAAAAAAATATCATGTGTTCCACCCCCCCGACCCCCGCCACAGGCTATGTGAAGATGATATAACAACTATTTGTTTCAATAAAATTTGTTCTGAAAAAGCATAAAGTGATTAAGTTTTATATACATTTGTGGCTTGATTCACTAGAGGAGATTTAAAAACTAAGGATGCCTTATCACACTCCCAGACTTCAAACTATACTACAAAGCCATAATCATCAAAACTGCATGGTATTGGAACAAGAACAGACATACAGACCAATGGAATCGAATAGAAAATCCAGAAATAAACCCGCAGATATATGGTCAACTAATCTTTGACAAAGGAGCAAAGATTATGCATTGGAGCAAAGAAAGTTTGTTCAATAAATGGTGCTGGGAAAACTAGGTCACTACATGCAAAAGAATGAAGCTTGACCACTACCTCACATCATACACAAAAATCAACTCAAAATGATTAAAGAACTAGACATAAGACCTGAAACCATAAAATACATAGAAGGAAATATAGGTGAAACACTATGTGATATTCACATCCACGACATCTTTACAGACACATCACCCAAAGCAATGATAGTGAAGGCAAAGATAAACAGCTGGGACTACATCAAATTAAAAAGCTTCTGCACAGCAAAGGAGACAATAACAAACACAAAGAGAAACCCCACCAACTGGGAGAACATTTTTGCACACAGCACTAATGATAAAGGACTGATCACAAAAATCTGCAAAGAGCTGATGAGACTCAACAAAAACAAAGAAAATAATCCAGTCAAAAAATGGGCAGAAGAGCTAAAAAGAAACTTCTCTGAAGAGGAAATGCAAATGGCCAACAGGCATATGAAAAAATGTTCAACATCACTTGTAATCAGGGAGATGCAAATGAAAACTACAATGAGATACCATCTTACACCAGTGAGAATGGCACATATTAAAAAAACTGACAACAACAAATGTTGGTGAGGTTGTGGAGAAAAAGGAACTCTCCTGCACTGCTGGTGGGAGTGCAAACTGGTCTAACCACTATGGAGAGCTGTGTGGAGATTTCTGGACCTACTAAACATAGAGCTTCCATATGATCCAGCAATTCCACTCCTAGGTATTTACCCAAAGGACACAGAAACATCAATTCCAAAGAACACCTGCACCCCTATGTTTATAGCAGCACTGTTTACAATAGCTAAGCTTTGGAAACAGCCCAAATGCCCAAAAATAGATGACTGGATCAAGAAGATGTGGTACAAATACACCATGGAATATTATTTAGCATTCAAAAAAGATAAACACACGCAATTTGCAGCAACATGGATGGCGCTGGAAGGGATCATGCTCAGCGAAATAAGCCAGAAAGAAAAAGAAAAATACCGGATGGTCTCACTCATAGCAGGAATCTAGAAAACTTAAATAAGGGACCAGGAAAATGAATAACTATAAGAAAGTGAAAATCAAAATCAACAAAAAACTATGAACCAGAGACACTTTTTGGGGGGTGGGGGGTGGGAGGGGAGGGATTGGGGTCAAAATGGGGGTTGCAATTGTATGGGGAATATAAAAATAAAATTTATTATTTAAAAATAAATAAATAAAGAAAGAAAGAAAGAAAGTGAAAATCAAAATCAACAAAAAACTATGAACCAGAGACACTTTTTGGGGTTGGGGGGTGGGAAGGGAAGGATTGGGGTCAGAATGGGGGGGTTGCAATTGTATGGGGAATATAAAAATAAAATTTATTATTTAAAAAAAAAAACTAAGGATGCCTTGACCCTATCCCAGATCGACTAAATCAAAATTTTTGAGGATGGGTCCTGGCTCCAATATTTTTTTTTTCCTTTCTCATATCTCTAATGTGTAGTCAGAGTTGAGAACCACTGATAAAGTCTTTAATCAACTGATCACATCAGCCTGAACAAACCACTTTTCTTTTATTAAAGATTTATTTTTATTTAGTTATGCATACAAGAACTGGAGTGTAGGCCAGAGATACAGAGGGTGAGAGGATTCACCAGAGACAGACTGGGGAGAGCAAGGGTACAGGCCAGAGATGAGGGGGTTGAAAGGATTCACCAGAGACAGAGTGGAGAACAGACAGGCAGACTGACTGACATACACTGCTGAGGGAAGCAGCAGGTGAGACAGGAGAGGTCTGCTGCGCCATGTGGGTTGCTCCCCGGCCAGACAGGAATCGAACTCATGCTGCAGAGGCTACAGGTTGCTTCATAGTGTGGTACTTAACCCCTTGTGCCACTAAGGAGGTCAGATGTTGCTTTTTTAATGCCTTTTTTCATTGCTACAAAACTCACTATTTCAAAATATCGCCATGGACCAAAAGAGAAATCCTGTATCTACTGTCAATCAAATCCCACTACTCTCATACCCAGGCAACCACTAATCTACTTCTTGTCTCTATGGATTTGTCTACTATGGACATTTCAAATAAATGGAAGCTTACAACACATTGCTTTTAATGTCTGGCTTCTTTCACTTAGCATCCTAGTTTCATGGTTCACGTTGTAGTGAAAACCAGTGTAGGCCTGGTTTTCCTAGGCCTAGATGGCAATCAGCTTAATTGTCACAGAAATAACAATCTTTGTTTAATGTTCATATACATCGGTCTATGCAATGTTTAATTAAATTGCAAAATGAAAATAGCAAAAACTACTGGGATAAGCAGTACTATGACCAAACACCCCTGTAAGCATGCACTGGGCAAGTGAAAGTAAAGAGCGCTGGCCATTTTCCATAGTGGTCTCTGTGCTCTAAGCAACATCCAGCATGGGTTTCGGAGGGAAAGAACAGCACTATGACCTCAGTGAGTCATTTCTGTGCTAATCAGTATTCCCTACCCAGAATGGAGGTGGATGCTTGCGGAGTATGCAGGTGGTAAGTGTCTGTTATACAAGTCAACCCAGCCTCAGTTGGTTCCCAAAAGGAAGTCTTTTATGTCTTCAAAAAGAAGCATGCGTCCCCAAAAGAGAAATAAAATTTCTCTTCTATAAAAGCTTTACCATCCCGGGGTCTCCCCGGTGGCACAGCAGGTTGAGCCCAGCGCTGTGAAGCTGTCCGAAGCTTCTGCAGCACAGGTTCAATTTCCAGCCAGCCAGTGAGAAACCTACATGGCATGGCAGACCTCTCCTGTCTCGTAGTGTTTTCAGTCTGTCTGCCTATTCTGCTCACCGCTCTGTCTCTGGTGAATCCTCTCACCCTCCTGCATCTCTGGCCTGTACCCCAGTTCTTGTATAAATAAATAAATCTCTAAAAATATATATATTAATAGCTTTACCATCCTACCCGTCTTTCAAGGAGCAGCTCTCCAGACGGTCTTCCTAGGCCTTGACAGGTCACAGTCTCAGCATGCCCCCTCTCCTTCCATTTAGTCTCTGAAGTCCTTATCTATCTCCTGTGGTGGTGGTTCTACCTGGCACCATAGGTGGCCGTGTAGTATCTTTTCTTCCATACCAGACTCTAAGTGGCCTCTGAGGCACAGCCACCCGCACAGGAAAAGAGAGGCCAAAACACAGTCTTTACACAAATCTCTAATAAGGAGTAGAAGTCAAAAAATAAATGTATTAAGTAAACAATGAATGAACCATTAATTAAGTAATGAATGGCATACAACTTCCTACCTGGCTCAAGCAACTCACCCCATTCATCAAGAAAGAAAGTGAGTATCTGATGGGAGAAATGGTGGCAAGTGAAGAAAATCAGCTATTCTGGGTACCTAGCAGCCATCAAAACTGGTGACGCTCCTGTATTTAACAGACCACTTTCAAATAGGACACAGTTAGACAATGACACTTCTTGTTGTCCTTTGATGTAGAACAAATTAGAAACAGAGCCAGAAAATCTTTGTATTCAAACCTCCCTGTCTTCAAGGGTGGATTTGTTTTTTCTCAATTAAATTATTATATCACTTTAATGGGTGAGTTTTTAGATATACTAGAAAGCTACTCATAAAGAAATTACTTGCAAATTGGCAATTTTTAAAAACAAAGCAATTGGTTAAGTAAGGAATGCATAAACAACCCAAAAGCTGCACTGAATACTGTTTTTGGCTGTATATGACTGAAAAACTGCCAAGTTCATTTTGAT
Source organism: Talpa occidentalis (assembly GCF_014898055.3). NCBI lineage: Eukaryota > Metazoa > Chordata > Mammalia > Eulipotyphla > Talpidae > Talpa > Talpa occidentalis. The sequence goes on from NW_023605194.1 coordinate 62,820,628, forward strand.
AAGCTTTTGTTAAAAACAATAAACATGCCTGAGCTTGCAATCCATGCTGTTTTGAAGAAAAAAGCATTTCAGAGAATTAGAAAATGCTTCACGCTAGAATGTCTAATTAAATAGAAAAACTTCCATGGTAATGAATTTACCAACAAGTTACAACACTGTGTCACCTATGACTAGGGAGAACAATGGGTGACAAATGTAAAGTGAGACAAAGTAAAAGCACAACATCATCTTCATAAATAAATAAGATGCCCCATCTCATAAACAAACACAGTCACTGTCCACAATACTAACATGGGGGCGCTGGGACTATTAAGGAAACAAACCTTCCCTTGCTTCATGAAGTGTCTTTACTAAAGGAAATGCAATCTGCGCCTCCCTGGTGGTGCAAGGGGCTAAGCACAGCACTGTGAAGCTAGCAGCCTCTTCAGCATGTTTTCTATCCCCCACCAGCCAGGGAGCAACCCACATGGCTCAGCAGACCTCTCCTGCCTCGCCCACTGCTCCCCTCAGCAGTGTATTTCAGTCATTCCGTCTGTTCTGCTCCCCACTCTATCTCCGGTGAATCCTCTCACCTCCCGCACCTCTGGCCCGTAATCCAGTTCTTGGATGCATTAAAAAAAAAAAATAAATCTTTAAAAAAAAAAATTAAAGGAAATGCAATCTCAGGGACTCCAAGTAAACATACATAAAATACCCAAAGGTGGGAACTACCGTTCACATGCAGCAGAAGTTCAATTCATGAAAGACAAAATAACTTCATCTGAATTTGCTTGTCTGCTGTTTTTTGTGATTATAAAATCAGCAGAATCATGAGATTGGAAGGCACATAGCTGCAAACATACATGTTCACTTCCCTGCTTTCTGCAAAACTGATGTTCTTTTCTATCTGTCAAGCAAACTCCTGGGAAAATTCTAATGCATGAATTGTAATTTAAGCTCCAAAGTGTTTTGTTTGGTTTTTGACATACTCCAAATGTCCAGAAAGTTACAGACACCTAGTAAGCACTCAATAAATATATGTTTAATTTAATTAAAGTGAAAAACATGGTGATATGGACAATGCTAAAACACTAAATAAGTCTGATTAAAATCCCTCCCTCAGTTCTGTCACAGGGCATGGCATGACTCACAACAAATAAATGATCATCATAAAAATCACTTTTTTCAAGGTGGCTCCAAAGTCATAAACCATGCCTCTAACTAACCAATCATCACTATAGGCAACCACCAGTCAGAAAATCCTCTAAGGAGAGGTAGAGGTAGCTCCATCTGTTTAAATTACATTTCTTCATCTGAGGTTCACCTGGGATATATCTGCATGTTCATCTTCATATAAGAACAATGGAAAATAGTATTTAAAGGTTTCTGTTTTTTAAATTGTGCCACAAAGCTGGTTTTAAAACCAAAAACCAAGCTCTCTCTTCTATTTCTGAATTTCACCAGTTTTTTTTTTCAAGATAGATAAATTAAAAATAAGAGCAGGAAAATGACATGATTAGGTGATTCCAGCCACCTCATTTTTGTTCAAAATACCTGGAGGCAACAGCCTTGAACCTGGAGGAAATGGGAAGGAGAAGCCTGGACTCTGGGCTTGAGCTCAGCCAATCCTTGCCAACTGGTCTAAGTCTCCACACAACCATTTTAAAAGGAAGGATTTCAGTTATAGTTATTACATTTAGCCCTTTGGTTCATTTTGAGTTAATTTTTGTATATGGTGTGAGGTAGGTATGTAACCTTTCTCTTTTGTATATGAATATTCAGTTATCATTGCATCATTTATCAAAAAGGCTTAATAAGGAAATATAATTCAGACTATAGAAGAAATCTAGCAACTCAAAAATTTAAAAAAAAAAATCAAATGAACAAAAAGGAAGGAAGGGTTTGAATAGATGATCTTTAAAACCCTTTCCAATTTTAAAATTTCCTAGATCCTATGATTCTAAAGAGCCTTCTAAAGTCACTCAAACTAACATCTTTACATAAGGTCTTGATTTCTTCCATAGTCTGCTGGATTCCTCCAGAGAGGCAGACACCTTTTGCCTAGTTTGGCAAGACACTTCAAGGGGGGAAGAGAGGAGACACATAAAGCAGAAGCAATTGAGGGTTTTGAAAGTCAGTCATCTGGGATACCTGTGGAGACTGTGTTTCTGAATGTGGCAACCTTAGAACTTTCCTCCTGGCTGTGCCACTGTAACGTGCGTGCAGCTCTCAGCAAGAAACGAGTTGGAAGAACTAATTAAAGTCCCTTCAAAACGGAAAAGTTTAACCAGCGACCAGGAAACTCTCATCTGACTCAACATTTGAAGAAAAAAAAAAGTAAAAGAGGTTTAGAATGCTGAGTTCTGGAAACGGAATGCCAACCTATTAGCCCCAAGAATCTTTCTGAAATTGTGCTCAACAATTTTGCTGCAAACACTCACCCCCATGGCTTCCCACCCCAGACCTTACCACTGCTCTTCTTTTAGAACAAGAAGCAAGGAAGGAGAAAGAGTTCAATCAACAAAAGGTTTTGAAGGTTGGTATATCTTTAGAAGACCACACACGAGAAATAAATATTATTATCGGAAGCAGAGAGGAGACTTAAACGGAAGAAAAAAAAAATACACACTGAAAACAGAATCCAAAAGAAAAGCGGTGTCTATTGCATTTGGAAACCGTGGGAGATGGAGCAAAAGGCCGCTTCTCCAGCCATCTGCCCAGAAACTGCCAGAGCGCTGGTCTAAAGACGACAAGGCAAGCGGCACGTGTCCCTCTCCAGCCCACAGGTGTCCAGCGCCACCCGGCTGGAGCCCACGGCGCGCAGCCGGGCGCTGGGGAAGCGGAGCGCCCACGGCGCGCCCTGCGCCACTTCCACCCAGTCTACCCAGCGCCCCGCAGCCCTGCTTCCGAGAGCTCCTGGGTCGTCCAAGCCACCGAGCCCTCTGCACTGCGGAGCCGGGTGTGGAAAGCGGGTGAGCCAAGGGAACTCCCCGGCCCTCGCGGGGCGATCCTGGAGCGGGAGCCGCCCGCTGAGGACTGGTCCGGGGCGCCCAGCTCTTTCCGCCTGATCCCTACCATGCCCGGCCCCGCCGCGTCCTCACCTCATGGGGACCGCTCCAACCCCGGCGGCGGCGCGTGGACATACCCCTGGGACGCACCCAAGGTGCCGGGTCCTGGAGTGGTGGCCCCTTCCCGGGCTGCAGGCGCAGCGATCCACGCTTGCAAGGGGCGGGGAGCGGACGCGGCGGAGGCGCTAGCCAGGCCCCCGCGCGCAAAACCGGAGGAAGGGAGCGTCGCGAGGGAAAGCCCAGGACTAGGCCCCCGAAATGCACTGTCAAGTTCAGCCCGGTCAGCTCAGCTGTGGACTCTCTGCCCCGCGGGCAAAGGGAAGGTGTCACTGGATCTGCTGTACCCTGTGCGGCTTGGCGAGGGGTGGGGGGCGCGAGAGACCAGGGACGCCTCGCGGTTATGTAACGGATTGGCCCGCTGAGTCCGAGCCAGCTCGCGCCAGGACCGCCTGACCCTCCTTGAGAACAGCCTTGCTTGCGTGTCCCTTGAACTAGGCAGGCAGGGGGCCTGGGTGTTCTTAAAAAGAACTTTTTCCCTGCAGGGTCAAAGAACAGATCTGGAGGAGTAAGTGACTTCTTTTATGGGTAGGGGTCGCTCTCTGTCAACCAGTCCTTTCCAGTTCACAGCGAGGGAAACTGAGGCCCCAAGGGGTTATTTGAAAGTATTGTCTCTTGGAGTCAAATGAACCTGGATTCAACTCCCCAGAAAAGCTAGTGACCTTGGGCTAGCTATTTAGTTTTCTGAGCCTCCGTTTCTTTACCCCTAAACCTAGAATAATAGCACTCCATCTGGTTGCTGAGAGGACAAAATGAGTAAGATGTAGGCACCGGGTCGGTAGCAGGTCCGCAGGAAGCAGGAAGCATTACCGCTGTTACGGTGCTAAGGTTTGCCTAACTCTCCAAGCAGGCTGGAGGTCTGCTGCTCGCTAGCCTGAAGAAAGAGCTGCCCTTTCTGTAAATTACTCTCTGTCAGAAGCAAGGTCTCCAGGTCTGATTCCAGCTGCCTGGGGTTATATCCTTGCCACTCAACAGCAACCACATCATCTGGGAACTTGCTAGAAATGGGAATCTCAGGCCCAACCCCTGAAATCATAATTTGCATCCAACAGGAGTCCTTAGGTGATTTGGTCTGTTGTACATCAGTTATGAAGAGTTATAAATTGAGTTCCACTGTGGAAAATTTGAGAAGGGATCAGGAAGTTACTGAGCAGTAGGAGAAAATACTAGCCAGACACTATCTTGGAGTAGTGTTTAAAGAGGCTAACAAAGTCCTTTCTCAGTTTGCCCTCTAGTTATTTTGTCTCTTCCCCTCCCCCTATTTTCTGCCCTTTAACTATAAATCAGAACTTAAGTCCAATTTTCACTTGCAAAAGAACTCAAGGTTACTTGTACGTAAAGGTTATTGAATCTATGTCTAAAATGCACATAATAGCAAATACAGGGTGTAAAAGAATTCATTATCCTTGAGAATGGACTAACAAACAGAGGCAGTGAAGAGCCTGGAGCCCTCATCTGTGAAGGTCTTTGGGTTATAAGCTTGCTTTCCTTTGCATTTCAGAAAAATACTTCTTATTCAAACTTTGAGGTGGCAAATAAGCCCATTCTCCGTTTAAATAATGTGGGACCACCAGTTCTTTAAAAGTATTTTGGAGAATAGAAACTTCAGCGGGGATAGCTCTGTTACCCGGGGCACACGAGACATTGAAGAGCGCCAGTCCAAGTTCAGCTGAAGAACTGGGAAGCCTGGAAACAGAAGGGTGAAGTCTCAGGCTCTGAAGGAATAGGGAGGGCGGGCTCCTGGGAAAAGACTCCTTCAATTGAGAGAACACAGTTCTGCGCTGAGCCCGGTTTCCAGCAAAATAAATTAGTGTTCTTGGCTCATCGTTATCCTTGCTGCTGCCGCACCTCTTAGTTTTGTTTTTTGTTTTTGTTTTTTTTTTTAATGATCACTTACCACCACCCAAGAACAGGACTAAGTGCTTTATATGTGGTTAGAGGAGACTTCTGGGGAAATAACTTTAATAAAACTTGAGATGCCAGCAGGCGTTCCCCGCTCTGCCCTTCGTGGACTCAGACAGAATTAACAGAATATAACAAGCATTTGTTCACATGGATCCAAGACTACTGGCCTCTTCTAAAGGTGAGAAGTACATTATGGCCCTCCTGTAGCCCCCGCCCCCTTGATTTGAAGGTCTACTGCATTGTCTTCTGTAAACATGCAGGGCTACATGGTGTCTGTATTCCAAACCAGGCGAAATGAGAATGTTAGACTTTCTCTTTTTTTTAAAGATTTATTTTTTTATTTATACAATAGCTGGGGTACAGGCCAGAAGCACGGGAGGGTGAGAGGATTCACCAGAGACAGAGTGAGGAATGGAACAGGCAGACAGACCAAAAGCACTGCTGAGGAGAGCAGCAGACGCGACAGGAGAGGTCTGCCACACCATGGGGGTTTCTCCCTGGCCAGCCAGGAATCAAACCTGCGCTGCAGAGGCTGCGGACAGCTTCACTAGTGCTGTGCTCAACCTACTGCACCACCAGGAGGCCCTAATTAGACTTTATCTTGATCCCCAGTTTCTCCTGGAGAAATAAGATACACAAGTTTGAAACCTTCCCAGCCCTCACTGGGTGGCTTGTTCAGTTACATGCTGTGGGCCAGGCTCATCTGTTGCCCCCTCAATCACCATGTCAGCTGTGTCTGCTCTGAGGCTCGGGTTTGTGGTGATGCTGATGTTTCCTCTGTAGGTAGGGGGCTGGCGGCCCTGGCTTAAGATCTGGCTTTTACTGGACTTTAGATTTGTTGGGGGTAAGGACTGTGTGTTGTCTCATGGACTCTCATCTTTGCTCCCTCTCTGTCTCTTGTTCTGAAATGACCATCTCATCATAATCTACAGAATGAAAGCCTTGTGGCTCAGAGAAGGGTGCCCTGAACAGGGAAGGAGACCCACAGCTTGAATATACTTACACTGATGCCTATTGAACACCCACTGTACTCACGTGTGATCACGGCAGCTCCACACCAAGCCTCATCTGAAAACAAGGACACAAGATCCAAAGGGTGTCATAGCAAGAAGTGTAACTACATCCTGCAGATGCACAGGGGTGCTGGGATCTGCTGGAGGCATTTGGCAAAGGGGTGGGATGTGGGTGCTCCCTTGGCTGCACCCATCTTAGCAAGGCCTTTCCCCACCTTGCTTCCTCCGGCTCTGCTCATGTCTGCCATTTGCTTATGAAACCTTTAGCCAGTGACTCATTCTCACTTCACTCCTTAGTGAAATTCAACTGAGATCAGAGGTCAGGGTCTTCGGTCCCAGACAGGAGGAAGAAATCCAGAATCTATACCAAAAGCTCCGGATACTCTGGTTTTTCAGCCCAGCGGTGCTGTGAACACTTGCTTAGCCCCAGAATGCTGACTAATGGCAAAGGTTTGTTCTTACATACAGACGAAGTCTTTTTAAAGCAAACCTGGTAAATAAAACACGACACACATACACTCACTCTAAAAAAAATAATAATTATAACCTGGTGGATTTCTGAGGAGGAGGCAAAAATTCACTATATAAAAGAATGCTTCATTCAGCAACTTAGAGGATTTGTATGAAGATTCCATGGAATAATACATTTCCTGAGGAGCTTGAGATTGTATTTGTTTTATCAAAACGTATTTGATATAAGTGAAAAAGCAGGTTGCAAAATAGCTTGGATGATATGATTCAATTTACCAAAGTTTATAAATGTTTCTAGGAGTAGGTGCATTAAAAGATGTAGATCAGCTTTTTAACAGGGATTGTCTGTGGGGTGTTGGGAACTGAGATGTGTTTTCCTTTCTTTGTATTTTATCTCTGTTGTCTGATCCTGACACCAGGCATGCATAATTAAAACAATCATGGTCTTGAAAGAAAGAAATTTCAGAATGAAAGAAAAAGAGGTGTGTTGGGGCAGGATGGGCCACTGAGCATGTTCTTTTTTTTTTTTATTTATTTAAATTTTATTTTTAGGGGCCTCCCCGGTGGCGCAGCGGTTGAGCGCAGGGTTGCGAAGCTGCCCATAGCCTCTGCAGTGCCAGTTCGATCCCCGGCTGCTCCCCGGCCACCAGAGGAGGGTCCCACATGGCGCGCAGACCTCTCCTGCCGCCCGCTGCTCCCCTCAGCAGTGTACTTGGTCCTTCTGCCTGCTCTGCTCCCCACTCTGGCTCTGGTGAATTCTCTCACCCTCCCACGCTTCTGACTGTACCCAGTGCTTGTATAAATAAATAAAATAAAATAAAATAAAATAAATCTTAAAATAATAATAATAATAAATAAATAAATAAATAAATTTTATTTTTATATTCCCCATACAATTACAACCCCTTATTTTGACCCAATCCCTCCCTTCCCCGCCCCCCACCACCTCCCCATAGAATGTCTCTGGTTCATAGTTGTTTGTTGATTTTGATATTTTCTTTCTTATAGTTATTCTTTGTCCTGGTCCCTTATTTAAGGAACTCTCCTGCACTGTTGGTGGGAGTGCAAACTGGTCCAAGCACTGAGCAGGTTCTTTATGATTCAAGCAGACAGGGGTAAAGGAGGAGTCCGGGAGCCCTGGGTGGCTTTCTCGGGCTTTTATTGAGCTCTTTTATTGAGCTTTTACAGGTAGCACAGCAACCAGGTACATGGCAGGCAGGGGTGCCGGGGCCAGGAGGCCAGCAGGCCTCCTCGCCCCCAGCAAGACTTCCCTCTGGGCTTCTCTGGCCTTCTTTCCTCTCCTTCTCTCTCCTGCCTCTGCTTCTCTTGGTGAATATCTCAATACTGCAGTCATGGCCTACAGAAGAAAACAACACAACTGCAGGTGCCCCACCAGGCAGGGCAATCCTAATGGTAGGAGGGCAGAAAAACCCCGAAAACCATTTACCCTACAGGGGGATGGAGAAAGGAAGAAAGGGAGGGAGGGAGGGAAGTTAATTCAAAAGCTACTTTCTAAGCCACTAGTTTTACCAGCTCTGGTAAGTCCCAAGGCAATCATATTGTTTATTTCCTTAAATGCTGTGTGTTTGGGTTTTGCATTTGTTTGTTTGGCTTTCTGATTCTTAGCATGTTCTGATTTCATTCTCCTGATTCTCTCTCTGGCAAAATAATTTTCATCTTTTGAGAGCTGAGCAATTGCAGATTGTCGATAATGATGATGAGCTAATGTTCATAGGCAGTGCTTGACATAGGAAGGTCGTTTCTATCTGCCCTCCCCTTTGGGGCTTCCACCATGCTGATATCCTGGGGGGCGGGTAGTATGGAGATGGAGTAGGGGAAGGGGGGGAAAGGAAAGGAATTTCCTATCTCTGAGGTTAGAGGGCTAGAGGAGCTAGGAGGAAGAGGAGAAAGTCCTCTTGCCCTAAAACCCAACCAAGAAGAAAAGGAAAAATGCAGCACTTATCCAATGGAATTTTCTGCAGTAATAGGAATGTTCTTTATTTGAGCAGTCCAACATTGCTATGAAATGTGGTGACTTACATTTATATCAATTAAAATGTAAGCCCCCATTTTTGTGTATTTGTTTTTTATTGCTGAGCTATTGCACTCACCGCATTTCAAGTGCTCCATAGCAACAAGTGGCTAATATCTGCCATACTGAATAGCTGATAAAATATTCCTTCATCACAGAAATTTCTATCGGCGGTCAGTGCCTACAGACCAGAATCATGGTGAGGAAGCCCAGATATTCCAGCTTTTCCAAATCCCAGTCAGAACTTCATCTTTCCTAAGGGGGGATGGAGGAATGATGGTGAAATCTAACTCACTGAGTTCTAGTCAGAGCCAAATGAGACCATCCATATGTGCCTTGCACATAATAAATGCACCCCAAAAATTAACTGTTTAGTATCAATAGCTATTTTACATTTTTGAAAAAGTTGGGAGAACATAGCAAGACACTTGCAACATTATTAGTCAAATAACCTTTCTCTGATGGGGTCAGCTGCTCTGGGACCTCAATTTCCTTTTATGGCTGTGCCCCAACCCCTTCCCTCTTCCAGGGAGTGCATCTTCCAATCCCACAGAGCCTGGCACTACCTGTACTAGTCTGGCCTGGAGGCATAGCATACTTGGTTAAATTCCTACCATTTCTACCCAGTAAAAAACAAGCGTGTTAACTAAAACCTATTGCACCATGCTTCAGGGGTATCAATTTTCAAATTCTCAGAAGCATGACACCTTAGTGTACATCCACTATGGAAGGAATTGTTTGTTCCTGTTATTTGGTCAAACAAGGATGTGTGCACTCAGCAGAGAGAAAGGAACACTGTCTCCAGATAAGTAATATTTGGAGTGTGATAGCTGCCAGCAGATTGGGCGTTGAGGATGGAACCTTGAGGATTTTGCTAAATAGAATTTAAAAGTTTATTTTCAAATGTTATTAAAAAAGATAAAAGATAAGTCAAAATGAAAGCTTATTTTCATGACTAAAAATGACGCTGTCAGTTATACAGATGGAACTTTATAATAGATGGTGAAACTCCTACCTGTACATTAAACAACATAACTTTCCAAATAATCTTCTTCTAAAACTCCTGTTCTAACTATTTTCATAAGATCACATCCTCTGGGTAGCTTCTGGATCCCTTTTTTTTCCCCCATTGTCTTCCTGGGTTACTTTTCATCACTTCACTCCTTGCTTTACGATCTTTGATTTTTTTTTAAGATTTATTTATTTATACAAGCACTGGGTACAGTCAGAAGCGCAGGAGGGTGAGAGAATTCACCAGAGCCAGAGCAGGAACAGAACAGGCAGACTGACAAAATACACTGCTGAGGGAAGCAGCGGGCGGCAGGAGAGGTCTGCGCGCCCTGTGGGACCCTCCCTTGCTGGCTAGTTAGGTGACCTTGCACAAGTTACATAACAACTCAAAACTTCAGTTTCTTCATTTATGAAATGAGCATAATAACAACCCCTTCCTTGTAGGACTATTGTGAGAGCTAAATGAGATATATAAAGTGCTTAGCACAGTAGTTAATTCATAGTAAGTGCTTAATAAATATTAGTTAAATTATTCTCAGTAGTCAAGACATGGAAATGAGGTGTCTGTCAATGGATGAGTGGGTGAAGAAAGTGTGATCCTATTAAACATATACAGTGAATCATGTCTTATTGATGTTTCTGTTAATGACAGACTGCATATATGATAGTGGTCCCTGTAGACTATATAATATAGGTTCGTATAGTTCCATTGTGATATCCACACAACAACAAAATCATCTAATAACACATTTCTCAGAACATATGGCAATTACATCAGGACTGAATATAATATATATTTACAAATACCTTCAATGTTTAATATATATACTTATAAATTTATATGTATATGTATGAGTGTGTGTGTGTGTGTGTGTGTGTATTCACACAGTGGAATATTATTTAACCATGAAATAGAGAAGGAAATCATACCATTTGCAATAAGATGGATGAACCTGGAAGACCTTATCCTAAGTGAAATAAATCAGACAAAGAAAGACAAACACTGTATGATTTCGCTCATATATGGAATCTAAAAATGTTGAATTAGGGCCTCCCTGGTGTCCTAGGGGTTAAGTCTCAGTGCTTTCACCCCTACTGCCTAAGTTCAATACCTGGCCAAGGGAGCTAACCCACATATGGTACAGCAGACCTCTCCTGTCTCACCCGCTGCTCCCCTCAGCACTGTATTTCAGTAGATCTGACTGTTAGGCTCCCTACTCTGTCTCTGGTGAATCCTCTCACTTCCCTTCACCACCATTCCCCACCCCAACCCTGCACTTCTGACCTCCACTCCAGTTCTTCTACACAAAAATAAAATTTTTAAATAAATAAATAAACTTGTCCAATTAGCAGAACTATATAATGGAGTGGTGGTTGCCAGGGGATAGGGTAAGGGAAATGGGGAATATTTGTAAAAAGATACAAACTTTGCATCACAAAATGAATGAGTTCTGGGGATCTAATGTACAGCATGGAGACTATAGTTAATAATGCTGTGTTGTATACTGAAAATTGTTAAGAGACTAGATTTTAAGTGTTCTCACCACACACACACACACAAAAGAAAAATATGCGAGGTGATGGAGGTATTCATCAGCTTGATTGTGGTATTCATTTCACAATGTATATCAAATCACTACGTTGTACACCTAAAACATACAGTTTTTATTCATATAAGATATACATAGTATATACAATTTTTATTAATTATCCCTCAATAAATCTTGAGCAAAAAGAAATAAAAGTTAACTGAAAATAGAACAGAAATCCCTTGACCACAGAGAACATGAGTTCTTTGATGTCAGCGATGTCTTTTTATTCCCCAGGTGCCAACAGAGGAGGGACTTCAATACATCTTTTCGAATGAATACATTGTAGTTACGTATCATCTTTGTTCTTTGCCTCTGTTGTTCCTTTTCTCGTAGATTCCTTCACTTAGTATTTATGAAGCATCTACTCTGAACCATCAGCCACCACAGGCAGAACCATTAGAGCTGCCACCTTCCCCATAATTTACCCCTGAAGTCAGTCTCCCTAGCCAGAGCCTCTGTACGGTTTGAGAGTGCACTGACCAAGCTAAGCTTCTGAGAAGACTTGTGGGCTAGAAATGCATGTTTACATGGAGGATAGGAAAGAGAGAGAAGCTCCTGGTATCGTCACCCAACTAGCTGTGGAATATGAAGAAAAGGAGGCGAGAAATTCCCTATGGTCTGACTTACTCTCTCTTGATTTCACCAAATCAGTGCAGAGTTCTACTGATTTTAACAACTGTGGGCTTTATTTGCTTGTTAATTTATTTAGATATTTCTAATTATTCCTCAAACATTTTTGTCATTTTTTCCCCCCGGAGAATATGCTTGGTTTCAGCATTTTATTTCTCCAAAGTCAATTGAAATAAAGTATGTTAACTGGTATAAAAGTCTCAATGATAGTTAAGAAGTTTATTAATCAAAGTGAGGATTTGAAATCAGAAGAGACTGGTGGGAAAGAGGGGTCAGCCAGGGGCTTCTTCACCCTCCAACAGATAGGATTTAGTTATATAAAATGTTAAGATAGGCTGAGTTTCCTTCAGAAAACAAAACAAAACAAAACAAGGGATTACATCTGGGACAAACACTTGGCAGAAACAAAATAATTAATTTTTGGCAGGCATATGTTAACTTCCCAGATAGGGTAACACCCATACCTTAAACTCATTGTTTCTGCTATGCAATTTGTGTGTGCTGAAGACAAGAATTTAGGAGATAGAAGACTTTACCATAAGGAGATGCCTGTTTGGTCTAGTGTCTGCAGGTCACTCCGAGGGTATGGGAGGGGGGTTTCAGGCTTGCAAAGGGCAGGTCACGTGGCAGGGTGACCATGGGGCGATGGCAGGGTTCTTGACAACAGATGTTTCATCTGCCTGGTTGCCTCTGCCTCTTTTCTTGCCCAAGCCTTGTATCCGTGTTTTCTTTCACAAGTAACTCAATTTCCATAACATTAACAACTGGTGTATGCCTCCCTCTTTCTCATCTCTGAACTGCTGGAGGAAGAGTTATGAGGAATTCAGTGATATTTGTTGAGTCCCTATGATGGCCCAGGCTTGTGATTACATTTCATCTGATCCTCATTGTATCTGTTTTCCAACTGAGGGACAGAGGCTCAATGTGATTACATGAACTGCCCAATGTTGAGAAAGTACAAGGGATATAAAATAAGGTGTAATTCTGAAGTGAAATGATTGCAAAAACAACTGGGGTTCTCTCCCCAGGTTTCTGCATGCTTTGCAAAGTGACTTTGTAACTCCTCCCATCAAGAGATTGATCCCCCCCCAACCCCCCACCGCCCCCCACCCCCCGCCCCCCGCCTTTGGATAAGGGCTAGCCCAGTGATTGTCTTAGCCAGTAGGGAAAAAACACAATGGTGGGTCAGTTCTTTCTGAATCTAGAGCTGAAGGCGCCATCCCCCATCTGGCTGTCTCACAGAAACTTGCATCACTATGAGAAGAAGCCTGGGCTAACCTACTGGAAAATGACAGAGCACAGGGGTCTGAGTGCTGTCAGCTATCACCCAGTGACCCCAGCCAAGGTCCCAGACACCAGGAAGCCCAGCCAAGAGAAGCAAAACTGGAAGTTAATGTGTTTTGTATTACTATAATGATATGAAAATCTAGTTATTACACTTAAAGAATGTTCTACATAGGTAGAACTTCTTAATTTCTAAATTCCCTTGTTAACTCTTCTTCAGAGATTTTCTTTCAATAAGCAACTTTTCCATGCTCTTAATGTATTCTTTTTTAGTAGGAATCCAGAATTATTAGACTGAATGGAAAAGCACTGACATTTCTGGGTTGGGTATAACACACTGAAATGCCCCCTGTATCGTACATGATGGATGTCTTGTTTCTCTGACAACAGGGAGTTTCCTACTCACCCTTTGCTACTGTTTTGGTTGACAACTTCCCATGCTGATAAAAATGCATGTACACATCCCACCTCCTGCCTGTGTAGTTCTGGTATTCATGTTATTGTGTAACAGAAGTAGCATGTGGTTGCCAGAATACAAGCGCTGCTTTTGGAAAACTAAAGTATATGTCATTTCTCAGTACAATAGAAGGGGAAACTAAATTAAAACCTGCAAGTCCAAGTCTGAAACTGTAGTAATTTTCCAGGCAGATCTGTGCTCATGTAAGAGAGTGTCCACTTTGTCTAGTGAATGTTCTTTAGAGTTAGACAACTATTGTAGGTTAGTAATCATTGACTGCAGTGCTAAAAAAAAGAAAAGACTTGTGAAATTGTTGTACCCTATGTAACAGCAGAGTAGCATAAAACAAATACATTTTGTGAACCATTTACTATGGTTTTGCAACAATTATGCAATTATGCATATTTTAAGGGGTAGGTGAACTGACTATTTTCTGGAGTTTGTTGATATTTTGCTTTAATTTTATGTAAAATAAGCAGTGATAGCCATATTTCTACATTGTGACACACTTGTCTAGGGATTCCTGGAAATGTATAAAATTGGATTTCTCTTCGTGTTTTTACCATAGGTGTTTTATGAGCTATCTAGTTAAGTGATTTAAGGAATAAAGCAGACTTTTTAAAACTAGAAAAGCTATAATTATATTTTTAAGTGTTCTTCTGTTGGTGGGAGAGTTACTATGACCACACCAGAGGGGAGAAATCCTATAGTGTGAAGAAAGAATAACAAGGATGTAAAACAATAGTACTTCATTAAAAAAATAAAAAATTTTAAATATAAAAAAGAAAATAATCAGTCAAGCTGTCTACTAACAACACAGCAGGCTCAGATGTAGGAATGAGCCCCCCAAGACCAGCTTGGATCTGCAGACATGCCCAGCCTATCTGCACATTTGCAGGGTTGTGGTTGTTTGCCATGAGGCATCACTTAACCACGAGGTAACTAACATAAGTTCACACTCCCTGCAGATTTTGGATGTACCTTACAACCACATAAAGAGAGGTTTTTGCAAACACAGTTATCAGAAGTCTTTTTTCCCCATAACAGTCACACTGTTATGTTCTTTTCTGTACTCAAAAGAGAAGAACATGTTGTGAAAAATGCACTAGAAAAGAAATTATTTGAGGTTAGTGGGCCAATTTAATGTGTGACTAAATTGTAAGCGGAACTGCAGTACACATCTCTCCTTAGTTTCTATCATCAAACAAATCCAGCACAAACAAATCTACCAGTATTTGGGAATGTCTAGTCTAAGAGGCACTGTATACAGAGTGTAGGGTAAAGAAAATGTCAGGCTTTTCTGCCCTTCCGCCATCAGGATAGATGATGGATCCTTGTCCTGAATGCATGCCTGATGGCGGGCACCTGGAGTGGGGTGTGGGCATAGGTAGATGGGATTCACCTGGGCTAAGACTGGGCTTTTAAGAGCAGCGTCACGGGGACGCCAGCAGAAGCAGAGAAGCAGAACAAATGGAAGAGAAGAGAAGCAGAGACCACCAGAGAAGGCCAGAAAACCCAGACAGAGGGGGCGCTGGGAGGCCTGTCAGCCTCCCGGTCCCCCAGCATCCCTGCCTGCCACGTACCTGGTAATCCCAATAAAAGCCTGCAAAAGCCACCAAGGGTTCTAGAACGCTCTCCTCCTTTACCCCATCTGCATAGAATCAGAAAACCTGCTCCGTGCCCATCCTGCCCTTACAAACACTTTCACTACAACCTTACATTTAAAAAAATAATGGGCATGATCCTTTTAGTTAAAGGGTCAAAACTTGCTCACAGAATTCAGACAAGTAAAATGATTGAGGGAGAAGCTGCCAAATCAAAGATCTACTTTATAGGTGAGTCTGGAATGCCTTCTTGGAACATTTCAGTAAGCTGGTAGGAAGGCACTCTTGATAGGAGAAACTGCAAGTAATAATATTAGTGGTGGGAAAATGCAAGATGTCTCTGGCAGTGAGTAAATAGCTCGTTTTGATAAGAACAGAGGAAAATCAATTAGACAAAGTGACTGGCAAATGGAGTTTAAGAGACAGGAGAAACGTGTGTCACCAGCCAGGGAGATCATTAACAGAGAGAGAAGTTAAGAGGAAGAAGCTGGTGAACTATTCAATATTGAACACGTGGAGTTTGAGGTGGGCATGAAATTCCCAGCAGGGTATTGGAAATTCAGGTCAGGGTTTACAGGAAAAGTCAAAACTAGAGATATGGTTTGAAAATCTCCCATGCAAGAGAGACGAAGCCAGAGCAGAAGGCAAGGACTGGACTCTGGAGAATGCCGGCAATGTCTAGTAGGGGAGATAAAAAAAGATGCCCAGCTGACGGCTTAGCAGGATGTAGCTAACACCACTTAAGTGTGTTAATCATTCAGAGAAGGGAGAGAGGTGTGCACTGGCAGAGCGGAAACATTCCCTTTCAAGAAATAAGTGATAATGAGCTCACAGCAGGAGTAGATGGTTCTTGTAAGACTTTGGAAGCGATGGGTGGTTCTTACTGGACAACTCAGCTGCCAGTAACAGAAACCCAAGGCTGATTATTTGGAAAAAGAAATGTGCCAGCTTTCTCTGGGACTGATTCACCCTTTTTAACTCTCTGTGTTGGTCTTCTTAATGAATTAATTAGCAAGTTTCTACCTCAACTTTATTCATGTTGATAAAGTCAGGAAGTGCAAATTAAAGATAGTATTTGAGGGTAAAGCCAATCCAAATAAATAAAGCATGAAGGTAAATAAACAAATGTTGGCCAAATCCCCTTTTAGTTGCTACACTGTAAGTGCATCTTATGTGTTACACCAATTGCACATACAAGGCACTGTTTTAATTGTATCTTTTAAAGACATACTCACCCATGTTAATTAGTTCTCCTGGTTATAGATGATGCCATGATAACATCATTAAGAAAGTACAATTAATCTCAGTCACAGGAAGAACCAATTAAAGAGTTCCTAGCAATAAAAATAATAGCCATTGGTTATTTTTTTTCAATGGGGTATAAACAATGGAAAAGCATAAAGTTAAATACAAAAGCTACCTTGTTATCTTTAAGTGTATAAGTCATAAGTCTGACAGCTAACTACTTGCCAATTAATTTAGGATATTTCCAACCAATTTGCAGGTTAAATGAAAGCTCTGGATCTATATAGTTCAACAGTCACCAGCCATATCGACATTTACCATTCTGGTGTGTATCTACTCCCAGTGCTCTGCTCCAGATACTATGCAGAAGAACCAGTATTTTAACAAGTTTTCCCAGGGTCTCAAAATCCTAAACTTTGAGAACCATGACCTAGGTATTCTAGAGAGACCCAAGGTCAACTGGGAAGGAGGAAAGTGTCCAGAGACAACTCAGACCTTCCCCCACCCCTTTCTCTTTATTACTTTCAGTAGAGCAGCGCCTATGCAGAGGGTTTCTTAAATTGGGCCTCCATCCATTCCAGTCATCAAGTCAGAAATATAGGAGACATCCTTTACCTCCCACATCAATCCACCAGCAAGTCCTGTCAGTTATCTCATCAAAACATGTTTCAAAATCTGCCTCCTTTTTTCCCATCTGCACTGCCAGTGCCCTGATACTCTGCCATCTTCTCTTGCCTCTTCCTGCAATATCTTCCTAATGCATCTCTTTATTTCTGTTCTTTGCCTCCTCCAATCCATCCTCATTAGAAAACCAAGAATGTTTTTTCTCAAAACTTATATTAGATCACATTGTCTCTCAGCTTAAAATTTTTCAGTGGCTCCCAAAGCACTAAAATCCAGGCTCCCCTGATTATGGTCTATAAGTATGCCATGCCCCGCCCATCGCCCATCATTTCTTGCTCATGCCTCATGTCTTGCTATAACTGTAATACTCTAGAGGTTTTTATCAGCGTCAAGTGGAAGAGGAAAAGATCTTTGCATTTGCTCTTCCTCCTGCCAAGATAGCTTTTCATCTTTTTTGCAAAAACCTCAGCTTAAGTGTCTGCTCCCCAGAGGTCTTCCAAGACCATTCCATTTAAACTCATTGTCCCTCTCTCCATTATTCTCCATCTTATCACCTTTCGTTTCCTTCATAGTCTTCATTGCAACTAGAAGTTTCTGTTTGCTTTCATTTTGTTTGACTCTAAACCAAAAAGCACAATGAGAATAGGAACCATGTCCAGTGTGTTCACCATTGTCCCCTGCACCAATAGATACTTGACAAATTCAGTGCCTGGCATATATCAGGAACTCAATTATTGGGTAAATGAATGAAAGATCCAAAGTTGTCAAGGTGTGGAAGTTGCTGATATATACAAGTTCAAATCTGCCATTTAGAATGAGGTGAGGTTGTGCATTCTAAAATTAAATTCCATTCTAGAGTTATATTGATAAGATGATCTAAAATTCCTAAACCCATTATTCTCCCAACTAGTGTAAACAGATCACATTGTTGTTGAGAAACTTTTATGAAGCTAACAGTTGCTTTGTTCCTGTTCACCTATAAGCACAAAGATACCACAGCAAAAAGTAAGAAAAGAGTGTGAGCTCTTTGGGAGGAAATGCCAAGCATGCATTATTAACTTAATTATGTTATATTAAAACTCATATGACCCCCATGTAACCTCATCTTAAAAGTTTAGGCTTTGATCAAGAACATTATGACAATGTTAAGGATCGTCTGGAGAAGGTCTAGGAGCTACTGAATTAGATTTAGCCACTTGCCAACTATAGCAAAACAGTGTGTGGTATTTCCCATCTCTCATGAAAGTCAACACATGACGGAAGGGGAGGTGTCACATTAGCAGGGGTGGAAATGGGTGTGGATGATGAGAACCAGCTCTCAGGCCCCTTCCAGCTAATCCAATTCAACCCAACCAAATTATTATCGAGCACCTTCTCAGTTCCAAGGACTGCACTGGGAACTTGGCAGTTAACAATTCAGACACTCACTCTATCCTACCAGAATCTAGTAATCTAGTAAATGGAAGGTGAACAAGGCTTCGCAAAACCAGCTGGTGACGTCAGCACTTGGCTCTCTTCTCAGAATATGAGCTTGACACAAGAATTGGCCACATGAAGTGATCAAAGAAATTGCACTTTCTTGAATGTTACCAAAATATATTTAGTTCTCTGAAATGACTGTCGGATGCATTTGGAAAGGCCCCAGAAACGGAAGCCCTACTCCCTTCAGTTAAATGCTCCTTTATCCTCCCCTCATTGGAGTTCCACCACTGTGTCCATGTATTTATTGTGCTTCCTGTATGATACCAAGTCATTTTTTTCTAAATTTAATTGTAAAAGCCATATGCACTTTCTTTATTAGATTTACAATACAATAGTATGTCTGACTTGCCTATAATTTCTTAATATGTTATCCTGCAACTGTTTTCCAATACATTGCTGTGTTCCAGCTTCACATTTGATAGCACCATGATGGTGCCTATTTGTAGCCCAAGACAGCCAGAGTAGTGCATATTTTGTTTCCCAGTAGCCCCTCTGTTAGAATCATCGTTTTCTACATTAGGCATTCACTGTCATTATAAATCACACTTCAAATAATATCAGCACCAACACTGCCAAGTAGAAGGGCTCATTTCAATCCTCATTTCACTAAAGTTGACAATAACTGTATCACTGGCTGTCAGGCATTTCCTCCACTTTCTTCTGTTATCCTATGAGTAATGGAAAGAATACTGATTATGTGGTAATGCTGAGCAAGTTATTAGCTTCTCGAAGCTATTATTTCCTTTGTAAAATTAGAGAATTAAATTAGGTTAGAGGTTATACTGCTGGAAAATGGGACAAAGTCAGCTTTCAGAAAAACTTGGTGCTTACAACATTGTCTAAATTCTCATTTGTTGGTAACCTTCTAAAATTGGGAGATTTCCCATGAAACCCTACATTTCCAGCTTCTCTTTAGAAATCAAAGTCTTGGGGGCCTCCCTGGTGGTGCAGCATGTTGAGCGCAGCACTGTGAAGCTGTCTGCACGCAACCTCTGGCCGGCCAAGGAGAATCCCACATGGCACGGCAGACCTCTCCTGTTCCGCCCGCCGCTCCCCTCAGCGGTGTATTTCAGTCGTCTGCCTGTTCTGCTCCCCACTTTGTCTCTGGTGAATCCTCTCACCCTTCGGTGCCTCTGGCCTGTACCCCAGCTCTTGTATAAAAATAAATAAATCTTTAAAAATTAAAAATTTTTTTAAAAAGACATCAAAGTCTTGGGCAAGGGGTTAAGATACAATCTGTGAAGCCATCCGCAGCCACTGCAGTGTGAGTTCAATCCCCGGCCAGGGAGATACCCACATGGCACACCAGACCTCTCCTGCTTCGTCCGCTGCTCCCCTCAGCAGTGTATTTCAGTAGATCTGCCTGTTCTGTTCCCCATTCTGTCTCTGGGGAATCCTCTCACCACCACCCCCCACCACACACCTCTGGCATGTACCTCAGTTCTTGTATGCATAAATAAATAAATCTTCAAAAAAAAAAGAGAGAGAAATCAGTCTTAATTCCCTTGAAAAATTTGGCCTCACACTCCCTGCCTCAGTCGCACATTCACAAATGACAAGGAGAAAGGCACAAATGACCATCCTCACTTTTCCCCTGATAGCACCTGAAGGTGGTTATGCCCATGCCCTGTGCCCAAAGAAATCTGACAGGGGACTTGGAAGAACCTGATGGGAAAAGGGAAGCTCTCTTAATGGTCTAGAACACCCTCTGAGGAAAGAGGAAAGCAGCAAGTTCATCTACGCCATAGCCTTTGGTCAATGCTCATGGGCACTGTTCATTATTTATCACAGTTTGGGTTGAAGAGGATCTTTTTTTAATGATTGGGAAAGAATGGGGTGGAGGAAAAGATTCCCCCCTTACCCGCTTCTGTTTCTCTGAATGCATGGTTCTTAGAGCAGTTCTTTCTTTGGTGACCTTAGGAGAAGGGTGGGGGGGGGGAGGTAGGGGGAGGTTTAAGGGGTCACAGCGAGGGAAAAGAGAGGGGAGGGCAGGTCTTGGTTTCTGTTATTTAAAAAAAAGAAAATTCTAGCCTGAGTTGATTGGGAGGGACACTAGCTCTTCATTTAATGGCAGCCCTCTCCTGGCCAATTTTATTTTGTTTATATTATCTCTCTGGCCCCTCTAGGCACTTGAGTTTTCACAAGATAATCTTCTAGCTTAATAAATCTAAATAGTTCTAAGATATTTCAAAGCTGTGAGCCTTTACAAGCAGATGTACCCCTCCCCCGTTCTCCTGACAGAGACTCTACTGGTTCAAAAGTCTTTCCCACTGAAATCCCCAGTGCCCAGAAAAGTCCCTAGCACCTAGAAAGCACTAAGTAAATATTTGTGTAGTGAAATATTCAGGGTTAGCAATTACCTTTGGAAAGAGACCATGATGATTAACAGAGCAAATGAATGTTTAAGAGGGCATGGATAATCATCTTAATTGCAATATCATTATACTTTACGTTACCCATTAGAGAGGGATAGCCAGCATAAATTCCTTTGGTTTGAATATTCTGTTGTTTAAACTCGCTATTAACATGTCCTGGGTGGAAATACAAATCAGGCTTTTAGACGTCATTTTTATTTATTACAGGAAGAATAGGTATATATTCCAGGCAGAGGTGAAACAAAAACTGTAAGCCTGAGTCCCACAGGAATACAGAACTCGCTTTCTTGACGAAGACTGGGCTTTTAAAACGCATTCTAAAGGATCAAATGTCATGGTTGAGCCAAGGTGGGGATAGGCGACAGAATACTGCCCCCTAGTGTATACTATTGGAATTTACATTACTTTTCTATGCACACAGCCTGAGTCAACACTCAAGTACATACAGAATTTCAAACTGCGGTCATAGTTTTGGAAGAAAGGATTTGGTGCTTTGAGAATGACTCAGCTTTATTCCTGCCATACAAGGTAATGTACGCCCAGGTGCCCTGTTAAACATTTTCCATGCATTAGTTATTTCCTTTAATCCTCTCAAAAACTACAGTGGGGTAATGCATAAATAAATATTTTGCACAAGATCACACAGCTAGTAAGTAGTGGAATTAAATGTTCAATTAATGTTTAATTCCCATATTCTTTACTAAGTGGAAAAAAAGATAAAACAACCCAAGATACTACAACTGATATTTAAATATAAGGAATATATGAATCTTTTAAAGGAATATGGGCCTTCCTGGTGGCACAGGAGGTTGAGCGCAGCACTGTGAGGCTATCTGTGGCCTTTGCAGTGCGAGTTCGATCCCCGGCCAGCTGGCAAGCTACCCACATGGCACAGCAGACCTCTCCTGTCTCGCCTGCTGCTCCCCTCAGCAGTGTATTTTGGTACATCTGCCTGTTCTGCTCCCCGCTCTCTCTGGTGAATCTTCTCACATCCCAGTGACTTTGGCCTGTACCCCACTTCTTAAAAAAAAAAGAAAGGAATAAAAACATTTTTGGGTTCTCAGCCTCTTCCAGATGTACATCTTCCCTTGGGTCTGATTCTAGGACTTTCCTCACAGGATGATTCCCAAATGTCAGTCTCAACTCCAGCCTCAAGAGAAGAAGTGCACACTTCATGCTCCTCCCAGATCAGAGGAGGCATGGAACTGCCAGGTTGAGCTAAAGGGAGAAAAGAACAGCAAGAAGCAATTGAACATATTAAGTACAAAATGAAATAGACTTGATAGATAATTAAGTCATTAAATAGAATTAATAGACAAGCCACTGAGGAGATTTCTAAAGTAGAAGAGAAACATAACAAAGTCCACAAACTTTTTTCATAAGCAGTCAGAATTTGTCCCTCAAATCCCAAACTCTGGGGTAACAACATTTGTCAGCCAACTACAAGTGTCTGCACTGCTAAGGGATGAAGATGAAGAGGTGCCATGTTATTTGACAAGGGTGGCAGTGACAGAATGTGAAGAGGCTAAGTCAGGGTAGTATTACACAGTAGTATTTTGATGAAAACCCTTTGAAAATAAAGTTCTCGACAAAGAATTTCATCAATTGCACCTTTGAAGTCCAGTGAAGCCAAATGGAAATCTGGAAAGGATTTGACAAAACATTCAAGTGAAACACAGCATAAAGCCAGCAGGAAGAGACAGCATGAGGACCCAGACAGCTTCTTTACCTGGTCGACACCATCCTGATGCAGGTGCAGGTGAGTTAGGTGAGATCAAAGATGGTATCTGGCCACATCCATGACAGAGCTGCTTGCTTCCTGATATGGATGATGAAAAAGTGGATGATGATGGTGATGAAAAGGATTGGAAGATGTTGATGATGAAGAGGATGAGGATGAATGTGAAAATGAAGAGGTGGAGAATGCGGGAGGAAATGAGCATGGAGGAGATGACTAATGCAAGACTGATGGATTCCAAACATTTTAATTTCCTCCAATCCCTGGGAACAAGTTGCAGTCTTTTTCCCCCTTCTTGCACTCAGTTGTCCTGTTTTTGAGGTCTCTTTTCTCTCCTTTATACCATGATTCTCATGTAATTGGGAGGGGGAGAATGCAGTGGAAAAGAATCTTTAACACTTTCAGTTCCCAATTCATTTCTTTCCCTTCCTGTCTCAACAAAAACTTTATGGAATCAAAACAATCACACCCTGCGGAAAATAAGAAAAGCCTGGTGCTTCCTTAGCTCTGCTGGGAGCTGGAGGGTGCTGGCCCATGAGGTAATGCACAGAATACTAGACTTTCCCTCCTCTCTATATATATTGTCTATGTCTATGTCTACTGCATTTTTTTTAAAAAATGGGGCTATGGGGGCCTCCCCGGTGGCAGAGTGGGTTGAGAACAGCACTGTGGAGCTGTCCTCAGCCTCTGCGGTGCGGGTTCAATTCCCGGCTGGCCAGGGAGATACCCACATGGCGCGGCAGACCTCTCCTGTCTCGCCCACTGCTCCCCTCAGCAGTGTATTTCGTCAGTCTGCCTGTTCTGTTCCCTGCTCTGTCTCTGGTGAATCCAATCACCCTCCCGCAAATCTGGCCTGTACCCCAGTTCTTGTATAAATAAATAAATCTTTAAAAAATAAAATAAATTTAAAAATTTTAATTTTAATAGATTTCTCCATGACTGTCTCTCCGAATCTGCTTAAATTATTTTGATCAAAATTCTTGCTACTTTAGTACATATAAAAAGGTTAGCTATAAACACTGTATGTCCTTAGGTCTTACACAAGTATAAAATAAAACAAATGTACAATTTAATATAAACAAAAGTAGAATTTAACAAAGTGAGTTGTATTAACTTCAAATTAACAGCAATGATGCGGGCATTAATTTAAAAATAAACATGTGTGAGTTGCCTACTCTGAGTTCAAGCTCTGTCCCCAGCATTCAGGGAAGAGCAACAAAGATAAGCAACTGAAAAACTGGTGAAATACAGTGTGTCAGCTGCGATCAGTGCTGTGGAGAGAAAAACAGTTTTATCTTAATCCAAAACTACAGCAACTGTAATTAGATGAGTGTAAGCCAGGAGCAGCTTTTGATACACTTTTCCAAATTCTGTGATAATAACTAGTTGGGTGGTCTGGGAAGTGGCATTTAAGCAGGAACTTAAGGAGGCAAGGGAGAGGCCTGTGGCTCTCTGCGGAGAGAACAGTCTCGGTGAATCTGGATCAAAGAAAAAGACCTTGAGTTTGGAGTGAGTTGGGTATATTTGAGGAAAAACAAGGAGACCAATGAGATTGCAGCAGAAAATAAGATGAGTTCAAAGCAAGGACAAATTGTATTCTAGATGATGATGTCTGCTAAAACCACCCCTTGGATTCATCTCCCATGACTGCCCAAGGCAGCATAAACATTTACACTTCTCTAAATAGAGTACAGCCATTCACCCCCAACCCCCATCCCTCTTCTGTTTATCTAGCTGACTTCTCAATACTCTAAGTGGTGCTTAATCAAGGTTTCCTCAGGAAAACTGCCCACTCCGATTAGAAAGCATCCCCTTAGAACACCTTGACATCTTATGAACAACTCTAGTCTAGTGTCTATCACTACATTCTGACTGGTGATTTATTTATCTTTGCCCACTAGACAACAAGCTTCTTGAGGATAAAAGGATTGGCCTCCACAAACATATTCAGATATGCACAAACACATTCCAAGATGTCCAGGGCGGGCATTTTCCAATACATGTCCCTTTCGCATTTGGAGCTTAAGTCAATAGAGGACCTTGGATGAACCATAACCTTAAAGAATGAAGATTACCCAGAACTAGGATCATCTCCAGAAATAATCCTTTTATCAAAAAAACCTACCTTAATACAGGGCAAACATCTACAGGCAGAGTTTTGTCATATGAAGCCACCCTTCCCTGGCCATGTGGGACACCCGCACCCCCCTCCTTGATGCCCCAGGCATACCACTCCTTACCACAGGATATAAACCCTCAGTACGGCTTGTTTATTCCAGAATTTGCAATCATACAAATCCTCCATGCATGGTAATTAAATTTGGCCTTTTTGTCCTACTAATCTGTTTGATGATAATTTGTTTGACCAGCCAAGAAGAACCCAGAGGAATGGGAGCATTTCCCTTATACCCCTATAAGGACAAGAAGCTTTTTATTTTACCCTCAGTAAAATAAAAAAGCATTTACCAACATGTCTATGTCTACCTAATCTTGTTCAAAAAAGAAAAATAAACTTTAAAAAATGGGGTTATGGGAGGTCAGCAAAGAGTGGGTTTGAGATGTTTGTTTAAAACGCCTGTATGGACATAAAATAAAACAAGAGCAATAATATTTGTCAAATGAATAAATAATATTAGTAATCACTCATACTAAAGCCAAGCCAGATGGGAGGGTTTGCTTGTGTGCTGATAAAATATACTTCCTACCAACCATGAAAGGTTACTAAGTGCCTGGCTCTGGGTTAGATTAGCCTCACTGGTCCTTATTCATTGTCTACCAATAACTCTACAAATAATATATTATTATTCCCTTCTTTAAATATAAGAATGATAAAATTATATTGCCCTTCACCACCCAGAGTTAGGATTTGAATTCATATTCATCTTAATCCAAAACTACATCAACTTTAATCAGACATGTGTAAGTTAGGAACTGCTTTTTGTACATTTTTCCATATTCTTTGATAATTACAGTCAACTAATCTCTGACACAAGAGCAAAGAATATGCAATGGAGCAAAGAAAGTTTGTTCAATAAATGGTGCTGGGAAAACTGGTCGCTACATGCAAAAAATGAAGCCTAACTACTACCTTAAACCATGCACAAAACCAACTCAAAATGGATTAAAGAACTAGACATAAGACCTGAAATCATAAAATATATAAGGAAATATAGGCGAAACACTACATGACATACACCTCAAAAACGTCTTTGAAGACACATCACCCAAAGCAGTGATAGTGAAGGCAAGGATAAACAGCTGGGACTACATCAAATTAAAGAGCTTCCATACAGCAAAAGAGACAGTAACCAAAACAAAGAGACACCCCATGGATTGGGAGAAAGTTTTGCACACAACACTAATGATAAAGGACTGATCACAAAAATCTACAAAGAGCTGATGAGACTCAATAAAAACAAAGTAAATAATCCAGTCAAAAAAATGGGCAGAAGAGCTAAAAAGAAACTTCTCCAAAGATGAAATGCAAATGGCCAACAGGCATATGAAAAAATGTTCAACATCACTTGTAATCAGGGAAATGCAAATCAAAACTACCATGAGATACCATCTTACACCAGTGAGAATGGCACATATTAAAAAACCTAGCAACAACAAATGTTGGTGAGGATGTGGAGAAAAAGGAACTCTCCTGCACTGCTGGTGGGAGTTCAAATCTGGTCCTATCACTATAGAAAGCTGTGTGGCGATTCCTCAGCCTGCTAAAGATGGAGCTTCCATATGATCCAGCAATTCCACTCCTAGGTATTTACCCAAAGGACACAGAAACATTATTCAAAAGGGCACCTGTACCCCTATGTTTATAGCAGCACTATTTACAATAGCTAAGCTATGGAAACAACTCAAATGCTCCAAAATAGATGACTGCATCAAGAAGATGTGGTACATATACACCATGGAATATTACTCAGCAATCAAAAAAGATAAACTCATGCCATTTGCAGCAACATGGATGGAGCTGGAAAGGATCATGCTCAGTGAAATAAGCTAGAAAGAAAAAGGAAAATACTGGATGTTCTCACTCATAGCAGGAATTCAGAAAACGTAAATAAGGGACCAGGAAAAAAGACTAATTATAATAAAGTAAAAATCAAAATCAAGAAGCAACTGTAAACCAGAGACACACTATGGGGTGGGGTGGGGGGGCATGGAGAAGGGAGTAGGTTGAAAACAAGGGGGGTGGGAATTGTATGGGGACTATAACTAAGATGAAAATGCATACATTGTGCAAAAATGAAAAATGATGTAAAAAATATACAAAAGGAAAAAATAAAATAAAAGAATAATGAATAAAAAATAACTAACATCTGTAAGATATATACAGAAAATCTTTCTGTATCATATTTGCATTATTTGACATCACTGTGGTTTTTAAGAAAGAAAGATTGAAGTCAGCCTGTCAATAATTCAGTCATAGTGACAAGGCTGGCATAGCTTGAAACAAGGAATACAGGGAAATATCTGGAAGTGAAGTGAAATGATGATGAGAAAATGAAACCCACAGATCTTGTAGAAATGTTTACTCTACAGGGAACATGAGGACCCACTGGCATTTCTGTGGTTGTTGAGTGTTATCCTGATTTTTAAATATACTGTATAGAACTACTATACATATACATATATACACGATACATATAAACATACACATACAGAAAACAGGTCCAATGGGTATAAAATAATGTGTTTTTATTATTCTATGTATTTATAGAAGTTCTAAAATTCTTCCTTTGTGCTTGTCTGCATTTACTAACATCCCTACAACTTTAAAAGTATCATAATATTGGGCCTCCCTGGTGGCACAAGGGGTTAAGATGCAACCTATGAGGCTGTCCACAGCCACTGCAGCATGAGTTGGATCCCTAGCCAGGGAGCTACCCACATGGCTTAGCAGACCTCTCCTGTCTCACCCGCTGCTCCCCTCAGCAGTGTATTTCAGTTGATCCACCTGTTCTGCTCCCCATTCTGTCTCTGGTGGATCCTCTCACCATCACCCCCACACCACTGGCCTGTACCCCAGTTCTTGTATTCATAAATAAATAAATCTTTAAAAAATATATCAAAATGAAATTCAACAATAAGAAAATGAATCCAATATTTAAATGGAAAAAGACCTGAAAAGAACCTCATCAAAGATAATATACAGATTACAAATAAGCATATGAAAAGACATTTCTCCAAAGAAGAAAGGCAAATGGCCAACAGGCATATAAAAAAGTATTCAGCTTCATTAGTTATCAGGGGAGTGTAAATCAAAACCACAATGAGATACCACCTCACTCCAGTAAGCGTGACCCACATTAAAAAAAAAAAAAACAGAAACAACAAATGCTGGAGAGGATGTGGCAATAAAGGAACCCTCTTACATTGACAGTGGGAATGTAAACTGGTCCAGTCACTATGGAAACCTGGTGGAGTTTCCTCAGAACACTAAAGATGGTTCTACTACATGACCCAGCAATTTCACTCTTAGGAACCTTCTCAAAGGACACAAAAAAATTAATTCGAAAGGAAACCTGCATTCCTATGTTTATTGCAACACTATAATAGCCAAGATATGGAAACAACACAAATGCCCAAAATAGACAAATAGATCAAAAAGTTGTGGTATATTTATACAGTGGAATATTACTCAGCCATCAAAATAGATAAAATCTTAAAATTCATGTTTGTTTTTATTCCTTGTAATTCTGGGAACAGATATATATCCAATTTTTTCAAAAAGTGTCCATGCCGGTAAATCCAAGAGATAACAGGAGATCAGGATGGGCAAAATAGGTGAAAGGGGTGAACAGAACAGTTTTCATGTGGCTGTACAAAGATGGATGGAACCTAGACTTTTGATCTATAAAGTATACAGATGTTGAATTATAATGCCGTATATCTAAAGCTTAAATAATGTTATGAACCAATGTTACTAATAACAAATAAAATGTATTATAAAAAAGAATATGATTCACTGCTGAGTAATATTCCATGTTGCAGCAACATGGATGGAGCTGGAAGGGATCATGCTCAGCGAAATAAGCCAGAAAGAAAAAGAAAAATACCAGATGGTCTCACTCATAGCAGGAATCTAGAAAACTTAAATAAGGGACCAGGAAAAAGAATGACTATAAGAAAGAAAATATCAAAATAAACAACTATGAACAAGAGACACTATATGGGGGGAGGGGGGCCGGGAAAGGAGGGATTGGGGTCAAAACAAGGGGGTTGTAATTGTATGGGGAATATAAAAATAAAATTTAAATTAAAAAAATAAAATACAATAACAATGATGATAATAAAGTGCAGGAATCTCTATCTTCAACTGAAAAAAAAAAAGAATATGATTCAGAATGCTGCAGCATTTGAAAATGTACTCATAACCAGAAGAAGAGAGAAAACTACCTCACTTGACTTCAGAATAAATCAGCAATCCTAACAAATCAGCAGCAGGTATGATGGAAAGCAGATTTGTAGACATATCCAGTTACTTCATAAACTCACCAAATAAAAATGTATTGAACATTTAGGTGGAAATCACTAAAATAGAGATGGTGAATAAAACCATGGAGTTATAAGGAGGGCTTCCATACTCCCCTAAATTTGGATGGTTCTCTATAGCCAAGACCACTAGGCCATAGTGTTCTCATTCAGAAGCCTTGTTCAGAGGATGAACTTTCCTTCAAAGTCTCACCATCCTAAGTCCCATGCCTCAAGACTGTTAAAGGGTTAGTACATCTGATTTTGCCTTGTCTGTTATTGAGAAATAGATTAACTGGGTAATGTTGATAATAATATCTAACATTTTATGGGAAATATCTGCTATGCACTGTTCTACATGCAACCACTCATTTAGCCTGTATAACAGCCCAGGGAGGTGAGTAATAATATTGTCTCATTTTATAAGCAAGGAACCAAGGTAGAGAAAGTCATTGTTAATGGTAACCTGGAAGGCCATCAGACTCTGCCATGTCATCTCTTAGTGACAATAGCTAGCCCCAGGGCCTCCAAAATTAATTCTGCTGTGTGTCATTGTATAAGTTTGCTGCCCAAAGGAGCTTAAGGACAGAAATCCAGTCACCACTCAGTTTGCCAAATTACAGGCCCACAGGACTCCATCTGTCCCAACAGGTCTTTACCTAACCAGAACAAAGGTGCTGTGAACCAGTCAGGGTAGAAAGCTTTGTGTGGCTACTATCATTTAATCCATGCATCTCCACACCTCTGCCCATTCAGTTTTCAAGATCCCTGTGCTTCCCACACATGCAAAGAAATTTTATTGTTTTTAATTTGAGAAATTGAGGTCATTTGAATCATTTGTAAACCTACCTATGAACACCACCTCTTTGTTTGGGTTTTATCTGTCAAAAGATGCTTACAGCATAGTCAGCTTTAACTAAAGCAATGAGATCAGGTAGAGGAGAATGCATAAATTTAAAATTGGCTGTTAATAATCTAAAAGTAGGGTCTCCCCGGTGGCGCAGCAGTTGAGCGCTGGGCTGCGAAGCTGCCCGCAGCTTCTGCAGCGCCGGTTTGATACCCGGCCACCAGCGAGGGTCCCACATGGTGCGCAGACCTCTCCTGCCACCCGCTGCTCCCCTCAGCAGTGTATTTTGTCAGTCTGCCTGTTCTGTTCCCCGCTCTGAATTCTCTCACCCTCCCGCGCTTCTGACTGTACCCAGTGCTTGTATAAATAAATAAATAAATAAATAATTTAAAAGTATAACAAACTTTAAAAAATTATATTTCTTGCATTTTTAGCAGTTACCTATTTATTTATGTATCCAATACACCAAACACATCTTGATTTTGTTTTAGTTTTGGTTTCCGGTTTTTGGAGGGTCAGACACTATTAGGTATTGAGAATTCAATAAACAGAAAACTTCTCATATGGAAATATATTTTCAGTCAAGATTACCTCATCTAATTAAACTGAATAGGCTAGGAATTTCCAGTCCAGAGGTCACTTATTTTAAATTGCTCTAATTTCTAAACAGAATCTCCTTGAATCCCTCTCTTGACAGTAGTCTCAGAGAGATTCTCAAAATGGAATTGCAGTTTAAATTGTTAAAATTATCTTGAAATTTGCTAAAACAGTAAATCTTAAAAGCTCTCATTATAAGAAAATCAATTTTTTTTTTTGTAACTATGTAAGGTAACATGTTTCCTCTTCCCTCTGTGCGCTTTGGTTGTCCATTTTTCCTTTGGGTTTTGGCTTTGTTCTGCTGCATCTAGTTATGAGTATATGAAGGAGGTGAGCCTTGCATCTTCACTCTGTCGCCATCTTGCTAGACTCCTTAAGGTGAAAGATGTTAAGTAGACTTATTGTAGTGGTCATTTCTAAGTGTCTACAAGTATCTAACCACTATGTTGTATGTCAAATTCTCAACTAGTATTATTTTCAATGTCAATTACATCTCAATTATTTAATTAAGAATCTTTTTTAAATTTTTTAATACTCCAAACTTAATTACACACTCTTCAAGAGAATAACATTTTTTATGCTTAATAGAAATACCAAAGTGTGTGGATTTTAAATCCTCAAAATTAGCAGCAATTTTAACTGCTAACAAAATTAGCAGATGATGGTGCATTTTTGCAGACATATTTCATTTGCTACTCAAAAAACCTCAGACAGAAGATATTACTCATGCCCACCCCTTCCTAGAGGATTAAGCAACCCCAGTGAGGTTTGTCCACAGACTTTTAGCTAATAGGTGGAGCCAGATCTCTAAACCAAACATGTCTCACATAGATTTCACAACAACATTACAAAATCCCCTACAGCATTTTGTTATTCCAGTGTTGAAAGGGATATTATTATTCATTGATAGCTTAATAAAAGGGTTCATGTTACAATAGTTCTTTCAGTATGAAATAGATGAAAATTTTGAAACACATCTGAAAAGTCCTATCTACATTCCCAGAAGCCACTGTTGACTAAAACGACATCTGATAGTTAAAGCCATAACATATTGTGTGCTGTCAAGTCAAAGCACACATACGGCTAACTTTTGATGCATCAATCAGTTTTGTAGTGAAAGTAGTTAATTTCACTATGTGGGCACCAACCAGGGAATTCACTGGAAAGTAAAGCCATCTAGTGGTAGCATCAGGAAGATGTGCTGTACCTGCAATAACCTCTAAGCAAAATACACAAAATCATTTATTCTATCATAAAAAGAAATGATGCACTGATATTGCTACATTGTGGATCAGTCTTGAAAACATTATCCTAAGTGAAAGAAGCCAAAAACAAAAGGTCACATATAGTATCATTCCATTTATATGCAATATGCAGAAGAGTTAAATCTGTAAGACAGAAAGCAAACTGGTGCTTGCTGGGACTGGGTATAGGAGAATGGGGAGTAGTTGTTTAGCATGCAGAAGGCTTGCTTTTGGGTGATAAAACATTTTGGAATTAAGTGGTTGTTGCATAAGTTTGTGAATGTAGTAAATGCCACTGAATTGCTTGCTTTAAAATGGTGAATTTTTTGTTACGTGAGTTTGACCCCATTAAAAAACATTCCAATAAAATAAATACAGATAATATATGTGATATCTGCATGTACACAAAATATATAATAAACCCTATTTGTCCTGTCATTTGTGGATTTGAAGATGAGTAAATCAGTTTCTATCCTTAAAAGTTAGCTTAGTAGTGAAGAGTTGTATTTTAAATAACAATACTAGAGGCAGAATGTGATAAAGAGGGGCAAGGGAGATAAAGATGACTGCTCTAGTCAAAGGGAGGGCACAGCACTTTACAGTGGGAGCTAAGGATGGGTGATGGGACAGGAAAGACTCCGGGAGAAGGTGGTTCAGAGTTAGAACCAACACTTTGCAGACATCCTCAGCTTAAATTTTTTTTTAATTTATTTATTTATGCACACAAGAGCTAGGATGTAGGTCAGAGCTGTGGGGAGTGAGAGAATTCACCAGAGACAGAGTGGGGAACAGAACAGGCAGATTGACTGAAATACACTGCTGGGGGAAGTAGTGGGCAAGACAGGAGATGTCTGCTGCTCCATGTGGGTTAGCAACCCGGCGGGGGATTGAATTTGTGCTGCAGTGGCTGTGGATTGCTTCATAGTGCTGATCGTAACCCCTTGCACCACTAGAGAGGAGCCCTCTGCTTAAATTTAAATGTGCTGCCATGGAGCTCAACAAACACTGGTGTGCATCTCTCTAGCCTGTTCTAGCCAGGGTGTCTAGGCACTAGTAACCTGAAAGGCAAGCTTTCACCTAATAGGAACTAGACCAATAGCTTCACTTAAACACCCACCATGCTGTTCTGACTGAGAACTCAGGCTTTCCAGAGAGTCCTGGTCACTAAGAGCTGGGCAGGCGATATGATCAAGTGGTGGTTTGGGGGAGTTCCTCATGACAGAACCAAAACCCACATCCATGCAGGCCGCCTTGGAGAATTAGGTCAGAAGTAAGTAAACAGAGCCTGGATACAATGTTAGGACACAAGATTCATTTCTTCTTCCCACCTGGTATTTTTCTCTGTCTTACTGCCTTTTGGCAGTCAGCTCATTTATTCATCATTATTTATCATGCAGCAAATATTTACTACATGCTAAAAATATTCTTTTTTAAAAAAAAAAGATTTATTTATTTATTTATTTATTTATTTATACAAGCACTGGGTACAGTCAGAAGCACGGGAGGGTGAGAGAATCCACCAGAGTCAGAGCGGGGAGCAGAACAGGCAGACTGACAAAGTACACTGCTGAGGGGAGCAGTGGGCGGCAGGAGAGGTCTGCGCACCATGTGGGACCCTCGCCTGGCAGCCGGAGATTGAACCAGCACTTGCAGAGGCTGTGGGCAGCTTCGCAGCCCAGTGCTCAACTGCTGCTCCACCAGGGGAGGCCCATGCTAGAAATATTCTTGACCTTAGAGATATAAAAGACAGCATTCTTGCCCACAAGGTGATAATAGTCTTTGAAAAAGAACAGACCTGTTAGCAATTATCATACAAAGACATAATTGCTTTGTGACTGTAGGGAAAATGGCTTTAAATCAGGCTTTTTTCTGTCCTCCCACAGCGAGCCTCCACAGCTGGTACCTGTGGTCTTTCATTCCTCCTAGGTTGCAGCAAGGCCACTGGGGCAAAAGGTTGGGCCCATGGCATGAGCACCTGTAATTATGAACACCTGGGCTCAGAGAGCATGGGCACATGCATATGTAAATGCAGACACCTGGACTAAGAAAGGAGGGCTGAAAGGAGCTCCTCAGCTCTGGCATTGGGGACTGCTCTAAGAAGAGACAACACAAGACTGAGAGGGAGATCATCAGAGCGAAGCAAGAGAGAGACAGAAAGAGGAGATTTGCATTCTTCCCAGCCACCCTGCCCAACGCCTATGCATGGCTCCTTGCATGCCAGCCTCCCTGCCTGGTGTGCCTGTGTACGTGGCTCCCTGATTCAGCATTAAAAGCAGATAAAATTTATCAAGGGCTCCAAGACTCTCTTGATCTTTCTGCCCAAATCAACAGTGAACCTGACCAACCTGGGATGGTTGCACAACAGTGACAATCTATATAAAGTACTGGGGTGCTGAGAAGTCCCTAAGTCTGACTGGGAGAAAGAGGAGAGCCAGTATAACCTAATCTCATCGAATTCTTCCTTTTAATAAGAAATACATTGGAATGCCTTTTGGCTACCCTGAAATGAAATGCCTGTACATAAACTACCTACAACAAAATCTAAACCAACACAATACCTTAAAATTAATGCAAAGGAATAAAAAGAGACAGAAATGTATAATATAAGATATTTTAGAAGCAAATAGTCACAAGCATGTTAAAAGTTAAACTAAATAGCTTAAGCCTATAGGTAGATGTAGGGTAAGCCATGGCCAGGCTTTTTTTCACCATTGGCCTCTGTAGCTATCACCTGCAGCCTTGAATACAAGAGGAGCTTGGGAGCATGGGCTCAAGTATACATGCCTGATGATGGACACGTGGAGTACAGTGTGGGCATGTGTAAGTGGGCACACCTGGCCTGGAGGCTGAGCATATACAGGCGGCATCAACACAGAGGAGAGTGTGCGATGGAGAACAGCTACAGGAGGATGATCTCCAGGCTGCAAGAAAAAGAGACCACAGGGCAACGCCAGAGCAAGCCCAGAAAGAATAAAGATTCGGCTGTGAATGGGAGGCTTGCCAGCTTCCCAGCCCCCTGGTCCCCCTGCCAGCCCTGCCCCTGGTTGTCTCACTACAAGTGGTGTAGAAAGATCATTAAAAGCCTGAAAAAGCCACTGAGGGCTCCAGAACTCTCCTTTACCCATTTACCTGGATCCATAGAGAACCTGCCCCATGCCTTGCTGGCACAGCAGAAGTTACTATGAATGTGATAGCTAAAAAACAGAAAAATACCAGTATAAAGTATTGGTAACTTAAATGTCTGGGCACACAAAGGATTGTACAAGATTGTTCATAACAACATTATTCACAATAACCAAAAAGTGGAAAGAATCCAAATGTTCATCAAATAACGAATGGGTAAACAAAATATGGCCCAGCCAGGCCCCTTCTGCCCCTTTCCTATGGGTCCTCACCAGGAGGTGCCCTAAACTTGTGGCAGGCTTTTGGGCCTCAGTGGTCCCACTTCAAGCAAACCCTTTTTGGCTGGGCATTTACCCACAAGGGGATCAGTAACTTTCGGTATTTCTTCTGGAAACTGTTTTAACCATATTCTTTCTCTTCTCTTCTTTCTATTGCACACTAATTGGGTTAAAGTTCTTTTTATTGAAGGTCTTATGCACTAAAGTATGTTTGTCTTTACGTGGTAGATGGCAGAATCCATTTAGAACAGGCAAATTTGGGGGTCCCAGGGTGCCCCTCATTCTTCTCACTAACATTAATAAGTATGGGTTGATGGAGGGAGTTGAAATGTTCTAAAATTGAAAATGTTCTAAAATTTACTGTGGTGATGGTCATCAACTAAATGAATATACTAAAAGCCATTGAAGTGCACACTATTTTTTCAATTAATTTTTTCTTTTTTGATAAATTAATATCTCTTTTGGTATTTTTTAATTACTTTTTTATTTTTTTACATCACTGTCCATTTTTAAACCATATTTGCTTCCCCCCACCCCCTCAGGTGTTGTCCCCATAGTGTTTCCTTCCCCAATGCACCCGTGCACCATCACCTCAGCCCCTGTTCTCATCCCTCCCTCCCTTTGATCCCTCTCCCCCCTCCTCCCCTGCAAGATGTCACTGATTTATAATTGTCTGTTTTTGCTTTGTTGTGTTTTGTATTTGTATTATTATTTTTTTACACTGATGTCTTATTTGGTTCCTCTATATTCCTACTTTAAGTGAGACCATCCGATGTTTTTCTTTTTCCTTCTAGCTTATTTCACTGAGCATAACAATTAATTTTTTTCTTTTATCAGTTTTTGGACAGTATCTGATTTTCTCCCTCAGGTGTAGTCCCCATAGTTCTCCCACCACCACAGCACCCATGATCCATCTCCACAGTCCCTTGTGAAGTGCACACTTTAAATAAGTGAATTGTACTTGTCTGTAAATTATTTGTTTGTAAAATATTTGCTTATAAATAATGTCTCAATAAAATGGTTTTAAAAAAGCAATCTGTCAAATATGTAATTTGAAAGCGCTCCCAAAGGCCAAAGCTGGAGCAATTTTAGCAACAAAATCAATAAAGTAGCAATCGATTATAACCTAAAGAATAAAATAAATATCTATGGATCGACTCTTATATAAATGATGGATAAATATTTATTTATAATATTTCTCAGCAAATTTCAAATAAATTATACAGAGATGGAGTATAACACCCCATTCCTTCAAGGGCAGGCTGTTCACAGTAACCTCTCTTCAAAAAGTACAGTATGAAAAAGAGAGGGGGAAGAAAAAAGAGAAAAGTTGCAGTGGAGAAACAGGACAAACAGTCATCAAGGTCAACATCAGTGGTAAGACATATTGAGAGTAAATATTCTTGATATAATGTGATAAGAATGGCACTTTACCACAGTGGCCTCCTCCCCAAAATCCCTAAGCACAGCCTAAGCCTGAGAAAACATCAGAGAAATCCCAATTGCAGGGTAGTCTGCAAATTTTTTACCTAGTACTTAAAATTATCAAGGTCATCAAAAACCAGGAGTCTGAGAAGCTATCACAGCCAAAGGCGCCAAAGGAGGCCTAACAACTAAATGTCATGTTTTATCCCGGATGGAGGTCCCAGAACAGAAAAAGAGCATTAGACCAAAACTAAGGAAATCTGAATAAAATTAATAAATAATAACTTTATTATTATCAGTTATTATTAATAAACAGTTATTATTATAATAAACATTATTATAATAATAGTTATTATTAATAAAGTTAATAATAACTTCTGAATAAAATTAATAATATTGATTCATTAAAGTAACAAAAGTACCTCGCTAAGGTAAGTTGCTAACAACAGAGGAAACTGCTTCGCAATGCCTAGGAACTCTCTGCACTGTCTTTGTATTTTTTCCTTAAATCTAATGTTGGTCTCAAATAAAAAATACAGGCCATTTCAAGCGCACTTGGTCAGCCAGAATCGCCAAGCCAGGTGGGAAGATCCCTGAGAGGGATGTGCGCCTCCGCATTTCTCACCCAAGATCCTTCCAAAATGCATGGTGATTCCTGTCCCTTGGACTGTAAGGTTTATGAAGGTAACCTTGGAAACAGTTGTAACAAGACTGAATTGGAACGCGCTTTCGGCTATTCTGAAGCGAAGCGTGGGTGCTAGAAACCCTCCCGGCTTTGCTTTGTTTGAATATGAAGATCCCGCTATGCAGTTGATGCTCAGAGCGCTACAGGGGAGAATCTGGTTGCTGTCGTGTTAAGGTGAAACTCCCTATGAGGAGTAGAAGTCGTGATCTTTCTCCTTCGTGGGGTCAAGGGAGAGGCATCCGTCTACCCAGAGCAGATCCCTTTCTAGATCTTGGAGAAGAGAGAGATCACTGTCTCGGAAAAGAAATCACAGCCCATCTGGATCCCACTCTAGGTCTCCGCTCTAGGTCAAATGAAAGGAAATAGAAGGCCAGTTTGAAAGGAGTGAGCTACAGCAAGTAGCTTCCTTTGACAGGAGTATGTACAGAAAATTCAGGTTTTGTTTCAGATTTCATAAGCTTGGTGCATGTTCAATATGTTTTTAGATTTCACATTTGTTTGCCTCTTGGGACAGTGATACATAAAGATGTCATTTTCTATGGTTTGAAATGAATAATAGGAGGCATGCGATATCAAGAATTGTTACTTGACCATATTCCCTTAAGCAAAACTGAATTTGCTTTGAAATTTAATGTTGCATGGTTAATAATAAACCTCTAAATTCTGCCTAAAAGTAAATAAGTAAAAATATTTAATAATATACATCAACAAACAATAAAAGCATAGGCTCTTATTGTACTTCATGCATTCAGAAAAGCATAGCATTTCCTCATATCACGTCATTTCATTCAACATCACTTCATTGTAACATTGATGAGAAAAAAAAAAGAATCCTTGCTGATGTTGAATGAATCAATGTTACTTGAGAACATGCTTTTGTTCTGTCATTTCACTTAAAGTTGTAGTTTCCAAGAACCTATCAACAGATAACCTTAAGTGAAGATTTACTGTATAGATAATAACACAAAGAATGCTCATATACTCAAAACCCACTTTATCTCTCAAATTAAAGACACCTGGTTTTCACTTCCTGTGCCTTTTTCCTCCTCCCATAACCTTATCTTAAAATTCAAGGTTATTATTCCCATGCACATATTGATACTTGTAATATCTAAGTTTGGAACCATACCAATCTGTAGTATTTAAATCACATATTTCCATGAGTTCCTATAAATGCAAATAAATCAAAAAATAACTAGAAATATATACACCAAACTGACATCACTAGCTCTCCGGAGACATGAAGACTGGAATAGGATAAGAGTAAACTGAGACTCTCATTTGTTTGTTATTATTGGACTACTACAAGGAGGTTGGGTGAGTCTTACCATTTTCAAACTGGCAAAAAATAAATGTGGTTTTGATCACATCATCCAACTGCTCAGGAAATTTTTCACCTCAGACTGTGTCCTGCAGTCTGAAGCTCTCCTTAACTGTGTATGGATGCTGAAATATGGTTGTTTGCATTCAGTGCCTTGTTACCTATTACTCCAATATTTCTCAATTCTAATTGCACACTAGAATCACATAGGGAGATTTAAAAGGTACTGGCAGTGTGATCCCTCACCTAAAAAATTAATTGGAATCTCGGCTGTGAGGCTCAAGGAATCCACATTTGACCACGTCCTCTGAGTGAGCCCAGTCGTGGCTTTATCAAGGGCGGGGGCTTAAGCAAACTTACTTCTTGCCTAAAGACATCTGTGTGGAACTATGGAGAAGACCCACCAAGATGGTTCTTGACCTCATTAGCTAAACGAGTATCCTGTGCTGTGAGAAAACTACTGACTACCAAATAGAAAATCATACTTGAAAAATTAGATGATTTCGTAAATAAAATCTGTGGCTAAACATCAAGTGTTTAGGTAAGATGTTTGGCAAACTTTCCCATTATAATGGGCCCTCACCTGGCTCTCACAAATTTCTCTTGGATGAATGGAAAAATAAATACGTGAATAAATTTTAAAAAATCAATAGTGAGTCCAAATAATCTGAGACAAGTCTAACTGGAAGAAACTTCCATTTGTTCAAGATTTAGTGAATACATTCCACATGCCAGACATGGTGCTAAACCCTACAGTTGTGGAAAATCTGCCAAGATAAGAAATTTTGGAATCCGTCATAGCTGAGGTGGAGAGAGAAATGCTGTCAATATGTATTTTGCACCACCACCCCTGGCCCCCCCACCCCATTCTCTTCTTAATATTTTCTAATGAAAAAAGGGAATTGTTTTAGTGTGGGAATATGTGCCAGCAGTAGAACTCCAAAGACTCAGAAATGAAGTCAATGTTGTAACAAGAGGACAGGATACATGAGCCGGAAGGGGGTGGGGGTGAGAACCCGGGGGTGCTGGCCACTCACAGTCACCTAAACAGCTGCACAGATCTCCAGTCATCATTTTGGAGTTAGCATTCCAGCCATCCTTGTGCTTCCCTACGGACAGAGTAAAAGCGGACAAGTTATGTCCCTTTAAACTTCAAAGCAGCAAAGTTTTAAGAAAACTTAAGTCGACTAATGGTGCTGTTAATGCATAGTGCCAAGGTGGCCCTGCCATGTGTTTTAAATTGTGAGTGCCACAACTGCTACATATTCTTAAGTAAATATTTGAACCAGCTGCCAAGATGAAATTTTGTTAATGGCCTATTTTTAAAGTGTCTAATTCCAAGTTTGATACATAACAGAAGTATGAAGTGGTTTTGAAAGACTAGAAAGACTTTTTCAAGCAGAATGGAATGTAAAGGTCAATGATATGCTTATTTTTTTTTCCCCTGGCTAAAACCAGGAAAGTTTGGCCTTCGTAATCATACCAGTTGACTCTCTTAGTCAATGTGTGTTATTAATCACCCACTGTAACCCTGACTTGATTTAAACCCAAAAATGCAGAGTGGTCATAGGATTAAAATGTTCTTTATAGTCTCTGCCTTTGGCTGGTTAACATGTCAACTTTCAAAAAATCAACTTCAATTTTTTTTGAAAGAAGAGGTCTCTGTCTCCCACCCTACCCCCCATTAGCAGTACCTTCAGGAAAGCAAGGACTGTAGAAAATAAAGTCATGGGGGCTAGAAAAAAAAAAAAAAACGAGGGGAGGGGAGCTGTAATCACCATGCAATGTTGATTCTGGAAGCAGACCATGGCCCTCAAAAATCTTAACAAACACCCCTGCTCAGTGGGCCTGGTGGGTAACCAGCCATCAGAACAGCCAGCTGCGACTTTAAAGAACAATGAGTGTTGGCTCTAATGGTTCAAATGTCAAAATAATTTGGGATTTTGTGTACCCCCTGTTGACTCTTTGTTTAAGGGCAACAAGAAAGCTTTAGGAGGTCATACTTGTATGAAATCCAACAATTATAAAAGCTTACTTTGAATAGAGTTTTCAATGTAATATAAATGTTTATAAATGATAAGATATAATGTCAATCTGAGGCCTCCCTGGTGGCGTAAGGGGTTAAGATGCAGCACAATGAAGCTATCCGCAGCCTCTGCAGCACGACGAGTTCGATCCCCAGCCAGGGAGATACCCACATGGCACAGCAGACCTCTCTGGTCACGCCTGCTGCTCCCCTAGGCAGTGTATTTCAGTCAGTTTGCCTGTTCTGTTCCCCACTCTGTCTCTGGTGAATCCTCTCACCCCACACACACCTCTGGCCTGTTCCCCAGTTCTTGTATGCATAAATAAATCTTTATAAATAAATAAATACATAAATACATAAATAAATAAATAAAATACGTTTAAAAAAGATATAACATCAAGCTATGAACACACTCTGTAAGTCCATGAAAATAGCTATATAGACATAGGTGCAGATATAGTGTCTGTAGTGAAATGATTTATATAGCTTAAGCTTCAAATCCTTGGATTTTCAGAATAATAAAGTATATACAGAACAAAAACAAAAAATAGGATTTTTCCTTTATATCTTCACTTTATTACCATCTCATTAAGTACAGAGGAGGGGGAGGGGGAAACAAGTCTATCATTCTAGATAAATGAAATGACCCTCAGGAGAAAAATTTTAGCAATTACATAGTGAAAGTTGAAGACAATATGCTTATTTTAATTCTCTTTAATGTGAAACAGGTTTTTCAAAGTAACATGCTTTCAGGATATACTGTGCATTGATCAATCTTTTTGAGATACCTAAATGCCTAAATGAATAAGTGATGTAGTGATTTCTCCTCTTTCACTTGTGAGTCTGTTTATTAATATTTTTCACTCTTTTTTGTTAGCCTCGCTAGAGATTTATCTATTTTGTTTATCTTCTCAAAGAACCAGTTTCGTTGATTTTTTGGTTTTGTCTTTTAGATCTCTATTTCATTTATTTCTGCTCTAATTTTACTCTTTCCTTGCCTCTACTAACTTTGGGCCTTTTTTGTTCCTCTTTTATCAAGCTGCTTTAGGTGTGACATTAGATTGTTTCTTTGGGATTTTCTTGCTTCTGAATTTAGGTCTATATTGCACTGATCTTCCCCTATATGACCCCTTTTGCTGCATCACATAAATCCTGGTAGGTTGTATCATCTTCATTCATTTCAAGGTATTTTTTAATTTCTGCTTTGGTTTTCTCTTTTATCCAAGCATGCTGTTTGGTCTCCACATATTCTTTGTTTTTCATGCCTTTTTTATATACTTGATTTCTAATTCTATGACATTATGTTCAGAGAAAGTACTAGATATAATTTCCATCTTTGTAGTTTTATTGACAATTGACTTGTGTACCAAGATATGGTCTATTCTTGAAAATGGTTCATATGCACTTGAATAAAGTGTGTATGTAGCAGTTTGGGGGTAGAACGTTCTGTAGATATCTGTTAGACTAATTTTGTCTAGCTCCCCATTTAAAACTATTCTTTCTGTATATGTTTTGTCCTGTTGATATGTCCATTGTTAAAAGTGGGACATTAAAGTCCATAAATATTATTGTGTTGATATCAATAACTCTATCAAGTTCTGTTGCTAATTGCCTTTGTGTCTCAGTACCCCATCATTTGGTGCATATATATTCAGAAGTGTCATTTCTTCTTGTTGCATTGTACTCATTATCATAATAAAGTATCCTCTGTGTCTTATTGACTTTTTTTTTTTTTTTTTTTGTGGGACCCTTGCCGGTGGCCAAGGATCGAACTGGTGCTGCAGCCTCGCAACCCAGTGCTCAACCACTGCGCCACCAGGGGAGACCCCTTATTAACTTTTTTAATGGAAATCAATCAGATATAAGTATAGCTGTTCCTGATATTTTTGTCTTTGCCATGTGCTTGTATGGCTATTTTCCAGCCTTTAAGTCTATATTTCATAGTTATTAAGGTGAGTTTCTTGTAAGCAACAGAAGATTAGACTGTGTTTTGAAATCCATTCAGTCACTCTACATCTTTCGACTGGTGAGTTCAGAACTATTACACTTAAGATGATTATTGAGACATAATCATATTGAGACTTAATCATTATTGAGACATTACCATTTTGTTATCTTTTGTTTTTGTTTGTCTTCCGTTGTTGTCACCTTTTAAGTTCCATTTGCATTATCTTGTGTGTTACTTTTATTATTTTTGTTTGAGGATCCCACTGAGGTTAATATATGATGGGCTATTTGTGTGACCACTGGATGGTGTGGCCTCTGATTGGTTCGGATGGACCATTTTTTTCCTTTCTCCTTCCCCTTCTCTACATTCAGTGATCTAGGTGGTGGTGTTCTGTTGCTTTATCATAACCCCTTTAGAATTTATTTCATTTCCAGCCTGGGGTTGATAAATTCTTTTAGTTTTTGCTTTTCAGTGAAGTTCCTTACTCTTCCTTCTGTGTTGAATGTTAATATTGCAGGGTAAAAGATTCTGGCCTAGAAGTCTTTTTCTTTAAGTACTTTTTTATCTCCTTGCAGTGTCTTTGTGGTTATGATGTTGCTACTGAACAGTCTGTTGAAAGTATGATGGGTGTTTCTTTATAGGTTATCTATTTTCTCTTGATATTGTTTAATATTCTGCCCTTGGGGCCTCCCCGGTGGCGCAAGGGGTCAAGATGCAACCTATGAAGCTGTCCGCAGCCACTGCAGCATGAGTTCAATCCCTGGCTGGCCAAGAAGCTACCCACATGGCGCAGCAGACCTATCCTGCCTCACCCGCTGGTCCCCTCAGCAGTGTATTTCAGTCAGTCTGTCTGTTCTGTTTCCCACTCTCTCTGGTGAATCCTCTTGCCCCCCTCACCTCTGGCCTGTGCTCCAGCTCTTGTATGCATAAATAAATAAATTTTTAAGAAAAAAAAATTCTGCCCTTGTTATTGGTTCTCAATAGCTTTATTATAAAGTGTCTTGGTGTGTGTGAGTCGGTATTATTTTGTTTGGAACTTTTTGGGTAGCTTGGAACACCTGGTTCGTTTCCCAGATTGAGATGGTTTTCAGTTATTATTTCTTTGAAAATATTTTCTGTGCCTTTCTCTTTCTCTTCTCCTGGGACTTCCATGACATGGATGTTATTTATTATAAAGTGGTCCCAGAGAGCTCTTACACTATTTTCTTTTTTCTTTTCTTTTTTTTTTTTCTTTTACCTCTACATTGCTATATTTGTGTATTCTCCAA
The DNA here is from genome assembly GCF_014898055.3 of Talpa occidentalis. Lineage (NCBI taxonomy): Eukaryota > Metazoa > Chordata > Mammalia > Eulipotyphla > Talpidae > Talpa > Talpa occidentalis. The sequence continues at coordinate 62,864,437 of NW_023605194.1, forward strand.
CATGTGTTTTTGAGCTCATTTATTCTGTTTGGTTGCTACTGAGGCCATCAATCCTACTTTTTTTAAATAAAATCTGTTACCTACTAAAAGCTTTTTGGGGAGCAAAGGTTATTTTGTTTATTTATTGTGCACATTGTGAAATCTGAGCACACCTGAGATGTGTTACAGGGCAGCAAATAAACTGGGCTTTTTAAGGAGATGTTTGAACTCAGACTGGGAACTCAGACTGATCTTATGTAGGTCATGATAGACAAGGGACACAAGTTGACATTTGCATTAGAGAATAAATCAAAATATTTCTCTGGCTACTCTCTTGCTGTCTTACAAGACCATTTTTAAGTACATTTTTAAGTCAAATATATTCATTATATAGAAGCTAAGTATATAATTATGGGTTTGATCATCTTTTCTAGAAAAGAATATCATAAAAATATCTATATAAGAAATGCACACACAATGTTGACACTTGCTTACCAATTTATTTTTAATCTCAACCATTAAAGTTGGGGAATCATAAACAGAACTTGAAAAGTCTTTCATATGGTTCTATACACTATGTATAAATGATTTTGATTATATTTTTAACCCAGCTCTCATTTCCATCTCATATTCCTAGAACTGTAGCATGATAGTTCTGCTTATCTGTAATTTATTTTCCATTGGTTCATTTTTGTGCTCCATGCAACCTGACATCCCATGCTTAATATTCCCTGATACTGCTCTCTCTGCTGTCACCAATGACATCCTCTGAGTGAAACTCAGTGTTTCTCTTTCCTTGTAAACTTCCCTCACCTAGTTCCTTGACTATAATATTTTTCTAAACCTTCTGACTCACATCAGCTTCATTGGTAACCTACACTCCTAACACTTACAATGACTTATCATGGCTTTTAGGGGGGAAAAAACCAACTATGTGTTTTCTTTTTATTTATTTTTCCCACCACCATGGCTTGTGTTTCCTCGGTCCTTTCCCTTCTACCTTCCCTAAGTCTTCGAGATGTCTGTTGATTGCCACTGGATTTTAATGATTTTTTTTTAGGATTTATTTATTTATACAAGAACCAGGGTATAGGCCAGAGGTGTTGGGGCGGGGGGGTGAGAGGGTGGTGAAAGGATTCACCAGAGACAGAGCAGGGAGCAGAATAGACGACTGAAAACACTGCTGAGGGGAGCAGCGGGTGAGACAGGAGAGGTCTGCGCACCATGTGGGTATCTCCCTGGCCGGCAGGGAATCGAACCCGCACTGAGAAGCTGTGGACAGCTTCACAGCACAGCACTCAACCCGCTGTGCCACTGGAGCAGCCCATTGTTACTTGTTTTTTTGTGGGACCCTCGCGGCAGCCGGGGATTGAACCGGCGCTCCAGAGGTTGCGGGCAGTCTCGCAGCCCTGCGCTCAACCGCTGCGCCACCAGGGGAGGCCCATTGCTACTTGTTTTTTAAAGTGTTTTATGTTGTCAGATTGTCTGTTATATGAATGCCCAAAATTTGTTTTTTATATTTCTGACATACTTTTCTGTCAATTGTATTTTTTTTATTATTTATTTATTTATACAAGCACTGGATACACTCAGAAGCGCGGGAGGGTGAGAGGATTCACCAGAGCCAGAGCGGGGAGCAGAACAGGCAAAAGGACCGAAGTTCACTGCTGAGGGGAGCAGCGGACGTGGCAGGAGAGGTGTGCGCGCCATGTGGGACCCTCGCCTGTGGCCGGGGAGCAGCCGGGGATCGAACTGGCGCTGCAGGGGCTGCGGGCATCTTTGCAGCCCAGCGCTCAACCACTGCACCACCAGGGGAGGCCCATTTTGTATTTTTTTAAATCACTTAGTGTTTCTTAACTCCGTTATTTCTAATGGTTAGCTGCCTCATATTTCCTTGTCTTTATTCCGTTGTTATTTTATATCCTCCATTTTGTTTTTTGAGTTCCATACAGCAAAACTGTTATCCTGAACTCCCCTTCTGTCACGCTCCACAGAGCCAGTGGGTCAGGATTCCTTTCAGGGTTGTTTTTTGTTTTTGATTTTTTTTTTTGATGTGGCATTTGTGATATGTTCCTCAGCCTCCTCATTTTTAGTATCTTACGGGTTTTGAGAGTATAGTGTAAGGTAAAAAAGCATCAGGTTTTTCTGCCCTCCCACCATCAAGATAGATGATGGATCCTTGTCCTGAATGCATGCCTGATGGCGGGCCCCTGGAATAGGGTGTGGGCAGAGGTAGATGGGATTCACCTGGGCTGAGAGACTGGGTTTATAAGGGCGGCGTCACAGGCATACCAGTGGAAGAGCAGAGTGAACGGAACAACAGAGCAAAAGGGAGTGAAAGAGAAGAAAAGGCCACAAAAGAACTCAAGAGAGCCCAGAGAGCCCTCCCAGCCCCCCGGCACCCTTGCCTGCCATGTACCCGGTAAACGAAATAAAAGCCTGCAAAAGCCACCGAGGGCTCCAGGATTTCTCCCTCACCCGTCTGCTCGGGTCATGGAGATCCTGTACTGTGCCCTTCCTGCCCCTACATAGGGATATATTTCCACGTGTTGTCTGCACCTGTTGAAGTAACTAAGACTAGTACTGGTGAAGGCTAGTACGTATAAAAGAGGACCAGGGCAGTAGGGCACTGTAGTAGGGCAAGCCCGCAGGCTGGCAACGCAGGAGACGGGGGTAGGGGCCAAGAGGCTGGCAGGCCTCCCAGCCACTGGTGAATCTTTACTCGTTCTCTTTGGGTTCTCACTGGCATTCTCTCATGATCTCTTCCTCTCATAGCCATTGCTCATTCTCTCGTAGCTATTCTGCAGTAGCCCTTCGCAGTGACGCCACCCTTATAGCCCTGGTCTCTCGGCTCAGGTGTGCCCACTCACTCATGCCCACACCATATTCCAAGTGTCCACCATCAGGCATGCGTGCCCCATGCTCACGCTCCCAAGAGCCTTCTGCAGTCAAGGCCACAGGTGATAGCCCTAAGGCTAGCGTCATATAAAATCTGACCAATTCACTTACCCTACAATCACCAAAGGATCACCCCCAGTAAACTTAGGAATTTGAATTTTGTTTTTTGGAGGGGTTTTGTTGTTTGAATGTGTGTGTGAATTTGAACTTTGAAATGTGCTGTGGGTGCCAGAGTTGCATGGTGGGTATCCATAATGATCCCCTTCTAAAGCCAGCTCCTTGGTCTTAGTGTCTCTTGTACTCTTGTGTCCACTTCCACTCTAGGCTATTTTTAAGCACATGATGTAGGACTGGACCCATAATACAGTTGATATGAGGCCACAGGATGGAAGCTGTTCTCTTTTCTTTCCAGCAAAGTCTTATCACAGGGATGTTTGCTCCTATTATTGGCAGGCGCTTGAGTTTTAGTTTTTTTGAGTGTTTTTATTTTGGTTTCACCCTGGGAGATGTGGTGGCAGGTGTTCTGAATCTCTCAGCCTGGGCTTTGAGTAGTAGCCTCTTCTACAAGGAAACCCAGGTGCTCTGTCTCAATTCAGGCTCCAGCTATTCCATATGAAGAGACTCAGCCAGTAATTCCTGGCTCTGTGCACCACCCCTGCAACTCTCCAACACAGCTCCAACCTGGGGATCCACTCACACACCCCCTTAGCCAATGCAGTGCTGGGCCTCAAGAGCCCTGATGGAGTACATAGCTGCAGGGGGCTCTGCACAGCAGCTGCTCTATCCCCTTGTGGGTTGTGCTGCCCCGTTATCACTCTAAAAACACTGAAGGTTTTTCCTATCACTTTCTGCCTAACTACTGCTTAGTGTGTGCTCTGACTGTCCATTTTTCCCTTTTCAGCTTCTTTGTTTTACAGAATTTTAGTTGTATCCAGCAGTGGAAGCCCAGTGTCTTCACTCTGCTGTCATCGTGTAGCATCTCCAGGAATGGAACTTGAATGTATCACCACTTGACCAACTGTTCACTTAATTTATTTATCATCCCACTGTAGGGTAAGTGAAAATTATCAGAATTTTACACCTTCCCACCATTAGCATTAATGATAGACCCCTGTGGTCCTACACGTGTGCCTGATGGCAAGCACCTGGCGTAGGGTGTGGGCATGCAAGGGTGAGCACACCTGGGCTGGGAGACTGGGCTTATAAGGGTGGCATCCCGGGGATGCCAGCAAAAAGAGTAGAAGAGAGGAGTAGAATGAGAAGCAGTAGAAGAAGCAGCAGAGAAGAGTCCCTGAGAGAACGCTAGAGAGCCCAGAAAAAGTGAAGACTTGCCAGCGTCTGCCAGGCTCCTGGCCCCCCACCCCATCCCCTGGCTCCCCTGTCTGCTGTGTACCTGATTTCTGCACTACAGATGGTGTAAAAAGCTCAATAAAAGCCTGAAAAAGCCACCGAGGGCTCCAGGACTCTCCTTTACTCGTCTGCCCGAATCATAGTGATCCTACTCTGTGCCTTCCTGGCACCACACCCACCAATCGTTTTTTTGTTTCCAAAAACAGCAATTTATTGTCCCACAGTTCTGGAAGCTAGACTGCCTTCTAACCTAATTTGTATACTGAACAGAGTTATAGCTCTCCTGCCTCTTCTTTATGCTCTTAAGCCCTACCCATCCCCAGGCAACCCAGAACAAGAGTCACAGCTTCTGAGTTGTGTCTCCATAACTGAAGTTCAAAATCTCCAATCAAGGCCTTTTCTCCCATACAGATCAACTACGCGTCCATGTCTTGGTTATCATTTCACATAAGGTAGTATTAGTAAAACGTGGGAGTGGAAGAGAAACTGAAATGAGATTACAAAACTGTACTGACAAAATCAATTTCAAAATAAAGTAGGGACGTGTGTCTTTTGTTTTAAAGGGTGTCAGTCTTCATGCAGTAACCTTGCTTGATGATGGCTGTGTGGTGCCATCATCTGAAACACAACAATAACACAATGTGACCTGCCTGAGCCTCAGGAAAGTCTAAATGTGGATATGCTTTTTAATGTTGGTGTTAATGTAACCTCTAATATAGTGATGCTCATATTTAAGTATTTAAGTGTCATCTGAGGAGATTTTTTTCAGTTCAGTATGAGACCCTACTCCCAAAGACCAGGATTCAAAAGTTCCAGAGAGATGTCCTCACCTTTATGTTTGTTTTGTTCAGACCCAGATGGCCCTGTCGCTTGGACTTGTACCATGGGTAGTTCCTCCCTGGCCTGTTCCTTGGTCTTCAGTTCTTCTTGTTGCAACACTTGGCCCTTCCTTTCTTGGGCTTCATGTCTAGGAGCTTGTACTTCTTACCCTTGTAGAATTTTCTGTAGTTTCCTCTCTGAATCTGATTAATGAGTGTAAGAATATTGGAAATGGATTTGCAAACAACTGGGACCTTGGAGACCTTAGGCTTGGGGCTGCCTGTCATTTTGGTGACACTCAGCTAGGACAGCTCTGCCTTCAGGTTTGATCCAGCTGTTTCAGCAGCTCCTGTTTCTTGCCAAGAAGGGCTCTGACTTTAATCTTGGCTGCCCCAAGCACAGAGAGTGAATCCACATAGGCATTTTAAACCACCTCGGGGTTATTCTAGGGCATGTCAGCCTATACCACACTTTAGGATAAACTGTATTGCCAACATCTCCTTCAATAAAAGCCATCTGAGATACAATGGTTACTTTAAACAATGGTACTGAGCAAAGTTATGGAGAAGATAGAATTTTATTGTAAAAGGAATATTGTCTTCAACCTACATCATTTCTAGGGACAAATGCAATTGAACAGGAATATAAATAACTCTTAATAATTAGTTCTTACTTTAATCACCTTTAAAGATGGCATTGGGGGGCCTCCCCGGTGGCGCAGCGGTTGAGCACTGGGTTGCGAAGCTGCCCGCGGCCTCTGCGGCGCCGGTTCGATCCCCGGCTGCTCCCTGGCCACCTGAGGAGGGTCCCACATGGCGCGCAGACCTCTCCTGCCGCCTGCTGCTCCCCTCAGCAGTGTACCTCGGTCCTTCTGCCTGCTCTGCTCCCCGCTCTGGCTCTGGTGAATTCTCTCACCCTCCCGCGCTTCTGACTGTACCCAGTGCATGTATAAACAAACCAAACAAACAAACAAACAAATAAATAAAGCATGCCTCTATTAAAAATAATAATAATAAAAAAATAAAGATGGCATTGGATTTAGAAACCAGCCTTCATAATAAAAATTATAATCAGGACAAAGTCATTTTAAAAATTAAATATTTTTAATTTACTCGGTAAAACCAAAACTGCATCATGACTAGAAAAAGTTTGACCTAGTGAGAAATATTAAAAGCCAAATACCATAATTTCTACACATCTCTCCCCAAATTTGATAATTAAATTTTTTTAATCACATCAAGAATAATGGATTTCATGAGAAATATACACTTTCAAAAGTGATATCAGAGCTAAAAACTTCAAGTTATTGCCTAAAATAAAAATTATTTCTTTTGATTATAATAGGGAAAACTGATATAGTGACCAATAGTTCCATTTTTCAAAAATAATTTAACATGGGTCTTCATGATGATGTCAGTATTTTGTAAATTCAAGTGTTTCTTCCATTATACATGTCATTTTAACTACATTGACATTGAGTTAATAAGATTTTGTTTTGTATGTCCAAGCCTAGTATCAGTGATTGTATAACATAGGTGGAAAAAAGAAGAGCATAATTGGAAAAATATATATTAACTGAATAACAAAGGTGAAAGGCACTTAAGCTCTGACCTCAGGTCAATCAATGTGAAATTTTGAGCCTGGGCATGAAGAAATGTTAATGAGATAAATGACAGGAGTAAAAGTTACACTGTCAGACACTGTCTCTGTACACAATCCCTTCTGGAAAATGGAAGCAAACATCTGGCTCGTTTGAACCCCAATAAACCTCCATTTTTCCCTCCATTTTCCTCCATTTTTCAACATTCTTTATTATTACATTATCTTAGTTCCTTTATCTCTCCAAGCTTCAGTCTTCTCTCCAGTCAAATGACAACCAGAATCCCCACCTCATGCATTGTCTGGTGGATTAAAAGAGGTTACCTAAAAGGAGTGCCAAGTATTTGGAAAGGCTTACTCCATCAGAGCTGTCACTGTGGCCAGCTCTTTCCTGGGTAAACAATTGTAATCCCCATGTGATCGTTTTGTCAAGGGCAAGCTCAATGCCAGAGTCTTAGACTCAGAGGAGCTCAGGGTTGGAAGGATGTTAAAGATCATCTTTGTTCCAAGCCCTCACTCTTCATTCAGTGCCAGGTCAGAACCTGTGAGAGTTCAAAGAAGGCTAATAATTTGGCACCTTCCTAACTGCTATTCCCTAAGCAGTTGCTCAACATTTATTTAGGAATCTAAAAATCTAAATAATTGCAAAAAATGTCATTCCCATCCCTCATACTTAGTGGTCTTTACCACAGTTATGCAACTTTCCACTTGAGTGGTCAAAATGAGCTTATCTTGGGTTAAAAGGTAAGACTCAATTATTGTTTGCAAAGATCTCTTTTGCAGCACTGGATCAATGAGAAAAGTTGACACTAAAACATGAGTAGCAGTTAATCAATAGTTCACACTATACAATGAATTAAAAAAGCTTTACATCTTAAATTTGTGTATCACCATGTTTAGAATTTCCTTGGCATCCAAAAACTAGGCACAACAGGGTTAAAAACAAATATTAATGCCATATGCCCCTTTAAAAAGGTTTTCTTATGTACTAACAATACTCATATTTTCGTTAATTCCTATTATTTAGTTAATTTCTTATATTATTATATAGTGAGGTTATAGCTTGGTAATACCCTTCTCCATGACCACTGAAACAGATTATGTCATAGATGAAATACTCCTTAAAGTTCTCTAAAACCAAACTTAGAGTGGTTGGGGTCCGATTTGTGGAAACTGTCCTCATGGTTAATTGATGGCCACAGCCACTGATAGCTGGGGTCAGATATGGACTTCAGGAAGACAGGCTTAAAAGGACAGGAAGAATCGTGTACTTAAATATTCAGAGCAAAGCCAGCAAAATTCAATTTTTCTGGACAACCAAACCATTTTCTCCACAGTTGCCAATAGTTATGTGAGTAGGATCTACACATAATTGCTTCCTTCCTCGTTTCATTTTACCTGTAAAAACATTGCATAAACAGCTACTTGATAAATTCACTGTTGATGTTGGCACATGAAAAGACAGACAAAAATGACTGCTTATTTTAAAAATAAATTTATAAATCCAATATAAATAGCAATCAAATCCCAAAAGAGAACGCTTAAAAATGTCCCTGTTGAAATTCACAACTGCATTTCACTTGCCTAATTTCAGCCCACACACTTGTAGAGCTCAATACAAAAACACCCAGACCTATATTTAAAACAATGTGACATTTAACAAACTATTCAACTACTGAATTTTAAAATATACTCTGCCTAAATTACATTTTAAATAAAAATTCTAGACCTTGGAGTCTATCTCATCCCCAATATACAAAGTACATACTATATTGAACTAAAGGTCTATCTCTTCCCTAATACACCATGTACACACGCCTACAAACAGGCACATACAGTGTTAACACTAGAAAAAAGTCCAAGGGCTTACTATGAAAGAAAAATTTAATAGGTCAGGGTAAATAAACTTGAGTAGTTAATGGAAAACAATTATTTTAAAATTTCAGTTTCCTTTAAAAATTAAATATCTCTTAAAAATATGCCAGAAGCAAAAGACCACCTGCCTCACTTATGAGATGTGTTAAAATAGACATAATTTGTTAGCCCTGTCATGGCAGCCAGAGGGCATAAATTCTTTAGATGCCATACCTGGCTAAAATAGCAATAGCAAATTTCAAGAGCTGAGTAAGCGGAGGAAGGGAGAAGGGAAGGAAGAAAAAAATCTACTATAAAAAAAGTCCAAAAATCTAGTATAAATGAGGTCTGTTTTTTTAGAAACTGAGCAAAGCTTCAATCACTTTATAACCTAAGATAAAACTAAAAACTCTTCTTAAGCTATGACTACAAAAATTGAGAAGAAAATCCATTTATTTGAGGAAAAAACCTAACAACTTAGGCAACTGGGGCTGAAACTGTCTGTGTTTATTAGTTAACAGTCAGTGCCCCTATTGTAAATACATAAATTTGACTAAATGCACTTTGTGGTTGTATCTAAAATGTGATAATTCAAGGACTGTACAGGGGAGAAATGTGGAAAAGCAAAAATGACAAGTAGAATATTTTACAAAATTGAAAATGACACCAGATTGCTTAGAGGGGAAAAAAGAACAATTAACATAGTAACTTCAATTTTGTACTATAGTCACAGGACTTTTTTCAATCTTCAAATTTAACTTTATTTTGAAGAACAGCTTTATTGAAATATTATTCACATACCATTTAATTGAACCACTTCATGGATATAATTCAGTAATTTTCAATTGACTTGTGTAACCATCAGTTCAATTTCAGAACACTTTCATCATCCAATAAAGAAACCTCATTCATATTAGTAATAAGTTACTTCTCCCAAATCTTCAGTCTTAGGAAACCTCTAATCTACTTTCTGCCTCTATACAATTTGCTATGCTGAACATTTTATATAAATGGAATCATATAATATGTGTCTCTTGTGGCAGACTCCTTTCACTTAGCATACTATTTTCAAGGTTCATCCATGTTGTACTATATATCTATATTTCATTCCTTTTTATGGCCTAATAATCTTTATAGCTAGACAGTTCTCCCAAAACACTGCTTTAGCTATATCCAGCATTCTGGCCTGCTGTGTCTTCATTTCCATTCCGGCCTGCTGTGTCTTCATTTCCATTCTGGCCTGCTGTGTCTCATTTCCTTTATGATTTCTTCTTTGACCATTGGGTATATAGGAGAATATTAGTTAATTTTCATAAATTTGTGAACATTCCAAATTTATTTTTTATATCTAAGTTAATTCCATGGTCATCAGAGAACATAAGTTAAATGAGTGCATCCTTTTAAACTTACTGAGCTGGTTGTATGACTAAGTATATACGTTATCCTAGAGAATGTTCCATTTCCAATTGAGGAGAATTTGTATTCTGGTGCTGTTGGGTTGTTTCATAGATTTCTTTAGATCTACTACTATTTGACTTATAATGTTGTTTGAGTCCCATATATCCTTGTTGATCTTTTGACTAGTTTTTCTACTTACTACACAAGTGAGGTATTGAAATTCTAACTATTAATATTGAGTTTTTGGTTTCTTCAATTCTGTTTTTGTTTCATGTATCTGGGGCTGTGTTACTAAGTTTTCTCAATTTTTTGAAAGAAAATCAGTCCTCAGATTTGCTAGTATAATCCTTGCCTAAATCCTTACGAGGTAATTTTCAGATAGCCTGATATTTTAAGAGACTCTGAGATGACATCTATTTTTTTTAGTATTAATAGCCAAAATTTCCCTTTTTTATATTTCAAATATACCAGAGATATGTTATTATTTATTTTATTTATTCATCACTTTGTAGAATTGATGTTCTATTAACATGACTCCTACCATTTGTAGGAAAAATACTTTAGCCATTTTTGCAGTTTCTAAAAAACATTAGACGCTTAAAACATGAAGTATATTTTTATATATTTATTTAATCTATGAATAGCTAATACCTTAATTATAATTCATCCTATTTACTTATTATTTACTTAATTCATCCTATTATTATTCATATCACTCAAATTAGTTCACCTGGAATAAAATGACATCTTGGCATTTCTTAACTTAAAATCTAAATTTTCCTCCAAGATCTGACATGAACTTACTCATTTAACCTAGAAAAGCTTCTTTGGCTTTCTGTTTCCTTAACTGTAAGTAAGGATAATACTACTTATTTTCCTAATTCATAAGGATACTGTGAGGAGAAAATAGGTAATAAATTAAGATATTTTAAAAATTAAGTACTTTATAAAAACATTTTAATAATCTACAGACCTTGTATAAAAAGAAAATGTTCACACATGACAAGAAACCCCAGCATTTTGAAAAGGCCAGAATAGAAAGCGCATTGTGTCAGGTCACACCTGTGACTACTGTAGACAGGAACCATATGAAGAACTGCTCCCTCTGGGGGCTGCTCCCTCTGGCTGAGCACCTAGACCAGACACAGTTCTCAGCTCTTCCTCATTGCCATTTACTTTTCAAAACCGTGTAAGAGAACTAGCTTTATTCCCATTTTATTCAAATGAACTAACTGAGGCTCTCAGAGTTTAGGGGATTGACCCAAGGTCACAAAGCTAGCTTGAATGACAGGCCTCATTATATAGAGCTTTTGCTAAGTCATTTGACTATATACCTTCTCAAAAACTGCAAGATAGCTTCACTTTTGACCCAATCATTATAAATGCCAACATTAGAATCAAAGCCTCAGGATTAGGAAGATCATAAAGATTTTCTATGCATATTAAATCAGATAGTATTTTACAGTTATAAGATTAGCAAAAATTAAAGGATTGGTAATATTAGTGTGGATGTATAGCAAACTATTAAAAATCATTTACAATGTGTACACACATTTTTTGGAAGAGCAATTTGATAGTAGTATCAAAAATAAAATAAAACAATAGAGTTCTGGATTGGTCAATACTTGGTATAGTTGTGCACAAGCTATGGTATTGAAAATAGAGAAACTGTCAAAATTTGTAATAAAAATCAACATTTGACTGGTGCTTCAACATTTTACATGTGTCAACTAATTTAATCCTCCTAAAAATCCTTCATTTAACAATGAGGGAAGTTAAGTAACTTGCCTGAGCTCATGCAAGTAGGCTCCTGAGTGACTTCTCTTAACCACACCTTACTGAGTCTTATTCGGAATCTTCAGATTCCTTCAGATTTCCTCCCCTAGAATACTGCAGTCAAACACATATTTTCTGAGAGGAGACAGGAACCTTTAGATAATATGACCAAAACCAGAGAAAAGATCCAGACACTGATAGCTGGGGTTCTCTAAAGAAGTAACTTAGCTGTATCAACCAATCCCAAGATCCACCTCTTGGGTAAAGTTTTCAGTCAACTTTTTGTCATTCCATCCTTGTGTATGAGAACAGATGAGAATCACAAGACATGTAAAGAAACATGAAATAAGGGGCCTCCCTGGTGGCACAAGAGGTTAAGCACCACACTACGAAGCAATCCACAGCCTCTGCAGCACAAGTTCAATCCCTGGCCAGCCAGGGAGAAACCCACATGGCGCAGCAGACCTCTCCTGTCTCTCCCATTGCTCCCCTCAGCAATGTATTTCAGTCAGTCTGCCTGTTCTGTTCCCCATTCTATCTCTGGTGAATCCTCTCACCTCCGGCAACTCTGGCCTGTACCCCAGTTCTTGTATGCATAAATAAATATTTAAAAAAAAAAAAAAAACAGGGCCTCCTTGGTGGCGCAGACAGTTGAGCGCTGCACTGTGAAGCTGTCCGCAGCCTCTGCAGCGCAGATTGGAACTGGCCACTGGCAAGAATCCCATATGGCCAACGGACATCTCCTGTCTCGCCCACTGCTCCTCTCAGCAGTGTATTTCGTCAGTCTGCCTGTTCTGTTCCCGCTGACTCTGGTGAATCCTCTCACCCTCCCGCACATCTGGCCTGTACCCCGGTTCTTGTATAAATAAATAAATCTTTAAAAAAAAAAAAAAAAGAAAGAAATACAGAGACAAAACATGAAATACAGAGACCAAAACATAAAAAATCACCTTGAAAAAAGATTATTCAGAGATGAAAATATAAAAGACAATCTCTCTTCTGAGTAATGAAACATAAACTATAAAAAAAAACTTGAGTATAAAGAGTTTTTTGGAATTAAGGCATGACAGTAGAAATAATAACTACTCAAAAGAACTAGAAGATAAAGTTGAAAGAAAGCAAAAGATTAAGGGTAGGAAATAGAATAAAAAGGATGTAAAAAATTAGAGTAGTAGATCAGGAAGTCCAACATCCAAACATTAGTCACTCCTGATAAAGAAGGGATGGAATTATCAAAGAATTAATACAAGAAAATTCCTCAGAGATGAAGGATATGAACTTATAATTTGAAGGAACCCATCATGGAACCAGTATGTCAATGAAAACACACTCATTTGGCTTAACTGTCAAATAAAAAGCCCCAGCAGTTTACCTGGCTAAGTCCTAGCTCTGCTCATATTTCTCATCAGCCCCAGCTCTGGAGATGGAATCTGGAAAGCTCCACCTTCTAACATTGAGGTAAATACTGATGAATTAGAGAAGTTTCTGTCAACTTTGTATATCTTTAACCTATCTTCTTCTCATTGGTATGGTCTCTGAAAAATAATGTAATTATTATCATTTATCCCTGATATGTAAACTGCTTCCCCAACCCTGGCTATTGGGTGCCCTGGTGCTGGGTATGGTGTGGTAACAAATGTCTGAAAAGGTGTGATCCTGTATCTTTGCAATATATAGTACGTTGTAAACCAATGCTATCTCAATTTAAAAAAAAAATTTCAGGGCCTCCCTGGTGGTGCAAGGGGTTAAGACACAACCTATGAAGCTACCCATAGCCACTACTGCACGAGTTCGATCCCCAGCCAGGGAGCTACCCACATCGCGCACCGGACCTCTCCTATCTCACCCGCTGGTCCCCTCAGCAGTGTATTTCAGTCCATCTGCCTGTTCTGTTCCCCATTCTGTCTCTGGTGAATTATCTCACCCCACTCCACACACACCTCTGGCCTGTACCCCAGCTCTTGTATGCATAAATAAATAAATATCAAAAAAAATCAAAAAAAATTTTGTCTTTAATTTTCTGCATTTTGAATATGATAGGCCTCAGTGTGAGTTTTTTGTTATTCTACTTGGGTTCTCCAACTTCATGGCTCTGTGGTTTGGTATCTGTCATTAATTTTGGAAAATTCTCAGCCATTATTAGTTCAAATATTTTTTTGCTCCATTCTCTCTTCTACTGATATTCTAACTATGTATGTATTATACTTTTTGAAACTGTCCCACAGTTCTTGGGTACTCTGTTTTATCTTTGTCATTCTTTTTCTCATTGAATTTCAGTTTAAGAAGATTTTATTGACTTATCGTCAAGCTAACTGATTCTTCCCTTAGACGTTTGGTTATCTGATGATACTATCAAAGGTATTCTTAATTTGTTAGTGATTTTTTTTCCTCTTTGTAGAGATGGGAGTGATGAAGTCCAAGGCTGAAAACTGTTGGAGCTGAAACTGAAATTGAAAAGTTTGTAAAAACTTCCACTAAAGAGAGAGGAATAATGACATAGAAAGATAATGAGTCTGAATGGCATGAGACTTTCTCAGAGCAACACTAAAGGTTGGCTGTATTTTCAGAATTCTCAAGAAACAGATCATCTAATCTAAAATCTTTATCATGTCAAACTATCAACTGGGCATGAGGATAGAATTAAATTTTTTTCAAATTTTTAGACATGCCAGTGCTCAAAAAAATTTCCCTATTACCTTACCTTTAGCAGAAAGCTGCAATCTCAAAGTGGTGAAAAAAAGAAAAAAAAATGGGTGCTTCTATTTTGTATAGTGTTATGGAGTCATTTGACTTTTTAAATTATGTGCATGTAAAACATGTTGAAATGATATTTTTAGATGCTTAAAGTTTAAAAAGATGAATTCTCACAGCAGACTGGTTGAGAATTGTTTAGGGACATTAACTAAAATTAATGTCCTCAATCAATTCTAGTTTGGGAGGTTTAGTATTTACAAGATAAAGTGAATATAGTAAGAAGCAAAGACTTATAATCCAATTTTCTTTTTGTATTGCAAGTGATGAATTCTTGTAAAGTAACCTTTGAAATGTTGACTTTAAAAGACTACATTAATGGTGACATCATGGCTTCAATACATACCTTTTAGAAAATGAAATCAATAATTAAGTTCACTGTGGAAATAGGTGCTTATGGCTTGGAAGAAAAAAGTGCAGTGTCAATATCATAGATTCAAAAAGTGTTGTGTGTCAAACACATGTGTCAAATTTGGTCAAAATTAAATAGAGTGAATGATCATCTGGTAGACCTAAAAGAAATTATGAATAAATAAACCTCCCTCACAAATTTGGCATCATCTAATCCCTGGAAGGAAAAGTCCTCTACAAAGAATTCTTACAAATCATGGAGTTTATGGTGATCACTGGTGGTAAAATATTCTTATTTGTTGAATAGAATCATTGTAGTTGCAGTTATTAGTTTTTACCCTGTGGGAAAACACTCAAGAATTCATGAAACCATCTTAGATACAGAGAAAAACAGCCCACTAAGCAGCTCCTGCATGAGGTTTGGCACGACAGGGGAAATAAACATAACAATTTTCAGAAGCACAGTAACTGGTTTACTCATTTTCCTCAACAGGATATTTGGTCTATTATCACTTTGAAGCCAGATTAATAATAGTTTCACTTTACTTGAAACTGTTGATGGCTCCACACTGACTACAAAATAGACCAAATCTTTAGCATAGAATAGGAGTCCTTCCACAACCTGGCTAGTTTCCTCTCTCCCAGTGTCTGGTTTCTCTCTCACTAACCAGGCTCCAGGGGAAGCAAACAACTTCCAACTCCCTGAAGAAACCAGGCTGTTTCTTCTCTCCATGCTTCTGCTTCCCCTGCTCCCTCTGCTCCCTCTGCTTGGGGACCCCTCTCCTTCTGGCCCACTTGAGAGTCTCCACTCATTGGTTTAAACTCTATCAAAGCTTTTCTAGGACGCTCCTCCAGAAGTGAGCCATTTCTACTTCAAGTGTACCCCTGTACCTTCACTTAGACGCCCCCCCATAGGACCTGGCCCACAGCTGCTCCTAAAACTGTGTACCCCAACATTGTTTACTCAGATACCCTAGCCTCCTTCAGTTCCTCAAGACACCCATTCCCACCCATAAGGAGTGAAAACTTTTGTTCCAGGTATATATATACATGCTGCATTCCCAACTTAATTCAACCTCTGACATCACCTCCTAAGAGCAATTATCTTTGACCACTCTAACCAGAGCAGCTTCTCCCCTTTTCATTTTTTCTAGATAGAACTACCTCCCTCTATCTAGTCCTTCATCCTACCTTACTTTCTCCTTTTAGGATTGATCTAACCTTACATATTTAGTGAAGTATCTGCCTTCCCTTCTATAATGCAAGCTCTTGAAGTTTTGATCACTTCTGTATTTGTGAATGAATGATTGACTCCTGTGACACCTTATTTCGTATGTTGGTGTGAGACTTCGCCTTTCCCCACTGGACAGGAGGGTTTGTATCCTACTCTTATTCTCCTCAGCTCTTTCCTGGCACAAAGTAACTTCTTAGCTATCCTTGTATGACTGACTGGTACCAAGTATAAATTACCCAGAACAACAGAACCTACAAAGGACTCTGAATCTATACATTACATAAGCTAAATAATACAATGTTTCCACGATCCCTTTATCTGAATCTTTAGGGAACAGGTATTATTTAAAATTCCAAATGACTAATTACTTAATACCCCCACAGTGTGTAGGGGCAGTACCCTGTAGTCAATACACTACTAGCTTTACAACAAAATATGTGGGGTTGTGGGAACATGTACTAGCATAGGGAGATCTGTCAAGTGTGTCTGTTCTAAGATGAGTTCCCCACATTCCAGAAAGCTAGGCTAGGAATAATGCATTGGTTTAAAACATCTTTTTTTTTTTTTTTAAGCATAAATGAAGCAGTTACATGTGTCAGCCCTTGTGTTTATTAAGTTCTTTAAATATTAAAGTCAAAAAACCCCTACTAGGGCCTCCCAGGTGGCGCGGCGGTTGAGCGCTGGGTTGCGAAGCTGCCAGCAGCTTCTGCAGTGCTGGTTTGATTCCTGGCTGCTCCCCGGCCACCGGAGGAGGGTCCCACATGGCACGCAGACCTCTCCTGCCACCCGCTGCTCCCCTCAGCAGTGTACTTCGGTCCTTCTGCCTGCTCTGCTCCCTGCTCTGGCTCTGGTGAATTCTCTCACCCTCCTGCGCTTCTGACTGTACCCAGTGCTTGTATAAATAAATAAATAAATCTTTAAAAAAAAAAAAAACCCTACTATTTGCCCCATTTTATGAGTAAGGAAACTAAGGCTTAGCAACTTGCCTGCATAGCTAGTAAATGGCTGAGCTGGATTCAAACTGAAGTTCAGAATGAAAAGCCACACTCTGGAACCAAATGACAGTTCAAGATAAAAATTCTTTAGTCTTGCCAAGTTTCTTGATATTGAAGCAAAGGAAAGTTTCCATAATTCAAGTGAACAGGAAAGTTCTCATACTACAAATTCCTTATTATTAAAAAAAAAAAAAAAAAAGGCTGAGGGCCTCCCTGGTGGTGTAAGGGGTTAAGATGCAGCACTTTGAATCTATCCACAGCCACTGCAGCACGAGTTCGATCCCCAGCCAGGGAGCTACCCACATGGAGCAGCAGACCTCTCCTTTCTTGCGCACTGCTCCCCTCAGCAGTGTGTTTCAGTCAGTCTGCCTGTTCTGTTTCCCACTCTGTCTCTGGTGAATCCTCTCATCCCTTCACCTCTGGCTTGTGCCTCAGTTCTTGTATGCATAAATAAATACATCTTTAAAAAAAAAAAAAAAGCTGGTTCTCTGCAGTCAACATTTAACTGACATTTGCATAATGGAATGATTTATTTTCTCAGTTAAACCAATGTCTTAGACATCTGTAATAAGAGTTAAAGTGATACCAGAATATTAAAAAATTACATAGTCACACTAACTTGCCCTGATTTCTTTTATAGTACCATGCTACAAGGTGTGCTATTCCCTGACAGATGGCAGTAGGAATGGTAGAAGAAATCTAAAGAAGGCACTGACATAGATAAAATGTAGATTTCTACACTTCTCATTTTTAAGATTATCTCCATTGTTTGAATTTTTTTAAGCCAGGTGGGAAGTGGATAAAATGCAGCTGTGATGCCCAAACTTTGAAACTCTTTGGAATTACCAAATATGGTAGTGATATTTTGGCAATAAGGAGTTAATTGTTTAAGAACAATAAAGCTATTGTTTTCATCCCCACAGAAGGCTACATCTTCAATTGAAGACACAGTGATTTGGATCTTGCCACATTTACATGAAAACCTCAGATTATGAAGTGTAGAGTAGCAAAATTACAACACATATTCTTTTATGTATGGTACATAAGCAGATAATGTGAACATGAGATTATAAAATTAAAATAACATATACACTAAAAACATCACAACAGAAACAGGCTTTATTTCAACCAGACAAGTGAAAACTTCAATTAACATCAATTTCTTCAAGACATGAAGATATGGAAATTAAAAGACGGTGCTCAGAAGGCAGAGAAGGAAAGTTTTATCATGGAGCAATTGCACTGCCCTTTAAAAATCTCTTTCGACAATATGCTCAATTCAAGACTAATTAGTTCTAAGTCATGAGATCTTCATGTGTTTCAATATTTATA
Organism: Talpa occidentalis; assembly: GCF_014898055.3. Classification (NCBI taxonomy): domain Eukaryota; kingdom Metazoa; phylum Chordata; class Mammalia; order Eulipotyphla; family Talpidae; genus Talpa; species Talpa occidentalis. Next base: position 62,882,773 of record NW_023605194.1, read on the forward strand.
CAAGACTCTCACTTGAAAGTTACCCATCAGTTCCACTGATATTTTTCAAACTAAAAATATATAGATCAGCATCATAATTTATGGGTAGTTTTAGAAACTGGGATTGAAATACAGTTTAAAATATTCCAAATGAGAAAACTTTATTATGTTTTAAGATGCCTTGTTACAAAGCCCCTTGGTACACACATGTACACACATACACAGATATTTCTACCTGAACCCTCAAGCTGTAACCGTTCCTAGATCTCCCAATGTGAACTGCCCATCTACTAGGAGATTTTTCCCCACAAGTTCCAATGTTCTGCACAAGGATGTCCACTATTCATACATTGTGCATGGGTGAGGGTGGTTCGCCTCAATTTAATGTAACTTAATATAAAATAAATCCAACAAAAACTGTATGTTCATAAGGGATAAGACAAAATTTGCATATAATTTTCAACTTTGGCCAGATCATTAAATTCATTGACAATTTCAGAATTTTCTCTGCAAGGACACTTTGAGAGCTTTAGATCTCATACTTAACAATGTATTGAGTTGGTCAGCACCTTGATTAATAGGAACAGTTACTTTTAAAAAAGATATTATGGGGAAAGGAATTATCCCAGGGACAGAGACAGGAAAGGATTCTCTTTTTCCATAAGACATTCAAACAGAAAAAAACAAAAAAGGTAAACAAAAAAAAACAAAATAGTGTTCACAGTAAAACATGCCAGATTTGTAGTTTCATTTGAAACCAACAGCAAATCATGAAACGTCATGAAAATATATAAGTAAAGGTAAAATCTCCTAGAGTGATTACTAAATGAAGTTAAAATTACCACACTGATCAGTAAACCCCAGAAGAAAAATAAACAGCACTTACATTTCAGGTCCTTCTTAAAATCATACAACTTTTCAAAGTTAATGCATAAAATTGGTTAAGTTTTGGCCACGTTGCACAAATTTTTTTTTTTAAAAAATACAGTTTACAGAAAAAAAAAAACTCTTATATTCCCCATTTTGTATCATAAGCTCAAAACCCAAGAGTAAAAGATCAACTAGAAGGATTTTTAAATTATTTACAAATCCAGCAGGTTCATCTGCCACAATGGCTTGACTTCCATCCCACAGCATTTTCACCCACTCCAGCAGCGCTTCTCAGTTCTCTGTCCTCACAGAAGGCTGGTCCATCTTCTGCACACCTCATCCCTACTGGTCATCACTCATTTTGAATAGTTCCAACAGTGCCCCAACAGCTCCAAAATAACCCTACCAGAACAAAAGGAAAATGTCCCATTATCTCTGAACCTTAGCCAAAAACCCACTATTTTCAATTATTCTAGGAATGTTGCCCCCTAATAACAGAAAGTTAAAACCTGATCTTTGCCATGAAACATGGTATTGTAGTAATAATGATTTAGAAAAAAATGTATTGGGCATCCACTTGTTTCTATATTCAGTTAACTGACATAAAGTGCTTAAAGTGCTTAGAAAAATGTCTAGCAGGTAGTGTATGCTATGCAAGTGCTGGATATTTGAATATTGCCATGGCAAAAGTCCTGTTATTACACCCACTTCACAGATGAGAAATGGAAAGTAAATGACCGGTTAGGGTCACATGATCTGTGCCAAGGTTCACCCCAAAGCTGTCTGACTACAAAGTTGTTGTATCTCACAGGGAAGAAGTCAAGCTTTCCTCAGTCGATTTTGGGAAGGCATCTAACTCAGCCCAAACTTCACTGTGCTCAACTGTAAAAAGAAAAATCCTTATTTCTCTTAATATGAAAGCTACTAGAAAATACAAATTTATAGAGAACCCAAATTTCTTTATAAAAAAAAAAAAAAAATAAAGGCACAAATTTCTTTATAAAAAAAAAAAATAAAGGCACAAATTTCTTTATAAAAAAAAAAAAATAAAGGCACAAATTTCTTTATAAAAAAAAAAAAAAATAAAGGCACAAATTTCTTTATAAAAAAAAAAAAATAAAGGCACAAATTTCTTTATAAAAAAAAAAAATAAAGGCACAAATTTCTTTATAAAAAAAAAAAATAAATAAAGGCACAAATTTCTTTATAAAAAAAAAAAAATAAAGGCACAAATTTCTTTATAAAAAAAAAAATAAAAAAAAATAAAGGCACAAATTTCTTTATAAAAAAAAAAATAAATAAAGGCACAAATTTCTTTATAAAAAAAAAATAAATAAATAAAGGCACAAATTTCTTTATTAAAAAAAAAATAAATAAATAAAGGCACAAATTTCTTTACAAATTTATAGAGAACCTGGCTTTGAAAGAGTGGAAGACTCCACTTCTTTGGTGTTTGCCTGACTCAACAGAAGTAGGACACCATGTGTGCAGACGCCATGTGCCTCTGCTACCATCTGCTAACATTCACCAGGGTCTCATTATATGTTGGAAATTGTTCGAAGCTCTTTACATGGGTTGACCCACTTCGTCTTCCCAATGACTTTACAAGACACATCCTATTGTGCAGATGCTAAAGCAGAGACTGCCCAAGATGCCCAGTCAGTAAGCGGCTGTGCTGCCAGCTGCTCCCCTGGACTAGCTCTCTTAAGAGATGCCCACTCAGGGCAGGAGAGTGGCCTTGAGCACCTCCCAACATCATTCGATGCACAGTAAGCCAGTGCAAACCAGTGTAAGTCAGAGTGAATTTAAGAATGTACAGAATTTTGAGACTTATGAGGAGTCAGGAACATTTCACTGAGTGATTGATGATGCTTAGTAACAAAAGGCACCAACCACAGAGGTCTGGGGTTGTAGGGACTGATACAGCCACTGCTTTTTAACCCAGAGTTTCTCTAAAATGTTGGCTCCTATTGCCTATCTTACTACTAACTACCCATGTAAGTTTGTAGATGGCTTTTAGTCCTTGAGGGCTTCCAGGCTTTGTTTTCTGCATTAGTTCAAGGGGATCTAAACTTAGGGTTGCCAGATAAAATACAGACAAATGCCAGATAAAAAAAGTGCACTGGTTTTTTGATCACTAAATATGGCAACTCTAACTAAATAAGAACAGTGTGGTTTCAATTTTCATTGTAATTATCTTTTTAAAATAAAACCCTAAGCTGAACATCAATAAATAAACAGATAAAAAGGGTCCTTCTGTGGCTGGGGAAGAAGAATGAAAATTCAGGGACTCTATTCCCCTCACCCAAAAGTTACGTCACTCCATGCCTTAAGCCAGCTTTTTTAAAAATTGGGCTTTCTTTAGTATTAATTTCTATTCCTTTTGTATTTAAGTTCCCACTGCTTTGTATATTTAAGAAAACAGACTTAGAGAGCTGTAAATAACTTACGACGCACCAGCAACTCTTCAAATAAATAATTCATCTTGGAGATGAGAACAGGGCCACAGTAGTTAATCATTATGATTGAAATGTATAAGATCAATACTATTTCTCTCAATGTTTTTCCTATTGCAACATACTCAAAGGATTAAGTGTTTTCTGGGATAGTTGCTCTTACCATACTGATTTTAAAGAAGGTATGTAGGGGAGATGGGCAGGAAAGGAAGCCCCTTACTCACTCTAGGAAACTGCTGATTTGTATTTCTGTAGAATCTCAAGTCCTGTTCCTGGCCAGCCAGGGTGCTACCCACATGGTGCAGCAGACCTCTCCTGTCTTGCCTGCTCCTCCCCTCAGCAGTGTTTCCAGTCCATCTGCCTGTTCTGCTCCCCACTTTGTCTCTGGCGAATCCTCTTACCCCCTGTGCACCTCTGGCCTGTGCCCCAGTTCTTGTATGCATAAATAAATAAATCTTAAAAAAAAAAAAAAAAAGAATGAACCAATGTCTTCATGTCCTCTGCGGACAGGTTGGCTAATGCCAGAGCACATCACTCCCTCAAGGTCATTACACCCTTTTAGTAGCCCAAGCACTTCTGTTCTCATCAGCTTAAGTCGTTTACTTGCCAGGAGTCAGCTGTGTTTACCCTCACATTTGTTTTCGAAAACTTTATTGTTAATGTAGTAATTGAATGTAATGATAGACGACCTAAGCCAATGAAGAGTTCAAAATGGTCACTGTCAATGAAAACCAATTAATGAAGAGACCAAAAAAGGCAGTTAACAATACCATTCATATATTCAAAAGTTGTTGAATGCATAGATCTTAAGAGTTCTTGTCACTAGGAAAAAAAACTTTTATAACAATGTGAGGCAATCGATGTTAACTAAACTTATGGTAATGAGTTCATGATATATACATACATATCAAATCAAATCATCATGTAACTTTGTTATGTGACTTAAATAATACAACGTTACATAACAATTATATTATTAAAACTGGAAAAACAAAGACTGGCTCCTGTTAGTCAACCCAAAATACACTTTAAGTTGTACAATTAAGTCCATGTGCGCTTAACCTACCTCATGTTCCAAAAATAGAGCTTTCAGCTGTCCTTTGGACCAAAAATCCATAGCATATGCTAGCAGCTTCATGGAGACCATATTGATTCTGAGAAAATTCCCAACAAATACAACTCTGTCAATGTTCTGGGAAAAAAAATAAAGACAGACAATTGAACCATGGCATAAAAATAGCATTGAGCAAAGACCTAAGGTTCCACAAATCACTGTACTCCCAGAACTTTGCAGGATGCATTTTCTTAAGTGGAATTATTTCAGTATTTCCAAGATGAAGTTGAACAAACCTCCCAGTGCATGCCCCAAGAACAAGAGGGTGAGATTTGGGTTGGGTGAGGCAAAGACTGAATTGGGCTTATTTGCAGGTATTATTTTAGGTTGTCTTGGGTCTGTCATAAAATTCCACTCCAAATACACAAATGTAAAATGGAAATAAGAATTCAAGTTCAGCCAAATCTTGTGCATTTTTTCAATCCCAAAAAAAATACAATTGTAAAGTAAAAGTAAAAAAATAAAGTAAAGTAAAAAAATATAATTGTAAAGTATTATAACCAACTCATAAATGAATGAGCATGGTATGAGGCATTTAACAAGTTTGCTCAGTTTACTCTGGGCCACACACTAAGAATACAAAAAGAATACCCAGTCTCTATCATTAGGATATGAGTTTATATATGGAAATGAAAAATACATTTGTATTTTTGTTGCCGTGGATATAGATTGGCATTGTGAACACACACTTCACACAGAGCTCAGCCTGTCTTTAGTCAGTACAGAGGCTTCTCGCCACTTGGTCCCTCTGAGTCAGTTGCTATGGTCACTCCTGTTAGACGGCAGAGGGTTTGGAAGCTGGTTGTATTTTCTGTTTGTTCTATCAAGCGCAGTCAGGGCCTCCCTGGTGGTACAAGGGGTTAAGTCGCAGCACTATGAAGCTATCTGCAGCCACTGCAGCATAGCAGTAGGCAGTAGGCAGGAGTTCAATCCCAGATCCCGCCCCCCCCACCCCAGCCAGGGAGTTAACCCACATGGCACAGCAGACCCCTCCTGTCTCACCCATGGCTTCCCTCATCCATGTATTTCATTCCAGTCTGCCTGTTCTGCTCACCACTGTCTCTAGTGAGTCCTCTCACCCTCCACACCTCTGACCTATACCCTAGTAAATAAATCTTTAAAAAAAAAAAAAAAAAAAAAGAGCAGTCAGGGTCTGGAAATATCACCTTTTAACTGCCTCAAGTTTTAAGGACTCAAGTTCATGAACTCAATAACATGAAATTTCTCCATGGATAGAAAGGTGGCAGATAGTCTTAATTAAGTTCCCACAAAAAAGAACTATAGCCACAAAACCACCCAGACTGAGAGGTGGCAAGCCATACTCAAAGTAGAAACTCAGATTAAAGAGGAATTCAATTAAATGTAGGTGATTCACCTTTCCTCCCAAACAAGGGAGTCCAAAGTAGGACTTGCCCAAAGCCCCAGTCCAGCATTTCTCTGGTAGTCTCAAGAATAAAAGTGGCATTAAAAACTGGAGGACATTTCTTATATCAAATAAATCCAGGTGGGTCAAAGATAAAAATGCTTAAAAAAAGGGGGGTAGGTGGGGGACAATGAGACTAGAAGAAAACATGGGAGAATTCCTTTTTAAAATATTGTTGAAATAGTGCTCACTTCGGCAGCACATATACTAAAATTGGAACGATACAGAGAAGATTAGCATGGCCCCTGAGCAAGGATGACAAGCAAATTCATGAAGTGTTCCATATTTTTGATGAAATTCATATGGAGCCACCAAAAACCCAAATAGCCAAAGTTCTCCTGGAAAAAAAAAGGGGGGGGGGATAGAGGTATCACTCCCAGACTTCAAACTATATTACAAAGCCATAATAATCAAAAGTGCATGGTACTGGAACAAGAACAGACACACGGGACCAATGCAACCAAATAGAAAATCTAGAAATAAACCCACAGATTTACGGTCAACTAATCTTTGACAAAGGTGCAAAGAATATGCAATGGAGCAAAGAAAGTTTGTTCAATAAATGGTGCTGGGAAAACTGGGTCCCTACATGCAAAAGAATGAAGCTTGATTATTGCTTAACACCATGCATGAAAACCAACTCAAAATGGATTGAAGAACTAGACATAAGGGCCTCCCCGGTGGCGCAGCGGTTGAGCGCTGGGTTGTGAAGCTGCCCGTGGCCTGTGCAGCGCCGGTTAGATCCCTGGCTGCTCCCTGGCCACTGGAGGAGGGTCCCACATGGCGCACAGACCTCTCCTGCCGCCCGCTGCTCCCCTCAGCAGTGTACTTCGGTCCTTCTGCCTGCTCTGCTCCCCACTCTGGCTCTGGTGAATTCTCTCACCCTCCCGCGCTTCTGACTGTACCCAGTGCTTGTATGTATAAATAAAAATAAATCTTTAAAAAAAAAAAAAAAAGAACTAGACATAAAACCTGAAACCATAAAATATATAGAAGGAAATACAGGCAAAACACTACTTGACATACACCTCAAAAACATCTTTAAAGAAACATCACCCAAAGCAGTGATAGTGAAGGCAAAGATAAACAGCTGGGACTACATCAAATTAAAGAGCTTCTGCACAGCAAAAGAGGCAGTAACCAAAACAAAGAGACACCCCATGGATTGGGAGAAAAATTTTGCACACAACACTAATGATAAAGGACTGATCACAAAAATCTACAAAGAGCTGATGAGACTCAACAAAAACAAAGTAAATAATCCAGTCAAAAAATTGGGCAGAAGAGCTAAAAAGAAACTTCTCCAAAGAGGAAAGGCAAATGGCCAACAGGCATATGAAAAAACGTTCATCACTTGTAATCAGGGAAATACAAATGAAAACTACAATGAGATACCATCTTTTACCAGTGAGAATGACACATATTAAAAAAACTAGCAACAACAAATGTTGGCGAGGATGTGGAGAAAAAGGAACTCTCCTGCACTGCTGGTGGGAGTGCAAACTGGTACAACCACTATGGAGAGCTGTGTGGAGATTCCTCAACCTGCTAAAGATGGAGCTTCCATATGATCCAGCAATTCCACTCCTAGGTATTTACCCAAAGGACACAGAAACATTAATTCAAAAGGCCACCTGCACCCCTTGTTTATAGAAGCACTATTTACAATAGCTAAGCTATGGAAACAACCCAAATGCCCCAAAATAGATGACTGCATCAAGAAGATGTGGTACATATACAAAATAGAATATTACTCAGGTATCAAAAAAGATAAACTCATGTAATTTGCAGCAACATGGATGGAGCTGGAAGGGATCATGCTCAGCAAAATAAGCCAGAAAGAAGAAGAAAAATACCGGATGGTCTCATTCATGGCAGGAATTTAGAAAACCTAAATAAGGGCCCAGGAAAAATACTAATTATAATAAAGTAAAAGTCAAAATCAACAAGCAACTGTAAACCAGAGACACACTACAGGGGAGGGAGAAGGGAGTAGGATCAAAACAAGGGGGTATGGGAATTGTATGGGGACTATAACCAAGATGAAAATGTATACATTGTACAAAAATGAAAAATGATGCAAAAAATATGTAAATAAATTAATATAAATAAATAAAAGACCAAAACCAAATAGAATCAATCAATAAAAGAAAAACTGCTTCTTTGAAAAGACCCAAATCTCCAATAAGCCTAAATGAAGAACACTAGTAACAAAAAATGGAACATAATCAAATCTATTGTGAAGATTTTAGTAAAACTTTTATCCCAATCAGTTGAAACATCTAGATGAAAGAAATGATTATGGAAAATAACAAACTACTAAACTTATTCAAGATATGATAAAAGGCTAAATAGATCAATAATCACAGAAATAATAAATTTTAAAATAAAGTACCTCTCAAAACCACTAAAAAAATAAAGTAGGGCCTCCCCAGTGCCGCAGCAGTTGAGCGCTGGGTTGAGAAACTGCCAGCAGCCTCTGCAGCGCCGGTTCAATCCCCTGCTGCTCCTGGCCACCGGAGGAGGGTCCCACATGGGGCGCAGACCTCTCCTGCCACCCGCTGCTCCCCTCAGCAGTGTACTTCGGTCCTTCTGCCTGCTCTGCTCCCCGCTCTGGCTCTGGTGAATTCTCTCACCCTCCCGCGCTTCTGACTGTACCCAGTGCTTGTATAAATAAATCTTTAAAAATAAATAAATAAATGAATAAATAAATCTTTAAAAAAAATAAAGTAAAATAAAAATTGTCAAAATAAAAAAGATATAATACTGCGATTGATTTTTTTAAAAAAGACTGATATATATATATATATATATATATATACTTTAAAAAAACTAAAATATTTATTCAGTGATGAAACACTACCATGAACAAATCCAAATGAAAAACAATAAATAAAAAAATATATCCTGGGCCTCCCCCGTGGCGCAGCGGTTGAGCGCTGGGTTGCGAAGCTGCCCGCGGCCTCTGCGGCGCCGGTTCAATCCCCGGCTGCTCCCCGGCCACCGGAGGAGGGTCCCACATGGCGCGCAGACCTCTCCTGCCGCCCGCTGCTCCCCTCAGCAGTGTACTTCGGTCCTTCTGCCTACTCTGCTCCCCGCTCTGGCTCTGGTGAATTCTCTCACCCTCCCGTGCTTCTGACTGTACCCAGTGCATGTATAAACAAAAAAAAAAATATATATATATATATGTCCTCAGTACATTTCACATAAAATGGATGTGACCTATGAAACCAGTAGAAAAAAGACCAACAATCCAATAACAAAATGAGTGAACACTATTGATAGTTCACACACACAAAATGGGAAATACTAGTTGCTATTAAATAGATGAACATGCTCCATCTCACTTATAATAAGAAAAATAGAAATTAAAACTAACCAAAAGTAACATTTCTCACCTATTAGATTGGAAAAGATGGAAGTTTGATGACCTTTCTGTGGAAAAACTTGTACTCTTAAACTTTGCTAATATAAATTAGAACCAGCTCTTGGGGGGGCTTTTATATCTAACAAAATTATCACCAACATATCCTTTGACTCAGCAATTTCCCTTTGAGTAATTTACTACTATATAGACACATGCACATGGATGCAAACTGATATGTGTATATACATACCATGTTTGTGTATATGATATATGGCAACACTTACACACACACACACTCACATATATACATATTTTTCATAAGACTAGAAAAGCCTCAGTAATTAGGAAATTGATCAAACCACCTCATATATAAATACACTTCATATATATACATACATATATATGTATATATGCTTTATATATATATATATATATATTTTTTAGAGTGCTATATGGCTATTAAAAAATCAAGCAATTCAAATATACCTAGGTATAATCCCCAAGATAGATCATCATGCAAAAAAAAAATCAAGAAGCAAAATTTCCAGAAATGAATATTGAAGTATGTTTTCAAATATTTTAGCAAAGAGAGAGAGAGAGTGGGAAAATGAAGAGAGAAGAACAGAGAGAGGAGAAAGAAAACATAGCTAAAACACATATGCAAAGTCTTGGTAACTGTTGAGTCTGAGCTGATGGATGTTTGGAGGTTGTTTATACTATTCTCTCATTTGTGTATGTCTAGCACAGTTCATAATAAAAAGCTGATGATTAAGCAAATAGCCAAAGCAAGAAGTAGAATAGCATACAGAGGATAAGTTGGATGATGTGGTTTTATCTCAGTAGACCCGGTGTTTAAAAAAATGTTTTATCGTTTGCTGTCTTTCGAAGGACACACTGCATACCATAAAGAATAAAAACTAAAAACAATGGCTCTCTCTATGAAGATAACATTGGTGACCCACTCTCCTATAGATCCTCCTGGTGTCTTTAGAACTCTATTCAGTGTTTATATATTCCATTCAAAAACATGAATAAAACAAACTTTAATGATGGAGAAACATTTCATAGCATTCCAAAAATCACAGCAAAAAATATCTTAGAGTCAGGATTTATGAAATAGCAGGAATCAAAGTGTCCCCAGTGAGCAAAGTAAACGACTGAAGAACTTTTGTCTAGGCTCTTGGTTCCCATCGGGGAAATGTGCCACTGCCGGCTCCTGCATCTACAGGAGGTCTGTGTTCACAGGAGGGATGCCAGCAAACAGAGCCCTCACCCAAGGACATCGGACGTGTCCTCTCATTCATTCAATTCTACACAAACATCTAAAATAATTACTCAAACTAGCATGTGACAAGGCGACACTTTCAAATGACCACTTCTGCAATACTTTTAACAACAAATGATAGAGAAATGGAAATCAAAAGTGACAAAATCCATGATTAAGTGATTAAGATATCTGTAAGGAAAACTAACTGGCTCACTCAACTGTGCAAAGCAGGGGAAAGGGCTTCTACTGCTCTATGGGACAGGGACATTACATCCAAGTGACCTTTGAGAGTCCACGCGTACAACCAACTACACACATTAGTCTGAAGGCTTGTTTGGCTGCTTGGAAAAACTCTTTTTAAAGATTAATGTCAAAAAGTAAACCCTGTTTCAGTGAGTCCCATGATCAAAGTGGACTTTGAAAAGGCAAGTCTCTGGAATCACACTTGCTGGCAAATAAGTTCCATTGACATGGGACTCAGAAAAAGTGAAGACCCTGCTTGACAGGGCAGTGACATATTCTATTCAGTACCATGAAAGGGGGTGGCTCGAAGGCAGGGCTGGCAATCGTCAATTAGAAAGACTACTCAGACCCTGTTTGACACTCCTCCTGTCGACTAGGAGGGGGCTGGAGGCAATTTCTGCAGCACCTGTAATCTTCTATTTCATCTGTGTGGGAGCTATGTAGATCTATAAAAATTTATCAGGTTGTACACTTAGGATTTGAGCCCTCCTCTGTATGTATGCCACATTTCCATTAAAAATTTTATTTTTGAAACCCTATTACTAATGCTATTATGATTCTTCAACAATTCTCCTACTATTACAACCTATTCCTTACCCCAGTCCCTTTTTCTTCCTTCCTAAAGCAACTCAATGAGAGCTGTGCAACTTCACATGCCTTTTGTTTCAGAAAAGGGCTCCATTTTTGCCAAAGGAATTTTGCAATGTTTCAGAACAGATTAATGAAGCTTTGTCTGTCACCAGATCCACCCCTCCTGGCCCCTGGGGCTCCCTGGCTGGCCTCAGCTGAAGTGTGCTCTCTGTGCTTTGATAGCCCTGTACAATGCTGCTTGAACTCCATGCCACAAGGCAACACTGTAAAGAAGCTGAAAGCAGAGAGAATATCGACTATTTCAAGTGGAAGATTTTACCTGCAATTGTTTATAAGGCAGCAGAGCTTTTCTTCATGTTTCAGTAGGTGTGCGGTACCAGTGATGGTTACAGAGATAATGACATGGGTTTTATCATACTGTATTTCCACAGGGGGAGGTGATTTGATTTGGTGTCAATCACTGCCTTAAAAATAAAATGCAGGGCCTCCCTGGTGGCGCAAGGGGTTAAGCACCGCATTATGAAGCAATCCATAGCCTCTGCAGCACAAGTTCGATCCCGGTCGGCCAGGGAGAAACCCACATGGCGCAGCAGACCTCTCCTTTCTCGCCCGCTACTCCCTTCAGCAGTATGTTTCAGTCTGCCTGTTCTGTTCCCCACTCTGTCTCTGGTGGATCCTCTCACCCCCCGCATCTCTGGCCTGTACCCCAGCTCTTGTATGCATAAATAAATCTTTAAAAAATAATAAAAAAAATAAAATGCATACTCCTCCCCTCCCTTACTGCACATCCCTCACATTCTACAAGGTTTGTAACTATGACAAAGGGCAGATTTCCCAAGGACCTGCAGTGTTGTAAGGGTCAACAGTTATTGCAGTGACGAAGATGCTGCTTATGGATGACACAGCTGTCCCTGGGTGAAGGGCCTTACTTACCTCATTCAATGCACACATCCGAGCGATGGAGCCAATGTTGTTGGTGATGGTGACCAGGGTGGCTCGGGCAAGGTCTTCCTTGCTGATGGAATCTCGTTTTTCCTTACTCATCATGTTGCCAAAGCTATGTTGGAAATATTAGTGAGAGCGTTCAAAATCATCCTCGGGCAGGCCCCATCTTTCCACCAAAGTACTGTGGAAAGCTTTATGAATAACTCTGTTCAAACCCAAACAATCTCATCTCGCTACCACGGTTTACAAGCAGACAGGATTACGACATGAATGGTTGGCTGCCCTTTCCTTAATAGGGATAAAGTAGTATGGCTATTAATGGGGGAAATTCTTTTAATGCCTCTAGACATCTGGACAAGAATAGAACAGGAAAACTGTTGCAGTTTTCCAGAACCTTCTTTCAAAGCTGCCCTATTTCAAGTATAAGCATCAAAGAGCTATAGTATCTCAGTGCTTCCTAGTGGGCAGAACAAATCTGAGCTCCTATACCACATATACATACTTGCACCAGGCTGGTGGGTGGATATCTTAAAAAAAAGAAAAAAGATTAAATGAATGGCCAGGGTAGATAGGCCGCCTTGTATTGTGGACTGCTCCTAGGGTTTAATCCCTACTGCTCCTCGCTACTCAGTCTCTACCTTGATGCTACAGCAGATCCTTGAAGGCCAAATCGTTCATAGTCTCCTCCGTAAATGTCCTTCACCAGTTTATCAACATTGGTGCTGTCGCCTTTAGCTGCCATTTCCAGAGCTTCTTCAAAGGTCTCACAACCAGTCAGCAGGCAACATAGGCCTAGGAATGTTCCACCTCCAAGACTGAAGGAACAATAAGGTTTATTTTTAAATTTTACTTAAGATATGCCCATCCAAATCCCCAGCTGCATCAAGACCACCAATATGGGTTAATTAAAACAGGAATTAAAAACAAAGGGGCACTTGTATTAAAGTGCGAGGGTGCAAAAGAGCTTTAGGGAAAATTGGACAAAAAGAGGGCCGAGACTACAAAGAAACAAGGAAAATGTGCCCCTCAACTTAAGAACAAAACCACAGAAAAGACTCACTGATTTCCGTTGTGAGACCTTTAACTAGCTGTTAACCTAAGTGCTGCATTTAGCCTTTCCACCTGTATAATGGGGCCACATCATGTCTCTCTTATCTGGGTGGTCTAAACGCAGCAAATGCCCAGAGAAATGACTGCTATTAAAAAAAAAAAAAAAATGTAGCTGAATACAGATACTTAGAAAAACAAACTGTTCATGAAGCAGAGTTCATCTCCACAGAGCCAAGCTCTGACACCAAGCCTAGCCTATGACGCTGGCAGGAATAACTTGCCCAGGGCTGTATCTTTCACCTGACTTCATTCAGTTCCCTAGCAAGGATCATCTCATCTAACCTGTTAGGTCGTTTCTAAAAGGACAATTCCACTGAGTGGTCTCAGCTTGGAACTTTTTCCAGTAGACTCTGGTAAAGGTTATTGTATTTTACTTACACACAATCATCAAAAATAGTCACAAAGGTCATAAAATGGTTCCAGTGCTCAAACTATGGGCAGGCAATGGGCACTGAAAGGGACATAAGTTTTCCTCTGCAATGCACCATGGGGAAAAGTAAGCGCAGAAGACTAAATGGCTCACATATATTTGGTCTGAAGCCCCAAAAGCAACTAGCCCCAGGAATCCCATCTGTTTTGGGGTACTGGTTTTTAATTATATAAGAAAATTTAAGTTGAAATTTAGGTTATTTTTAACTTACATTTGAAAGAAGAAAATTTAGGGTGAACTATATTTACTATCAGTAACCATTAACAAAAAGGGGCCAGACTGCAGACAAGCACAGAGTTCTTTGAATCACCTCTAAGTGAAACTCTAGGTAACAGCAAGTCTTATAAAAACATATGCTTGATTGAAATTATGGGTTCTCATGGAAAATTATATTGCTAGATACCAGCAGCAACAGTTATCCAAGCTGAAGGTACATACAGCACCATGAGGAAATCAAGGGCTCCAGGGACATACTGCCTTTGTGACTCAATCACAGTCAAAATTGGGGAATTCCACTAAAGTTTATGCATTTAACATGGAGTGTCAGTCTACATTGTCAGTTTCAGTCTACCCTACAAGTCTAGTGTGTTTTTGATGGAAACACATTTTGGTCTGTGGGCCATCTAGATTTGTTTTGTTTTCTCTTTGTGTATTTTTGAAAAGTCATTGCTCACATTTCTAGTTTCTATCTTTTACTCACACTAATAACCTTTCCTTGAATATCAGGTATTATATTCGACAACCTACTCCAAACGTAGGCGACTGAAGACGTGGGCTGACTTAGAAAGAAGGTAACTTGTCAACGAATATGCTGGTATGAGTGGAGAAGCGTAAGTGCTTTGTATGGCTGAACGATGACAGGTGACTCCAGACAGAGAATTGGAGGTAAATGGGGAAAGCGAGCATGCGTCTGCACAGCCGGCACACTGCCAACAGGAGGAAAGAATGCACAGTTGCAGAAGAGCCCTTTATTAATATGCTCAACCTGTTAACCATCACTTGAGTGATTCTCTCCCTCTTACTCAGATACATCTGTTTGCTTCAGCAGATACATAGTAAGAAACTCAGGCAAATCAGAGACAAAAACATATTGCTAGAAATAGCTGTTGAATATCATCATCATTTTTTTAAAAACTCAACAACATGGTAATGAGGTATTTTAGAAAGAAGTAGAAGAAACCTTCAATGACTGAGTGTGTGTATCCTTAAAACCACGGATTCCAAAACAATAAGATGAGCTGTCTGCTACTTTCACCAGTTTCAAAATTCCTTATGTTCCTCTTTTAATAGGCTATGTATTCTAACAATGTCAACTATAAAGTCACAGTTTTCGCCCCCCTCTGGTTTCCAGAAAACTGAAGTTGTGGTTAACAGATGAGTGTGGCTGCCCAATCTAGGATGCAGTAAAATGATACGTGACACTAAAACCCGTTTAAAATCATGTTTGGAAGAAAACTCATATCCTGTAATGATGTGGCTTCCTAGAAAAATGCTGAATGGGAAAACAGAGTATAATGCAATAATAAAACCTAGAGTTACAGCTATCAGTTTACAATAAGAGTAGCAAAACTCAAAGCTTAAGTGATTTGCTTAGACCAGTGATTCTCAAAGTATGTTCCACAAGATGACTGACGTTCACTGCTGACCATAATAATTTATAACAGTGGTTTTCTAACTTAGAGTCAGAGAAATCTTTGCTAGAACAACTCTGGGGCGCACAGAATTGATGTTTTCTCTCCCCCCACCCCCCACCCCCGTCTGTGCGATGCCCTGAAAGGCTTCTCTATTAACGTTCAGTCTCCTCACAGCAACATTTTTAGAGCTACTAGTTGCAGAGAGCTTACAGAGAAACTTCGACAGAATTTGGTAATGACTGTGAGGCACTAGTCATTAATGGGAATTTACCAGTAACTAAAACTTACAGACATTATCACATGTTATAGAAACCAAACACCTCAAATGATCATTAGCAGCTGTTCCAGAAGATAACCCAAATCCCTGGAATCTCCAAGTTTGAGAAATTAGAACTGAGGTATAAATTCATAGACTTCTTGGATGTTAAATTACAAGATAATAAATTGTGTTCAATTGCAGAAAATGTTTAGCTTGCTGTTACCTTGGGACTAACTCTCAAGAACTCCTTCTGGGAGGAGTTCTTCTGTTTCTTTAAAATTGAACTTTTATCAGGTCATTCTCTAAGGTAAAACCAGCTCAAATGAAATACTCATTTGTCTTTGACACTCTAGATAGTCCTAATAAAGCCAGGGATCAATTGTGATTCTGTGTGAGCAAGCAGGTTTTGTTCTGTATTCTTGGTGAGAAAAATGTATTAGGGGTAATTAACTTACACACCAAAGCTATATTCTGAATACAATCAGGACTCAAGTCAGAGAGTACACACACACACACAAATGCCAGGGTTTCTCACTAGCAGTACTGTTGACATTTGGGACTACATACTTTTTTCTAGGGGAATGTAAAGGTTACCCTATATGTCGTGGATATTTACCAACAACCCTGAGCTTTAGTCAGTAGATGCCCATCTAATGTTGTGCCAACCAAAAGTATCCCCAGACATTGCCCAAAAAATATTCCCTTCCCCAGTGGTGAACCACTGATTTAAACAGACCCACCAGCCTCCCTGGTAACACAAGAGGTTAAGTACAGCACTGTGAAGCTATCTGCAGCCTCTGCAGCACGAGTTCGATTCCCAGCCAGCCAGGGAACTTCCCACATGGCACAGCAGACCTCTCCTGTCTCACCCACTGCTCCCCTCAGCAGTGTATTTCAGTCAGTCTTCCTGTTCTGCTCCCCACTCTGTCTCTGGTGAATCCTCTCACCCCCACACCTCTGGCCTGTACCCCAGTTCTTGTATGAATAAATAAATATTTAAAAAAATAAATAAATAAAAATAAACAGACCTAATACAAATCACAGAAACAGCATAGGAAAGCAGTGCTCTCCTCCTAGCGGGGAACTACAATACTGGAAGATCCCATAAGAACTATCTAAGAAACAACCCCTTCATGGCACAAATGAGGATACTGAAGCCCAGAGAAGTCAAGTGATATCTTCATCTATCAAAACAATGGTTTCAACCTCATGCCCAAGGCACACTCCCTGTGGCACTAGTGTCTCACATCATCCCTCCAAAAATGGCTTCTAGGGCCCAACAAGTTGGAGAAATATTTCATACAAAAATCCTTCTCTTAAAAGTAAGGAAAACCAATTCAAGTTTGTTTACACTAGTATTTCTCAAAGATCTCTGACCTGGATATTTTCCCTATGTTGAATTCCCACTCTCAGGAACCTGAGCCTGTCTGCCCTTACCAGTCTTGGGGTATGTGTATGAAAAAACAAGGATTCCTCCCAACCGTGACCACAGGGCTGACTTTCTGTCCTTTGCACTCCAATGTTCCCTGGGAGGTGTGCAAACTCTTCCAAATTTCAGCTGAAGAATTTACCTGAAGGTAACATTCTTTGTAAACTCAATCTGATTTCTTTATTAGAATGACATATGATTTCAAGCAAATCATCTGATGTGGACACCAAGGAGGTTCCAGAGAAGGTTTCTTTTGAAGCCTTCTCTACCACGCCAAGCATCCTTCCACCTGGACTCTACTGTGCTTTTGTTCCTGCCATCCACGTGGCACTAAATTAGTACTGCCTTTTGGAAAAACTGAAGTGTGGGGCCCTTCTTCCACCACTTGACCAGTTTCCAACAGGGCAAGGGCTGTATTCTATTAGTATTTATACAAATCACCCTCTTACTCCTTTAACATATTGTTCAACAAAGATCCTTCTTGGTTGACTAAGGAAGTCAAGTTCCTTCTTTTAAAAATGTATTCAATATGAATAATCTTTTTCTCAAATGGTCTTCAGGGAAGAGGCACAAAATGTTCTCCTAGTGGAAACCATGTTTACCTGGTCCCTGTAACTCTTTTATAGTTGTCCTTGGAGTACACTGCTAGAATGCTGACACCTGAGCCCATGTTCACCAGCAACATGGGGTATGGATTATCAAGGCAGTACGGCTTTTTTTGACACAATTCAGGATTTGTGGGATTTTCAAAATAGTAACATTCCGGCTTGCCGTTGAAGCCGACCGAGTCAACGTAGAGCAGGCCCTGAATCAGACAGTCCAGTTCATCCAGTTTGTGGAGCTGCAGGTCAGCAATCTGAAAGAGGACAAAACCTGGTCAGAGAGGCTGTGACCACCTCCAGGGAAGCCCCGGAGGCTTTTAGCTGGACTTAAAATGTGTCATGAACAGTAAAAGTACAGAAAGTACACCCTTGAAAGACCATGCTGTAAAATCATATTGATGATCAGTCACTCTACTGGAAAAGCAGTCTTTGCTGGACACCGCGTCTGCCCACAGTGTGTGCAAAAGGACAGAGAGCCTGCCTGGGTGCTGGAAAACCATCCATTAGTATGTGCAGAGGGCTGAATGGCAGCCCCAGAAAGATATATCCATGTTCTAATTTTCAGAGACTATGAATGCTACCTAGTTTGGAAAAAAGGATCTTTGCACATGTAACTAAGTTAAGGATGTTGACCTGGAGAGTACACCCTAGTTTATAGGGGAAGGCCCTAAATCTGCTAACCAGTTTCCTTATAAGAGATACACAAGAAAGATTTGATAAACACAGAGAAGTCCACACAAAGATGAAGGCAGACACTGGAGTGTCACACTACAGGCCAAGAAATGCCAACAGCCACAAAAGCCTCTGAAGAAAGCATGTTCCCAGCAATACCTCGAGTTTGGCTAACATTTCTGGCCTCAAGAACTATGAAAGAATAAATTTCTGGGGCCTCCCCGGTGGCACAGCAGTTGAGCACTGGGTTGCGAAGCTGCCCACAGCCTCTGCAGCACCAGTTCGTTCCCCGGCTGCTCCCCGGAGGGTCCCACATGGTGCGCAGACCTCTCCTGCCGCCCGCTGCTCCCCTCAGCAGTGTACTTCGGTCCTTCTGCCTGCTCTGCTCCCCACTCTGCTCTGGTGAATTCTCTCACCCTCCCGCGCTTCTGACTGTGCCCAGTGCTTGTATAAATAGATAAATAAATCTTAAAAAAAAAAAGAATTAAAAAAAAAGAATAAATTTCTGTTGTTTCAAGCCACCAAACTTACGATAATTCATTACAGCAGCCACAGGAGGTTAGCACAGCTTACCACGGGCACCAGGGTTCTCTTGCAGGTGAAGATAGTGAGAATGTTCTGAGACAGCATCCTACACTTCCTTGGCAGGACATGAGTACCCAAGGGTGCCTGGTGCTGAGGACAAACTCCACTGACCTCACAAATCCCAACTCCCGCTTTTCCAGACTTGGACTTTGGAGGTTGCCAGACCTGGCTTTGAATTCCAGCACCAACACTCAACTGAGGGATATGGGGCAACTTAACTCCTCAAGCCTCAGTCTCCTCATCTGTAAAATTGGGGTAATACCCACTACATAGCATTGTTGTGAGGATTACCTGATAATACATGTAAACAGCTTACACTGAGCTTGCCATGTATAAAGAGCTCAAAAGACATTTGCTCTTTTATTGATAGTTGGGATGGTTCCAAAGTTTGTTCCTATGAGACAAAACTGCCAATCTCCTCTGTATAGGGGGTGCCGGGAATTAAGGGGAGAGGAGTTGGCTGCGGACTAGCCTTAACAGTGAGTGGCTACTTTGTATCCTCAAAACTTTAACTCATGATCCTCAAGATTGATATTACTGGGCCTCCCCTGGTGGCACAGCAGTTGAGCACTGGGCTGTGAGGCTGCCCACAGCCTCTGCAGCACCAGTTTGTTCCCCGGCCACTGGCAAGGGTCCCCCCCCCCCCCCACACACACACACACAGAAAAAAGATTGATATTACTCTGGTCAGGAGGTCTGGTTGATGATCATTTTCCATGGACAAAATATCTAACAATCACCAACATGAAACTGAGCCAATGAAGAAAGAAAATTTACACGGTCTAAATGTTTAAAAAAATCTTCAAGAAAATAATGGCTATTATTTGTTGTGTACTATATGTCAAGCACTTGTACTAGATCATGTAATTCTCATAAAAATCCTTTTAAAGAGTGTTCTAATTCTGTGGTTAAGTCTCACGAAGCTTAAGTAATTTTCCCTAAGAGACACAACCAGCAAGTATGCCGTGCCCTCTCGTCTTCATTGACAAAATGGGCAACGCGTATGAGATCTGGAAGTAACCTATACAAGCACTGTGCTTCTATATTAGGCCTTCCTGGTGGCCTAGCGGTTTAGTCTCAGCACTATCACCTCTATGGCCTAATTTCGATCCCCAGCCAGGGAGCTAACCCACATAATGTGCAGCAGACCTCTCTGTCTCACCCACTGCTCCCCTTTATCAGGGTATTTCAGTAGATCCACCTATTCTGCTTTCCCACTCTGACTCTGGTGAATTGTCTCACCCCCAAACCTCTGGCCTACATCCCAGTTCTTCCATGCATAAATAAATAAAATTCTTTAAAAAAAAAAAAAAGACATCATCTTCATTATAAAAGTTTACAACTCTAAGAAAACTTTGAATTTGTTGTCTCTCATCTGAATTTCCCATTCAACAAAATCTATACCTAAAGAGCAGAATTCAAACAGACTGCCAGTCAGAGAGTAGTATTTCTGACTCACAGAGACAACCATTCCAAATGACACTGGTGATAAGGAAGATGTAGCCCATATGGTTAACTATTTTATTTTCTAACAAAGGAAACTTTGGGGTGAGATGCATGTAATATTACATTTTTAAGAGGGTAATCCTGTAGATAAAAAACTATCGGGCGGCCTAAGGGACTTCAATGAGACAAGGCAGTGTGAATACTGCCTCACAAGCAGCCCCACTGCCTTCCCGTCACACTCACACCACTGGTCATACAATCCTTGCTTCCTGGTTCATCAGTTGTCCCTGAGCATCATGCTCAAAGGCCTGCCCATACTTATTGCTTAATAAACACTTGTTACATGGAACAAAGAAAGTTCTCATCTCCTGGATCATACCAAATGGAAAAGTAGCTATTTCATCAGCCCTTCCTGGGACCATAGGTTAAACCTGCTTAAAAATTAATCACAGGCCCATCAGCAATATTGACAGCCAACATCACAAACAAGAGACAGGATCTGTCCTGCTGACACCCTGAGACTATGCTAAGGAAACAGAAAAATCTGCCAAGGCAAATAAACAAGGACAACTTTGTTTTGAAAGGAAACATCCTTATCTCACCTTTTCCCCCCAAATCCATTTGCAAATAAAGTGGAACAGCAAACAAACATCTCTCCTATACATTTCCCTGAGGGGTGGGTATTTCTCAAGCCTGAGGTCATGAATCTCCAAATTAAGAAAGATATTAGTCACTTTCATTTAGACCTACAAAGACCCCCTCAAAACACCATCCAGGAAAAGGCCAGGCTCCCAAATGGAAGCAATCTGTGAAATTGTTACTGGATTTCCAGAAAGCCACCTGCAAGTCTGTCACCCATCAGACTTTGCAGTTCATTAGTACAACCAGTCAACCTTGTGAAAAGCCTAAAGGAGAAATGTTAAAAGATCCAGCTTCTGAGAAACACTCTGCCTGGGCTGTTTTCTTTTTATCAGGGGTAGAATGCAAATGCCTCTGGGGTCACTAGGAAAACTTAAAGGATTGAAGCACTGACTGGATGTAAAGTACCTGAATGACTGGGACTCTGGCACACAAGGCAATCCGCACAGATTTCAAATTCCCTGCACCCCACTGTTCCCAAGTGGGAATGGGGCTCAGTGTCACCAATGATCCTGCTTTTTTCATGAGCCAGAAATCCTGATTTTTATGTGAAATCTTCCAATTTTTAAGTGCTAGCAGCTACTATTAAAATTTTTAGAACTATCACAAGGTGTCAAAACATTTCGAGCTTAATCTGTCTTCTACTAGTCATATATATATATATATATATAGTCATATATACATATATCATATATATAAATGCCATGCTAATCTCTATAATGGGTCTCAAATGCTGATAGATCTGAAATATCAGACCCAGCAAACATGAGGATCCAGCAAATTTGAACATAACCTTTTAACCAGGCTGTGCTGGTAAAGTTGACAACCAGCTCTCTAATTTTAAGAGGGAATTTAGTGATTCCTTGTATGTTAATATTAGAAAAATATGGACCCCAACACAAGGCATGCTCAGGACATAATTGATAGATATTCTAATAACTAAATAAATAGGTAGATAAATTAATCGAGTAAAAACCATCCCAAGAGTTTCCACACCTACTCCTTATGGGAAGAGACTTACAGCACTCCCTGGGAGTTGAGAAATGAGTCACCAAATTGTGTTTCCAAAATAAGTAAAATATACATCCTTATAACACCTTACACTTTCAATGGGGCTTTTGCTGACACTGGCTCTATAAATACTCTAGCGAGTGGCAGAAATGGCTATCTTACTAAACCAAGAACAATTTGCATATAAAAGCAGGGTTCTTTTCTCTCAACAAAGGAATGCTAACAGAGACCTGTGAGAGAGATGGATTTCAAACATCTGTGAGAAATTTAACAAAACGTCCAAGCTGGCATCTTCTTCTCCCCCCCACTGATTAAAGGGGAGTGGTCAAATGTGTCATGTCAGAAGTGAAGGATGCCAATGTCTACCAACTCTGTGCTCCTGCACCATCATAAATCAGTCCCTGGATTAATAACAGGAAACAGGCTGACAAATGCTCTCAAATGACCAACTCAGAAGACAGATTGCACAGAGCCGCCCGACCTCCTCCTGATGATTTTTCCACCAATATTAATTCTTTTAGGTTGTTCTGTTGACGACAGTAGGCTAATTCTTAAGCCCTCACACCTTGAAAAAAAATGTGATAAAGATACCTAAAAATCCTTTTCTGAGCCCTAAACCTCAAGTCAACTGAAGAATATTGTTATATCCTGTTTGTTCAGAATGTAGGTCATTTTTTTTTTCCTCTTAAGTCATTGAAAAAGTCACCTCTAACTTCTAATTACTCTTAGCCTGCATGGAACAAAACTCACAGGGAAAAGGACCTATTACCATAAAGATAGGTGGACAGAAAGGGGACTTTTTTCTATAAATTTTTCTGTCGTTAGAATGCTTTGCATTCTAAAGAATACTCTTGTTGAAGCTAAGAAGTATAGTTGTGGATGAAAATATTCTGGCAGGTTCTTCAAAACAAAACTCAAGGCATACAGACAATGGGGTAAACACCAAGCCAACCTACAATGGTCTGTGTCCTGAAGCACAGTCAGCAGACACCCCCTGACTCTTGGGGACCACTGTTTTAAATGGTGGGACCTCTCGCTGGTTTATCAGTTTCTTAGACCTCTTGTAATAACATTTTTCTTTTGTGTTTCATTTTGGCGAATCCTGGATTTTGAAGCCTAATTCTTGCCAATCAGAGATTTGTTTGTGACAGTGAAACTAAAATGTTAAAAGAAGGAAGGAAGGGAGGAAAAGAAGAAATGCAGCCTTATTCAACTGAAAGTGTTCTACACAGGGGTCTAATCCAATGCTTGTCTCACGGTTTACAGCTCTTTCTTGTACATTCTGAATTGGATGAAGTTAACAGTATCGAAAGAAAAGTACATTTACTATATAGGAGAGGACAACATCTTCAAAAATAACAACTGCTGACTCTTCAAGGTTTGCTGAATATCTTTTGGTTAACCTTAATCACTCAGGTTTTTAAAAACCATGTAAAGTTGCATTATACCAAAACAATGATTTTATGCAATAATAGGACTTTATAATTATGTCCAATGCTTTATTATCAGATTGCCTAACATATACTGTAGTAGCTATTGAGCCTTTTACAACTAAGCAAGCACTGTCAATTTTCTATTCTGGAACAGGAAAGAACTTGGATACAGCATACCTATAAACTTAGCACTTACTATTCTCACTGCCTAAAATACTCTGCCCTGAAACCAACATGGTTTGCTCGACTTGTTTTTTCGGTTCCTACTTCCAAGTCACCTCATCCCACAGAGACCCAGCACTCCGTCCCCCCTTGCCCTGCTGCTGTCCCCCCTCCATACTGCTTGTCACCATTTGGCATATTCTATATTCACTTGCTTATCTAATTATTTAGTGACTTTTCACACTAAAATGTAAGCTCTGAAGGAACAGGGTTTAGTTTTGTTCTTGACAGTATTTGGTGCATAGAAGGAGCAAGATTTACCTGTTGAGTAAGTAAATGAGTGGCTGGAAAAGAAGATACTAAAATCTATTCATCCTCACAACCTTGGGAAGGATAAGGACACATCGTTTAGCACACTGACAAAAAGGCTACAGAAAGAGATCTTCTGGCTTTGATTTGGCCCAAACTAAGCATAGAAAAAGAAGGCAGCCCATATATTTTCTTTTATGTGCCTCCACCTGGCCAAGCTATCAGCAAATAATCCAGACTTGCTCCCTGCTCTGATGTATTCACAAGGCTCCAACAACCTGCTCCAGGGAGCAGAGACCGCACTATCTTGGTTGTAGTAAGATCTGACCTTTCTTGATTCAGAACTTTGAGAAATACACTTGCGTAAGGCCAACATATATTGAGTAACATACATTACCTCAGAGGAGGCACAGAAGCACTGATGGGGTTGCACAAATATTCCAGGTCACCCTGGGTCACTCAGGTTCCCTAGCAGGGAGGAACAGACAGGGTGTCCTAGAGGGATGTAGGGACCTCACTGCCCTAGGAGAAGGACAGCATTTCCCTCTGAATCAGAACTGAACTGCTGACACCCTGGCTCTTACCTAGGTGCACAACCAGAGCCTCTTAATCTCTCTTTAGTTTTAATTTCCTCATCCATGTCACACGAGAATGCTGCACTCCCAAGTTCTCCACCTCTACTCCGACTTCCTAGAAATCCCTCCTCTTCTAACCCCTACTGCCACCATTTTACAGATAATGAAACTGAGGCCCACTGGAAAGACATGTTCACTCAAAGAAACCCAGCTGGTTAAATGCAGAGACAGCAATAGAATTCAGGATCACTGCTTTTTTCAATTATGGACTCAAATATAATTTTTAGGCCCCTCCATCTTAATCTTCTTCATTTCAAAAGTCTTTCTGATCACTGGATCCCTCTGGTGGGAAAAAATATCCCATAAATCATTTAAGTAAGTGGAGATATCAAATTCTACCATTGGATAGGAAAGAAGACACACAAGAAAACAGTCAAAACATGGAAACTCAATCTCACTTAGTTAGGATTATGCTCTGGGACTCTGCCACCAGCTCTTATTGAAACTACTAACTACAACCAGTGAGAACAACAATGTTATCTTCAATGAAACAAGTAAAATCTGCATTTATGGCTATATTAAATATAACCAAAAATGCATTAATTAAGTCAGTCATGATAAATTCTGTGGCCAGACTGAATTACATGAGCTGCATGAAAATGCCAGTAACTTGCACTCCAGGTTTTGAGAAAATGTGTTTTACAATTGACCTCACTATAGTTTCAACTTTCTGGCAAGACTAATGCCACCCTTCCTTTGTCTTCCTGAGTCTTCCAACCCTTCTTTTGCTAATATAGCTTCCATTTATTTTCTCCACATTATTTTACTTTATTCTTATGTTATTCCCTTAGGTGAGGTTGAACAGTATAGACATTATCTTGACTATCTGTTAAAGGATTACTAAATAAGGAGAAAGCTTGTACTCCATGGTACTCATCCATGCCTTCCATCTAAGCAACTAACACAGAGCTGGTATGTGTTGCCTGTCAGCATGCAGCATTATTCTTACCATGGTAGCCCATACTCCCTAATTGCAGTCATTAATAAAGGAATTCCTCTATAAATAACATCAAAGATTATTTTTGTGAGCAGAATTTTGAAATGACATTCATAAAACAGATATAGAGCAAATGGGCAGACTCCAGAAAGAATTTTTAACAGGACTTACAGAAAGCCTTTCCTGTTGGCCTCAGTCTATCTATAAAACTGGCATAATGATTATGCTTTTCATGACAACTTGAGAGTCTGTAAAAAACTAACAAATACTTTAGAAGCATATTTTTAGCATATTGCACAGCAGTAATTGTCACAAAAATGATGATGATGGGCCTCCCCGGTGGCGCAGCGGTTGAGCGCTGGGTTGCGAAGCTGCCCGCGGCCTCTGCGACGCCGGTTCGATCCCCGGCTGCTCCCTGGCCACCGGAGGAGGGTCCCCCATGGCACGCAGACCTCTCCTGCCGCCCGCTGCTCCCCTCAGCAGTGTACTTCGGTCCTTCTGCCTGCTCTGCTCCCCGCTCTGGCTCTGGTGAATTCTCTCACCCTCCCGTGCTTCTGACTGTACCCAGTGCTTGTATAAATAAATAAATCTTTAAAAAAAAAAAAAATGATGATGATGACAGCTAATATATATTGAGCATTTACTCCTTCATGTAACAACTCTATGAGGCAGGAACTATTTTTATTCTCAAATAGATGAGGAAACTGAGGCGCAGAAAGGCAAAGTAAACTTGTCCAAAGTTCCAAGGCTAGTAGTCTACTTCTTCCATCAGTAGGAGATGCCATGAATATGGGTATGTGGGAGGCTTGCTTTCTTTCTCTAAGAGGTGGTTTTGCTGTTTTAATAAGGACAACCCAACATACCATTCTGAAGTCCTCTTCAAACTTGAAAGCCCCACCTCCCGTGGCGCAGAGAGTGGTGTGCAGGCTGGAGAAGTTCTTCTCACTGCCCATCTGAATGAACCTGTGCATAGCACAGCTGGGGAAGCGGATGAAGTGCAGGTTCCCTTTGCGCCCACACATGGTCAAGTTTTTCAGTTCCAGGTGGACATCTCGAATCCCAGTTTTCCCATAAGCAGTATTAGAAGTCAAATACTTCCTAATGCTCTTCAGGTTTTCCACCTCCTCTTGCTCCTCTTCAGCTGTAATGTCCTTTGGTTCAAAGTAAACCAGTTTAACCAACGTTCCACCGATATCCATGCCAAACCACGGGAAGGCTGGGGACAGAAAGACAGAGTACCATGAAATCTACACATCCAAAGAAACACTTGATTTCTGAATATTCAGCAGCATCACACCCACAGGTGCATTTAGTATTCAACTGACCTGAATTCAACTATCTGTGCCTAAAAAACACAGGCAAAGAGAAACTCAAAATTTAAATGGTGTCCATGATTCCACCCCCACTCCTTGCAGTTACAATCTGCCTCAGGGGCCTCCCTGGTGGCGCAAGGGGTTAAGACACAACCAATGAAGCTGTCCACAGCCACTGTAGCATAAGTTCAATGCCCAGCCAGGGAGCTACCCACATGGTGCAACAGACCTCTCCTGTCTCGCCCGTTGCTCCCCTCAGCAGTGTATCTCAGTCAATCCACCTGTTCTGCTCCCCACTCTGTCTCTGGTGAATCCTCTCACCCCCCCGCACTTCTGGCCTGTACCCCAATTCTTGTATGCATAAATAAATAAATAAATCTTAAAAAAAAATATGCCTCAGACTTGGGCATCGAGAAGCAGGGCCTGCGTTCCCTAAGTCAATTCATGTGTTTCCCAGGGTTCGAGAATCTCACCACACTGACTACAATTCCAATAATTAAAGAAACATTTTGCATATGCCTTCACCCCCAAATGTCATCAGAACCTCAGCCAAAGACACAGTAATCTGTTCCAACACCAGAAGATGCTAGATGCACCAAGAGACAGTGTGTGGTCTACAATCTACATAGGCCTTTGGGGCCCAATGATTGTTTTTACAGCATTCAATTTGTGCTTTCACAAGCTGACTTATAAGATGTGGCCCCACTTTTCTACAGAAAAATAGGAAGGAGAAAGGTAGAAAAAACCGGCTAGGGGAGAGGATCACTGCAGAAGATGATCTCCGTGGTGGCAGAATTCTAAGAATAGTTACATCTTCTTTCTTCATTAAGCAGAGAACCTCTCCACCTCAAATGGCCCACTTACAAGTCCTCAGGGCAACTGGCCTATTAAAATTGCTTTTAACATTCTAATCTCTGGTCTCCTCTCCTACAAATTTTGTTTCGTTTTTTTTTTTTTTAAAGAATGGACGTTACAGGGCCTCCCTGGTGGCGCAGCGATTGAGCGCTGGGCTGCGAAGCTGCCCACAGCCTCTGCAGCGCCGGTTCGATCCCTGCCCGCCGGCAAGGGTCCCACATGGGGTGCAGACCTCTCCTGCCACCTGCTGCTCCCCTCAGCAGTGTATTTCGTCAGTCTGCCTGTTCTGCTCCCCGTTCTGGCTCTGGTGAATTCTCTCACCCTCCCGTGCTTCTGACTGTACCCAGTGCTTGTATAAATAAATAATCTTTAAAAAAAAAAAAAAAAAGAATGGATGTTACAATTTTCATATTGAATTTGTCATTTACACGCCTATATAACTTTGGGTTACATTTTTATTCTTCCACATGTACATATGCTTCATTCACCCTCCACCAGCAATACTCCTACTCTACTAGATATTTACCCAAAAAGTATGAAAACCCTAATACAAAAAGACACGTACTTCCTTCTTCATAACAGTACTGTCTACAATCACCAAGTGCCACAGATCCAAACTAAGTGCCCATCAACTGATGTCTGGATCAAGAAATTGTGGAATGTATACTCGATAAAATGCTACTGAGGTTCTCACTTAAATCAGGTACAGGATTTGGGCCATGAGTATTTTTATTAAAAGTTCTCCAGCAGTTCTAATCTGCAGCTTTGGGATTACTAGATTAGAAGAACTGTGGTCACTGACAGAAAAGCCTGCAAATAAACACAGCTTCTGAGCAGGTCTGTGATACAAAGGCACACCTCCACATTTACTATATATTAACTATCCCTATATACATTATAACACACATATATTTAATCTGCTGGAGATGCTTACCCATGACAAAATGAACCTCATCACAATTATTATTATTTTTTTTTTTTTAATACAAGTACTGGGTACAGTCAGATGTGCAGGAGGTTGAGAGAATTCACCAGAGCCAGAGCGGGGAACAGAACAAGCAGAATGACGAAATACACTGCTGAGGGGAGCAGCGTGCACGGCAGGAAAGGTCTGTCGCGCCATGTGGGACCCTCGCTGGTGGCCGGGGAATGAACGGGCACTGCAGAGGCTGCGGGCAGCTTCGCAGCCCAGCGCTCAACTGCTGCGCCACCAGGGGAGGCCCCACAATTACTTTTATTGTCATTAAGAGAACAGGCTGTGCTACCTGAACAGGCGGACATCAATTGGAGGCAATCTGGAAAGTTAATACTGCACCAAAAATTTTCCTGGTGAAGACAGAGCAAACCCAAATAGGAATCTAAAATTTGGGATCTCCCTTGACATCTCCCTCAGCAAACCATGGGCTGAATCTGAAACTGTAATATTAAAACTGAGTTTAAAGACTCAGAGAGATAAACAGGCTTATTTCATAAAGTTTATTTTATCCAGCCCTACAAAACATCCACACAGGCCCTTGTCAATTGTGCATATTACACCTAGAAATTACATTGCCAGGAACATAAGAACACAAGTTATTTTTCCTAGGCAGCCCTACTCCTTAGCTCTCTATATCAGCATGTCAGGGGAGGTAGAGAAAGGGGGTGCTTATCAGGAAGCCAACCCTTATGCAGAATCTTCTTTCCTGTGCTTCACTGTTGTCATTTAACTTTGAGCCAAGACAGTTGTTCCATATTTAGTAGATAGTAACTCTAATAGCTTGGAAAAGTCAATTCCAAACCCCCTTAAAGATTAAGATTAACAAATTGATCCACTGATAAGACCAAGTTTAACAAACATCTTATTATTTTTGCATAATTTTACATAGCAATCCCACAGTCCAGTGTAGGCTGGGAAGCTTGCTTGCTTGTTCTCACAGGAGACAATAGCAAACTATTTGTCAACTCATCTCACAGATGACATTTCTTGGTCCATGCTTGCTGTCAGCAGGGCCCACAGTGGATAACAGATAAAGCCCAAAGCCAGGATTCAGAACTAACTCCACAAGCGCAGTCAGTAGCAATCAGTCAGTGCAATGCCCTCCACTTCTGAATCTCAATTCTCTTATCCATGAAAGGAAAAGACTGCAGCAGAATGGTCTCCAATTCCCTTCCTACCACAAACTTTTAATGCACAATTTAAGAAATTAAAGAAAAAAATCACAACCACCCCATAGAGCTTGACCAGAATCCTAGTTTTCAACTCCACTGAAACCCCAAGGCACATCAATAAGCACCAGGATCTCAGTCAGCACTGCACCTGAAATCCATTCTTATGAGAGTAAGGAAGACACCTTCTACTGGACAGGCTGGGGGGCAGGGATTCTGAAACAGTGCTTGGACAACCACTTTGGAAAGACTCTGGCAACATCTATTAAAATTAACAGTACACAAACACTTTTAACCCAGTCAAACACCATCCCTGGATTTTATTAAAAAGTGCCAGTATTCTAAGACAGGTATAAGAATGGTTATTGCAGGGCCTCCCTGATGGCGCAGGTGGTTGAGCGCCGCACTGTGAAGCTGTCCGCATCCTCTGCAGTGCCGGTTTGATCCCGGCCAGCCGGCGAGAATCCCACATGGCACAGCAGACCTCTCCTGGCTCACCCGCTGCTCCCCTCAGCAGTGTATTTCAGTCAGTCTGCCTGTTCTGTTCCCCGCTCTGTCTCTGGTGAATTTTCTCACCCTCTCACCCACCTGGCCTGTACCCTAGTTCTTGTATAAATAAATAAATCTTAAAAAAAAAAAATGGTTATTGCAGCACCCTTTAGGGTGACTAAATTAAAGCAAACTATAAACAAAGTACATGCCCTTTAGTATATGACTTCTAAGCCATAGAATATTAGTTAGCTGTTAAAAAGAATGAATGAGATTTATACCAATTGCCTGGAGAGACAGCCCATCCCCAACCTACTGTGAAAAGAGCCTACATAAAGATATACAGGTCGTCCCCCTCCCCACTAGGTTGTTAATATTTTTAGGGGCTGGCAGGATGAAACTTTACCGGCAGAGGCTAGAGATGTGGGGAGAAAGGATGAAGAAAACACTACACTTACAATGTTCAGTACATGCAGAAGTTTAAAAATAAGAATTCAGTAATAATGGAAAATAGCAGACATCTCAGCACAGAATGGACAGAACAAGCTGTTTGAAACCCAGAAAATAATCTAGTTCTGTACCAGAAAACCAGCACTCACCCAGATGCAGCTGTTACTGGCACTCTGGGATAAAGAGTCCCCACATGGCCTTATCTTTGGATGGATATTGGTAACAACAGGCAACTGAAGAAAGTCTCACTTGTTCAAATGCAAAAGGGGACACCTACACATATCAAAAATGTTCTTCTTGTTTGTTTTCCAGTCATTTCAAAGGTTTTGTTGGCAACTCAACAAAAACAATGCTTAAAAGTATAGTTTTGAAAATTCAGTTGAATATTGCATCAGCAGTTTTTGTTAAAATGAAAGGAAATAAGAATTGAATAATGTAATAGTTTAAATGGCAATAGAAACTGCCTTCACCGAATGTTGCCTCAATAAAAAATACAATTTTAAAAAACCATAGAGGTATAGCATTAAAAAAACTTGCTCTTCCATTCACATTTAAATGTTTTACAGGACACACTCATGCTGTAAATATACAGTTTTATTCACCTTCCTGATATCAAAGTATACCCAAACCAGCACTTCCCATATATACAAGCTCTGGACAGGAAGGAAGAACATCAGAATGTAACTACCATTCATAACTCATGTCTTCTCTAATCCAGGATACCCAGATGCTTTGATAAATTCAGCTGAAATGCAGAGAAGAAAAGTCTATGTTTGTCAGCCGACTGCTGGTTCTAGATACATAATGTTGGCATTCTCCCTTTACTCCTCCTTCCTAAATCAGGTATCACTTTTTTTTTTTATTATTTTCTAGAATATTCACCAAGGATGTTCAACAGGAGACTAGACTCAAACTGACAAGCAGACTTCCACAAACAAGTAAATTGGATCTACTCACTCAAAATAGTTTCTGTTAAAAAAAAAAAAAAAGGCCCAAAATGGAGTCATGTAAGCCAAGACTTAATGTCTAACAAAAATGCAGTTTTGATCTCTCATAAAAGCAAAATTTTAAACCAATCAATATGCAATTTCCTGCTAAGCAGTGGTGAGTTATCTGTATGATAAGATGACCTCTCCCTTCCCCTAAAGGAAAGTGGTTTTCCCCTAAAGGAAAGTGGTTTTTCCTAAAATAATCTCTTTCCTTGTCCCTCTTTATGACTATAAAAACCTTCCATTTTGTATGACTCCTTGTAACACCTTTAGACTTGCTATTAGATAGGTTGCTGCCAACATGAATCCCTTATATTAAAGTTAATTTCAAACCGTTTGGATCAATTTTGCTTTATCACACTACCATAGTGAGGTGTATATAAACTAGAAACCAATGTTCATAGAACAAGCTGATACCAGTAAGTAGTTGACTTTGGGGCCATCTTTTCTCAGCATATTCTGAATAAAGAAAACATTCCTTAAGGAAATGCATGCATGTGTATAGCAAGTGACATATACAAAGATGGTCACTGCAGCATTTGTCATAACTGGTAACAATCTAGATGCCCACCAATGTACAAATAAAATGTGATACTTAAATGGTAATGATGGAATACTATATATCTAAGAGATTCATACATCTGGGCCTCCCTGGTGGTGCAGGCAGTTGAGCACGGCTGCGCTGTGAAGCTGTCTGCAGCCTCTGCAGCATGGTTCAATCCCCGGCCAGCCAGGGAGCAACCCACATGGCACAGAAGATCTCTCCTGTCTCGCCCGCTGCTCCCCTCAGCAGTGTATTTCAGTCAGTCTGCCTGTTCTGTTCCCTGCTCTGTCTCTGGTAAATCCTCTCACCCTACCGCACATCTGGCCTATACCCTGGTTCTTGTATGCATGAATAAATAAATCTTTTTTAAAAAAGAGAGTCATACATCTCAAGATGGATACAGCTCAAAAACAAGGCTGAAGGAAATTGCTTTAATGGTGAGAAGGAAGGTATAGGTCATCACTTCCAGGCCAGAGCATTTAGCTCTGGTCATAAGACCCTCCTGAGCTTTCCCATAGGGACTGGAAGTAGTCCAGATGTGACTGATCTCTCCCCCTAAGTGCTGGAGTGAAAATGCAGCTAATCCACAATGCACAATTATTGGTGGAGGAAAAGAATAGAAAACTTAAAGGAGGCATCACAAGACTCACACAAGGAGGTGGGTAATAGAAGGGATTAACATAGCCATTAATGCAACTATAGAAACTAAGATCCTTAGGGGCCAACGCCTAGATCACAAGACCCAGGCAGGTATCAGACTGCTGTAGGGGGTGTCAGGAGAACAGATCTGAAGGTGGAGATATAGAGATTGAGGGCCATTGTAGAAACCTGGGCCCTTTTAAATTCTACATAGTTTAATCAAAGTCAACAAACAAACAAACCACTCTCAGGAGTGAGCCCCTCCCAAAGAGAAGTCTATCCTAAAATCTCTGCACTGGCATGGGGCAACAGTCCTTCTGCCCACCTGTGCCTATGCAGGTGCTTCTTTTCACCAACTCTGTCCCTCCACAGGGCAGCAGCCTTCCTGCCTGTCGGTGACCTGTCCCTGCCGGGCTTCTCTTCACTGACCTCCCTCAGCAGAGGCAGCTCTCCTCAAGGCCGCCCGCCTGCAACCATGCAGGCCTCTCTCAGCAAACCTGTCCCTTTAGGGCAGTTTTTCTGGCTGCTTGTGTCTATGCAAGTGTCCTTTATTCTTCTGTCCTTCTCCCTAATAAACCTGCCCTCTAAATATAACTACTGTCTGTCTCGTGGAGAAACTCGCCTGGGAAACTCGCCACATGCTGCTGGAAGGGAAGCTCTGGTGAAATCTTTCCCAGAGTAAACCCAAGGACCCCGCACTCCAAACCCACTGACTCCAAAAATGACATCACTATCATGTATCTTAACTCGGAAGGCAGAGAATACACCTAAAAAATTAGCATATCTAGTGGAAAAGGTCCAAAGTCAAATGTTTCTATTGGCTATTGATGGATGTGATGGAGGACAAGAATAGAAAGACTGGAAAGGAGGCCTCACAAGACTAAAACCCGACTCACACAAGGAGGTGGGGGTCGAGGGGAATAACATGACCAGTAAACCCAGCTGTAGAGGGTTGAGCCCTTAGGCTCCAGCGCCTTATCACAAGGCATGAGACCCTAGGATCAGATGCCATAGAGAATGGAGCACAGACCTGAGGGTAAAGATATGGAGATTGGGCCCACCCTGGAATCTCTGGTCCCTTTCTGGTTTTGCCTGTTACCCAACATCAGCAACAAGCAGGCCACTCCACGGGAGTGACCCCTCCCAAAGAGAAGTCTGTATCAGTTAAATCTCTGCACTGGCATGGGGCAGCAGTCCTTCTGCCTGTGACTATGCAGGTGCTTCTTTTCACAAACTCTGTCCCTCCACAGGGCAGCAGCTTCCTGCCTGCCCATGACCTGTCCACGCCCGGCTTCTCCTCACTGACCTCCCACAGCGGAGGCAACTCTCCTCAAGGCCGCCCGCCTGCAATCATGCAGGCCTCTCTCAGCAAACCTATCTCTTTCCCTTTCCCTAATAAACCTGTTCTTTAAATATAACTAATGTCTCTGTCTCGTGGAGAAACTCGCCTGGGGAGCTCGCTGCTGCAGCCAAAACGGGAGCTCTGGTGAAACCTTTCCTAGAGTGAACGCAAGGACCCCGCAACTCCAAAAGCTATATCAGATGCATTTTAAAAAGTGTAACTTTTCTGAAAGAGAGAGGGATTGCTGCGGTCAGAAAATAACTGACTAGTTTACAAACCAAAAAGGAAAGGAAATAAAGTTCATCAAGTCAGACTTGCAGCATTGGAAAAACAGCTGCTTCTCTTCCCCAGCAGATGAAGGATAAATCCAGGAGACAGCTTTTGGGTGCAAAAGGTCACTCAGCACCTAGTTTTGGGGTGAGGCACAAATGAAGAGAATGGCTACCATACCTTTTAGGGGGAAAGGATGTCCTGAGCTAATCCCATACAGGCTTTGTGGACCCCACCCCCACTCCAGACTAAAGCCATCAGGACATTGGGAAAGACAAATCCCATCACCACCAATGGGAAGGTGGCTGGGACCTGAGGGTGGAGTTGGGCAGCCAGGTTGGATATAAAAACCAAACACGTGGGCCTTGGGGGGTCTTGCTATCGCCTCCTGGCTTCACCGGCGGCCAACTCTGAGAGCGCCATTTTTGGGATTCCTGATCTGCGGATCGGGTAGGACTCATTTAAAACTTTGTCTCCCACTTTTCTCCCTGAGCTGTACATTTCCTCATTTCCCCTTCCCTTGTAAATAAACCTTTTATTAACCTTTTGTGTGTGCCTGCAGTAGAGCATTGATTGATAAGCCCTTTTAAGTGCGCGGGTGAGGACCCACAGTCAGGCACCCCGTTTTGTATCGGGGTTGCTCTACAACATACCCACTCTTTACACTTTAACAGGGTTAAGAATCTCAAAGATGCAGTTAAAGTTGTGGCTTTTCAGCAATACTTTCAATTAGAATTGCTCAAGGTAAGAGAGATTAAAGGTCTCTGGGAAGTATCCTGAATTAAGCCATTAAAGAAAGGCAGGAAGGCAAAACACAAAGGCACACAGTAATTATAAATGTGCCAAGAACTGAGCGCTTGACTACAGGCACATGAACATACCTGGAGTTCAGTAGATAAGAAATGCATTTCCTTTGAAAAGAGTTGTACTGCCAAAGTCTGAACCTATAAAGGCTGGGAAAACTATTTAAGACCTAAAAGAACCCTTGTGTCCCCACCCCTATCAAGTCAGGAAGAAAATGAGAGAGCTGCTCTGTCCCTTGGAAGGGCACAAGACAATTCATGGGAGATGTGATCAAGGAGGCTGCTGGAAGAGCCCAGGAGTGAACTGGGTGATGGACTGGGGAGGTCCTCCTGTTAGGGGGAAAAGGATGCCCTAAAGCTAATTCTATACAGGCTTTGTGGACTCCACCCCCACTCCAGACCAAAGCCAAAAGACAATGGGAGAGACAAATCCCATCACCACCAAAGGGAAGGTTGCTGGAACCTGAGGGTGGGGTTAAGCAGTCAGGTTTGGTATAAAACCAGACACATGGGCTTTGGAGGGGGGGGGTCCTTTTTTGGCTCTCCGCCAGCTCGCAGCGCTCAGCCAGCTCTTGGAGTGCCTTTGGGTTTCCAGGTCGGGTAGGACGCATTACAGACTTTATTTCCCTATTTTCTCCCTGAGTTGTACATTTCTTCATTTCCCTTTCCCTTGTAAATAAACCTTTTATTAACCTTTTGTGTGTGCCTGTAGTGGAGTATAAATAAGTCCCTTTCAAGCGCACGGGTGAGGACCCACAGCCAGGCAACAATTTTATATCAGGGTTGCTCCGTAACACTCCAAGAGAGAAGAATCAGGACCCTGGAGATAGTTTCTGCACCTACTGTAACAGGGTGTTCCCCAGGAAACACCTGTTCCCCACCTGGGGCAGGGAAGCTGGAACTACCCCTTTTCCTGGGGAACACCCTCTTATACTACAAGGCAGGGAACCTGAGGGATTTCAGATTGCTTCAGTGTTTTAGAATGTGGACCAGTAGAATGGATGTCGCCCATTCATCACCCCCTTTCTGAATAGAAGTACATGTTGAGTTTTCCAACCTTTGTTTCACCATTATATATTAATGTATGTGGAAGCCATTTTAAATCAAACAG
Organism: Talpa occidentalis; assembly: GCF_014898055.3. NCBI lineage: Eukaryota > Metazoa > Chordata > Mammalia > Eulipotyphla > Talpidae > Talpa > Talpa occidentalis. Next base: position 62,919,271 of record NW_023605194.1, read on the forward strand.
ACTCCACCTTGTTTCTACAACGGTGAGCGTTCCATGGGAGCTGCCGAGTGCAACGTGACTCAGCAATCCCTTTTCTCATTATCCGAGACTATGAAAGAAATGTCAGTGGAGACCATCTACCGACTATTACAAAAGACTCCACAACACTCTCTTCTGTTTGAAGGGCCTTGTCTACCAATCATGAAAAGCAAATGAACTCAAGAACCAACCCAAAAAGTTTCAAACCAGGTGGCCCAAGCCCAGACTACTTTACTTTTGAACTTTCCAATCTCCTGACACCTGTGGAACGGATCTTGGGACTGCCTGGGGCTGTGGACCCAGATCATGACCTCTATTCCCTAATATATACACTTTGGTGTTTATATTACAGTCTGATTATTTCCCTGTTGACATGCACTCTGTAGGGGAGGTGCGAACAGCAGAAGTCTCTAGATCAAGAGAACCCATATCCAGAGTTGATGTTTAATCTATTTTGTATGTTGTGTCGATTTTAGTGCCTATTGTACAGCATCCAGATGCTGTGACTTGGTGGAACTGCCAGGTCATCTCGTTTGGAGAGAAAATGAATGTGTTTCACCTGTAGGAGGAAGTATGAGCCAAATATCTGGCAATCAGCAGAAAAATCACAGTAGTCATTAATACAGCTGGCCAAACAGTTCTGGTTTATTGTCCTTCCAGGCCCAGGGGGTCAGACTGCCATTCCCAGTGATTTGATAATTGAGCTGAGTAATGTGCCTTAATCAGGCCAATAGGCACACGTGGAAATGGGATATGTCACTTCCAGGAAAGAGGACTTACAGCTGGTGTGAGACCCTCCAAAACGCTTTCTCTGTACCCATTAGCAGCACAATTCAAGATAATGATTGCGCCACAGCTGGATCACAGGGATGTCAAGACAGAAAGTAGGCCATGGCCACCCCTTGAATGACTTAGAGAGTGTGATAAAAACTAAACCTTGGTTACTTTAAACCAGCATTGAGGTATGAGGGCTACTAGTTACTACTGGATGCTCTTGGTTTGTCCTGATTAATATGCCCCTCATCAAAACTTCTGACTTTTTTTTTTTTTTAAACCCCTGGAACCTTCCCTCTCTCACAGAACCAGATCCAGGACCTACCTCCAGTGTGACAAAATTTTCTCTGAACACAAACCAAGATTGGCAATCTGGTGGTGGTTAAAACTATGAAATATATCCACATTCCAAATCTTGTGGTGAAAATATCTAAAATGTTTATTGGTAGTCGATGTCTTTGAAACAAAGCCTGCTTCTTAAAGACTTTTAGAACACTAGACTTAGTCTCTGAGGAGCACTTATGCTTCCTGCAGTAAATTTCAAAGGTACACAACGAACTAAAGAGCACAAATGAGCAAAGGAGGGGGAAAGAAACACCACAGAAGTGCTTTCCTATCTAAGAGACAATTTAAAAGAGCTTGGGGACAATGTATCCATAAGATAATTCACCACACCAAGTAGAATTTATTCCAGGGACAGAAGGATGATTCAACATCCGAAAATCAATCAATGTTATCCAACATATCAACAAAAAGAAATACAAAAACCGTATGATAATATCAATAGATGCTGAGAAAGCTTTCGACAAAGTACAACACCCATTTATGATAAAGGCCCTTGAAATTCTCGGGATACAAAGAACATACCTCAACATCATAAAGGCCATATATGACAAGCCCATAGTCAGCATCATTCTCAATGGCGAAAAGCTGAAAGCATTTCCATTAAGATCTGGAACAAGACAAGGATGTCCACTCTTACCACTGCTTTTCAATATAATACTGGAAGTCCTAGCCAGAGCAATAAGACAAGAGAAAGACATACAAGGAATCCAAATAGGGTAGGAAGAAGTTAAATTATCACTGTTCGCAGATGATATGACAATATACATAGAGAACCCCAAAAACTCCACAAAAACTAAACTAATCAATCAGTTTAGTAAAGTGGCAGGATACAAAATCAACACACAAAAATCAGTAGCCTTCATATACACAAACAATAAATCTGAAGGAGAAATCAAAAAAAATCCCTTTTATTATTAAAACAAAAAAACCAAATACTTAGGTTTATTCCCAACAAAAGAGGTAAAGGACCTATACAAAGAAAACAATAAGACACTGTTAAAAGAAATAGAACAAGACACAAAGAAATGGAAAGACTTCCCCTGCTCATGGATTGGAAGAATTAACATTATTAAAATGGTCATCCTACCAAAGGTAATTTACAGATTCAATGCTATTCCAATAAAAATTTCAAAGACATTCTTCAAAGAAATAGAACAATTATTGATGAAACTCATACGGAATCACCAAAAACCCTGAATAGCCAGTCTCCTGAAAAAAAAAAAAAGGGAATGGAGGCATCACATTCCCAGACTTCAAACTATACTACAATGCCATAATCATCAAAACTGCATGGTATTGGAACAAGAACAGACACACAGACCAATGGAACTGAATAGCAAATCCAGAAATAAACTCACAGATTTATGGTCAACTAATCTTTTACAAAGGAGCAAAGAATATGCACTGAAGCAAAGAAAGTTTGTTCAGTAAATGGTGCTGGGAAAACTGGGTCGCTACATGCAAAAGAATGAAGACTAACTACTACCTCACACCATGCACAAAAACCAACTCAAAATGAATTAAAGAACTAGACATAAGACCTGAAACCATAAAATACAGAAAAGGAAATATAGGCGAAATACTACATGACATGCACATCAAAGACATCTTTACAGACACATCACCCAAAGCAGTGATAGTGAAGGCAAAGATAAACAGCTGGGACTACATCAAATTAAAGAGCTTCTGCACAGCAAAACAGACAATAACTGAAACAAAGAGAAACCCTACCAACGGGGAGAAAATTTTTGCATACAACACTAATGATAAAGGACTGATCACAAAAATCTACAAAGAGCTGATGAGACTCAACAAAAACAAAGAAAATAATCCAGTCAAAAAATGGGCAGAAAGAGCTAAAAATAAACTTCTCCGAAGAGGAAATGCAAATGGCCAACAGACATATGAAAAAATGTTCAACATCACTTGTAATCAGGGAGATGAAAATCAAAACTACCATGAGATACCATCTTACACCAGTGAGAATGGCACATATTAAAAAAATTAGCAACAACAAATGTTGGCGAGGTTGTGGAGAAAAAGGAACTCTCCTGCACTGCTGGTGGGAGTGCAAACTGGTCCAACCACTATGGAGAGCTGTGTGGAGATTTCCTGACCTACTAAACATAGAGCTTCCATATGATCCAGCAATTCCACTCCTAGGTATTTACCCAAATGACAGAGAAACATTAATTCCAATGGGCACCTGCACCTCTATGTTTATAGCAGCACTATTTACAATAGCTAAGCTATGGAAACAACCCAAATGCCCTAAAACAGATCACTGGATCAAGAGATGTGGTACATATACACAATGGAATATTACTCAACAATCAAAAAAGATAAACTCATGCCATCTGCAACAACATGGATGGAGCTAGAAGGCATCATGCTCAGCGAAATAAGTCAGAAAGAAAAAGAAAAAAAAGAAAAATACTGAATGTTCTCACTCATAGCAGGAAGTTAGAAAACCTAAATAAGGGACCAGGAAAAAGACTAATTAATACAAAGTAAAAATCAAAATCAACAAGCAACTATAAACCAGAGACACACTACCGTGGGGGTTGGGGGAAGGACTAGGGTCAAAATAAGGGGGGGGTGCAATTGTATGGGGAATATAACCAAAATGAAAATGCATACATTGTGCAAAAATGAAAAATGATGTAAGAATTACATAAAATTTAAAAAAAAATAGCTTGGGGAGCCTGAGAAAATCTACCACCTCTTCAACAACCAAGCCACAGAACTTTAAGAGGTGTTACTGGTGAAGTCAGATATCCTAATGTTACAGGGCAGCCCCTATACAAAACAGGTTGCCGGACTGTAGGTCCTCACCCACGCACTTACAGGGACTTATTTATACTCTACTGCAGGCACACACAAAAGGTTAATAAAAGGTTTATTTACAAGGGAAGGGCAAATGAGGAAATGTACAACTCAGGGAGACAAGTGGGAGACAAAGTTTTAAATGCGTCCGACCCAATCCGCCAATCTGGAATCCCAAATGGCACTCTGAGAGCTGGCTGCAAGCCAGGAGCTGTGAAGCCAGGAGGCCAGAGAGAGAGCGAGCAACCCCAAGGCCCACGTGTCTGGTTTTATACCAAACCTGGCTGCTTAACTGCACCCTCAGGTCCCAGCCACCCTCCCTTTGGTGGTGACGGGATTTGTCTTTCCCAATGTCTTGATGGCTTTGGTCTGGAGTAGGGGTGGAGTCCACAAAGCCTGCATGGGATTAGCTCAGGACATCCTTTCCCCCTAACACTAACATTAATATTTCTTCTTGTATGTAAATTACACACCAACCCGTCAAGATTAAATCCTTCAGAGATGGTTCTGACTCAGCAATCACTTGTTGTCATAGACAGTTTAACTGTTCAAGGTTCCACCAAGATGGCATTTGTTGTAAGAATTGTGAGTGAGGCAGCAGCAGGAATTAATAGGTTGAAAAAGTGTTTGAGGATTGTATGATCAACAGAAAAAAACAATTTGTAAAGCACTTAGGAGATATTTTTGCACTACATTAATACTAATTACATTCAAGTTACCTAGGGACCTCATATTACAATTTTATATTACATATTACAGTAACAATAAATTTTAACTTAGATCCAAATGTGAAACAGAATTGTATGTATTTCTTTAAAAATTTGCTCTTTGGGGGCCTCCCCTGGTGGCGCAGCTGTTGAGTGCTGGGCTGCGAAGCTGCCCGCAGCCTCTGCTGCACCGGTTTGATCCCCAGCCGCTGGTGAGGGTCCCACATGGCGTGCAGACCTCTCCTGCCGCCCGCTGCTCCCCTCAGCAGTGTACTTCGGTCCTTCTGCCTGTTCTGCTCCCCGTTCTGACTCTGGTGAATTCTCTCACCCGCCCGTGCTTCTGACTGTACCCAGTACTTGTATAAATAAATAAATAAATAAATAAATAAATAAATAAATAAATAAATAAATAAATAAATAAATAAATAATCTTTTAAAAAAATTTGCTCTTTGAAGGCTTCACTAGATCTAAATTTAAGTTGACAGCATAAAGCAATTCTTTGCTAACTGTCAAAGGTTTAAGAAGTGGAAGGGATCTTCAGAAGTCCCTTCCTGTTTGCAGATAAGTAAACAGAAGCTTTGAAAGATCCACATAAGATCTAGGCAGATCTCAGTACGATAAACTCTAGATAAAGTCTAGATAAGCCAAAGATAAAATAAGCCCTATAGAAGAGGATTGAGGCTTAGGGATTGTCCAACATCCCCTTTCCAATTTCAGGAGCCAGTTTGCTGACTAGTCTGAGTTGGAGTTCACTGTCACTTCCATCAGAAAAAATTACTGTAGGCAAGTTTCTCTTTTGAGCTATTTACTATTGGGTGAAAACAGAGGTGAACTTCCAACTAAAATTCTGTCTAGTTTTCAAATTCCATCATCCTAAATATACTTGCAAAAAGTTCTCCAAAATCTTACTTTTAACAGCATAAAATATTCAAGTTGAAAACCTCAGAACTGCTTAAGGACCTTGAAGAAAAGTGGTAAATGTAAAATTTAATAAAAGGGTTTCCAAAACACTCTGAAAAAACACCTAATTACTGCACACAGAGCAATCTGCTAAACATTCCTCTATGCAAAGAAACTTGAGTCATGGTTTCTTTCAATTAATGATTACCAGATTTCTTTAGTTTGAATCTTAGTCACGTGGTCATACCAATGCTGGCAAGGGTTACAAGGACACAAGCACTTACAAAGAACTGAGGAATGTAAATTGGTACAATCTGGAAATATGTATTTAAAAGATCCAGATTCCAATACCCTTTGATACATTAGTTTCACTGTTTACCCTAAAGAAAGCATTATGCATGCATTCAAAATTTCTTTTAAAAAAATCACTGACATTTTGTTAATAATGAGAAAATTCATTTATTCAAAAATTTGTTTAAAAGAATGACTATCCATTAACAAATGAAAAATATACCACCACATATGAAAAAATGTTCAACATCCCTTATCATCAGGGAAATGCAAATTAAAACCACTTTGAGATACCACCTTACATGAGTTAAGAATAGCACATATCAAAAAAAAACAAGCAACAACAAATGTTGGTGAGGATGTGGTGAAAAAGGAACTCTCCTACCTTGCTGGTGCGAGTGCAAACTGGTCCAACCACTATGGAAAGCTCTTTGGAGGTTCCTCAGTCTACTGAAAATGGAGCTACCATCCGACCCACCAATTCCACTCCTATGGATCTACCCAAAAGGACACAAAAACATTGATTCAAAAGAACACCTGTATCCCTATGTTTACTGCAGCACTATTTACAATAGGTAAAACCTGGAAACAACCAAATGCCCAAAAATAGATGACTGGATCAAGAAGATGTGGCATATATATACAATGGAATATTATTCAGCAATCAAAAAAGATAAACATGTCATTCACAGCAACATGGATGGAGCTAGAAGGAATTATGCTCAGTGAAATAAGCCAGAAAGAAAAAGAAAAATATCGATGGTCTCACTTATAGCAGCAATATAGGGAAACCAAATAAGACATCAGTGTAAAAAAATAATAACAGTACAAAACACAACAAAGCAAAAACAATTATAAACCAGAGACATCCTGCAGGGGAGGAGGAGGGAGAGGGAGCAGAGGGAGGGAGGGAGGAGCACAGGGGACTGAGGTGATGGTGCACGGGTGCACTGGGGAAAGAAACTCTACGGGGACAACACCTGAGGGGGTGGGGAAGCAAATATTGTTTAAAAATGAACAATGATGTAAAAAATATATAAAATAAAAATGAGAGTAGATTTAAAAAAAATATACCACCATTAGAATTATGTCATTATATATTGCTGGGTGATTAAGTGGTACATTTTATATGATTACAATTTTGCATAAAAATTAAATAACTATTTGTACACAGAAAACAAGGCTGGAAACTTGAGGCCGAAATGCTGGCCTCTGGATTATAGAGTAAGTTGATTTTTTTTCCTTCCACTGACCATTTTGATGATGCTTTTCAATATTTTTATAATCAATCTATTTAATCTTCATACTCAAAGCAATTTTAGAATTGTCAATCAAAACTTCTCTGTAATGATGCAAAAGAAAAAGAAATTGTTTTATTTTATGTCAATGAGCAGATAATGGATCTGTGGCTCTACCCCTGGAAACCGGCATGCACTTGTTCCAGCTCAACAATCCTTCCTCCCCAGAAATGCCTTACCCACACCAAGGCTGCTGTCCAAAACTATTACCCATCAGGAAGGACAGGAGAAGGAAGCCTGGCACCCAAGAAGGAGTCTAACACCACAAGGACATCTTCAAGTAAAAATTCAGGGGAGAGGGCCTCCCTGGTGGCACAAGGGGTTAAGACAGAGCACTATGAAGCTATCCACAGCCACTGCAGCACAAGTTCAATCCCCAGCCAGGGAGATGACCCAAATGGCACAGCAGACCTCTCCTGTCTCGCCCGCTGCTCCCCTCAGCAGTGTATTTCAGTCCATCTGCCTGTTCTGTTCCCCACTCTGTCTCTGGTGAATCCTCTCACCCCCCACACCTCTGGCCTGTACCCCAGTTCTCATATGCATAAATAAATCTTTAAAAAAAAAAGAATTCAGGGGAGAAAGAACCCTGTTTCACCCACCAACCCCATTGTCAGGGCAAACCCCAAGTATTAAACTTGGCAATTCAAAACACAGGAACGCAGGTATGTCTGCAGGAAAGGATCACCGTGGGAAAGCCACACACCCTGGGTCACAGCCACTCTTTTTCCCCAGGCAAAGGCCTCAGATTCCCATTAACTTTTTCCCTCTCATCCAGAGAGGAGCAGGAAGGAGAGGATTAAGAATATTCCCATAAATGGGGGGGAGGTGGGAGAAGGGCAAGGAATGTAGATTATCACACCAGAACTGGACCACACTGTGAACACCAGGCTCAGTGCCAACAGTCTGTGCTATTTTTAGGCACTCACAAAAATATTTAATTTTTCTTAAATCAAAAGAAAACATGGGGCCTCCCCGGTGGCGCAGCGGTTGAGCGCTGGGTTGCGAAGCTGCCCACAGCCTCTGCGGCGCCGGTTCGATCCCCGGCTGCTCCCCGGCCACCGGAGGAGGGTCCCACATGGCGCGCAGACCTCTCCTGCCGCCCGCTGCTCCCCTCAGCAGTGTACTTCGGTCCTTCTGCCTGCTCTGCTCTCTGCTCTGGCTCTGGTGAATTCTCTCACCCTCCCGCGCTTCTGACTGTACCCAGTGCATGTATAAACAAAAACAAAGAAAGAAAACATGCCTCTATAAAAAAAAAAAAAAAAAAAAAAAAGAAAACATGAACTTTCAGGTCAACGAACATGTCTTTATACTACCACTCATAAAATATAATCTTTTGGATTTATTTTGTTCTTTATCCTTTCATAAATGTAAAGTAGAACTTTCACTTATTTTTTATGGAGGAAGGAGCTCAGGAAGGGAAAAGTGTCTGGACTCCAGGAAAGTTAGCCCATTTCACATCTTGCTCCACACGCAACAGTAGAGTGGAACTGACTGACAACATTTAGTTTGCATTTTCAATTAAACCCAATCTGTATCATTTATTTGCAATTATACTTCCTTAGAGCAACTTCAATGTCAGCACTCAGTGCAACTAAATTTTAAAGGCAAAGGTTTAATTATATTTATTTCCTTAAATGACTGGCCATATTCAACTACATTGTTTCTCAAATATGCCTAACCACAAAAACCACTGACAGCACTTGTTAAAAACACACCCCATTCCCCACCATGGCCTGGAGATACTGATTGAATGGGAATGGAGAAAATGTTTTCAATGAGTGGCCTCTCTAATTCTCACTGATCAAGTTCAAAACCACTGACTGAATCAAAATGAATATGGTATGCAGCTGAATCATGATTTAAACATGAGAAATCAGTTTTAATGAGCTGCTCTTGCTTGTAACTTGGACGGAACCCTGAGGCTGACAGCTGAAGGCCATGCAAGGTAATGACCCAAGAGGATCCCATTCCCAAGAGGGGCTTGAATACATCTAATTGCTTTTTAATGAAATTATTTATGGAGATACGTAACAGGAGTGCTGTAGGTGATTTTCAAAATGCTGTTTCTGAAGTTCCAGTCATCATCCACCCATGACTAAACCTCATGATTACGGGGTTAGCAACATTCCACATACAACTGAACTAAAATCACTGTGCTTCTCTCTTCTAGTGACTCCCATTTTACCAGCAAGCAGGCATTCCTACCTACAGGTTAGCTCTAAAACAGGACTTGAGTATTAAGGTCATGCAGCCAGACAGTCTGACTTGCAATCCATGTGGTTGACCTTGACACGGATGATCAAATGAAATCAGAGCTAACAGAAACACCAACATAAAAGCTTTGTTACTTTTTTGTTATTGTTCGGTTTCAGGAGGAGGGGGAAGTTCCTACAGGGTGCTGAAGACACCAATAAATGTATTCTTAGCTTGGATCTGGGCCAGGAAGAAACAGAGCAAGACGGAACTAGAAATGAGGGGACCCAAAATAATAAACCCAAGAGCTTAAACAAACCTTTCTTTTAATCTCATCCTCAAGGTCCTCAGCAGTGCAATAAAGTGAGCAGTTCAGTGAAAGGCACTTTGCTTCCCAAGATCCTGGACTCCCAATTTTCAAGAGTCAACTGTAGGCTGAGGAGGTCAAAGTAAACAATTATAGACAGTTGCCACCCAATCTAGAGGCAACAGAAGGTTAATATCAACCGTCCATGTGGTTTTCAGCTTTAATTATGCCACCATCTGCACCAGAATTGCAGTCCCCTGGACGGAAGAGAAGTTCCCATCAGTTTGACTATGCAGAGATGTGCCAAGAGACACAGGTACAATTGCACCTGTGTAACCATCTCCAGTGTGATCATTTCAGCAACTACAGCTGATCACAGCATCCACCTAGGAATGGTTCCTCCAGCTACCTACTAATACCCTGCACTGAGGCTCAAGATGGTAATCTTATTACCTGCTTAAACAAATCCCAGTTGAAACTACCAAGAGATTTAGCCTCCTGTCTTGACAAGCCACCAGAGCATGCTTACTTACTCCAGGGACATGAGTGATAATTTAATACCAAGTGTAGTTAAAGAGACTTCAGGGAGAACAGCATCGCTAGACTGCACCAGGCAGGACAACAGGCCTACCGGAAATGGACTCAGTGCATTTATTTTAGCTCAGCTATGAAAGTCTGGCAAATCTTTCCAGTTCAGCTGGGTGGGGACTGAGGGAAGCCGTGACAACTGTTCAGGTGGCAATGCAAGCAGAGTAAAGAGGTTATAAACACCGTCCTCAAATAATCTGAGACCAACTGCATGTACACCAAATCATTCAACAGATATTTTATTCCTACTGTACAGTGTGAGCCCCTGTGGCACAGAATCAGGATGGGGACATGAACCTGTCCCCTTCACACATTCTAGTCCACAAGGGCTGATCATTAGTCAAGAACAGTCTGCGGGGGGCTCCCTGGTGGCCCAAGGGTTTAAGCACCGCACTATGAAACAATTCGCAGCCTCTCGTGGGGGAAGGGGGCGGCAGGGGGGGCGGGAGGGGGGGGGTCGGCGGCAACCCACATGGTGCAGCAGATCCCTCCTGACTCGCCCACTGCTCCCCTCAGCAGTGTATTTCAGTCAGTCTGCCTGTTCTGCTCCCTACTCTGTCTCTGGTGAATCCTCTCACCGCCCCGCATCTCTGGCCTGTACCCCAGCTCTTGTATGCATAAATAAATAAATCTTAAAAAAAAAAAAAAAAGTCTGGATCCCTACTATTGTGGATTGGGGGCTGGAGGGAATATTTCCTGTACAATCTAGGGTCCAATTTTTTTAAATAATCTTGAATTACTGTTAACAAGAAGTTTGCAAACTGTTGAGCTGTTGTATATTGGTTTATGATTATAAATCCACTTGTTTATGACTTAAGTGAAGATTTTTTTTCTCTAAAGGGAATTTGTTTATATCGGGGTGGCTATGTTACACTATCAGCAAAATTGTTGTGCTATTGAGGGCTTGTAATATGAGCCTATAGAAGAGCAACTAGGAGAGGATGATGTGTGGATATTTAAGCTTTAAAAACCAAGAGGTTTGACCAGAATTCAAAAGCACGTCGTCTGGACAAGGCCACTCTTGCTGACTTCAGAAGCTCTCTGAAGGCGTGGAGACATTTGCTCCTGCTGTGGCCATACGACTCTTGGTCGGCAGTGGAGTTAAACCCTACTGAAGTCTCAAGAAGGACAAGAAGGACATCTGTTCCTGTCTTGCTCAGTAAGGCTACTTCTCATGGGCAGTAGTGCAAGCTCTATACCTGTCCCTGAGCAACTTCCAGAGCAACCTCCCTTGCCTGCCAATAACGGTGCCATCACCCACAAGCAAGGGACCTCAGATGGTGGCTGACACTCAAGCTTTTAGTTGGAAGGACTGACTCTGCACCAACAGCCAACTCATAGAAAGGTACATCTCAGCTAAATTTGGACTGTTTTTTTCATCTTTCCCTTTGCCTGGAACAGTCATGTGATTAATCTGTCACTGCTTTGGGGCATGTTATTTCTTTATTGGCTTGTAAAATATTTTTATAAATTATAATTCCCTCAGTTAACCCATGTTAAATAAATTACTGGCCAAGACAATCTTATTCTGTGAACAAAATTTGCTACAAACAAAACAAAAGCCTTTATTTAGAAACTTCTTCCAACACAGATCTCAAGTCATTTCTTCCACACACAGTTGTTACAAATTTGATATATATAGGGCTGATGTCAGTCTCTTAGAAATAGCCACACACATTACCATTAATTCTAGTACATGAGTCTATTTAGAAAAACAGTATCATTAAAATTAGAAGAAAAAAAAAAAAAAGATTCCACTAGTCTATGGGTAAAATCCACATTGCCCCACAGTCAGACACTATTTCATTAATACAACCCTGTAAGATTTACAAATGGCAGCTCTGCAGCACACCATCTTCAGCACAGTAACTACCAACAATCAATGTTGACAATTCCTAACCATTTAGGAACCTTACACAGTAGATGACACTCAAACTTAAAAAAGTTTAAAAAGCACAGGATAGGGGCCTCCCTGGTGGTGCAAGGGGTTAAGTCTCAGCACTATCAAGCTATCTCCAGCCACTGCATGAGTTCAATCCTGGGGTAAGGGAGCTCACCCACATGGTACAGCAGACCTCTCCTGTCTAGCTGCTCCCCTCAGCAGTATATTTCAATCAGCCTCTTCTACTCCCCACACTGTCTCTAGTGAATTCTCTCACCCCACCCCCTACCCCCCACCCCCCCCACCCCAGCACCTCTGGCCTACACCCCAGCTCTTATACGCATAAAACAAAATAAAATAAATCTTTAAAAAAAAAAAAAAAAAGCACAGGATGTTAGTATAGGAGGGACATAATGGCTCTGGCCCACAATAAGCACATGAAAAGATTTCTACATCAAAATGCAAATCAAAATCACAATGACATACCACTCAACCACACCAGGATGGCTATAACAAAAGATGGAAAAGAACATGTATTGGTGAGGATGTAGAGAAACTAAAATGCTTATACACCTCTGGTAGGAATTTAAAATAGTGCTCTCACTCTGGAAAACAGTCTGGCAGTCCTGCAAGAGGTAAAACAAAGTTAATATATGATCCTGCATGTCTACTCTGAGATAGATCCCCAGGAATAATGAAAACAAATCTTAATAAAGCTGTTATTGCATATATGGATCTCATTCAAAATCTATATATTGAATCCTACATCCTGATGCCCTCAGGAACTACATAAACCTGTGCTTCCCAGGCTGCCAAGGTATACATGTTCTTTTGCCTTTATTATGGTTTTCTATGTCTTGCTTTGGGGCTAACCCTGTTACTGTCTTACCACTGTCAATGTCCCTATAGTATCTCCACTCTGAACCTATGTATGAATGCAGAGAAACCAGAAAGGCAAGTCTCTAAAGCTGTGACTCTGCTAAGAGTAAACAAGACTCAGGGTGAATGCGTAAGTACTCTAAGTGTAAAGACATTAAGTATCTCTAATTTTATCTGCCTTCTAACACTGATTTTGGTTGCTCAGAAGTTTTTGCTTACTTACAGGTTCTCAGCTGTCTCCCAGGTTATCAATGATAAATTCATATTGTTATAGGGCAACCCTGATATAAAATGGATCCTTTTCCCCCTAACAATATCACCATCATTGTGATTAGTAATAATTGTTTACTATGACTATTCTTATCAAAAGCACAATTAGATATAATAATAACTGAATGGGAAGAGATTAAAACTTAGATTATATAAATAGGGATATTCAAAATATTTTATTCATTTGGGGTCACTTAATTTGAGGGTACAGTGACCTATATCTTTAAGGTGAGATTTTCAAATTCTTTAGCATTCGAACTTTTTCCTATTATATCTCATTTCTGGACTTCATATATGAAAGAGATAAAAGCAACACATTTATAATGGTTTGTTTTACAAATCATATTATACATTTAATGTAAAGTTAATGAAAATGAGGCTGGAAAACGGTCACTTACAGATGATGGCTGCAGTTTCATGAACTTCAACATTCATCTTATTTCTGTACTTTGGATTATACAATATGGAGAAAAGCTTGATTCATAAAAAGTATGGGCAAATTCTGGCTGTTTTTTGAATCGCTTTCCTTACAATCTCAGGGATTTCCTGAATCAAAACTGATTTAGTAGCATGAAAATATTTTACTGGAATTATTTTACAAAAAGATAAATGTTGTTAGAAATACCTAACAACGCTTTACTTTGCAAGTAATAAACATAACAAAAAAGCAGTTAAACCTTATAGTAAGTGCAAAAACTAAGTATTGCGGTTCAGTATTTCTACTTGACCGGTTACCCATTTACTAGATATTATATAACTGACCTAAGTCAGAGTGAGAGCATTTGCCAAACAAATATGCTTAAGCCATCCCTAAATTTAATCAAGTGTGCTGCACGTGTACAGAAATGGTATACTGGGGCCTCTCTGGTGGCGCAACCTATGAAGCTATCTGCAGCCACTGCAGCATGAGTTCGATCTCTGGCCAGGGAGATGCCCACATGGCACAGCAGACCTCTCCTGCCTGGCCCGCTGCTCCCCTCAGCAGTGTATTTCGGTCAATCTGCCTGTTCTGTTCCCTGCTCTATCTCTGGTGAATCCTCTCACCCCCCACACCTCTGGCCTGTACCCCAATTCTTGTAATGCATAAATACATAAATGTTAAAAAATAAATAAATGGTATACTGACTTGGCTTGTGCAATTTTACCTGCACATATATGCACAAGCCAAGCATTTTAAAATACATCAGTGCTACAAAACTTGCCAATTGGTCCTGTTAATAAGATTTCAGAAGTATATTCCAAAGTCTAAGAAGTGATAAACCAGCAGCAGCACTGATCAACTATCATTAAGAGCTTACTATGTGCAAGCGCTATGCAGGCAACTTTACATGCAATGTCTGATTTAATTCTCATAACCTAGTATGATCGGCATTATTATGCTGCCCATTTTACAGATGATAAAACTGAGGTCCAGGTTAAGGAACTCGCACAAAAACTAATAAGGTGGTCTTCAGCCTAACTTTTAATTATGGCCTTTAAAAATACAAAAATACTTTTAAAGATTTTTGAATGAAGAATTACTAAGAATAAATATTTGGACCCCCCCCCCTAAATTTCCATCCCTTATATAGCTGGCACATAACAATTACCCATTAAATGAATAAACAAAAGAGCAAATCCAAACACTTTGTACACCATTATTTATACAACCAGTATAAAAGCTGGTATTAATAATGTCCCTAAATTATTAGAAAATAGTAAATTATACTCCTTGTTCTGTAAAAGACAACAGGGTTGTATAAAATGTATTTGAAAGCACATTTTTGCTAAAGCTGAACAAGTCTTAAAAGTGACAAAAGTAAACCAGTCTTGCAGTTATATAATAAGAATTCATTGATGTTTAACTGGTTTGATTCCCAGGAATATTTAACAAACAAGCAATACTGAAGAGATTCAGGATCTCTTTGTGCTTGTGGTGAACTTGAAATACAGGGTTAAAAGTCTAAATACAGGGTTAGTGGCCTGGAATCGAGAATCTCACAAAGTTCAGTTAATACCCCTTGTGTGATCCATCTGAAAACCCCACTTCAACCCCTAAATCTGGTACCTTCAGATACCAAGGTCTGAGCTAAATCTTAAATCCCGTCTTCTGGGTGAGTTCTAGCTTACCTGCTTCCACCCTCATGGCTTAAGAGGAAAGGAGAGGAGTGGGGTTCTTTTAACATTGCTCCTACTCTCTTAATCTCTAACTCTCAAGGCCAAAACTCCATAGAGATACTAATCACTAATCACTTCTAATCCAGTGATTTTAGGGTCTTCCCAAAGCACCTCTTCTGGCACAGGCCTATTT
Organism: Talpa occidentalis; assembly: GCF_014898055.3. Lineage (NCBI taxonomy): Eukaryota > Metazoa > Chordata > Mammalia > Eulipotyphla > Talpidae > Talpa > Talpa occidentalis. The sequence goes on from NW_023605194.1 coordinate 62,934,840, forward strand.
CATTCCAAGAATGATGTTTGAAATATCAGACCATGAAGAAATGGCTAAAAAGTAAACATGAAAAAAAACAATTAACAGGTACTAGCAAACAAAGGGATCCTTCCAGGCAACAAAATATCAGGTTTTCATCCATCTCCCTACAAAAAAAGATGTAGAATTTTAATTTGCAGTTACTAAATTCATTTCTCTAGTTGTGCATAACAATATACTATAGTCTCAACTGAATATAATACATTGTTAACTTTTTCAACAAATAACAGATAGTTGTTATATTTTTTTTTACAAAAGTTCTCATCTTTTAGAAGGACATAGGAAAATATTTATCATTGACCTGACATGACACCTGAGATTTCCTTCACTATCATCCATCTTGGGAAGGGGAGATTTGCATGAAATAGACAAAATAAACTGACAACTAAAGAAGCTGAGGGACAAGTACTTAACAGCAGTGACACAATAGTTGCTCCTTATTTTCAGGGGATACATTCCAAGGTCCCCAGTGGACCCCTGAAACTGAGGGCAGTACTAAACCCTATACTGTTTTTTTCCTGCAAATACATACCTGTGATAAAGTTTAAACTATAATTTAAATAAGAGTTTTAACAATAATAAAAAGTAGAGTAATTAAAACATTATACTATCACCAAAGTTACATGAATATAGTCTCTCTCAAAACATTTTATTATACATAATATGGGTAACTGAAACCACAGGAAAGGGAGGACTGCTGTACTATATAAACTTTACTTTCGTATAATATTTAATTATTTTTAATTGCAGTGATATTAGGATACTCCCCATCAGGTATCACATAATGTTTACAATTTTACTAAATAAAAAGATTTTTTTTAATGCCAGCACTCTCCAAAAATATATTCAGGGCAGTGAGGGAAAAGTGGAGCACAATGAGTTAGTTACCTTTGGAGTAAAACTCAAATGGGGGCGAACAGGGAAGTCCCTTTTTTGCTTCACAGATGGAATCAAGCATACCAAGCTCCTTTCCCTCTTGGCGGGGACAAATTTCAACCTGCCGGTCCTAACCAGAAACATGAAATGAAGATATTCTGGCAACTCTACTTTGCATTTCTGCAGCAACAAATAAGCTATAAACTACCTTAGCAAGGTTCGAGGTATAACTGCAGCCGGATTTACACCTATTTTATAGAAAAAAATTGTTGGCGTTCCCCACAAGTGATAAATGTGTTAACTCAAAATAATTCAAGTCATTCAGAAGAAAATCAATAAATTGTGAGTTGTGAAATAAGTATAAAGAAGTCCAAAGTTAGGATTCTCCTGTGAGCAGTACTTTAGTACTTGCATGTATATCTATCCTTCTGCAAATGGACATGGCTATTATCTCTTCTCCTTTCCTCGTGTCCCCTGCTGCACTGCTGACACACTGACACCTGCTCACCCTCAGGTCATCCAGCACTGAGCCCAACTACCTTTGGGAGAAGAATTTAAATGTGATTCTAAAGACACTCTACCCTTACGCCACACTGGGCCCTCAAATATTTGCAGAATACTTCCTTCTCAAAAGATATGGCTCTCTCATCTAACTTCTCATCTTCTGATACTGTGCTACCTTAAAATAAAAACCTACATTGATGTTTTCCCCCTTTTCTGGCTTAAATGCCTCAATATTCAGGCCTCCCTGGTGGCACAAGGGGCTAAGCACCGCACTATGAAGCAATCCGCAGCCTCTGCAGCACAAGTTCGATCCCCGGCCGGCCAGGGAGCAACACACATGGAGCAGCGGACCTCTCCTGTCTCACCCGCTGCTCCCCTCAGCAGTGTATTTCAGTCAGTCTGCCTGTTCTGTTCCCCACTCTGTCTCTAGTGAAGCCTCTCACCCTCTGCATCTCTAGCCTGTACCCCAGCTCTTGTGTGCGTAAATAAATACATCTTTAAAAAAAAAAAAGCCTCAATATTCAATTTATGTTACTGACACTCTCTGACGCCTTTCTGAGCCTCCTCTGTGAGCTGTATCCCAGTGAGTGGCGTTTAACAACTGGATATCTGAAAAGAAAGCCCTGGTTTTACGAGTTTGCTAGTTTCTTTTTTTTTTTTTTAAAGATTTATTTATTTATTTATACATACATAGAAGCACTGGGTACAGTCAGAAGCGCGGGAGGGTGAGAGAATTCACCAGAGACAGAGCGGGGAGCAGAGCAGGCAGAAGGACCGAAGTACACTGCTGAGGGGAGCAGCGGGCGGCAGGAGAGGTCTGCGCGCCATGTGGGACCCTCCTTCCGCGGCCGGGGAGCAGCCGGGGATTGAACCTGCGCTGCAGAGGCTGCGGGCAGCTTCGCAACCCAGCGCTCAACCGCTGCGCCACCGGGGAGGCCCAAGTTTGCTAGTTTCTGATGTGTAAACACACACACTGGGACTAATTTCAAGCGCTCCAATAAGAGGACATTGACTGCAGAGTCAGGAAGTGACATAGACCATCAGCAACCAGAGCCCGAGGAGTTGGCTCCCGCACACCACTGGGACTCCTAGTTTGTCCAGAATAATCCCAGTATATGCCTGTGGACCTGGCCATAATTATTAATGGTAATATTATGTGGTCACGCCAAAAAGTAAAACACATTTGGGCACTAAGTAAAATCTTTCCACAAAAGATAAGATGTCCTATCTGCTTGGCCAAACTGGTATTACCTTCCATCCCCTAAATACATGGCATCCCTTTATGGGCCTCCCCAGGTGGCACAGCGGTTGAGCGCTGGGTTGCGAAGCTGCCCGCAGCCTCTGCAGTGCCAGTTCGATCCCCAGCTGCTCCCCGGCCTCCAGAGGAGGGTCCCACATGCGCGCAGACCTCTCCTGCCGCCCGCTGCTCCCCTCAGCAGTGTACTTCGGTCCTTCTGCCTGCTCTGCTCCCCGCTCTGGCTCTGGTGAATTCTCTCACCCTCCCGCGCTTCTGACTGTACCCAGTGCTTGTATAAATAAATAAATCTTAAAAAAAAAAAATACATGGCATCCCTTTAGATTTTTTTTTATCAAATATAATTAAGTATGAATTGTAAACAACCTCAATATGTCCAAGTCCTCTAACTCATACAGAGTTTAGTGACTCAGGAATGTTTGAGTAAAAGCCAGACAACTAGCTTCAGGCTACCCTTCCACTTGGAACCATGTGCATATGAGTATCACATCCAGCACCTATGACAGTGCCTAACCCAAAGAAATAAAAATTTATTTTTCCCTGTGGAGCATTATTATTATTATTATTATTATTATTAGTGAGGATTATTAAAGCTCAGCATTCAAGGCCACCCAGGTCAATATGTCCTAATCCCCTGTGTGACAACTCAAGGAAGCATTCTGCAATCTATGCTTTAATAAATTTTCCAGTCATCCAGTGCACTGAATCACACCAGTAATGAAGTCTGAACGGCAAGAGTTGGTTTTTCAGAGGGCAGGAACTAGAGAAAAGTTAAGAGAAAAGAGCAATCTTTAAATATCTAATGAACTGTCATGTAGAAGAAGGTGGATCAGATACTCTGTATTGTCAAGGACAGCAGAGTAGATTTTACAGGGAGGCACATTTAGAATTAGTGTAAAGAAGGAAACCTAACATTACCACCCATAATGACAGCTAACATTTATTTTTTTTTTAAAGATTTTATTTATTTATGCATGTAAGAACTGGGGTACAGGCCAGAGGTGTGGAGGGTGAGAGGATTCACCAGAGACAGAGTGGGGAACAGAACAGGGAGACTGACCGAAACACACTGCTGAGGGGAGCAGCGGGTGAGTCAGGAGAGGTCTGCTGCGCCATGTGGGTAGCTCCCTGGCCGGCAGGGGTATCGACCCCATGCTGCAGTGGCTGCGGATTGCTTCATAGGTTGCGTCTTAACCCTTTGCACCACAAGGAGGCCCTAACATTTATTTTTTTTTTAAAAGATTTATTTATTTATGCATACAAGAATTAAAGTGTAGACAGGAGATGAGGGAGGGTGAGAGGGCTCACCAGAGACAGAGTGGGGGCAGAACAGGCAGATCTACTGAAATACACTAAGGGGAGCAGCAGGCGGGAGAGACAGGAGAGGTCTGCTGTGCCACGTGAGTTAGCTCTCTGGCCAGCTAGAGATCGAACTCATGCTGCAGTGGCTGGAGATGGCTTGATAGCACTGTGTCTTTAACCCGGGGGGCCACCAGGGAGGCCACCAGGAAGGGCCCAGACAGCTAACCTTTGTTGAGCAGCTACATTCTGCTGAAAGTCACTCCCTACTGTTGACTCATACGGAGCCTGAAGTCAACTAAGCCCATCCCTGTCTTTTTCACCCCTGAACTGCCTAGCCTGGGCTGAAAGTTGTTTGTGCAGTGGCCCAGGGGGTTCCTAGAACTGGCATAGCTCACAGAGGCTCACACAGGTCAGGACTGTCCTGAGCCTCTATCTAAGGCTGTTATGGTCTCTGACCTAGCACAGGGTCAAGGTTAGCACACCAGAGGGATCCCATGCTGGCTTTTTTTATCTTTTTTGAGGTAATACTGCTTTACAACACTGTATATGATTTAGAGGTTCACACATCCTCAGATTTATGTTACAACCCCACCCATGATCCAAGCACCCCTCGTCCTTTACCCTGGGCCATCAGACCCCTCCCCCCTTTGTTCCTACCTCCATCCTCTCTCCCCCTTGAGTAGCCTCAATTCTTCAAGTTGTATTCCTAGGGTTTGCTTTAGTTTTGTCAATTTCTTTGTTGCTGTTTTTTTCTCTATATCCCATTTGTGAGTGAAATCATCCAGTATTTCTCCTTCTGACTTATTTCACTTAGCATTATCCCCTCAAGCCCGATCCACGTTGCCCAAATGGCAAGAGTTCATCTTGCTAGTCCTGAAGCTCCAGAAATATCCATCTCATATTTGCGAGAATGAACTTTGCAAGGCTCTGGGCTAAAAAGAAGGCAGCTGCTCTGAATTCTGATGTTTTACTTAATTCATGAAGCATTTATGAAGGAAAAGTGCTCACTTTTCTGAAGCTTCTCATCTCTCTTATATGTTATCTGCCTCATTCAAGGGCTTAGATATCAAATAGCAACGATCAAAGGAAGACATTTCCATTTTAAAATATAACGGAGCAGACACTAGATTAGTAGTAAAACTAATTACACTGTCTTGTTCACAAAGTCACCAACATCACTCTCAGGCAGGGGACTGCTGTATTTGGGGTTGCAATGGAGCAATCTATGAAAGAGATAAAGAGGACAGGTCTGGTGGCAGTGAGTCCTAATTCTAGAAGAGGAAATTAGGGAAACATCCTTTCAGGAAGTAATATCAAAGCCTGAAACCCAACACCCAAAAAGTTCTCAGTCAGGGCAAGAAGAGTTCATGAAAAGTCCTGGATTTCAGGAAGCTTTGAAAGCTTCTGTGACTACATAACAGCAATAATATTAATACTATACCCTTCATTAGCAATAGCTAACATGAATACTACCCTCATACCAGAGTGCAGTTGTTCTCGACCACTTTGTCTATTTCCTACGTTTGGTCCTCACACCTGATAAGATGGACAATCAACAAAGTGAGCCTCTGCGAAGTTAAGCATCTCACCCAAAGCTACACTATTAGTGACTGGTGGAGTGAGGATCTGGATCCAGGTTTAGAGGCTCCGAAGTTCCACTACCACTGCAGAACACTCTTCATACTTCCTGGGAATCCCTTAGCATTCTAAGTCTTGTTCCCTGGCCCAGCAGAGTCCAAATCTGAACTCAGATAGTTTTACCCTGAGCCCATGAGTCCTTGACACCCAAGTGTCTTCAGCTGCAGGAGATCAGGACAGTATCTGTCTTCTCAGAATGGGCTGCTGTAAGAGAAAGACTGCAAGCTGGGTTGCTAATAAAGCATAGAAATTTATTTCTCACAGTTCTGGAGTCCCAGATCAACTTGCTGGCAGATTCAGTGTCTGGGGATGCCCTACTTCCTAGATGGCTATCTTTTTGCTGTAACCTCATTAGGAGAATGGACAGGGAGCTTTTCTGGGATCTATTTTATAAGGGCATTTATCTCAAATCACCTCCCAAAGCCCTTACCTCCTAATACTATCACCTCAGCGGTTGTGATTTCAATATGTGAACTTTGGGGGGATCACAAGCACTCGATCTATATAGCAGTATCTACCTCACAGGGTACTGCACGGGTCTGATGAGGTAATCCAGGTACAGTGCTTCCTGGCTTAGAGTAAATGCCCATCAATCTTGGCTACTGTTACCTCTACCATACACATGGATAAGTTTTTTGCCAAAGATGTACTGAATGGCATACACATATCTTTTCTGAAAGCCTTACAGAACACACTTACTTTTACCAGGATAAATAATAGGTTTATTGTAGCACAAAAAAAAGACAACTATCCGACAATGGAGTTAGACTTGTGTTTGAATTTTGGCCCTACCATTCACTAACTCTGGGTCTTCTGGCAGGTTACTTCACTTTTCTAAACCTCTCTTTCCCCATCTGTGAAAAGGAGAGTGGGAGTAGTAAGCATATGTTTTTGTAAAAACACGCATAGAACAACACAGGGCACGGAACTGTTGCTCAATCATAGCTACTCTAATTGCTCAGTCAATCAAAGACACTGCTATAGGTAGTCATGGGTTTTCCACCCTCATTCCAGATTATACAGAAATCCACTAGAGGCCGCAGATCATTATTTTGATGTAACTGCCTCTAAAAATAACATGCCCTTGTCCCTCCGAATCATCTGTTCTTTTAAATATAATCCCAAGAAGAAGACACACACATATACACATGATCAACCAACTCTAGGCATCTAAAAGATGTCACAAATTAAGTAATGAGATACCAATCTTAACAGCTGCACTATCTAGAGAAAAGGTCTACTTAGAATTCTGCACTCCTCCTTGTGTACATGAAACAGTTTCTATATTTGATTCTAAATATTGTCATCCCAAGGTGAACACTGTCTTAAAGCACGTGTAATTAAATATAATAGAAATCAAGCTTAATGTAGTTGGTAATTGGCCTGTATTTAAACAAATACACATACTGTTAAAAGCCTGGCTATTTCTCTCTCTCTCTCTCTCTCTCTCTCACACACACACACACACACACAGCGCCTGTCAATTAGGACCAGCATTCTTTTGTTTCCCACTAACCATGATGGATTTTGTTTTATTCACTTGTTAGATGTTCCACATGTTAGAAATTAACAGCACTCTTCTCATCCTTGGTCACTATACCAAACAAAATATGCTTTGTATTAAAGTTGAAATTTATTTACTGATCCTTTTGAGGAAAGTGGTATTCATACGTCAAACAGATCCAGCTACCTGACTTAACCACTTAAATGCTAGACGTCTGGACCTTAGATATTTATCTTCAACTCAAATGTGTATTGCAAAACTCATAAATTAACTAACAAACTTGGGAATTTGACCACCTCACAGAAGGTAGCCATACTGGAGTATGCCCTTGCTTTCCATTTAGGTCTTTTATTCTTAAATTTGCAATGCTTCCCATTCATTCAGAAATACTGACTGTGGGGTTTTTTTTGTTTGTTTGTTTTTTTGAGGGGTTTGTTTTTTAAAGATTTATTTATTTATTTATACAAGAACCAGGGTACAGGCCAGATGCGCAGGAGGGTGAGAGGATTCACCAGAGACAGAGTGGGGAACAAAACAAGCAGGCTGACTGAAATACACTGCTGAGGGGAGCAGCAGGCGCAACAGGAGGGTTCTGCTGCACCATGTGGGACCCTCGCCTGCCAGCTGGGATCGAACCCACGTTACAGAGGCTATGGACAGCTTCACAGCACTGCGCTCAACCGCCTGCACCAGGGGAGGCCCCTGATTGTGTTTTTTTTTAATGCATCAATACTGACAGCCTATGCAGACACAACCAGAAAATTCTAGCTATTTAGCTTTTAATCCAGTTTTCCTAGTTAGCCTGATTCAGAGATAGTAGAAAGTCCAAGAGTCAAAGCTAAATATTCCAGTACTTAGAAAACTGAATCTTGTACTCTCAGTGGTGAACAGATTTAGGTTTCAGTTTGTACCCATGAGGGTATTATGTACATAATGAACTCTCACCCATTTTCTGCTAGTGTTCTATCTGGATGATTTGAGAAGTCACAACTTTGCCCCAGGAGGCTGCAGGCACTGGTCCAATTCTATTCCTGCCTGTGGCCACACACAAGAAAGGAAGAGGGCAGCACTCACCCTCCAGCCTTCTCATGATGCTCAAATGTCTTGCCTTTCTGCAGTTATTGAGTTCAGTGACAGACAATGATCACCTTTGCATTTTTCTCTTCTCTCCACTAATATGGCTCACCTAATAGTGTCCTTGGGGTCTAAAAGATCTAGGACTTCAAAGGGAACATATATGTATATTATTTTATACCATTTTTGTTGCTCATCAAAAAGTATTCACCAATTTCATCAAAAATAATGGATTAGGGGCCTCGCAGGTGGCACAAGGAGTTAAGATGCAACCTATGAAGCTATCCGCAGCCACTGCAGCACAAGTTTGATCCCCGGCCAGCCAGGGAACTACCCACATGGCACAGCAGACTTCTGTCTCACCTGCTGCTCCCCTCAGCAGCGTATTTCAGTCAATCTGTCTGTTCTGTTCCCCACTCTGTCTCTGGTGAGTCCTCTCACCCCCCCCACACACACACACACACCACTGGCCTATACCCCAGTTCTTGTAGACATAAATAAATCTTTTTTTTAGATCGATTGATTGATTGATTGATTTATGCAAGAACCGGGGTACAGGCAGATGCACGGGAGGGTGAGAGGATTCACCAAAGACAGAGCAGGGAACAGAACAAGCAGACTGACGAAAACACTGCTGAGGGGAGCAGCGGGTGCAACAGGAGAGGTCTGCCGCACCATGTGGGATCCTCACCAGCAGGCCGGCCGGAATCAAACCGGCACTGCAGAGGTTGTGGGCAGCTTCACAGCACTGTGCTCAACCACCTGCGCCGCCAGGGAAGGCCCCATAAGTAAATCTTTTTAAAAAAAATGGATTAGGTAGAAAGCTATATACAAAGTTGTTGATGCAGCATGCTTATGATATAGAAACCCCAGCTACAGCCTGAAACTGAGAATCAGGCTAAATGATGGTATGTCATTATAACAGAATATTGGAATGTATACAATCATTAATATGATGTTATAAGGCCTCCCTGGTGGTACAAGGGGTTAAGACACAACCTATGAAGCTGTCTGCAGCCGCTGCAGCACAAGTTCAATCCCCAGCCAGGGAGCTTTCCACATGGCAGAGCAAACCTCTCCTGACTCGCCCGCTGCTCCCCTCAGCAGTGTATTTCAGTCAATCTGCCTATTCTGTTCCCCACTCTGTCTCTGGTGAATCCTCTCACCCCCCTCACCTGTACCCCAGTTCATGTATGCATAAATAAATAAATCTTTTTTTAAAATGATATCTTCATGCCATAAGAAAATGCTTATGCAAAAAATTTTAAATATACTTATCAAAATCTTATCTAAGAGGGCCTCCATTGGTGGCGGAAGGGGTTAAGTACAGGTATGATCCAAAATTATCTTTAAAATATGACTTTTTTAAGAACTCTCCTACATTGCTGGTGGGAGTGCAAACTGGTCCAACCACTGTGGAAAGCTGTCTGGAGTTTCCTCAGTCTACTAAATACGGAGCTACCATATGATCCGGCAATTCCACTACTATGGATCTACCAAACAAACAAAAACAGTGATTCAAAAGAACCTGTACATCTATGTTTATTTATTGCAGCACTATTTACAATAGGTAAAACCTGGAAACAACCCAAATGCCCAAAAATAGATGACTGGATCAAGAAGATGTGGTATATATACACAATGGAATATTATTCAGCAATCACAAAAGATAAACTCATGCCATTCGCAGCAACTTGGATGGAGCTAGAAGGAATTATGCTCAGTGAAATAAGCCAGAAGGAAAAAGAAAAATATCAGATGGACGGTTTCATTATAACAGGAATGTAGGGGAACCAAATAAGACATCAGTGTAAAAAAAAAATAATAACAGTACAAAACACAACAAAGCAAAAATAGACAATTATAAACCAGAGACATATTGCAGGGGAGGAGGAGGGAGAGGGGTGAAAGGGAGGGACCTCAGGGGACTGAGGTGATGGTGCACGGGTGCCTTGGGGAAGGAAATTCTATGGGGACTCAATCTGAGAGGGTAGGGGGAAGCAAATATTGTCTAAAAAATGATAAATGTTAAAATAAAAAAAAAGTAGACAAAAAATGGCTTTTTAACCCCTTCACCTATTTAAAAAGAAAAATGCATAATACACTTTAAACAGTTGTTTTCTAAGTAATAGGACCACTTTTTATCTAGTGCTTTTGGCACATTTTTGTGCTAATACTTTTATTGGAAAAGAGGGAAAAAATGAGACTAGGACTATTACAGCTAATCAAACTGTTTGCTCTTTCTTATTCTAGGCCTGTATTTCTTTTCAGCTAAGAAAGTCAGTCTGAAGTTGCCTCTGCTAGTTCAGTTGCCTTGTCCAGTCCTGGGGATTAACAGCTGATGGTACCGTGTATTGTGCTGCCGACAGTTGTGTTCATTGAGTAAATTAATGTATCAAGCAGGAATCTAAGTTCTTTATATACACTACCTCACTTAATTCTCAACTCAACCCATGATTTTGTATGATTATCTTCATCTTACTGACACTGAAACTGAATTACGGCAGTTAAATAACTGGTATCTTATCATTCAACTGCAATTCAAACTCAGGCCCTCTGGGGTTAAAATGACGACACCCTTTACAAAACATTCAGCACTCCCAGCATCTTTTTAGGATTACCAAGTTTCAAAATACAGTTGACTCTTTAAAAAAAAAAAAAAAGATTTATTTATTTATCAGTCAGAAGCGCGAGAGGGTGAGAGAATTCACCAGAGCCAGAGCGGGGAACAGAACAGGCAGACTGACGAAATACAATGCTAAGGGGAGCAGCAGGCGCTGCAGGAGAGGTCTGTGATGCCATATGGGATCCTTGCCGGGGGACCGGGGATCGAACTGGCGCTGCAGAGGCTGCCGGCAGCTTCACAGCCCAGCAATCAACTGCTGCACTACCAGGGGAGGCCCAAAATACAGTTGACTCTTAAGCATAGGTTTGAACTTCACAGCTCCACTCATACATAAATCTTCCCAATAAATACAATTGATCCTCAGTATCCACAGGTTCCACATACATGAATTCCATCAACTCCGATGTGGGCTGATTGAATCCAAAAATGTGAACCACGGGCTAAAGAGGGCCAACCACAGGGACCTGAGCCTCTGTAGATTTTCGTATCTGAGTAGGTCCTGAACACAATCCCCCTCCCCCCAGTTACCAAAGAATAGTTAATATTTTGTGGAGTCAAAAATTATACTTGTTGTACAATTGAGGGGGAAGGGTGTGGCTCAAGAACTGATGTCAGCTTATACCTCTTTTCTGAGACTCTAATCAAATATTCATGTATTCAAAGCCTGAAACTTGAGAAAAAGAATTCATCATCTACCATCAGGCTTCCAATCTAACGGGGGAAATAAGACAAATACCCTACAGGAAACAATCAGCACAAAGCCAAAAGAAAGTGTAATTAAATGCTAAGGCATGTGACTGAGTGGCTGACTAGCACAGAAGTCATGTTGAAAGAACGGTCCTCTTCAAAGTATCACAAAATTTTGAACATATAAGAAATAACATTTGGAGACCTAGCCAACTCCAGCATTTCAAGATCAGAGCTAGTCATTTGGTGGCGGTCATACCACTGCTGCAATATTCTCCTTCCCTGGCTTAGCAAAGTCAATATGCCATTGGTCTCATTTTCAGATTATAAACTGTGAACAGTCCCTGCATTGAGGGGCCAGATTTATATTTTAGAATAACCAAAATCTTTGTTTCATTCTATTCAAAGTTTTGAAACATTTAGTGTTTTAATGTGCACTCTACCCAAAATATTACCAAATAAAAACATACCCAACCACATACGCATTTGAGGGGCCAAAGAGAAGTGATATCTGGCTGTCCTAAAATCATCTGGTTTAGAAAGAATCAGGCAGGAATTAATCATCTGTCCAGCTTTGATGCTTCCACAGCTGACATACACTTGTTTCTAAAGTACCCAAGAACTCTCTGCAATAATTCCTCACAAAATCTATCAATCATGAGATAATAGAGATAAGCTTAACTCTAATATTTACTTAAATATCAACTGACTGAACAATTATTTTTAATAAAAAGACGCCTGTATGTGAACAGGCAAAGATAAAGATATTAAATCTAGTTTTAAATAAGAAATTTTTGTAGCTAACATCTGATGTGACTCAGAACACATGAAATTTATTTCAGAAATGTTTATTCAAATTTGAGAAAAGAACACATGGTAAGATAATGAAAAATCAATTTGATGAATCTTTTTAATAAGTGTTTAAAAATAAGACTCACAGTCACTACATTTAAATTAAGTTTTCATGAAAAACACAAATCACTTCAATCTCTGACACAAAGCACACATGGATACAGTTAAATTTTCTTGTATTCTAAAATAATAATTCCTATGGGTTTACAGGCACAGGGCATAAGGTTATTTTTTCTCTGTATTTTCAATGCCTCAAAAATTATTTCAATACCCTCAATTAAACATAGACCATTCAAGTTAGCAATACTAACCAAAAACTCAATACAGTCCTCTTTCATTATATTTTCATCATATTTTCTCATTTACCTTACAAACTCTCGTACAATTGTTAATGAGATGAGAGAAATAACTAAAATGCGGCTTCAAAATAAGAAAAACAGGTCACTAAATGATAAGCGATCAATATTAAGACCATAAAGACAATCAGTTTCAAACAAGTCTCAAAAAACAGAAGTACAGTCAATACAAACTGAGATTCTAGATGCCTTCCACATAGCCCTAGCCAAATCTGTTATGGGGCTTCAAAGTTCCTGACAAAAACTTAACTTTCAACCTAAATACTAGAGCTACAAAACACAAGTTATCAGAATCAACACATCCCAGAGTCAGGTTAAAATGCTTTCCAAAGTCCCACACTTTAAGTTGAATGCAGAAAAGCTAGGAGTCTAAACTGATTAACAGCAACATTGGGGGGGGGGGGAGTTGGAGGGGGCCAGGAGGTAGGGGAGTGGGGGGGTGGGGGCAGAGAAGTAAGCTGTTTGCCTAACATAAAGCATTTACGGACAAATCCAAATTACCTAGTAATTTCCCTATGTCAAACAGTATATAACCCATATGCAAAAGGTGCATGTTTGCCTGCAATCACTCATTAACATGCATTCTACTTACTCTGCTTTTTGCCATGTATAAGCTTCATTCAAGACACCCAGAAAGAGTAACCAGTTGAGAGGTTCGGCTCAGACAAGCAAACCAGTTGTAAACTCGATCTGCAAATTTACGTCCCAGAACGTCCCACAGGTAAGCCACTAACAGTATATACATCTATATATATGCAGGTTTTAGATTGTGAAATAACGCATTTCAGCTTTCCGATTTGCACATTACGATTAGAAACCCTCAACTCAACTCCACATCCCCACTCCCAGAAGGAAAAAAAAAAAAAATCCCCTCTAGTCCTCATTGGTCCAAATAGTTCCTGCCCACATGGTATCAGTGGGTGTGTCCCTCCCGACAGGTCTTTTCATTGGCTGCGAAGAAACAGCGTTTAATAGGCTGTGATTTGGGGGGGTTGTCAAACTCCACGCCTCCAGACCTCGCGCTCGCCAATACACCCAAGGTGCTGGCTGCTGCTCCGCGATTCAAAGGGCGTGCGGGCCGCGGGGCGCCAGCCGCAGTCGGCGCCGCTTAGAGAAAGGAAGGGCCCAAGGACAAGGGAGAAAGCGGCTCGGCGGTCCCTCCTGCCCTGCTCCCGGCCCCACCAAATATTCCCACACGTGCAATTTCCCGCTGGCAAACTGGAGAGGCTGGCAGTGCCTTCCCCTCTCAGAGAGCCTTGCCCTAAAGAGCAGCTCATTCTGCAGACTGCGACCCATTCTACAGATGGAAGCGAGCATGGAGCCGGCTCGGGCAGGGATCTTTGGCACCCCTGGGCCAAAAAAAACCGGTTCCGGGCGCCCCCGCGTGCAGCCCGCGGACGGCGGCGCGCCCGGCGCTGCAGGCTCCCCGGCTGCCCGGCCGCAGGGACCGCGCGCGGCACCCTGGCCGCGCTCGCGCTCCCCTCCCGGAGGGACTTACGCGGCCTATTCTTCCTCCCCGAGTCCATCCTCCTCCGCAGCCGGCATTTCTTGGCCGGAGAGTCGTGCTGAGGGGGCGGGGGCTGCGGCTGGAGCTCCGGCAGGAGCGGGAGGCGCGGGGGCCCCGTGTCGCCGCCGCCCGCGGGGCCCCGGCCGCAGAGGCGTGGAGGCTGGACCGCGGCGGGTGGAAGCCGTTGTGCAGCAGCCCGTTCACGGCCGCGGCGCCGGCGTCCTCGGGGGCCCCCGGGGGGTGCGGGGCCGAGCGCTCCGGCAGCCCAGCGCGGTCGCCCATGCCGGGGGCTGCGGGGGCAGCGCGCGGGCGCGGGCTCAGGCGGCCTCGCTGGAGGTCATTCCCGGGCGTCTTTATTTCCCCGGATCCTCCCTGCGGCTTCCGATTCGGCAGCCGCAGAGCCGCCGCGGGGGACGGCGAGCCGAGCGCTCCTCCCCTTCTCCCGCCGGCTCCCCCGCCCCCCCCGCGCCGGGCCCGGGGAGAGCCCGCCCCTCCGCGCCGGGCCGGAGCACAGTCGCCCGGGGCGCGGAGTCGGGACTCCCCGCAGATCCCGGGCCTGGACCCCGGCAGCCCACCTCCCCGGGGCCCCCCGGCCGCGCGGCCTCCTCGCTTCCTAGACCCGTCCCGCTACTGAGCATGCCCGGCCCTGCCCGCCGCCGCCACCGACGAGCTTCAACCTGGGGACCCCAGTTCTCCGGGTTTGCAAAGGAGAGATGGGCGGGTTAGGCTTTGTATAGTAGACCGAGACCAGAAGGCACTGGGCGTTGTGTTTGAGAGGAGCGAGCCTCACGGAGCTGCACCGGGAGGAAGGAAGACAATAAATATTTGTCCAAGCTTCAGGTTTGCTAATCCTGTCGCTAGGATTGTCTACCTTTACAAGGTCATTCACGTTGCCCTCTCCTCTACCAATCCCAGCCCCTTTGTGAGTGTGCCTGTGTGTGTGTGTTTGGTTAAGTGGCGAAACTATTCAGAGGCCTCAGGGGAGGGAGGATTATTTATAGAAAGGTAGGCCAATTTGGGGAGGGAGGGGAATGAACTTCTTTGCTGGCATACACTCAAACACCATGTGGTCCCCTGGAGTTATCTTCTGCAGGGAGGAAACCTGGGAATACAGTGTAAGGACAGTGAAGGACACAGCTGTGGGCAGGATTAACCCGAGCTGGACGAGACTAAGTAAACAGAAGCAGTCCCTAGTTATAAAAAGCATTTCCTCACCCAGAAAGAGCTTCAAGAGACTATGTCACACAATTTGCAGAGTAAGGAGTTACCTGTGTTTTAACAAGGGACGATAGCAATGGAATGGCGATCAACTCCATTAGCTTTGGGATTAAAGCTGGGTTCAAGTTCCAACTCAATCACCGAGGCACACCCAGACAAAATCACTGCTCAGGTGAACACACCTGGCAATAGAACGGGACTGGGCGTGCTCAATACGCAGGATACAATTGGGTGATGAGGACCTTCCCAAAGTTGTGTAATGCTTGAGGCCTCAGCTTTGAATCTAATCAAAAGTTGTCCCAAAAAAGTCTACCTGAAAGTATCTGGTATAATCTTGGCGCCCAGTAAGTGCCCTAAATAGCTACTTATACCTATTACTAGCAGTCCCCCTTCATTCTGTAGGATTGCCTCAGGCAAAATATTCATTCAGATAGGCTTGAGCCAAGATGTTCAGAGCAGGTTTTTCCCAATATAGTGTACCCTTGGTTTGTTGAGCTATCAGTAGCTGTCTCCTGGGCCTCAGGAAAAGGTTACCATTAACTTAAAAAATGAAGACTGCCCAGATTTGGGGCGGGGGGGGGGGGGCGGTGGAACACTTTTCATCAGAGAAACCTATCTTATGGGGCCTCCTTGGTGGCACAGGTCGTTGAGCACGCACTGTGAAGCTGTCCACACCCTGTGCAGTGCAGGTTCAATCCCGTCAAGCCGGTGAGAAGCCCACATTGCACAGCAGACCTCTCCTGTCTGCCTGCTGCTCCCCTCAGCAGTGTATTTCAGTCAATCTGCCTGTTCAGTTCACCTTCCAGCACATCTGGCCTGTACCCCGGTTCTTGTATAAATAAATAAATCTTTAAAAAAAAAAAAAAAAACCCTATTTTAGGGCAGGGCAAACATTTCGAGGTAAGGATTTGTCACCCCCTTAGGGTAAGTGTTTATCAGGGCTTTCTGCCCTCCTGCCATTAGGATTGCATACCTGATGGGGCACATGCATTTTGTTACATTGTTATAAGTAGTGTTGTTTGCTTCTGTGGGCCATGGCTGCAGTATTGAGATATTTGCCAAGAGAAGCAGAGGTAGAAGGAACGAGAACACGGGAAAGGGCCAAGTAAAGAGTGAAAATTCGCCAGGGGCTTGGAGGCCTCCTGGCCTCCTGGCCCCCGGCATCCCTGCTTGCTATGTACATGTTTGCCACACTACATATATATATATAAAAGCCTGAGAATGCCACTGAGGGCTCCAGGACTCTCCTTTACCCAGTCTGCTTGGCACAGAGAGAACCAGCTGTGTGCCTTCCTGGCACTACACACTCATATGTGAGTTCCCTCCTCTCTCCTTAAAGCCCCAGGTCCCTGCCTCATTCCTTAGTTTAGTATATAAACCCTTGTCCCGTTTACTTTAGCATATACAGCCATGTAAATTCTCCACATGGAAATAACTAAATTTGTTTTTTCTCTTGCTAATCTGATAGTAATTTGTTTGCTGGTGTAGCCTAAGAGCCCAGAGGGATAGGGGAATTTTTTTTAACTTTATGATTTCTTCAAATTAAGGTAATGCTGTTTTACAACATCATTTGTGTTTTGGAAGTAGAGGGTCCCCCTTTGTGTGTAATAATAGTACACCCTCTACCAAAGCACCCCATAGTCCATCAACTTCCTTCCCAAGTAGGAGAATTTCCTACAGTGTCCCATCAACCTCAAACACAGGGAACATACCATGATCACAGCTATGTTTATTATGTGATTTATCATGTGTTAGAGTCTCTGTTATTTGTACTTACAGCTCTCCATGCACTCAGCAGAAGACAGGGGGGCCTGCACCTCGGACTGGCAGTTCATTCCAGTAGACCCTCACCTAGAATCTGATCTTTAAAGCCATTGGGGCCACTTAAGAGCACTGACCAACTTACTCATTTTTTCACATAAAGAAACTGAGCCACAGAATGATGACTGAGGTTATTAAGAGCAAAACTGGGACTAAAACCTAAATCTTCTAACTGCTTCTACTACTCTGACCTTATCACACTATTTGAAGATGTAGAGAAAAAAACCTAGGTGATCCAGCCCTTGCTTTTCTTGCCTCGCTCTCTATCCCAAGCACTTCCCTCCAGAGCTGCCTGGCAGTTCCTCAAACAAATGATTATCTTTTGCAGCCACTGTTTCCATTGCCTAAAATTCTCTTCCCCCTGGATCTCTGTCTACTCACTTTCAACTCAATCTTCAGATCTCCCCTTCAGCCTCTTAGAGAAACCTTCCTGACCCATAGAACTAGATTAGGGGTTCTTGCTGTATATATTCTGCCCCTACTTTTGACTTCCATGACTCGCAGTTTGTAACCCTGCAATGCACCTTTCCTTCAAATGGGAATAATAATAGGACATCACTGAATTATTACAATGATGAAATGAACATTATATGAAGTATCCCACATATCATAAGTCCTGTGAAAAAGTTAGACATTATTATTTGATTGTCCATCCTTTTCACACCTCCTCCCACCCCCCCCCAAATATATGTAATCAGCATTAAGGCAGAATACATCATTGTATCCCTAGGACGCTTTTAGTAATTGCTTATGATGGCATAAATGACTTATGTTATTTTGCCCAGGATTTCTCTCACTTTCAATTGTAAAATTGCAAAAAAAAAAAAAAAAAAAAATCCCCATTCCCATTCATAAATAGTCAAATATATAATTTACAAATTCCCACATAATTTAAGCTGAGTAGTTTAGGAAGCAATTTACATCAAAGGTGCAAATAGGAGCATTAGCAATGAAATATCTCTAAGGACATATTCTCTCCAGTTTAATTTCCAGACATGGTGAGGAAGGCCTGAGCCAGGTGGCTCAGATCCAGGTAGGGCAGAAGTACTGGTACTTGGGACAGAACGTCCTCCACCTGCATCATTTGTCCTGCCCTTGTGGGCTCGTGCCCTGGATCAGTTACACCAGGCATGTGGTAGGGAGGAAGCCAGGTGGCATCTCACAGACTTATTGGGGCAGGGGGAGGGGCAGAGAGGTCGCAGGTGTAACTGAGGAACAAGCTATCATGTGCTCCAGCAGGGTCATGGAACAAATACTACTTGGAAGAGAGTGAGGGAGAAGGAACCCACAAGTCACTTCTCCCCCTCCATTCATTCCTATATTTACCAATTACTTAGTGTGTGTCTATGCTATAGGCACTAAAACAGATGCTGTCAAACAAACACAAAGTATATAGGTTCACTGTCCTCGAGAATTTTACAATTCAGTCAACAGAGATGATGTGGTTTTTCCACATCAGTATACATAAAAATATCCTAGGGAGTTTGTCCCCTTTAACTTTTTATTGAAAACGACATACATACAGAATCATAGTCTAAGGGTAGAGCTCAATGAATTTTGCACAAATGAACAGCCTTTGTAACCACCTGATTTAAAAAACAACAACAACAACATTGCTAGTAACCTAGAAGATTCTTTATAAGAGCAGATTCTGGGACCAGGTCCACATGATACTGACTAGAGGAAGGGAAAGTTCCATATTACCTACCCCAACCAGTGAAGGGTGGAGCTGAGTGACCAGAAAAAGATATAGACGACTTGGAAGAAAAGGGGCCTCCCTGGTGGCGCAAGATGTTAAGACACAATACTCTGAAGCAATCCACAGCCACTGCAGCCCAAGTTCAATCCCCGGCCAGGGAGTTGACGCACATGGCGCAGCAGACCTCTCCTGTCTCCCGGCTGCTCCCCTCAGCAATGTATTTCAGTCAGTCTGCCTGTTCTGTTTCCCACTCTGTCTCTGGTGAGTTCTCTCACCCCCCACACCTCTGGCCTATACCCCAGTTATTGTATGCATAAATAAATAAATCTTTGGGGAAAAAAAAAAGAAGACTTGGAAGAAGAACACACAGGAGGGGAGACGGAGCAGAGAGACACGTGAAGGAGGGCACGCTTGCTTCTCTGCTTTGGATTTACACCAGGGATTTGGGGAACATGGAAGAAGACACATGGAGTTGAGACACAGAGAGACACTTGGATGAGACAAGCGAGGAGGCTGACAATGCAGCTGTTACCTTGATTTTTACTTTGATTTTGCTCCTTTCATCCCAGACTTGCTGGACCCTTTCTGCCTCTTTCCCATGGTTCCCTGCCATAGGAAGGTGCCTTAGACTTATGGCAAGTTTTCCTACCTCAGCTGCCCTGTTTTGGACCAACCCTGACTGGCTGGGCATTTACCCATGAGGGGATGGGTAACTGTGTGTTTCATTGGGGAATTATTATCCTCTCCTCTCTCTATGCAAACAAATCCTATTAAATTTCTTTCACACTAAGAGTGTGTTTTGTCTTTATGTAGTAGACAGCAGAAGCAATTTAGAGCATGCAACTTCGGGGGTTCAAGGATACCTCTAAGTCTGCACTAATAATACTAGATTTGCAGCAGAGGGATCTGCATGGTGATAATGAGGAGGAGGAAGAGAGGAGGATTTTTTTTTAAATATTTATTTATTTATTTATACAAGCACTGGGTACAGTCAGAAGCAGGGGAGGGTGAGAGAATTCCCCAGAGTGGAGAACAGAACAGGCAGACCAATGAAATACACTGCTGAGGGGAGCAGCGGGCACGGCAGGAGAGGTCTGTCGTGCCATGTGGGACCCTCGCCGGAGGCCGGGGATCAAACTGGCGGCACTGCAGAGGCTGCGGGCAGCTTCGCAGCCCAGCGCTCAACTGCTGCGCCACCAGGGGAGGCCCAGGAGGAGGATTTTTAAATTTAAGAGACAAAACTGTAACGCTGATTTTTTATAAAAATGGGATGATCATGATGCAGATGGGCCTTGCCTAGAAAAACAATGAGTAACATATTCTGTCACCATAAAGGTGGAAAGGAAATGCCCCCCTCTGGGTTCCTCTCAGTCTGATGAAGCAGTCAAATTAACAGCAGACAACTAGTGGGAGAAAAGAATAAGTTTAACTACATATGTGTGAAGAATCTACATTGACATAGATTCTAAAACCAATGGCTCAATGAGTATATACATATCCTAAGCTAAGGAATGGGATAGCGTCTGTGGCTTCAAAGAGAGAGGAGGGGGACTCACGTAAGGAAAACCTGACCCATATAAGGAAGACCAGATGCTCTGTAACTAGATGTTTACCCTGCCATGCATTGGGTTGTTGGAAAGTCATGATGCACTTTTGCTTGAAAAACAGAAAAAAATATGTCATGACTTTTCTGACAACCCAATAGATCAGTTTCTCCAATAGACAGACTCTTTTTGGAGATAACCCTAAATCTGGAGATTACCCCCAATTTTCATTCTTCTAGATAGTTAAGGGAGTAGGAAAAGTTTCTTGTAAGCCGTCAGGACCTCTATTGACCTTAGCTCAAAATAATCCACATGCCAGGGCCTCTATGGTGGCGCAAGGGGTTAAGACACAACCTATGAAGCTATTCATAGCCACTGCAGCACAAGTTCGATCCCCCACCAGGGAGCTACCACATGGCAAAGCAGACCTCTCCTGACTCTCCTGCTGCTCTCCTCAGCAGTGTATTTCAGTCAATCTGCCTGTTCTGTTCCCCACTCTGTCTCTGGTGAATCCTCTAACACCTCTGGCCTGTACCCCAATTCATGTATGCATAAATAAATAAATCTTTTTAAAAAAAAATAATCCACATGCCAAAGTGACACATCTTAGGGTGGTCTATCTGAATATTTTGGGGAGACTCACCCTTTCTCACCTATGATGGGGGGGCCTTGGCCACCAGGCCACATGGACCCCCGGCACCCCTGCCTGTTTGCCACACTACATGTATAGCTCAATAAAAGCCTGAGAAAGCCACCGAGGGCTCCAAGACTCTCCTTTTTACCCAGTCTGCTCGGATCATAGATAAACTGCACTGTGCCTATCCTGCCCCTACAGCAAGATAAAATATATAGAAAAAAAAAAAAAAGCAAGACCTTCCACCTATATTCTCTCTAGATCTTACACTTTAAAAAAGATGGTCCTTTATAGAGCTTATCCTGGCATTCTTATACCTATTCTTATACCTAATAGGTTTTAGACCATTCCTTCATGGATGCTTCATAACTCAATACCTCTAAGCTCTTCAGCAGGGCACATCTAGGTCCTTCTTGCTCTACTTGCCTCAGCCTTTATCTCCTGCCACTCACACTCACACCCTATGTCCCTATGTCCCTATGAAGTTACAAGTGCAGTTCCCCAAAGGCATTATGCTATCCTTGCCTAGATGACAAAGACCCCTTCAAAGTGCTTTTCCAACTCCCCCTAGGGGAGCCAGTCTGGAAATTTTCTCTTCCAGTACCGCTTCCCTTGTGCCTGGGCACAAGGCTAATGAAACCTTGCCTGGATGCTATCTGTCTTGTTAAATTATTTTACAAGGCGTCAGAACCTACAAAGGAGATCTGATGTCTATAATAGCAACAAGGAAGGGAGGGAGGGGAAAAAGTGGGGGGGAGGAGGTGTAGGGAAGGAAGGAGGGAGGGAGAAAGGCAGGCAGGTTAAAGTTACACACATCCCACCTGCCTGGCCCCTGAAGCACTGCTGACGGCTCTCAGTTGCCCAAACCACATGTATGGGCTCTCATTTTTGAATCCCAAGACTTAAGACCATACGGGACACAAGTGGGAGCTGAGAAAAATGAGTGTGGGATCAATAGGGGATTCAGTTCCTTCATGGGACAGGTGAGAAAAAGCTGAGGCTACGCAGTGAAGAGGATAGCAGGTGCCAGTTTTTGTTGAGTACCATAAACAAAAACTGCCCTGGAGGAGGTGGGCCTGGATTCAGAAGAGCAATCCTTATTGGCTTAAGACTGTGATTGACTTAAGAGCAGTCTGGGCAATGATTTAACAGGGAAAGTGTGGGGAATTTGGAAAAAGATTTCTGCCAATTAAAATAGGAAAGCCCCCAAAGTGGGTTTGTAACCTACTTTTTAGTTAATCTAAGAACACGTAATTTACTGTTATCTCCTGAAGACAGATAAAAGTTGTCCATCATACCATCAATACACATTATTACTGTAAAACTCTAGTTCCTTCCCGAAATGGAGATAGTCACAGACATGCAAGCACTCCTGCACTTAATTGCCATATTCATGCTGCAGTGTGAGCTCAGAGAAGACACAGTTTAAAAAGAATTACTAGAATTCTGACTGCCAGAATAATTGATCCAACATGAACTTCCATTTTCCAATCTTGCTTTTTTTTTTTATTGGTATTGGGGCCTTCCTTACAGATTCACCATGGGCTGCGTCCATCATAAAAGAGATACAAAGTGACTATTTTCAAGTATAGTGCTATTTTTGATGCAATGATTTTCATACTGCTTTCTGTAGAGCCCTAGAGAGCAGAGCTGCCTTCAGGAGACAAAAGCCACCATAAGCAAAAATTGCCCTAGTGAGTAAGGATTTAGTGAGCCTTCCTCTTTCCTTTCTTCAAAATTGAGTAAATAGTATATGGCAGAGATAACAGTCCTGAGCAAAAACTAAGTCCTTGCCCTTATCTAGATTTAAGAAAAAAAAAGGCCTTAAACACATAATCACCATAAAAGCAAAATTCTAAGTGCACTCTGTGATGTGCAAAAAAGATAAAACTCCCAGTGCTGTGAGGGCACACAGTGGGGGCACCTGGCCTAGTCCACTTTATTTATTTTTTTTTTAAGAGGCATGTGTTTTTATTTATTTATTCGTTTGTTTTGTTTATACATGCACTGGGTACAGTCAGAAGTGCAGGAGGGTGAGAGAATTCACCAGAGCCAGAGCGGGGAGCAGAGCAGGCAGAAGGACCGAAGTACACTGCTGAGGGGAGCAGCGGGCGGCAGGAGAGGTCTGCGCGCCATGTGGGACCCTCCTCTGGTGGCCGTGGAGCAGCCGGGAATCGAACCGGCGCCTCAGAGGCTGCGGGCAGCTTCGCAACCCAGCGCTCAACCGCTGCGCCACCAGGGAGGCCCTGGCCTAGTCCACTTTAACAGAAGAATGATACATCAATAGAGGAAATGATACTTCAGTGGAATCCTACATATGGCATAGAGGGTAACTAAAGTTGGAGTGAATGTGGAGAGGCTATTCTTAGCCAATTGATCGTGTGTCCTTAGTGTGGTGAGCCCTTCATAAGTACTTGCTGAATGAAGGGATGAATGAACTCTGTTCCTCTCAATAGGACAAATCAAATACAAGGGAAATCATTCACTGAAATTTATTGCTGGAGAGCACTGAGATCCACCCTTTTCTCTCTACTGTTCTATCTTGGTTACTTTTCCCTCTAGTGTCGGAGTATTTTCTACCCAACTCTTAATGCCTGTTGAAGGTTTTTGCTGTTTATTCTGCCCCCTTCCCCCGCATCAATAGGGAATGCAAAATATTGCATTAGTAGCTGCCACTACCAATAATAACTGTGTGCAGGAACGAAATACACCCCACATGAGCAAACTTCCTGCCAGTCATTAATATTTTTTGAGCACCTACTAATTTGATTTGATGAGGGGAGTAGGCAGTGCCTGTCTAGAAATTTGAGAGGCTATACTCAGTGACCCCAAGTAGTGCATAATTTCAAGAATGAAGCCAGGCTTAGCAAAATCATAAGTCTTATTATCTCACATTTATAAGTCCCAAGTGCCATCCATTGTCTTAAGTATGCGATAAGTGCCGTCTTTTTCATCAGCACAGCAGCCATATGAACTGGGTAAGATTGTTATCTTCCTATTCCAGTTTAGGAAACTGAAATTTTGAGGGGTTCATTAACTCGTCCAAGTCACACAGCAGAAAATGTAACACTGACATTGGAGCTCAGCTCTGAGTGACTCTCAAACCTGCACACTTCCTAACTCAATCATAGCAATGGAGGCTATGAAAATGGGGATAAAGTTTTCATAAGGTCAAAAACCAGAGGTGGGAATAAGGATGATTAACAAGTCCATAAACTAGCTATGGAAGTTTCCAGGAATCTGAGGCAGAGTCAGAAAGGACTGTTACAAAAAACCACCCAAACAGACCCCAAAAGCAATAAAATTCCACAAAGGAATGAATTCCCCCAAAGAGTACTATATAAGGATATCCCTTGCTCTCGCAAAATCCAGACCTTGACCCCAAGATTGCCCACCTGTGTCTATGCAGGTATCTCTTTTCCTTAATAAACCTGTCCCTTTCAAATGCAGCTCCCTGCCTGCCTGTGTCTATGCAGGTGTCTTGTTCTTTTTTTTTTTTTCCTTTTCCTTAATAAACTTGCCATGTGCTGCTGAACAAAAACATCTGCTGAATTCATTCTCAGAGGGACCCAAGAACCCCATACACCAAACCCCATCAGTAGTGCCTCCCCAAATGTTGTGTATCTCCCATTACCTATAGAAAATTCTATAGGTAATTCTATACCATGACTATGTGGGCCTCCCTGGTGGCACAAGGGGTTAAGCACGGTGCTATGAAGCTATCCGCAACTTCTGCAGCATGGGTTCGATCTCTGGCTGGCCAGGAAGCAATCTATTTGGAGCAGCAGACCTCTCCTGACTCGCCCACTGCTCCCCTCAGCAGTGTATTTCTGTCAGTCCTCCTGTTCTGTTCCCCACTCTGTCTCTGGCGAATCCTCTCACCCCCACACCTTTGGCCTATAGTCCAGTTCCTATATGCATAAATAAATCTTAAAAAAAAAAAAAAAGGAATTTAGGGCCTCCCCAGTGGCACAGCTGGTTGAGCACAGCACCTTGAAGCTATCTGCAGCCTAGTGCAGGTTCGATTCCCAGCTGGCCAGGGAGATACCCACATGGTGCGGCAGACCTCTCCTGTCTCTCCCACTGCTCCCCTCAGCAGTGTTTTTCATCCGTCTGCCTGTTCTGCTCCCCACTCTGTCTCTGGTGAATCCTCTCAGCCTCTCACGCCTCTGGCCTGTACCCCAGTTCTTGTATAAATAAAAAAATAAATCTTTTAAAAAAAAGAATTTATACCATGACTGTGTAGAGGAGCAAGAATCTGCAACCCTAAAATATGTCTTTGGGGCAAGAGGTTTCTTTGCATGGGAGGCCATCTGAAGGCTAGTTGGAGGTTGCTTTGATATTTATACAGAAACTTCTCTGGAAAGACCTCCCCCAGCAAGACTTATTCTTCTTATCTCTTTGTTAGACAGAACTAAATCTGCACACTTTGCTGTACCACCTCCACAGTAAAGGCCCTAGCTGAATTTCCCCTTACTTCCTCCAACCTCTCTTAGCTGTGCTATTTCAGATGACATCTAAAGTCACATGGGTGAGTTATTCAGTCAAGCTGGGACTCTCCCATGTATACAGGAAGTATACATTATTAAATATCTCTTTTACTTTTTTCTCTTATCGGTCTGTCTCGGGCTTACTTGCCAGCCTAGAAGAACCTGGAGGAGTATAGAATGATTTCCTTTGTGCCTTGACATCTGCAGACACCTGATCTGATATTCCACTGCCTGCCAACAGCATTGCCTTTCACAGCAATTATTTGGATCCTTTTATTTCTATTTGATTTTTTTTTACAGTCAGTCTAGCATCTTAGATTATTTCTGAGTTTTTTCTTTTTTAAAATTCCCTAGCTACATTGACCTCTATTTTGCATACTTATTCAACAAATATTTTCTAAATGATGCTACCATGTGTAAGCCACTGTTATAAGCACTGAGATTACAGTGATAAGCAAAGCGAAATAGGTCCATTCCATCAAGGAGCATACATTCTTCAAGCGTTGGGACAGGAGAAAATAAACATAATTAAATTGGTAAATAAATACAGACTGTGTTGAACAACAAAAAAATTTAACAAGGTGATGTAAAATAGAGTAACTGGAAGATGGATCCAGTTTAAATGGGGATAGTAGAGGAAACTGCATTGAAGTTGGCACCTTATGTTTGAGAGACTGAAATGAGAACTGTAAAGAGATTTGGGAGCACATTCCAGCATACGAAAGAGGGAAAAATTATGTGTATATGTGTTTATCTTTGTGAGTTTCTCTGTGTGCTTGTCTGTGGGTTTCTGTATATGTAATAGAGGTAGCTCCATGAACTAGGGAAGGTACCGTGTTCCCTAGCCTCATTTATATATAAAAGCCTTGGGCTAGCTACCTAGAAACTAGGGGGCAAATCAGTTACAAGCACTGAGATTACAGTGACCAGCAAAGCGAAATAGGTCCATTCCATCCAGCAGGTGAAGCTATAAAACATGGAAGACAGAAACGTGGAGAAAAAGGGGGCTTATTTCTCAGTTTTGAACTTGCACCAGTGTAGTGCCAGGAAGGCACAGAGCTGGTTCTCTATGATCTGAGTAGATGGGTAAAGGAGAGTCCTGGGGCCCTTGGTGGCTTTCTTCAGGCTTTCATTGAGGTTTTACATGTAGTGCAGCAACCAGGTACAGAGCAGGCAGGGGTGCGGGGTGGGGGGTGGGGCAGGAGGTTGGCAGGCCTCCCAGCCCGAGGCAATCTTCACTCTTTACTTAGCTCTCTCGCCCTTCTATAAGTTTTGGGTTTTGTTGTTGTTGTTGTTGTTTTTAAGATTTATTTATTTATGCATACAAGAACTGGGGTGTAAGCTAGAGATGGGGGGCGGTTGAGAGGATTCACCAAAAAGAGGGGGAGCAGAACAGGCAGATCCACTGAAATACACTGCTGAGAGGAGAAGTGGGTAAGTCAGGAGAGGTCTGCTGAGCGATGTGGGTCAGCAGCCTGGCCAGCCCTGATATAACTGCTATAGTGGCTGGCAGTAGCTTGATACCTTGTCTTATACTGCAGCCATGGTCCACAAGAGTAAACAATACAACTGAATATAACAATGTAACAAAATCCATGTGCGGGCCATCAGTCACGCATTCAGGAGGGCAAGGATCCATTATCAGTTCTAATGGCTAGAGGGCAGAAAAGCCTGACAACCATTTACCCTATAACCAGGAACTTGGGAGACTTGAAGGAGATACATGAAGTTGAGACAAGTAGAGACACATGGAAGAAGCACATGGAGAGGCTGACAATGGCATTCATTATCTTACTTGTACTTTAATTTAGCTCCTTTTTCCCCAAATCTGCCTGGCCCTTTTTGCCCCTATCCTATGGTTTCCCAGCAAAAGATGCCTTAAACTTGTAGCAAGCTCTCAGAGCTCAGCAGCCCCACTCCAGGCCAACCCTCTTTGACCTGGCATTTACCCAAGAGGGGATGGATAACTTTGGGTGTTTTACTGGGAAACTACTATCTTTTCTTCTCCCTCTATGGACACTGTTTTATTAAAGTTCTTTCACACTAAGAGTATGCTTTGTGTTTGTGCACATAGATGGACTGACCCCTTTAGAGTGTGCAAGGGATCCCAGGGTACCCCTTGGTCGCTGTAGTGGCAGGACAGGGATAGAGCAGGTTTCTATGATTGGAGCAGACCGGTAAAGGAGAGTCCTGGTGGCTTTCTCTGGTTTTACTGAGCTTTTACTGAGCTTTTACATGTAGTGTGGCAAACAGGTATACAGCAGGCAGGGGTGCTGGGGGCCAGAAGTCTGGCAGGCCTCCAAGCCCCCAGCAAGTCTTCGCTCTGGGCTTCTCTTTTTCTCTCCTGTCTCTTCTCCTGCTTCTGCTTCTCTCACCAAATATCTCAATACTGAACCATGGTCCACAGAAGTAAATTAATATAACTATAACAATGTAACAAAATGCAGATGCCCTATCAGGCAGGACAATCCTAGTGGTGGAGGGCAGAAAAGCCTGAAAATTATTTACCCTACAGTCACCCACTAACTTGTATATATGTATGTATATATGGTCATCTCTCCATAACCAAAACTAAGTATTTGGGGGTCCTGATAACTAGGGTGTACACATTCCTTCAAAAATAACGGTGCTGGGGGGCCTCCCTGGTGGTACAAGGGGTTAAGACGCAGCAATAATGAAGCAATCCACAGTCACTGCAGCAAGAGTTCCATCCCTGGCCAGGGAGCTACCCACATGGCACAGCAGACCTCTCCTGACTTGCCTGCTGCTCCCCTCAGCAGTGTATTTCAGTAGATCTGCCTGTTCTGTTCCCCACTTTGTCTCTGGTGAATCCTCTCACCCCCCCCCACACCTCTGGCCTGTACCCCAGTTCTTTTTCTTTTTTTTTTAATAGAGGCATGTTTTATTTATTTGTTTGTTTGTTTGTTTGTTTTGTTTATACAAGCACTGGGTACAGTCAGAAGTGCGGGAGGGTGAGAGAATTCACCAGAGCCAGAGCGGGGAGCAGAGCAGGCAGAAGGACCGAAGTACACTGCTGAGGGGAGCAGCGGGCGGCAGGAGAGGTCTGCGCGCCATGTGGGACCCTCCTCCGGTGGCCGGGGAGCAGCCGAGGATCGAACCGGCGCCGCAGAGGCCGTGGGCAGCTTCGCAGCTCAGCGCTCAACCGCTGCGCCACCGGGGAGGCCCTCCCCAGTTCTTGTATGCATAAGTAAATTTTTAAAAAGGACAGTGCTGGTAGAGAATGTTATACTCATTTAACATCATGGATAGATTCTGGGAAACTTCAAATTTAAGCAAAATGAATAACAAAAGTAGAGCCTAGATTTTGGATTTTGGCCTTTTCTCTTTTTTTTTAAACATTCTTTTTGGGCCTCCCCGGTGGCGCAGCGGTTGAGCGCTGGGTTGCGAAGCTGCCCGCGGCCTCTGCGGCGCCGGTTCGATCCCCGGCTGCTCCCGGCCATCGGAGGAGGGTCCCACATGGCGCGCAGACCTCTCCTGCCGCCCGCTGCTCCCCTCAGCAGTGTACTTCGGTCCTTCTGCCTGCTCTGCTCCCCGCTCTGGCTCTGGTGAATTCTCTCACCCTCCCGCGCTTCTGACTGTACCCAGTGCATGTATAAACCAAACAAACAAACAAATAAATAAATAAATAAAACATGCCTCTATTTAAAAAAAAAAAAAAGCTTAAACATTCTTTTTTTAAAAAAAAAAAGATTTATTTATTTTTATTTATTTATTTATACAAGCACTGGGTACCGTCAGAAGCGCAGGAGGGTGAGAGAATTCACCAGAGCCAGAGCGGGGAGCAGAGCAGGCAGAAGGACCCAAGTACACTGCTGAGGGGAGCAGCGGGCGGCAGGAGAGGTCTGCACGCCATGTGGGACCCTCCTCAGGTGGCCGGGGAGCAGCCGGGGATCCAACCGGCGCTGCAGAGGCTGCGGGCAGCCTCGCAACTCAGCGCTCAACCGCTGCGCCACCAGGGAGGCCCTAAACATTCTTTTTTAAAAAAAAAAAAAAAAGATTTATTTATTTATACAAGCACTAGGTACAGTCAGAAGCGCGGGAGGGTGAGAGAATTCACCAGAGCCAGAGTGGAGAGCAGAACAGAGTGACGAAGTACACTGCTGAGGGGAGCAGCGGGCGGCAGGAGAGGTCTGCGCGCCATGTGGGACCCTCCTCCAGTGGCCGGGGAGCAGCCAGGGATCGAACCGGTGCTGCAGAGGCTGCGGGCAGCTTCGCAGCCCAGCGCTCAACCGCTGCGCCACCAGGGGAGGCCCATGGCCTTTTCTCTTATCAAAAAAAAAAAAAAAGTTGAACGAAAGATGTTATTTGAGGACCTCGTAGAAGGCAGACTGAGAGGCACCCCATTACCCTTAAACCTACACACTCTAAAGAGGTTCTGCCATCCACTGCATAAAGACAAAACATACTCTTTTTTTTTTAAAGGTTTATTTATTTATGCATAGCAGAGCCAGGATGCAGGCCAGAGCTGTAGAGTGGGGACAGAGACAGAGTGTAGAGCAGAACAGGCAGATCTACTGAAATACACTGCTGAGGGGAGCAGCGGGAGAGTCAAGAGAGGTCTGCTGTGCCATGTGGGTAGCTCCCTGGCCGGGGCTAGAACTCATGCTGCAGAGGCTGCAGATAGCTCCATAGTGCTGCATCTTAACCCCTTGCACTACGAGGGAGGTCCCTAAAGCATAGTCTCAGTGTAAAAGAACTTTAATGGAACAGTGTCCCTAGAGAGAGAAGAGAAAAAAGGACTATTGTTTCCCAGTAAAATACCCAAAGTTACCCATCCCCTCATGGGTAAATGCCCAGCCAAACAAGGTTGGCCCAAAGCAGGGCAGATGAAGCCTGAAAACTTGCCACAAGTCTAAGTGCCTTCCAGTAGGAAACCATAGGAAAGGGACAAAAGGGGCCAGGCAGGTTTGGAAGGAAAACAGCAAAATCAAAGTACAAGTCAAGATAAAGGCTGCCATTGTCAGCCTCCCCACATATCTCTCACCCACATGCCTCCTTTAAATTCCACATGCCTCCTCTGACCCAGATGCCTCGCCCCACATGTCTCCTTTAAGTCCTCCAAGTCCCTGGTGGAAGTCTAAAGCTGAGAAGCAAGCACACCCTTCTTCTCCACAAGGTTCTCCCCAAGTGTCTCCACCTATCTGTGTCTCTTCAAGTGTTCTTCATCTCTCCAGTGTCTCCTGTGTCCTATAGCTTCACTTGGTCACTAAGCTCCACCCTCATTAGGTGGGAAAAGGAACCTTCTCTTTTTATGGGGAGGCCTCACTACACACCTGTTGTTATTAGGGTCCCAGCATTTGGGACAGCAAGATTTGTCTTATCACTTCCCTATTTTCCAGGTAAAGTTCCCTCTAAAAAGTGAAGATTCTTTGACTGCAAATAATTAGTCACTTTAACTCACTTAAGCAAAAAATGAATACAGGGAATTGGTGAATAAAAATCACCAGAAAGGCTGAAGGGACAGCCTATAGGCTGGCCACCCAGTAACGATTCCCAGAATTCCACGACCAAATCAATTTACTAAGGGGACTGCTATAAAGGGAGCTCCTACTTTTAGTCCAACAGTAAAACACAAAAATCAGGGAGTCATTTCTCCTACTGTCAGTTCCAGAACTGTCTCAGGCTGATCTACACCTACAAAATCTGTGCCCCATCATCTGTCTCTCCAAATTCAATGTCACAGTCAAGATGCTGGGACCTCAGCTGGCACTGCATTGCACGACCAGACCAAGCAGCAGAAATGCAGCCTCCTCCTTGCCCTGGCCTTCCAGATGTTACTCAAAGGCATCAGCTTGGGAGAGTTAAGCCAAATCCAGGGCCGAGGCTCTAAGGAAGTCTGGGAAACGAAGTCTTTAATCTTCTCACCTCTTTCATGCAATCACAAGGAGTTAAGTAAGCCCATCTATTTATCTGCCACAAACCTCAATAGAAAAATTTAATTATTAGGTAGCATGCTTTGCAAGGGACTTTACTACATCCTGGGAACTCCCTTGGTCCCAGGCAAACAGGAACAATTGGTCACTTTATGAGGCAGCCAGTTTTGAATTTCCCTGTATATTCTTTCAAAGGGACTGAAATTGAAAGCAGCACTAAGCAAGTTAAAAAAAACAGTAAGTATGTCCTTATATTAGAGTTCTATCTCTGAAGTTATTCATAGATTTGAATCCCAGTTCTTCTTCTTGATAATTATGTGACATTGGTAAATTTACCTCTCAGCCATTTCTTCTATTTAGCACAATCAATAAAATTCTGTGATGAGGGAAATGTGCTACGTACATTTACACTGTACATTTGGTAGTCACTAGCCACACATGGCTTTCAAGCCTTGAGATGTGGCTAGTGCAACAAGAAACCACATTTTTTTATTTTGTTTAATTTTAATTAATTTAAATGTATTAATTTACTTATTTTTATTTTTTATTTTATTTTTTTCTTAAAGATTTATTTATTTATACAAGCACTGGGTACAGTCAGAAGTGCGGGAGGGTGAGAGAATTCACTAGAGCCAGAGCAGGGAGCAGAACAGGCAGACTGACAAAGTACACTGCTGAAGGGAGAAGCAGGCAGCAGAGAGGTCTGCGTGCCATGTGGGACCCTCGCCTGGCGGCCTGGGATTGAACCGGCGCAGCAGAGGCTGCGGGCAGCCCAGTGCTCAACAGCTGTGCCACCGGGGAGGCCCTTAATTTACTTATTTTTAAATCCCTTTATTGAGATATGAGTGACATACAAAAAGCTATATATATTGGATATATAGAACATGATAAGTTTGGAGACAAGCAGAGTCACACTCAGCATGCTGGTATTTCGGTCATCGACAGACTGCACATACTACGGTCCCAATATACACCTTGCAGTGTGGTAGGTTATACCAACTGGTTTGTGTAAATACACGCAACTTAAGAATGGCTGAATTGCCTAGCAACACATTTCTCAGAACATATCTTCATTGTTTAGGTTATAACTGTATACACCTATAAAACTATCACCACAATCTGTGCCATAAATCTATCATCTCCAAAAGTTTTCTTCTGCCCTCTTTATTTACTATTGTTTTTACTATTGTTTTTTTTATAAGAACACAACATAAAGTGGCCTCCCTGGTGGTGCAAGGGGTTAAGACGCAACTATGAAGCTGTCCACAGCCACTACAGCACAAATTTGATCCCCAGCCAGGGAGCTGCCCACATGGCACAGCAGACCTGCCTGGCCCGCTGCTCCCCTCAGCAGTGCATTTCAGTCAATCTGCCTGTTCTGTTCCCTGCTCTGTCTCTGGTGAATCCTCTCACCCCCTGCCATCCAACACACACACACACATCTCTGGCCTGCACCCCAGCTCTTGTTTGCATAAATAAATAAATCTTCAAAAAAAAGAACACAATATGAGATCTACCTCCTCAGCAAATTTGTAAGTATAACATAGTATTATTAACTATAGGTGTTATGATTTCTCAGACTTAGTCATCTTGCTTTAACTGAAACTTTGTACACTTTGACTCACGCCTCCCCACTTTCCCTCTTCCCAGGCCCTGGCAATTATCCTATATTCTTCATCTATGAGTTTGACTATTTTAGATTTCTTATATTCGTAGTGTCATATAGTACTTGTCCTTCTATAGCTGGTTTCCTTCACTTAACATGCTGTCCTCTAGCTTTATCCATGTAGTGCAAATGGCAGAATTTCCTCTTTTAAAGGCTGAAAAATATTTCATTGTACATACATACCACATTTTAAAAAAATCTATTCATTTGTTTATAGATATTTAGGTTGCTTCCTTATCTTGGAAGAATGCTGCAATGAAAATGACCTTCTGATTTCACTTCATTTGGATACAGACCCAGAAGAGGAATTGCTGGATCATATGATAGTTCTATTTTTAATTTTTGGAAGAACCTCCATACTATTTTTCCACAGTGACTGTACTACCTTTAAGTTTAAATAGCAACATGTGATTAGTGGCTACTGTATTAGACAGTGGTATAAACAATGGGGATAATAATGGAATCTACCTCATTTATCTATTTATTCCACAAATACCTGATGAGTATTTTCTGTAGGTATTGTGCTCAGGGAAAAAAAATCACAAAGCCTATAATCTAATGGAGCAATCAGATCTTTAACAAATGAATAAATAAAGTAACTATAGTTTACGGTTAGTTCTATATAGGACGTAAACAGGATAGAGCTCTGCAGACTAATGAGGGGTGCGTTCTTTTGATATGGTATCAGGGGAAACCTCTTTAAAGAGATAGTAAATGACCCAATCTTCATCCACCGCTATCTTACAGCTCAGAGTGGCTAAATGGGTATCCTGAGTCCCAGTTTCCATTGAGGGGGGAGTCCCCACATATAACAATTTTCTGGACACCGGCTGGAAGCCTTACAATTCAACTCAATTCCGACACTGTTAAGGCAAAGGGTCTAAAAACTGTCACTAAGTTACAACCTCTCTCATAGGTTCTAGGTCTGACCGCCCACCACCACAAATGCAAATAAAAGGGCTTGTGGTACCATCTGTGCCATAAATAAAAATAATTTGGTACCATAAATAAAACAATTTATTCTAACTAAGAGAATAAAAGGAGAGGAAGAACTAGCAGGGTCATTACCAACCAATGGTGCAAAGGAGAATTGCAGCTACAGGAGCTGGCAGGGTGCTGCAGAGACTTGGGTTGCTGAGTTCAGGGGATAATTCCCCCCAGCCCCTGCCCCAGGCTTTCTACAGCAGCTCCAACAAAGAGGAGAATACGCCCACATCATCACTCCCTATTAAAGACTCCCAAATGGCCACTCAGCTTTGCCCTTTTTCCAGCAACCCCCTCATTCAGGACACCACCTGTCAAGTTCAGACCAAGGCACAGAGCAGTTGTCAGCTCCTCAGGCCTGGGCAGGTTCCAGAAGTCAGGGGGTAGAGTTCCGCCCCTCATCCTGGCAGGCAAGATTTTAGAACCCAGGAAATGCAGGGCTCAGCTTCCCTGGGCCACTCCAAGAACACTGTCTATTGATACATGGAGATAGCATCAGATCCTACAGGTTTAGGGCTCAGTCCTACTACACTGCGACCATCCCACCTCAGACACCAGTGAAAATCACAGGTTGTTACCTATGCTTTTGACCTACCAGTTACAGAATGGAGAGGTCAATGACCCGCCTTCTTAGACTTCAGATATCAGTTGCAACTTTAGGTTGTTACCTGTACTGCTTTTTGCAGACACATCTCTGTGAAAGGCGTAGAAACACTGAACAGTGTCATTTTTCCCACCCCACTTACATGCAGCTACTTTGGGCAGCCCACCTTGTTGTTAGACATGTGGAATACAGACACTTGGAAGAGACACATGTGTGACACACATGGGAAGACTGCTCTTGGTCCTTGGCAGAGACAATGGCTGTCGTTACCCTGACTTCATGTATATTATTATGTGGCACATTTTGGGTTTTTTGTTTTGTTTTTATGAGTTTTTTTTATTTTTTATTTTATTTTTTACAACTTTCTTCATTTTTGTACAGTGTCTGCTTTCTCATCTCATCTGCCCTGTTACAGGGCAGCCCCGATATAAAACGGGTTGCCTGACTATGGGTCCCCA
This sequence comes from Talpa occidentalis, assembly GCF_014898055.3. Lineage (NCBI taxonomy): Eukaryota > Metazoa > Chordata > Mammalia > Eulipotyphla > Talpidae > Talpa > Talpa occidentalis. Next base: position 62,970,063 of record NW_023605194.1, read on the forward strand.
CCTGCGCGCTTAAAAGGACTTATCAATGCTCTACTGCAGGCACACACAAAAGGTTAATAAAAGGTTTATTTACAAGGGAAGGGGAAATGAGGAAATGTACAACTCAGGGAGAAAAGAGGGAAATAAAGTCTTAAATGCATCCTACCCTTTCCGCTGATCTAGAATCCCAAATAGCACTCTGAGAGCTGGCCACGAGCCAGGAGCCCTGAAGCCAGGAGGCGAGCGACAGAGCGAAAAACCCCAAGGCCCAAGTGTTTGGTTTTTATACCCAACCTGGCTGCTTAACTCCACCCTCAGGTCCCAGCCACCTTCCCTTTGGTGGTGATGGGATTTGTCTTTCCCAATGTCTTGATGACTTTGGTCTAGAGTGGGGGTGGGGTCCACAAAGCCTGTATGGGATTAACTCAGGACATCATTTCCCCCCTAACAATCCCATCACCAATTCACCTGTGTACCATCACAATAGTCTCTTGTGCTCTTCCCACCCCTCTTTTTATCCTACTCCCTTCCACCCCCTGCAGAATGTCACTGGTTTATAGTTGCTTGTTGATTTTGATTTTCAGTTTATTATACTTTTCCCCCCTGATCCCTTATTGGGATCCTCTACATTTCTCCTATAGGTGAAACCATCCAGTATTTTTCTTTTTCTTTCTAGCTTATTTCACTGAGCATAATCCCTTCCAGCTCCATCCATGTTGCTGCAAATGGCATGAGTTTATCTTTTTTGATTGCTGAGTAATATTCCAGAGTGTGTGTGTGTGTGTGTTATGTGTGTGTATGGTACATTTTGAATTTCAAGTCTCTTCTGTCCCAGCTACCTGGGACCTGCCTAATCCTTTACTTTTGATTCCCTGCCAGACAAAAATCTTACACTTGTGGCAAGCTTCCAGGCCTCAATGGCCCCACTTCAGGATAACCCTATTTGCTTGGGCATTTGCCCATGAGGAGATGGGTAATTTGGGGATTTATTGGGAAACTATTGTTAGGGGGAAATGATGTCCTGAGTTAATCCCATACAGGCTTTGTGGACCCCACCCCCACTCCAGACTAAAGCCATCAAGACTCTGGGAAAGACAAATCCCATCACCACCAAGGGAGGGTGGCTGGGACCTGAGGGTGGAGTTGGGCAGCCAGGTTGGATATAAAAAACCAAACACGTGGGCCTTGGGGTCTCTGGCTCGTGATCGCTCGCCTCCTGGCTTCACTGCTCCTGGCTGGCGGCCAACTCTGAGAGCGCCATTTTGGGATTCCTGATCGGCGGATCGGGTAGGACTCATTTAAAACTTTGTCTCCCACTTTTTCTCCCAGAGCTGTACATTTCCTCATTTCCCCTTCCCTTGTAAATAAACCTTTTATTAACCTTTCATGTGTGCCTGCAGTAGAGCATTGATAAGTCCTTTTAAGCGCGTGGGTGAGGACCCACAGTCAGGCACCCCGTTTTGTATCGGGGTTGCTCTACAACACTATTATATAAAATCCTTCTCTCTCTCTCTCTCTATGCTCACCAATTTTATTAAAAATCTTTCATACTGGGGCCTCCCTGTTGGCACAAGGGGTTAGGACGCAACCTATGAAGCTGTCCACAGCCTCTGCAGCGTGAGTTCGATTCCCAGCTGGCCAGGGAGCAACCCACATGGCAAAGCAGACCTCTCCTGTCTCGCCCGTTGCTACCCTCATTAGTGTACTAATGTCAATAAATCTTAAAAAAAAAAAAGTTCTAGGCCCTCTCCAGAAGCACCATCTCTCCCAAGTTTCAGTATTCCCCACTTTGAAAACTCCATGAATCCTGTCCTTTTGAGTTTTTATGGAGGCTTCATTACACAGGCACAACTGATTGATCATTGGTAAATGATTCAGCCTCCAGTCCCTCTCCCCTCCCAAGAAGCCTAGGGGTAGAACAGAAATTTCAACCCTCTAATCACAAGGTTGGTTCCTCTGGCAACCAGCCCCCATCCTTAGGTGACCTATAAACATTCCAAAAGTTACTTCATTAACATAACAAGTTATCTTTATAACTCATACCACTTAAGAAATCCCAAGGGTTTTAGGATTTCAGTCTCCCAAAATGAAAAAAAGAATAGTGGGACTAAGACCAAATATATAGTTCTCATTATTATTAAAAATTTAAAAAGCAGGTACAAAATGGAGTTCTTCATGCCAGAGCCCCACCCAGACTTAATACCTATTGGCAATTTCAGCCTCTTAAAAAAAGTGTAATTTTAAACTAATCAATCTAGAGTTTCCTAATCAGTACTAGAGAGGTAATCTGCATAAGAACACCATTTTCCCTTCCCCAAGGTGACTTTGATTGAAATAATCTTTTCTTTTGCTAATACCTTTGTCCCGCCCTCTTTGTCTATGAATACCCTACATTTTGTGTGAGCCTAGATGGAATGCTGCAGACTCCTGAATCATTTAGTAAGGCCAATTAGATCTCTAAAATTGTGATTTTTTTTTTTAAGATTTATTTATGCATACAAGAACTGGGGTATAGGCCAGAGGTGTGGGCGTGAGAGGACTCACCAGAGACAGAGTGGGAAACAGAACAGGCAGATCTACTGAGATACACTGCTGAGGTTGTTGTAGAGCAACCCCGATACAAAACGGGGTGCCTGACTGTGGGTCCTCACCCGCGCGCTTAAAAGGACTTATCAATGCTCTACTGCAGGCACACGCGAAAGGTTAATAAAAGGTTTATTTACAGGGGAAGGGGAAATGAGGAAATGTACAGCTCTGGGAGAAAAGCGGGAGACAAAGTTTTAAATGAGTCCTACCCGATCCGCCGATCAGGAATCCCAAAATGGCGCTCTCAGAGTTGGCCGCCAGCCAGGAGCAGTGAAGCCAGGAGGCGAGCGATCACGAGCCAGAGACCCCAAGGCCCACGTGTTTGGTTTTTATATCCAACCTGGCTGCCCAACTCCACCCTCAGGTCCCAGCCACCCTCCCTTGGTGGTGATGGGATTTGTCTTTCCCAATGTCTTGATGGCTTTAGTCTGGAGTGGGGGTGGGGTCCACAAAGCCTGTATGGCATTAACTCAGGACATAATTTCCCCCTAACAAGGTGAGCCATGGGCGAGTCAGGAGAGGTCTGCTGCGCCATGTGGGTCACCTCCCTGGCCGGGGATTGAACTCATGCTGCAGTGGCTGCGGATAGTTCCATAATGCTGTACTTTAACCCCTTGCACCACCAGGGAGGCCCATGAATTTTGTTTTTTCACACTTTAAATCTCAATATAGTGGCCTTGTGACACAAGTCTGGCTGCTGAGATAGAAGTGTAAAGTGGGAAAGTTGCTGACTTCCTTATGCTGAATTGCATAAACTTTAATAAATTCTTATTTGGTACCTACAGGATTAGAATCACCATTATTTCTCTTTCTTGGTGAACTCAAGAATCCAGAACGAGTTCATGTAACAAAGTGATGTTTCAGGAAAATTGTGGTTTTTCTCACAGAAAAGGACCTTGTGAACCAATTTGACAACTGTCCCAATGTTACAGGGCAACCCTGATATAAAATGGGTTGCCTGCTGTGGGTCCTCACCCACACATTTCAAAGGGACTTATCAATACTCAACTACAGGCACACACAAAAGGTTAATAAAAGGTTTATTTACAAGGGAAAGGGGAAATGAGGAAATGTACTACTCAGGGAGAAAAGAGAGAGACAAAGTCTTAAATGCGACGTACCTGATCCTCTGACCTGGAATCCCAATGGCGCGCTGAGAGCTGGCGGAGAGCCATGAAGCCAAGAGAGCCTCCCAAGCTTCCCGTGTCTGATTTTATACCAAACCTGGCTGCTTAATTCCACCCTCAGGTCCCAGCAATCCTCCCTTTGGTGAAGATGGGATTTGTCATTTCCAGTGTCTTGATGGCTTTGGTCTGGAGTGGGGTTAGAGTCCACAAAGCCTGTATGAAATTAGCTCAGGACATCCTTTCCCCCTAACACCAATAACCAAAGATAAGAAATTTTGTGTCAATAAAAATAAATAACTACAGTGTATTGAAACACATCAAATATGTTTAAACCCTTAAGTTCAGAAAGATAATTTTTTTTAAAGCCTGCCTGGCTATTACTGGAGAATGCTAGTTCTTTATTTTGAAAACTGGTAAACTAAGTTAATAAGTGAAGAAAATAATAAGGAATAAAGTGATTAAGTAGAATTAAAACATTACCATTTTATAATATAGTAAATTAATAGATCTAGACATTAATCACCAAAAGCTGCTAATGTCACAAAAAGCAAAAACAGATAAATGATGCCTCCAGATGTCAAAGCACAACACCTCCGACAAGGTGGTTTTGAAAAAAAAGGCAACAACAAAACCAACCTGAATTCAATGAAGTCTATAGCTCCAACTATTAATTTACTGGATGTAGAAGACACCACCAGGATGCAATCAGAAAGCAACAGACTAAGAAACTCCACAGGGCAAGTGATTTAATTTCTTTGGGAAAAAAAATTGAGAGGGAAATAAATTAAGGAGTATCTTGTTACTAGACTTCTGACCTCATTTAAATAGGGGTCCAAATATTAATATTCACAAGACACATAGCAAATTATTTGGAAGGGATGATACAGTGTCTGAAAATAATTTACACATAGTAAATTATTTGGAGGGGATGATACAGTGCTTCAAAATAGTAAGGGGAGATAAGAGGGGTAAAGGGGATATGAATAAAGGGTATACCCCTTAGAAGAAGCAAGGCTGACCACAATTAAAATAAATGTTTAATTTATTTTAAAATTATTTATTTTAAATAATAAAAAGTTAAGTAAAAAGTAGTCTTTGCTCCTCTCCCTTCCCTTCGTCCTGGAAGATGGCATTAAGGCCTTAAAGTGCGGCAGCCATCTTATGACCTAGTAGCAGCAAGAATAAAGTCAGACATGTGAGGTCAACATATAGACAGGATGACAGAACAGAAAGACAGCAGGCTAAGCTCCTATGATCTCATGGGGCTTCTGTGCCAATCCTAAATGCCTACTTGAAAATTTATTTGATAAACCTCCATGTAGTTAAACCACACTTAGGAGAGGTTCCTTTTATTTGCTAGCAAGACTGATTATAACTGATAGTAAAAAGTTAATATTTGTGGGGCCATTTTTTAAATGGACCAGGACAGAGAAACTCCATTACCTGTCTTGTTTGGGCTGGGGCAAAGACCTTTAAACTGGGCAAAAGCAAATGTTAAAAAACAAAATCATGAAAGTAATTGTTTGACAACTATAAACCAGAGACACACTATGGGGGGGCAGGGAAAGGAGGGATTGGGGCCAAAATAAGGGGGGTGCAATTGTATGGGGAATGTAAAAATAAACTCAAAAAAATACATAAATATGAATTAGACATTTAAAAAAAAAAAAGAAAGCAATTGTTTGAGAAGTCATCTGTTAGTGGGTAGAATGAGGGGCACCCCAGGATCCCCAAACCTTGCATGCTCTAATAGATTCTGCTATCCACCACGTAAAGACAAAACACACTCTTTGTGCATAAGACCTTTATAGAGAAGAATTGTAATAGATTAGTGCACAATAAAAGAAAGAGAAGATAATAGTTTCCAATTAAACACACGCAGTTACCCATTCACTTATGGGTAAATGCCCAGCCAAACAGGGTTGGTCCAAAGCGGGACCACTGAGGCAACTTTTGACGGGGAACCATAGAAAAGGGGCAGAAGAAGACCAGGCAAGTCTGAAAGGAAAGGAGAAAAATCAAAGTACAAGTAAAGATAAAAGCTGCCATTATCAGTCTCCCACAGTCACCCACGTATTCCAATGTCTCCTTCCATGTCCCACAAGTCCCTGGTATAAGTCCAAGGCTGAGAAGCAAGAGTAGCTTCTTCACATCTCTCTCTGCTCCACATGTCTCCTCCAAGTCTTCTCTTCCAGTCTTCTCTCCCAAGGCTTTTTTAGCTTCCCCTCACTACTCAGCTCTACCCTCATTAGGTGGGTCAGGCAACATGGAAACTCCCCTTTTTATATTACTTCCAAATCAGAGAACTTGTTAGAGGATGCGTCACTGCAAAAGAGGGAGAGGGAGAGCATCGCTGTGGCTACCTTAACGAATAACATTTTCCCTGTCTCCAATTCCATGCCACCAACTTCTCAGATCCTTGGACTACAACTCCCAGCTTGCCATGAACTCAGCTTCCTGAATAAGGGTGGGGGGCAGCTGAAAAGGAGGAAGGAGCAAGGAAGCACGTATACATATGAGGTATGGGGCCTCCCTAGTGGCACAAGGGGTTAAGACGCAATATATGAAGCTGTCTGCAGCCTCTGCAGCATGAGTTCGATCCCCAGCCGTGGAGCTACCCACATAGCACAACAGACCTCTTCTGTCTTGCCTGCTGCTCCCCTAAGCAGTGTATTTCAGTCAATCTGCCTGTTCCATTCTTTTCCCCCACCCTGTCTGGTGAATCCTCTCACCCTCCACACTTCTGGCCTGTACCCCAGTTCTTGTATGCATAAATAAATAAATCTTTAAATATATATATGGTGAAATAGGGAGGAAGGAGACATATGTGCAGAGGCTACTCCTGGTGTTTTAGCATTTTGGTAGGTAGGCACTAAAAGGACAATGGCAGCCATCATCTTGACCTCACGGTGGATAGTACATGGTAAATTTTGGGTGTCTTCCCTGCTCCAAGCTGTATATTGGACCCTGCCCAATATACAGCTTGTTTCATCCCTGCTGGGAGATGTCTTGGACTCCTGGAAATCTTTCAGGCCTCAGCCAGCCAACTTTAGACTGATCCTGTTTGCCTAGGCATTTGCCCTTAAAATGACAAGTGATTTTGGGGGTTTGACTCAGGGTCTCTCCCCTACTTGTCTTCTGTTTCCTTTAAACCTCTCACACAATAAAGACCTTTGCACGCAATAGAGTTTGATTTTTGCTTTGCTGGGCATAGATGGTGGATCCTTTTAGAAAGGGAAAAACTTTTAGAACAGTTTGGGGTTCCTGGATAGCCCTTCATTTCTCCCAGCATCAAATTAATAATTATGTCCTTTTTGCCAGATGATAGAATCAATAACCAATTATGTGTAGCCAAGAATAATTTAAGCTCGTTAACACTAATCAACTCTTTAACCACAGTTTCAAAAACAAAAAAGAGAAACAACAGGTTCATCCTGACTCCACCCACAGTGGGCAAAAAAGACTCTGGAATCACCCTCTCCATTGAAAACAACTGAAAAAACACTGATATGTGCTCCTAGAAAAATCCAGATGCTTCAAACCAGCTCCAGGACATCCCCAGGGAGTTAAAAAAAAAAAAACCAAGGGGCCACTGACAGCAAAGAATAGGAGGTGAGGGGAGCGTGTCAGGGCAGGGAGTTGAATTCCCAAGTCACTCCACTGAGAGAGACCCAGGACATTTAGACGTTTCTTGAAGGAATTTTCCAGGCAGTGGGAGCTCCTTAGAATCTGACCTGGGGACCTGAGAACTCTGCACTTGGGCTGGCTCTCTTCGCACCCCCCTCCTGAAAGAGGTCAAAGAAAAGCCCGTTGACATCCAAACTCCATAAACACCTCTAAACCAGAAAGAACAGCTTTAGCGTGAACTCACAAATTCTCCGGGAAGACAGACCAAGGGGGCGTATGCTTCCCAGACCTGCAGAGGCAGCAGGCCAGGCCAATGTGGAGCAGGGCGGCCATGGTGGGTGCCAAAGTGTTAACTGGGCATACCTGTGCCCACTGCACACCCAGAGCTGCCTCTGAGCCGGGTGCAGATTATTCCTGGATGGGAGCCTGGAGACGCGGATATTGCTGGGACACCCGAGCTTCATAGATAATGATTGCTGGAAGAAAGAAACAACAGGTGTTAGCAGGCAGAGTGAGGGGCACCCCAGCACCCCCAAACCTGCCTGCTCAAAATAGGTCCTGCCATCTACCTCATCAAGACAATTGATACTTAATGCATAAGATCTTTAATGGAAAGGAACTTGAATAAAACTAGTGTGTGATAGAGAAAAGGGAAAGAATATAATTTCTTCATGAAATACCCAAAGTTACATCCCTTTGTGGGTAAATGCCCAGCCAAAGAGTGTTGCCCAAAGCAGGGCCACGGAGGCCCGAAAGCTTGACACAAATGTAAGGTATCTTGGGTGAGGAACCATAGCATAGTGGCAGCAAGGCACAGAGCAGGATCTCTATGATCCAGGCAGACGGGTCAAGGAGAGTTCTGAGCCCTCAGTGGCTTTTCAGGCTTTTATTGAGCTTTTTACAAGGAAGAGGGGCTGGGAGGCCAGGAGGCCAGGAGGCTGGGTGAGTCATCACTCTCTGGGTTCTCTGACATTCTCTCATGGTCTCTGCTTTTCCTTTGCTGCTCTACTGGTTCTGCTGCTCTCGTTCTTGTTCTCCTATTGCTCTCTTCCCTCATTCTACTGGTGTTCCATGATGCTACCTTTATAAGCCCCATTTCAGCCCAGGTGTGCCCACCTATGCGTGCCCACACCCCACTACAGGTGTCCGCTATCAGGCATGCATGTAGGACAGGTGGAATCAATCATTAATGCTAATGGTGGGAGGGCAACAAAGCCGAATAATTTTTCACTTGCCCTACAATAGGAAAGAGCAGAAGGGGGGCCAGGCAAGCCTGAAAGGAAAAGAGCAAAATCAAAATTTAAGTCAAGATAAAGGCTGCCACTGTCAGCCTCTTTCTGGTGTCTCCTTCCACAACTCCTAAGTCCCTGATACAAGTCCAAGGCCTAGAAGCAAAAGCACTTCTTTACATGTCTCTCTGTCCATGGGCCTCCTCCAAATCTTCTTCTTGATCTCCATCGCTCTCCATTTCTCCTCCTGCTGCCTCTCTTTCTTCATCCTTCCTCTGCTTCTACTACTCTTTTCTAGCTTCTCCTCCCTGCTCAGCTCCATCCTTCCTTGGATGGGGCAAAGAACCTAGAACCTCCCTTTCTATGGCTGTCACACTGTTACACAGGTAGGTGGGAGTGAAGTGAAGGCAACCTATGCCCAGAATACAGCTTATTGTGGAACAAAACAAGAGGTAGAGATGACTAAGGTCATGCCTTAACTCAAGATTGAGTATTAAAGTACAAGCCACCCCCTCACCTCCACCTTATACCCAGGTAAACTAAGATGAGGACAAAGATAAATCCCCAGTACCCCAAGCACATACACATAAACAGCTATAAATAAGGCAATATACATGGCTAGGAAGCAAGGAACATCTCAACAGAAGATGGAAAAGCAAAATGAAAAGAACAGAGTCCGGGGACAAATATAATGGAGACAGAAATAGAGAAACGACCTGACAGCAACTTCAAAACAACAATATTAAAAATGTTAAGTAAGATACTGGCCAGTTGGGCCTCCTTGGTGGCGTAAGGGGTTAAGTCTCAGCACTATGAAGCTGTCCGCAGTCACTGCAGCACGAGTTAGATCTCCCAGGCAGGGAGCTACCCACATGGTGCAGCAGACCTCTCCTGTCTCTCCAGTGTTCCCCTCAGCAGTGTATTTCAGTCAGTCTATCTATTCTGCTCCCCGCTCTGTCTCTGGTGAATTCTCTCACTGCCCCCGACCTCTACACCTCTGGCCTACCCCCCTACTCTTGTATGCATAAATAAATAAAATAATTTTTTTTTTTAAAAAAAGATACTGGCCAGTCAGAGGCAGACAGGCAGAAGCAAGATCTCAGAAAGGAGATCCAGGAACAAAGAGTTCTTCACTTAAGAGATTGAATATGTAAAAAGATCACAAAAAGGGATTCTGAATGAAATATAGAAAACTCCGTGCTTTAAATAGAGTCAAGAAGGTAAAAGAAAGAATTTCAGGTGTATAAGACTCAAATAAACAACAGGTTCAAAATGAAGTCCTTCATGCCAAGCTGCAAGATTTAATACTTAACCTAATTGTAGTTTCAGTCTCTCCCAAAAGAGGGATTTTTGATATTTTCTTTTTTTTTCCTATATCAAATTTTATTGATTTTGGAAAGTGATCTGGACTCATCTTAAAAAACTAAAAATGGAAATATTGTACAACCCAACAATTATGCTCTTTAGCATTGATCCAAAAAACATGAAACCATCAAAGCAAAAACCAATGTGCTCTCCAGTGTTTATCACAGCACTGCTTACATTAGCTAGGATATGGAAGCAACGCAAATGCCCACCAATAGACAACTGGATAAAGAGGTGCACCTCAACACTATGGAGTACTATTCAGTCATAAGAAAAGATGAAATGCAGCCATGTAAAGCAAAATGGAGAACGTCTAAGGGAACTACATATAGTAAAGCAAGCCAAAATGACAAAAACAAATACTGAACATTTACGTGACACATGATTTGACAAAGTAAAATACTTGCAAAAGCTAGTGGACATCGGGCCTCCCTGGTGGTGCAGGGGTTAAAGATAGCACTATCAAGCTGTCACCAGCCACTGCAGCAAGAATTTGATCCCCGGACCGGGAGCTACCCACATGGCGCAGCAGCCCTCTCTTGACTCTCCCGCTGCTCCCCTCAGCAGTGTATTTCAGTCAGTCTGCCTGTTTTGCTTCCCACTCTGTCTCTGGTGAATCCTCTCATCCCCCTCACCTCTGGCTTACACCCCAGTTCTTGTATTCATAAATAAATAGATCTTTGGGGGGGGGGAAACTAGTGGACAATAATAAGCACAATGAGAACACTGAGGATATGAGAGAGGTGGGAGAAACAAAGGGTCAACAGGATATGAAGGATGGTGGTGGGGGAAAACCAAATTTTATTGATTTGTCATTTGCTTCCATGACCATATTTTGGAGTACAAGGTCACACCTCAACAAGTGCACAAGCTTCACTCACCCCTTACCAAAGATATAGTGCTGATACACTAATACATTACTAAAATGTGTAATACTGGGCCTCCCTGGTGGTGCAGGGAGTTGGACACCGCACTATGAAGCAATCCGCAGCCTCTGCAGCACGAGTTCAATCCCCGGCCGGCCAGGAAGTTACCCACATGGTGCAGCAGACTTCTCCTGTCTCACTAGTTGCTCCCCTCAGCAGTGTATTTCCGTCGATCTGCCTGTTCTGCTCCCCACTCTGTCTCTGGTGAATCCTCTCACCCACCACACCTCTGGCCTGTACCCCAGTTCTTGTATGCATAAATAAATCTTTTAAAATGTGTAATACTTCAAGAATTTGCATGTCATCCTTGTGCAGGGGCCACGCTAATCTTCTCTCTGTTTCCAATCTAAAAGGAAATTTTAATTAATCAATCTGAAGATTCCTGGTCGCAGTATGGTAATCTTCATAATGAGATTCTCCACCCTCCTCCTCTAAGGGAAGATAAGCTTTCTTTTGCTAATAAGTATGTCCCAGCCTATTCCTGGCTAGAAAAATCATCTATTTTGTACAACTTCTTGCAGCACCTTTCTACTTGCTAGATAAGACATTTCCAGATTCACGAATCATTTAATAAAGCCCGTAAACCAATTAGGTCTTTAAAATTAACTTGTTTGGGGTTATTTTGTTTTTCTTATTTAACACCACTTCCCTTATCTTCTGCTTTTCCTTCCATAAAACCCTTTATTTCTATCCCTTCTTGTGTTACCTATTGCCAAGTTGGTTCATGTGCCCACGCAGTTAGACCAAACACTGCATGGCAAGTGTTTGAAGCAGGGAAAGGTTTTATTATGGAAAAATGGAGCCACTTGAGGTCATGGGAGCCTAAGCTCAAATTCACCTCCCTGAATAAAAAGGTCTCAAGCTTTTTATAGGAGTGGGGAATGTGCAAAGCGTTTACGGAAGTGGGCATCTGGCCTCAAGTCATTATCTTAGTGACTTCAGAGTTCCATCCTGCTGATTACTGCAACACAGGTTCCTCATGCTGGAAACAGGTTTGTTCAAGATAAGATTTTACTTTTAGGGAAGTTTTTAGATTGGTTAGCTAGAGGGTGCTGCTCCTTGATTTGTATCAAATTTTAAATGATGAGGGGCACATATTTGGCTTCTACTTGAATCTGTGTACTGCAAATTGCAATTATTTGCTCCCAAAACAAATTCTTGATTGCCTCTCTTTTTGGCTCTTAATTTTTGTGTAAGTGAAATCATACAATATCTGGTCCTCTATGAGTGGCTTCTTTTGCTCAACATGGTTTGAACATAATAAAAATATAGTGTTTTCCAACTGGGACTATATCAAACTAAAAAGCTTCTGTACAGCAAAAGAGACAATAACTAAGATGAAGAGACACCCCACCGATTGGGAGAAACTATTTGCACTACACAAAACTGATATGGGACAAATATCAAAGATCTACAAAGAGCTTACACAAGTCAACAGAAACAAAATGAAGAATAGTTAAAAAGTGGACAGAAGAGCTAAAAAGATACTTCTCCAAAGAGGAAATGCAATGGTCAATAGGCACATGAAAAAATGCTCAACATCATTTATAATCAGGGAAATGCAAATCAAAACCACAATGAGATATCTCCTCACCTCAGCAAGAACAGCCCGCATTAAAAAATCTAACGACAACAAATGCTCACGAGGATGTGGAGAAAAAGGAACACTTTTACTTTGCTGGTGGGAGTGCAAATTGGTCCAACTGCTGTTTTTTTGGAGTCAGTTTGGAGTGCGGGGTCCTTGGGTTCACTCTGGGAAAGGTTTCACCAGTGCTCCCCTTTCAGCGGCATGCGGCAAGTTTCTCCACGAGACAGAGACAGTAGTTATATTTAAAGAGCAGCTTTATTAGGGAAAGGGACAAACAGTAAAACACACTTGCATAGACACAAGCGGGCAGCAAGAGCTGCCCCAAAAGGGACAGGTTTGCTGAGAGAGGCCTGCATGGTTACAGGCGGGTGGCCTTGAGGAGAGCTGCCTCCGCTGAGGGTGGTCAGGGAGAAGTCCCGGCTTGGTACATGGTACCCCTACCTCCTTGTGTGAGTTAGGTTCTTGACCTTGTATCTCCTTTCCAGTTTTTCTATTCGTATCCTCCATCACAACCACTATGGAAATCTGTTTGGAGGACCCTCAAATTACTAAAAATGGATCTGATGGAGGATACGAATAGAAAAACTGGAAAGGAGATACAAGGTCAAGAACCTAACTCACAGGCCTCCCCTGGTGGTGCAGCGGTTGAGCGCTGGGTTGCGAAGCTGCCCACAGCCTCCGCAGCGCCAGTTTGATCCCCCGCCGCCGTCGAGGGTCCCACATGGCGTGACAGACCTCTCCTGCCGCCCGCTGCTCCCCTCAGCAGTGTATTTCGTCAGTCTGCCTGTTCTGTTCCTTGCTCTGGCTCTGGTGAATTCTCTCACCCTCCCATGCTTCTGACTATACCCAGTGCTTGTATAAATAAAATAAATCTTTAAAAAAAAAAAAAAGAACCTAACTCACACATGGTGAGGGTGGAGGGGATTAGTGTAAGCCGTCAACCCAGTTACAGAAACCAAGACCCTTAGGCATCAACGCCCAGATCAGGAGGCTTAACACACAGAAACTATCAGACTGCTCTAGGGGCACAGACCATCTACCCACAAAGATGAACCCCTCCCTGAAGATGATAAAACCTAACTCAGCCCCCACAGTGGGGCAGCAGTCTTTCTGCCCACCTGTGACTATGCAGGTGCTTCCTTTCACCAACTCTCTCCCTCTGCAGGGCACCAGCCTCCCTGCCTGCCGGTGACCTGTACCTGCCCGGGCTTCCCTTCATGGACCTCCCTGAGTGGAGGCAGCTCTCCTCAAGGCCGCCTGCCTGCCACCACACAGGCCTCTCTCCGCAAGCCTGTCCCTTTTTGGGGCAGCTCTTCCTGTCCGCTGGTATCTATGCAAGTGTCTTTTACTCTCCTGTCCCTTTCCCTGATAAAACCACTGTCTCTGTCTCGTGGAGAAACTCGCTGAGTGCTGCTGAAACAGGAGCTCTGGTGAAAACTTTCCCAGATTGAACCCAAGGACCCCACACTCCAAACCCAAAGACTCCAGAAACAACATCAGATCTACTATATGACCCAGCAACTCCACTCCTAGGAATCAACCCAAAGGATACAAAAACATTAATTCAAAAGGAAACCTGCCCTTCTATGTTCAGTGCAGCACTATTTACAATAGCTAAAATATGAAAACAACAACCCAAATGCCCAAAAACAGATGACTGGATCAAAATGTGATGTGCATATAAATATATATGTATAAATATACAGTGGAATACTAGTCAACAATCAAAAAAGATAAACTTATGCCATTCACAGCAGCATGGATGGAGCTGAAAGGGATTATGCTCAGTGAAATAAATCAGAAGGAAAAAGAAAAATACCACACGATTTCATTTGTAGTGTTAGGGGGAAAGGATGTCCTGAGCTAATCCCATACAGGCTTTGTGGACCCCACCCCGACTCCAGACTAAAGCCATCAAGACTCTGGGAAAGACAAATCCCATCACCACCAAGGGAGGGTGGCTGGGACCTGAGGGTGGAGTTGGGCAGCCAGGTTGGATATAAAAAACCAAATACGTGGGCCTTGGGCTCTCTCTCTGGCTCGTGATCACTCGCCTCCTGGCTTTGTTAGGGGGAAGGATGTCCTGAGATAATCTCATACAGGCTTTGTGGACTCCACCCCCACTCCAGACTAAAGCCATCAGGACATTGGGAAAGACAAATCCCATCACCACCAAGGGGAGGGTGGCTGGGACCTGAGGGTGGAGTTGGGCAGCCAGGTTGGATATAAAAACCAAACACGTGGGCCTTGCTGTCTCTCTGGCTCGCGATCGCTCGCCTCCTGGCTTCACCGCTCCTGGCTGGCGGCCAGCTCTCAGAGCGCCATTTTGGGATTCCTGATCGGCGGATCGGGTAGGACTCATTTAAAACTTTGTCTCCCACTTTTCTCCCAGAGCTGTACATTTCCTCATTTCCCTTTCCCTTGTAAATAAACCTTTTATTAACCTTTCACGTGTGCCTGCAGTAGAGCATTGATAAGTCCTTTTAAGCGCGCGGGTGAGGACCCACAGTCAGGCACCCTGTTTTGTATCGGGGTTGCTCTACAACAGCTTCACCGCTCCTGGCTGGCGGCCAACTCTGAGAGCGCCATTTTGGGATTCCTGATCGGCGGATCGGGTAGGACTCATTTAAAACTTTGTCTCCCACTTTTCTCCCAGAGCTGTACATTTCCTCATTTCCCCTTCCCTTGTAAATAAACCTTTTATTAACCTTTCGCGTGTGCCTGCAGTAGAGCATTGATAAGTCCTTTTAAGCGCGCGGGTGAGGACCCACAGTCAGGCACCCTGTTTTGTATCGGGGTTGCTCTACAATAGTTTGGCCCCCAACAACAGTAGGAGGAACATTAATCTGTGCATTGGTGAGGGTTGTGTACTGTTTACTACATTTGTATTTTCTCCATTGTCTGTTTTCAGATTTGAAAGTAGTTCTCTAATGTATTTTGGAGCTCCTTTGTTTGGTGAGTATATACTGATGTGTGTTATATCATTCTGATGTATTGTCCCTTTGATCATTATATAGTGTCCATTCCTGTTTCTTCTAATGTTTCTTGGAAGAGGGGTTTAGTAATTTTTAGTAATTGCAAATTACTATAGATTTTGTTTGTCTAGGGAGGTCCTTATTTCTTCCTCATATAGGAAAGAGAGCTTTACAGGATGAAGTATTCTTGGCTGGCATTTTTTTTTTCTTGAAGTATTTGAATATGCCACTCCATTCTTTTCTTGCTTGTAGTGTTTCTTCAGAGAAATCCAATGTTTGCCTGATTGGTGTTCCTTTATATGCTATTTGTTACCTCCCCCTTGTCAGTATCATTTTTTTTCCTTTGTCTTGGACTGTTGGGAGATTTACTACTATGTGTCTTGCTGTAGATATTCTTTATTTAGGTAATTTGGTGTCATCTTAGCTTTCTGTATTATGTCCATTTCCTTTTTCAAGTTTGGGGAGTTTTCTTCAATAATTCCTTAAATAGTTTTTCAACCCCTTTCTTTATGTCTTCTTAGGGAGACATATTTGAAAGCATATTAATATGTATCACGTTTTATATTATATAGTTCTTTTCATGTACAATACTTTCATATATGTTAGCTCATTAAAACAAACAAGAAATATAATCCTTCCAGCTAGAGAAATAAAAAGGTATGTATATGTCTATTTGAAATATGAAGAAAATAAACCTGCAGAGATTGGCTACATGGTTTGTCCAATATCATGGAGCTGCTAAGTAGCAGGGGCAGAATTTCATCCACTTTGCACCTAAACAACTTTCAATTATTCTATCAAATTTGCTTACAAACTGGAAGGAGGAAGAATGCATACCTGCATGGAAACAAGAATAATGAATTTTAGAAACAAGAATAATGAATTTCCTCTCCATGCTGGCATTTCCATGACAGAATAAAAATGAAAAAAGTGCTAACAAATCACAAATAACTAGAACAGGGATCCTGAAAAGCAAGAATATTCAAAAAATATCCCAGCTTTGATCACAAATATCTTTCAAGTTACTCTATCATTCGACTTCTATTGAGAATCTAAAGGTCTATAGATCTTCCTGCTTTTACCTGTTTCTGTGTGTCCTACCTTTATGTGTGCTCAGATCCTTTGCCTGCCATCCCTCTACTCTGCTCAGTAAGGCAGGCAGCTGGCTTCTGCGTGCCACCGTTCTCAGGTTCCTGCATCAGTTGTCCTCCAACTGTCCTTAGTGGAAACACTAGCAGAAGCATGGCAAGGTCTTGTTCTCCTTGCTTCACTGCCTCAGGTGGCACTGCCAAAGCTTTTGCCCCTCTTCTGAGTATCTCCCACATCTACGGGATATGTTGGCTTTGACTCTGTCATCTGCTGAGTGATCTTAACTCCTGTGCTTAAATTATACCACCTTCTCTCCATGTCTTGTCAACCTAAGGGTGGTGGTGGCTCCTGCCATTGCTGATATCATATTTGCTGCAGGGGGCATTGTTGCCCCAGCCAGATAGGATACTGACAAGCAGCTAAAAGAAAGAGCCTCACACCATGGGGCTGAAGATCTGAAGATCTTTGCTTTTTGTTCTTGGTCATAGAGAGAGAAAAATTTATCAGAAAGTATATTAGGCAATAAATTATATGTATCAGCATACTGTAAGTAAATAGCATGGAAAATTGTCTTTTTAGAAATTAGTTGTTGGGCAGTTTGGCCCACTTGACAATGGAAGATGGTTTGTTGTGCATGCCTGACTGCTGCACCTCCCCCTGCAGTGACCTTTAGGGCTAACCGTCCCTAGGTCCGGCTGGGCAACCAGCGCGCAGGGGAAGAACAGCAAAACCCTACCTGCTGCACCTCCCCCCGCAGTGATCTTTGGGAATGGCTTTCGCCACGGTCCCTAGATCCGGCTGGGCAACCAGCGCGGCGGGGGGGGGGGGGGGGGGGAGAACAGCCTGAAGCAGAGGAAGTTCAGAGGAAGTTCTCTGAAAAGGCAGAAGCTTATCAAAAGATAAGGACCACCAAGAACCACTACAAGAATGCTAAAAATCTTATCCCGTCTTTCTAGAACTACAAACTTTAATCCCTTATTTGTCTTTCTAAACTTCCTTCTTTCTTCTATAATGGTCATTGCTTGTTATGTAGATCACCTCCCTGATGGTGATAGACTGAGCCCATGAGCAAGCTAATTTCATTGATATTCATTCCTGTGCTTTTGGAAAACATATATATACTGGTCACAAACTCAAAGAAAATTACACTGAGATTTTCACTCTTGAAGTGTGTCTGTTTGTCATTTCTTTCACCGACGCCCTGACCACCCTGCACGCTTCTCTCAACCCTGAGGTGGCCTCATCGTCTACTGCTGTGCTGGTCCGCGGCACCTGACAAGCAATCCAGCACAACAATTATAGTCTCCAGTCATGAGAAAAATAAAGGTTATGGTTTGATTGTCAACATTGTGCTACTTAACTAAGCCGGTGCCTTCATAGACATTAAATATTGTTGTTTTGTTATAGGACAGGGAGAGGGGCAGCCCAAACCCCGCAAACCTGCCTATTCTAAATGGGTTCTGCCATCTGCCGCATCAACACAAAACATAGGAGACTTTAATGGGAAGGAACTTTAATAAAACTAGGAAACAATACAGGTAAGGCAAAGAGTCTAGTTTGTAAATGAAGCACCCAAAGTTACCCGTCCCCTCGTGGGTAAAACTCCATCCATATGGGATCGGCCCAGAACAAGGCCCCAAAGCCTGCTACAAGTCTAAAGCATCTTCCAGTGGGGACCCACAGAAAAGGGTCACAAACAACCGGACAAGCCCGGAAGGAAAAGAGCAAAATCAACATCAAGATAAAAGCTGCCATTGTCACCTCCCCACGGGTCTCACCCACATCTGTGTCACCCAGTCCACGACCAAAAGACAAGCACAGTTTCTTTACGTGTCTCTAGGCTCCATGCGCCTCCTCCAGGTCTCCTTCTGGCTCCATCCTGCTCCTTCCTCAGTCTCTTCTGCAGCTTCTCCTCTTCCTGCTCAGCTCCACCCTCCCTTGGGTGGGGCAGGGAACCTCGAACCTCCCCCTTTCCTGGGGACCACCCTGTTACAGTTTCTGTTAATTTTCTGATATTTATGGCAAAGCTTCCCACAAATCTAAATTCAAGTACAAATTTGGTAGCCTGTCATTTGACTGATGCAAGGAAATTTTGTGGAACCTCAGTAGAGCTCCTGAGACACTCCACGAAGTTTCTCCCTTTCCTCCTGGGAAGGCACTACATGAATTTGTTTTATTTGGCTTTTACCTAATGAAGTAAAACTGGAAGGGAAGCATTGTCACTTGGGAAAATGGTAAAACTTTGGTATGTACAAAATGTTAA
The DNA here is from genome assembly GCF_014898055.3 of Talpa occidentalis. Classification (NCBI taxonomy): domain Eukaryota; kingdom Metazoa; phylum Chordata; class Mammalia; order Eulipotyphla; family Talpidae; genus Talpa; species Talpa occidentalis. The sequence continues at coordinate 62,988,817 of NW_023605194.1, forward strand.
CAGTAGTATCTGGTATGTATGTAAATTGTCAATGGTAATTGTCACCTTGTAATATTGTATACTTCAATTGTTTAATATCTACAGGAATTGTTTCTTAAAATATAGGGAGAAAAGGTCTCAACACATTCCTATTGATGGAACTGTTAAGAGTAAAAACTTTCCTACAAAGGACTGAATAGACCTGGAAATACACCTGACATTTACAAGTTTTCTTTGACATAATACTGATAATTTTTATATGCATTTTGTCCTGAATCCACAAAGTTTTGTTTTGTTTTGTTTTGTTTTGAGTAACCAGGATCTGCAGAAAGGTTGTAATTTTTTTCCAGCAAAGCTAACTTGTCACATTTTCTCTCCCCTTGATACCAACACAGCATACAAATAGTGGTAGTAATTTTTGCTACTTATCTTAGAGTCTGTTTTTGCATAACTTCCATAGGGATTTTGTCTGTTTTAAAAAAAAAAAATTGGACGCGTGTTTGATTGTGTGGCTTTATGTGGAGTTCTTCCAAAAAGTTGAAAAAGAGCTGAACCAAGAAGAGGAGAACCTGTTTGCCTTGTTTGTAGGGTTCCAGAGACCTCCAAAGAAGGTGAGGAAGCTTGCCTCCATTGGCAGGACTGGACAACCCGGCCAACGAAAATGCCCTGGTACCCTCGAGAAGAGGAAAGCCCAGGTGGAGTCTGATGAGACCAACTTTATACCTGAAGCATACATCGACTGGATGCCACCGGTTCGCTCTGATCCTGTATGAAATATTTCAACAAAGCCAGCTAAAATTGCTGTTAGTTATTTCTACTCTGTGATTTTATGCAAAAATAAAAAAATGATTAAAAAGTAAATTTAGTTTGCAAACTTTTGCTTTGCTGTTAAAAGTTTGGGATCAAGGTTGAGAAAATTTGTGTTTTACATCAGTTAAACCATTTTAACATTTTTTAACTGTGATTTTGATATATTTGCTGTCTTGTTTTAGCCAATGCTCCAAATTTTTTTCTTTTGGCTTGGATAATGGACTATTTTTAAGTAATGAAACTGTCATACTGGACATTCATAGACAATGCTGCTGACTAATTGTTGCTTCTCTTACACACATTGTAACCCTAAAAAAGACTGTCTCCTAAGACTACACCCTAAGATTGTGCCACCATAGATATGGTGGAATAAAAATTAAAAGGGGGGATTGTAACAGGGTGGTCCCCAGGAAAGGGGGAGGTTCCCTGCCCCACCCAAGGGAGGGTGGAGCTGAGCAGGAAGAGGAGAAGCTGCAGAAGAGACTGAGGAAAGAAGCAGGATGGAGCCAGGAGACCTGGAGGAGGCACATGGAGCCTAGAGACACATGAAGAAGCTGCGCTTGTCTTTTGGTCGTGGACGGGGTGACACAGATGTGGGTGAGACCCGTGGGGAGGTGACAATGGCAGCTTTTATCTTGATGTTGATTTTGCTCTTTTCCTTCCGGGCTTGTCCAGTTGTTTGTGACCCTTTTCTGTGGGTCTCCACTGGAAGATGCTTTAGACTTGTGGCAGGCCTTGGGGCCTTGCTCTGGGCCAATCCCATATGGATGGACTTTTACCCACGAGGGGATGGGTAACTTTGGGTGCTTCATTTAGAAACTAGACTCTTTGCCTTACCTGTATTGTTTCCTAGTTTTTATTAAAGTTCCTTCCCATTAAAGCGTCATATGTTTTGTGTTGATGCGGCGGATGGCAGAACCCATCTAGAATAGGCAGGTTTGCGGGGTTTGGGCTGCCCCTCTCCCTTGCTCTATAACAGGTCCTTCTTTTGCCTTCTCTTGAAGTTTCTTAGGAAAGTTTTTAAATGAAGTTGACTGTATTAAGAAGTTTGTAGGTAGAAAAAGTTCTGATAGCTGAGCAGCAGCTGGTCTCCAGCTGAAGGCCATGTGAATAAGTCTTTTGATGCTGAGGCTTTAGCTGATAGGGATGCACTGGCGGCTATCCACTGTCTTAGATAATTGTCTAGCTGAAATAATAAGTTTTAGTGTTAGGTCTGGTTTTTTATCTATTAACCTTGAAGGCTACCGGCTAGCTG